>NC_141548.1:7147500-7841250 GCF_021556685.1 Rattus norvegicus | reverse complement strand
CCAGTCACACACTGTGAGGCAGCAAGTGGGATTGGGTCCCTCCAGCTCTTCACAGGACCTATTGATCCCAAAGCACCTCCACGTCAATTACAACAATGATTGGTCACGATCAGAGCACCTAGAAATTCCCACAAGCCAACACCTGTCCAGTCTCCTTAAACCACACAATGAGAGCTCACACACTACTACCCTCACTCCCAGACTGTGATTCAATCAGGCCACAGGTTATGATTTACGTTTGTAGGAATTAAAATACCCTGTGCCACCATCCCATTCCCATCTGAACTTCACATTCTGATACAATCAGGAAAGTGCTTTTGACCATGAGGACACCCTGGAGTTGTAGCCTACTGTGATGTGAGGAAATGTGGATTTAACAGAACTTGCATTGTGACTACCTGTCATTTAAATTCTTTCCCGGGTAATCGGCCAGGATACTCCTGAGTTCATCTCTCTCCTTCTACATCTTCTGGAGAGCAATTTTGATGTTCTCCAAACGCTTCATTCTCTCCTCTTCAACAGGTGTCATGGAGGGTTGGGATGATGCCTTCTGATCAAACGCTGTAGGTAGATAAACACCAGTAAACATGCATATATGTGGACACAGTGTCAAGAAAAACTATGCTTACTCTAAACAGAAGTCTGAGGATGAACAGTTCTACAGATACAGTGAATCCCTGACAGAGTAAGAAAGCTATCTTTAAGCTGAACTCAGCTAGTTCCCTGTTCCCACCATCATAGCCATATGATGACATATGCCATCATAGATATAGACCACACCTCCTAAAGCCATTCCTCTGTCACTGAAATTCTAAAGCTGGCCTAAACAAGAAGAATTGGAGGACCTTCTCAGCTAATGTCTGATGTGAGGCAGGTAAGTCCTTGAGTTCAAACTGCTTAACATCTTCAATCCCTAATCATGTGTGTTCAAGGACAAAGTAACTGAGACCTTGATATATGACCAGGAGAGTATCCCTCTTGGCATCAATTACCCAAGTAATCTACAGGACACTGCTGAGAATGAAGTGTTTCAACAGCTGATCCTGGAAGAGACACTTTGTTATTCCTATAAAGGCTCATCCTGGTATTATTTGACACTGCCCAGGACACTAAAGAGATCCAAGGAAAGCCCCTTGACATATAACAGTTCTTGGTTTTCTGTCAAACTAATGATCAGAAATTATTGTGTCTGGGTCAGCCATTAGGAAGACTGAGGCTCTAAATCATACGTCCTACTCCTGGAAGGACCAACACAAGCCAACCTCCTCCAGGGAGCTCCCCTTGCCCTGCCCAGTACTCACTTGACCTCCTCAAGGACCTTTCCATTCGTCTTCTTCTCCAACATGATAGAAGGCTCGCCTCCCTCTGCCTTGGTCTGGTGCCTGCATGGATATGATTGTCCCTCCGAAAGAGACTGAGGATCCTGGAGAACATGCCTCCTCGGGAACCCATTAGGAAATGAAGGGAAATCGCTCAGGCAGTTGCTGTCACCACAACACTGGTGACATCACAGAACATTCTAGTGTCTCCTGGATACAAGAGAATTTCCAGGGAAGACACTACCGGTGATGTCACTGGGAAATGCCATAGCTTACTTGCTAACTACCTCCACCCAGACTGACCAGGTTCTGCAGTGGCTTTTCCAGAGACTCACTTTTGAGCCAGGAACAGCCATTCGCACACTCTCCTTCCAGAGCTTCAGAGTTCTCACTCCTTCATTACAACTCAGTTGCTGAGGAGAGGGAGAGTTGTATCAGGCCTTGAAATGGATAGAACATCTTTGTTAACAGCCAAAGGTCTAAAGACCATGGATGAGGGACATTCTTCTTCCTGAAATGTATAAACCCAGTGTCCATGCATGTGACATATAGTCCAATTTCTACAGTTGTTACTGTTCCCCAGAGGCCAATATTTTTTCCTACACCTTTAAATCTATGCAAGCTGGACCTGTTGTTTCATGGACTGTGCCTTGAGAGGGGTCATGGTTTCAATATTTTAACCCATGTTTTTTTCCTGAAATCTCTGTCTTACCATCCCATTTTGTGCAATGGAAACTCCCTTTTCCTGGCAAAAAAGCTTCTCAGGTATAGAGCAAACATCAAATTGTAAACTTTCTGTCCATTCTTAAAGTTAAAATCCCCAAAAGTGAGGGAGGAACTGAGACCCAAGCGAGAGCCATGGAGGGGCAGAATGCAGAGGTGCTGCTGGCCAAGGAAGAGCAGGAGGAAGCAGAGAAGCTGTAGCACATCATGGTGCACACCTGGGCACCTGCTGTCTTCACTCAGAGGACCTACAGGGTGCTTAACTATCATTTATAACTCAGTATCTGGTGTCCTCCTCTGGCCACCGTTGGAACTACATTCAGAGGAACCACAGACAAAAGTCATCCCAAGAACAATTCACCAAAATAAATAAAAATTAGTACATTTTTCTTTCAAAAAGGCATACAAATGTATGGTCAAGTCAAACAAAACCCAAGGAAACACAAGAAATGAAATATTTCACAACAACCCAAGAGTGCAAGAAACAGTATAAAAACAATCTCTTAGGGGTTGGGAATTTAGCTCAGTGGTAGAGCAAGGCCCCGGGTCGGTCCCCAGCACAAAAAAAAAAAAAAAAAAAAGAAAAGAAAAGAAAAAAAAGACCAATCTTTTAAATCTATAATAATTCTATATGTATTTCTCGAAATAGCAGTTGGAGGAAGCAGGCTGTCATGCTCTTATAAGTTCCATAGCCTCATCAACCCTTGTGACAATCTCCACCTGTTTGATTTTTTCTTAAGCACAGATATGTGTGAGTTAGAATCCCGAGGTCTGTCTGTGATCAGACTGTAAACTGTAGTCAATGTAACACTGGCAATCATTAGCCACAATCTTTAAGTTTCCCTTGTAACATCAGAGCACAGCCATATCTTTGGAAAGCAAAACTCACCCTCCACCAAACTATCCTCCAAAATCCAGTCTCTCCAAAACACCAAGTCCATTCCTCATGCTATAAAGTATGACGGCCAAGTCTTGCATATGAAGGATCGATATTGCAGGCTCTAATACCTCACCAAAGAGACATTGCCCTAAATTCTTTTACAAGTCCGGTTTCCATGATAAGAGTTATATTAAAATATTATCCCAATCTAGACCTGTTTCCCTGGGTTGGCACATGCCACGTGTTTTCTCGAATGACTCCTTTTTTAAGCCAACATTCTATTACAAATATTACAAATTTTCAACCATACCCAATAACTTAAAAGCCAGTCACCTATAGCCAAGACATGTAAAGCTTATTATACATTTAAAACCAAACAGAAAAAAATGAAGTGACTACACATATCTTTAGTACTTAGATCAAACACCATTTTTACTTCTTTAGCTGTCATTTTAAAAGAAGCACCTTGTTACCTGTTGATTCCAAATATCACAGTCAAAGATTTCTCTAAGAGAAACAGCTAACAGCTCCATTACCATAGAAGCTTTGAAGCTGCTGGCACCTTTAAGGCCAGCTAGTGTAGACATTGAGCCAGCCCCCTGGGGAGCTTCCCCAGTGGACAGACCTAGGCTCCTAGCTACATTCCTCCATTGAGGCAGGATTCAGTCAGAGACACACATGACAGTTAACACCAGAGATAACCAGTTATCTAGGATGCTGGGCTCCAAAGGTCAATTGAAACTGTTTTATTTATTTGTTCCTTTCTTGAAAGGACTTAAAACTAAATCAAGGGGGAATCAACCAGCATTTAAAGTTTTCACCATTTTTTCTTTTAAACATGAAACACAAAACATTCAAGCAACAAGAAGCACAACCCAGACATACATTGACATCCATGGACAGCTTGGTGCAACAAGGAAGACAATAGACATAGAGGGAAGGAGCTAGATGGTGTCCCACCAAAAGGACTCAGATACCCTACCTAAAGGATATAGAACCAGAAATAAGCACTTCTCCAATAGGAGCCAGCAAGGAGGCAGGATGTCCCTAGGAGAGCTCTTAAAAAGCTTAATCTCACTTTCCTTCTTTTGCCAAAGCATCTGTGGAGAGTCTGGGAGGAATGTTTTTCTCAAACCATTTTCTCTCTTGTCTAGGGTGTAAACTGTCTCTAATCAGGGTCCAAAGACTAAAAGCATCTATGAGAATTAACTTTGCTTCTCTAGATTTTAGCATAACTCTAAAAGAACACGTACACAAAAACATTTGACCATTATTACCTTGTCCCTTTTTACAAGGTTTACTCACCACTACCCCAAATCTTTATTTTTCTTTGCACGTGCTTTCAATGCCCACGGTGCTTCTGTATCCTGCTTACTGGGACCTTTCCTGGCCCATTTTCCCCAATACGTCCCTCCTTCACTGGCCGGCTTCCTGGGACCATCTCGTCAGGTTGTCCTCTCTTTTCCAATCTTGGTGGGACCTCCATTTGATGATGCCTGTGTCATCAGGACACTCAGAACCGGGCATAGGCCTATAAGAGTTAAGAAGAAACACACACTCGGGTCATTCGTGTTAAAAGAAGGCTGTCCACGCTTTACTGAGATCTCCTTATATACCAGAGGCAAAAGCCGTGGAAAAACAATAAAGCAGGTGTAAACCCCAACCAGGAAAATAGGAAAACAGGAAAAATCTGCATCGTGGCAAGTCCCGACCCCAATACAGGGGCGTAAACAACTTCTTAACAAGAAGAAGCTGAAAGGCTCAGCAAGAGGAATGGGTGCCATGGAAGGTCCTGGCCCCAAATCAGGGACCGAGAGAAGCTGCCAAGGGTGTAAACAACTTCTGGCCATAGTAGGCTGAAAGGCACAGCGAGGGGGAAGGGAAACACTCCAAGGTAGGGCCCAACAGGCTAATATAAATATATATTGGAAAAACTAAAACACTGTATATGAAGAAAAATAATTAAAATGTGCTACATATCTAAGCATAACATTCATAATAAAAGAAACTCAAATGACAGAAATTCATAAGAAATATTCATCATCCTTCTACATCACACAAATGCAAATCAAAATTACTCTGAGATCACTTTTCACACTTGTCAGTATGACTAAGGTTAATAACACATGTGACAACTCAAGCTGACTGGGTTATGGAGCAAGGGGAACATTCATACTCTCCTGGTGGAAAGGCAAACTTCTACAGCAACTTCGGAGATCAGTATGATGGTTCTTCAGGAAGGTGAAAATTGTTGTACCTTAAGATACAACTCCAGGTCTCATGTCCAGATGTTGATTCATCGTAGAATACAGACCCTTGCTCAACCATGTTCAGTGAAGCTCATTTATAATGCTTAGAATTTGGAAATATTTAAGTTGTCCCTTAACGGATGAATGCATAAAGAAAACGTGGTGCATTTACACACTGCATTGCTGCTTAACAATTACAAAAGGCAAAAAGGAAGCTTGCACTATGCAGGACAATGAATGGATCTAGTAAAAGTCATTCTGGATGAGGCAATCCAGACTGAAAGAGACAAATGGGATACATATTCACTGAAATGTGGGTGTGGGTGTTAGCTGTTGATTCTTCAATCTGTGTGACTGTATGATCAGTTTAGTGTGAGGGTCTAGGGACGTGGGCCAGACTGTCCTCATTTAGGGAAGTACAAAGTTCACTCATGGATGGCTGAGGGACACTGTCAGGGATAGGAATGTGAAATGTGAAGAGACAGGGCGAGGCAGCAATGGAGGGAACATAGAGAGGGACAGCTAAAATGAGGCACTGTATCGAAGCCTAAGAGAGTAGAAACCCTAATTGCTTTTTAAATTGTTTTATAAAGGTAACTAATGGTTTATTATAGGTTCAAGGAGAAAAGTTAAAATGTTGCTTGGGTTCATCTATGTGAAATTTCAATAATAAGTAAGTCACAACAATTATGGATTTTGACTTTCAATGAACCTGCTACAGATAATGAATATCTAGTCCTTATGGAGACGTCTGTTACCATCTATTATACACTAGTCATTTTATTTGTTTACATTTCAAATGTCATCCCCATCATTGGTCTCTCCACTTTGAACCCCCATACCCTCCCAATCCTCTTTGTTTCTAAGAGGGCACTCCTCCATCTACCCACCCACTTCCACTTCACCCCTCTAGCATCCCCCTTCTCTGGGACATCAAGTTTCTACAGGGCTAGTTGCCTCCCTTCCCATAGATGTCAGATGAGCCAGTTGTTGCTACACATGCTCTACACTATATGTATCAGGAGCCATGGCCGGGACCATATATCCTCTTTAGTTGGTAGTTTAGTCCCGAGGAACTCTGAAGGCTCCAGTTAATTGATATTGTTGTTCTTCATATTGGGTTCCAATCCCCTTCATCTCCTTCAGACTTTTCCCTAACTCTTTCATTGTGGTCCCCAGGCTTAGTCCAATGGTTGGCTGTGAATATCTGCATCTATGTCTTGAACAGAGGCCCATGCAAGGCTAGAAGGAAGCCTCAGACTCCAAAGTAAGGTAATAGGATGTAATTCTGTATTTGCCCAGAAGATGGCGACATAGGATCGTTTTCACAAACTTGTTTCTCACTAACCTCTTAGTTCTGTCCAGCATGTCAGGAAAGTTCCACAATGTGCTCTGTGACTGAAGATCCTTCTCTTGCTGGAACTCGATCCCTGCGTGGAATACTCTCGATCGGCGATGGGCGTCTGGGTCGGTGGACGCAATGACTCCAGGAACTGTGAATGAATGGACTGAGTTGAGCAGACATTGAATTCATCTGAGTGGTTGGCATCTCCAGAACCTGCAGCTTAGCATCCATGGATCCAGGAGAGCACAGTGTGCAGGGCTGAAATCAGATTCTGTAAAGGAGAGGCGGAAGAAACTATGGTTTTGAAGTATTTGTTCTTTTTGAAAGCACAAAGTGGGAGATCAGTCAGTTTTCCTCTTTTTGCAACATCTTACTCTGAGCTGCAGGACATATCCTGGGGTATATTGCTTTCCATATTCAATGGGCTTTTCAGAAATTCCAGTTTCCTGAAACGGCATGGCCATACTTTGGTGGACTGACTGGTAGGAAGTGGAAAGGTTCTCTGAGGGGCAGATGAGGAAAGGCCAAAAGAAGAGGAAAGAGACAGCTATGAAAGGGCTGCTGGTGGGTACAAGGAAACAACAAGCACATTTCTCAAAGCCCTATTTTACTATAGCACTGTGGGAAGCATAACCACAAGCTGACAGAAACAAATTGTTAAAATAAACAATGCATTCGTTCCCATCCCCCAAACTACTCCTTTTTTAACCACCAAGGTCAATAGAAATTTAAGCCTCAAGTACACCTTCTCTTAAGGTTCCATACCTCAGCAGGCTGAAAAATCTGCCAACAGGCCTTGACCTACCTTGACTATGCCTAGCAGGCAGACCTTCTCTCTCTTTCTTTTCCTCTGTTTGAGAGCAGGAGCAAATGACTTTATTCTGTGGGAGGATTTCCATTATCAACAAACATAAATTTTCCGAAGTCATTAAAGCTAGAAGGCCAATCATTGATGGGCATGTGTGGTCAGGTCACTCTACCTAAACTATCCCATGGAGAAAAGTAAAAGTGACAGCCATACCTGTGTTTAGGAAACAAGATGTCACAGGTGATTTGAGTATGGGTGCTGAGTGGGAGAGAGGAGGTCATGAATCTAGCTGGAAAAGCCCACTCCACTTTTAGATGTGTTTTGAAAGACATATAATAGAAATTTAACTGCAACAAAATTTTGTCAGCAAATGTGCTCTAATGATAGGTGGTTAGGTTTTGGGGGTCATATTGACACAGAAACTGGATTAGTGGTAATATCTTGGGAAGTAGCTTGTGTTACAAGGAGAACTTCAGTTATCCCTTGCCTAGGCCATCTACTGTCTTCTCTTCTCTTTTTCCTCTTTCACTCTTCTATCTGGGCTGATGTAGCAAAAGGCTCTTCCCAGAGACAAGTCAAAGGAGAATTAAGGTGACATCTTTAGCCTGTTTTCTTATAGACACATTGGACTGGGAAGGCTGTGAGGGAACCAGGCGGGAGGAGACTGCGAAAGGCAGAAGGAAGCAGTGACTGCACTGGTCGTGTTTCCCATTCTGTCACAGAAGCATTTGAAGAAAGGAGGGTTCCATTGGCTCAGAGTCGGGAAGCACAGACTCCATCCTAGAAGGGGTGAGTGTAGCCGTGAGAGGTGCAGTTGGTAGAAGTGGACTGGCTGGCAGGATGTGAATGAGACTCTTACATTCATTGTAAGAGTGGTGGAGCAGGGAGCAGAAATAGGGAAATTCTAGCTCTTAGCTTCCTCTCTGTGCCATTTAGTGCAGGCACCTGGCCTGAGAGTTATGGTGTTACCACCATTCAGAGTGAGCTTTACGTCGATTCTCTCCCCAAAACCCCTCAGAGTGACATTCAAAGGCCTGCTTCACTAACACACTAGGCAATTTTTACCTTCCTCAAGTTGTCAGTGACCAGCAGCAGAGCAAGGCAAGAAGGTTGCACGGCCATTTAGAGGGAGGAATCAAGGAGTGGTATCCGTGCAAGCCAGAAGAGACCTACAGGAAAACTGGACATCAAAGAGCCACACACATTCTCTCATGGATTCTCATGGTTTTCCCAGGGTGAGATTCAGATGCATGTGAATAGCTAAAGGCATTTCTGGCTGAAGCCGGTTTTCCTATGTGACATTAGGAAACAGTTGTAATAAAAGAAAGTTTCAAACAGCAAACTGTTCTGATTCTGATGGACACAAGTCTGATACTAGGCTGGAATTCTCTTCATAACTTTCGATACTTTTGAAAATAAAGGATAGATAGTATAATGTACTCGAATCCTAAAATACTGTGAAGTATGCATTTCATAAATATGCATTACATGATATTCAGTTGAAATTGCTGGGAATTGTACTTTCTTCTATCCCTATAACCACTTGGCTCTGGACAGAATTACTAAAGAATATGATGACTTGGGCTGTGTGTGTCTCTGTGTGTCTTGTGTGTTCTGTGCGTGTGTTTATGTGTGTCTCTGTGTTTCTTTAGGTATTTATGTGTTTATATATTTATGTGAAAATGGAGGCTCTGTCAACTTATGGTATTTTTCACAGTAGCTATTGTCCACAGTGTTTTATGAGATGAAGTCTTCATTATGGCAGATGGGCCATACAGAAAGATCAAAGTATGGGGTTGGGGATTTAGCTTAGTTGTAGACGCTTGCCTAGAAACCGCAAGGCCCTGGATTCGGGTCCCCAGCTCCGGAAAAGAAAAAAAAAAAAAAAGAAAGATCAAAGTATAGAGGAAGGGGCAGGGAAGATATCACAGCAGTTGAAATCACTTACTGTTCTTCCAGAGGATCTGGAATTGGTTCCTGGTAACCATACAAAGACTAACACCAACCTCGATAGGCAAAGCTGTCTCCCAGATTCTGCCCACACTTGACAACCTCGTGATCCACCCACCCATACAAAAGGCAAAACACAGATCCGGGTCTAGTGGCTAAGAGTGACATGGTCTATCTAATCCGGAGGGGAGGAGGGTGGCGGCCAGCAGCAGGGCAGCGACAGGGGCGTCCAGAATACTCCAGGTCACCACCCTCCCCACCCACCACTTGTTTGGGTGGCTTTAAAGAGTTGAGTAAAATCAAGCTGGTAACCAACCATGACTGAAGGAGGATTTGATCCCTGTGAATGTATTTGCTCTCATGAACGCACTATGAGAAGACTCATCAATCTGCTCCGGCAGTCCCGGGCCTAATGTACCAACACAGAATGCCTTCGGGAATTGCCAGGGCCCTCCGGTGACAGTGGCATCAGCATCACTGTGATCTTGATGGCCTGGATGGTGATCGCTGTGCTCCTCTTTCTACTGAGGCCTCCTAACCTGAGAGGCTTCAGCCTTCTTGGAAAGCCCTCCAGTCCTCACAGTGGACAGGTCCCGCCAGCCCCTCCTGTGGGCTAACATCCTGGTGTGGGAAGCAGCGATTGTTTGATGCCCTGCACGACCGAACGACTGAAGAGAACATGGCATTACCTGTCTCTCCTTTTCCATCTGCAGTGTGGATGGTATTGTTTTCATGAGCTTCTAGAAGTTGCACTTGCCAACTGCCTTTGTTTCCTGTGTTGCCACAGTCCTTGTTTACAGTATACCCCAGTAAATGATTTCTTTGAAAAATCGAGGGCTGTGTTGGTTGGCCTAAGCTTAAACTTTCCACTCGTTCTCCCTGGAACCCTGACCATAGCGTCTGTGGTGGTTTCTGGCCCAACTGAAGGAAACTTAAGGTTTCTGCATTTAAGTATTTTAAGTGGTTTGGATAGATTTTAATTCTTTTCATAAGGTATATTCTGGTTGTCTGGTATGAGTGACAGAGCCATGCCGTAGTCACTTTACTGTGGCAGTTTACCTATGGGTGGCAGTTTTCTGTAGTCCTTGACACTGATACTTTAGATCATTTTCCTTACAAAGTCCAGCTGGCTTATATGGCTAGAATAGGAAAATCGATTTGGTTGTTTACTGATTTTTTTTTAATTACCATTAAAAATTTCTGATGGTAATACTTTAAATAAACATGATTGATTAATATTTTTAAAAGAGGTAAAACACTCAGAGACCTAGAAAACCATGGATGGGTTCCTCTTTAGTGAACTGGAGTCACAAAAATGTCAGAATCACACAGTCAATCAGAATTCACCTGAAACCAGACACTACAGACATGGTCTCATTTACATAGAAAGAAGTGGCTGTTGGGAAATGATAAGCAAAGTTGCTCAGCACGACCATGAAAGGACTCTTCACAACTGGGCATAGTGACTCAAAGTGCCAATTTCAGTGCTTGGGATAAAGAAGTAGGTAGATTCCTGTAGGATCAAGGCCACCCTGTTTCACCCAGCAAGTCCATGATGTTTAGTTCTGCCAGATTATACTGAGAGGTCCCGTTTTTTCCCTTTTTTTTTTTTCATACTTTTTACTTGTGTGAGTATATTGTAGCTATCTTCAAACACACCAGAAGAGGGCATCAGGTCCCATTGCAGATGGCTGTAGGTAGCCATGTGGTTGTTGAGATTTGAACTCAGGATCTCTGGGAGAGCAGTTGGTACTCTTAATCCCTGAACCATCTCTCCAACCCCTGACAGATCCTGTAACAACATACTGACTAAAAGTCTTTGTACATTCCTTCAAAGGGTTAATATTTCCAGGCTTGAGTGACAATGGTACATGTATAACTTAGATGAAGTATATCATAAGTGACACTGGTCTCAGATATTGAAGTGGTGAGTAAACGATCAGAAATAGAAAGACGCCGCAGGCCACTGGATATCTATGCAGGATAGCAGTAGGTGTAGTTGCACTTTTTACATAAAACACACAGAGCTTTCCAAACCTATTTATTTTTATTTTAGTTTGTTTAAGATTTATGACGTATACAGCATTCTGCCTGCATGCATGCTTACAGGCCAGAAGAGGGCGCCAGATCTCACTATAGATGGTTGTGAGCCACTGTGTGGTTACTGGGAATTGAACTCCGACCTCTGGAACAGTAGCCAGTATTAACTGTGGAACCACCTCTCCGGCACCATTACGTCTATTCTAATCTGCCTGATGTCTCCAGTAATTTTCTTATGAATGTTCTCTTGGCATGATAAAGTCTGGTCTTACCCTGTGCGCTCAGAAGGGACATACATCTGCAATGACATGTTTATTTGGGGTTTTGTATTTGTAATCCAAGATCTTTTTGTTTGTATTTAGCATGGAACTATCTATGTAAACAAGGATGTTCTCCTCCCTGCCTCTGCCCTCCTGCTTGAACTCTTGAACTAACAGTGGACCACCACCATGAAAGGCACTTTCTTCTTTGTGTCCTAAATCCACAAACAAGCAATTATGTTTGTTACTAGGGCATACTAGGGCATTATGAATATGCTATCACCTTAGATGGTTCACGGCATGGCGTATAGATTAACAACTTGTAGCTGGGTATTTCGAGGCATTGTTCCATTGGACTAGACAGAAGACTCTGGCATGAATTTTCTAATGGCGTTAAGTGCCCTTTCATTTTTCTGAAAGTCCTTTGGACTTATGCCAGAGTGAGGGATGTGCACGAATCTCACTGGAAATTAAGTGTCCGTTTCCTTTAAGGCTGAGGTTGGGTTTCTTTCGAGAGAGGAGTGCTTGTGACTGGGATGATTCAGGTCTCCTCCAGCCAAGGCAACTGTGGGAGAAGACATCCCTCAGGTGCACTGAATTCTCACTTCCACAAGGTGGCACCCCATACCTAGCAATCCATATCCGCATTTCTTCAGGACAAACACATAAGGGCCATTTGGCTAGAAGGGGTCAGAACAACACCACTCTTCTGTTCCCCTTTTATTGAGCACTAAGTGGTGATCGCCCTTATAGACAGCAGACTGCTGTGGTCAGAATGGAGGAAGGTGATAATTTAAGGCCTGTCACTGTAGGAATGAAAAGTTGACATTTTTATCTGCAGATAGTATAATAACATTTATGAAACATTTATGAAAATCCAAGGATATAATCATTAAGGAAAAATTTCAAGCTGATTGCCCATTAATTATTATATATCAATTGAATAAAAAATCAAAGAAAAGCTATTGCTAAGGAGTACTGATCAAAAAGACTGCATATTTTTATTTTTTCATTTTAATTTGGTTTCAAACAGTGTGTGTGTGTGTTCCTACATTTTAAACTGATGTGAACAAAGAGAAACTGTCCAGAGGGATAAAAAGAAATGATAGAAGAGGTAAGGAAAGGAAGGACAATGGTATTGAGAGGCAGAGATAGGCACAATATATGGTATATACATATATGAAAATTAGACACACACACACACACACACACACACACACACACACACACACACACACACGTGCAATAGCAGCAAGGTACTCAGGAGGTAAAGAACTTGCTGCACTAGTGTGATTATCTGAGTTCAATACCTGGGACCCATGGTAGAAACATGAACTGAAAATTGTAGCACGTATGTGCACAGACACACACACATATCCACTGACAAAGAAAACTTTGAAAATTATAAGCATTTGACTTTAGAGGCAGAAGGATCAGGAGTTGGAAATGAGGTCACCCCAACATTCACTCACCTCAGAAAACCCAAGAACCGAGATTGAGCTAAGCTAATGAGTCCGATTAAAGTGAGGCAAATGTAAGAAAAAAGAATTTTAATGTGCAAGTATGCATGGCATAAACCACAACAAATATTAGGTTAGAAATATCAAATTGCGGGCTGGAGAGATGGCTTAGTGGTTAAGAGCACTGACTGCTCTTCCAGAGGTCCTGAGTTCAAATCCCAGCAACTACATGGTGGCTCACAACCACCTGTAATGAGATCTGATGCCCTTTCTGGTGTGTCTGCAGACAGCTACAGTGCACTTATAATAAATAAATCTTAAAAAAAAATGGCTGGAGAGATAGCTCAGAGGTTAAGAGCACTGTCTGCTCTTCCAGAGGTCCTGAGTTCAATTCCCAGCAACCACATGGTGGCTTTCAACCATCTATAATCAGGTCTGGTGCCCTCTTCTGGCCTGTAGGTGCATACATGCAGGCAGAAAGCTGTATGATATATACATAATAAATAAATAAATAAATAAATAAATAAATAAATAAATAAATAAATAAATAAATAAATGTTAAAAAATATCAAATTGCTGGTCCTTTATATTAGTTGAAAGAAAGAAAGTAACAAAGAAGCAAAAAAAAAAGAGAGAAAAAAGAAACTAAACGACAAACTTATGAAGGGAGGTAGAAGCCATCAAAATGAGGGCAGGGAGTGAAAGAAAATGGGCGGGGTGCCATGCTTGAAGGAGGAAAAGACTCTCTGCTCTGATGAAGCTGACAAAGGTGGTGCCTGCAGGTCCTTCACAGGCGCTTTTACCCTGTCGGCTCGGCTTAGGCACAGTTGTTTGTCCTCTTGGATCCTGTGCGGATTCCAGGTAAGGCAGGCAGTGGGAGAGCCAGGTCTCCAGCTAACTGGCTAAGCTGCTGTGCTTCAGAGCACAGGGTGCTTTGTTGCAGCTTGAGCAGGAGCTCCTGAGTCTGCACAGCCGCTGCCACAATGTTTCCACCTCACTCCTGCTTTCCTCCCCTGTGAAATCCCCTCTGGAGTCATGTTTGCTGCTTGCTGTGTACTGTACTGCTGCCAAAGAAAAATAAGCTCGTTCCTGAAGAACTATTGCTGAACAGGTCCTCTTCCCCATATCCTAATAACTTTTCTCTTCCATTACCTATGATGTGGGCTACTTATTAAAAGTAGTTTGCAAAAAACTTTGCCTCCATCCTGCTGTAGTAGAAATAAGGAAAAAGCAAGCAGGTCCTTTTGTAGAAAATACTTTATCAGAGGTCTTAAGCTCCTCAGGCTTCCTCAAAGAAGCTCGGAAGGCAATTTTAGGAAGTACCTAATAGTATTGCATGTGATAAAAGAAGAGAGGCACTTGGGTCAACTAAAATCCAACTTTATTAGTCTGGTCTCTTAGACTTCAGTGCATCTATCCAGGCTCTTCTGGCTTTTAGAGTCTCTAGCGAGAAGTAACGTGTAATTCTCATGGGAGGACTGACTTTGTATGTTACCAGTACTTTTACCCTTGCAGCTTTTATTACACTTTATTTGTTCTCCATGTTTCCTGTCTTAGGTAATATATGCCCAGGGGAATTTCTTTTCCACTCCAGTCTGTTTCATACTGTGTGCTCCTTTTACTTTGATAAGTCTCTTGCTTAAGTTAAGGACATTTTCTTCTATGATTTCGGTTGAAAATGGTTTTTTTTTCTTGTTTTTGGTTTTTATTTTTGTTTTTTTGTCTTATTTGCCTTTGACCCAAGTTTATTTTCATCCTTCCTATATACTTTATTGTCTTTATCATTTTATTATTATATTTGTTATTTAGCAGAAAAATCCTACTTCTTGCATGTTTTCTCCCAGGATTCTCTTCCTTCCTTCCTTCCTTCCTTCCTTCCTTCCTTCCTTCCTTCCTTCCTTTCTTCCTTTGCTTTTCCTTTATTCCTTTCCCCCTCCACTCTTTTCCTCCCTTTGGATTTAAGATTTCCTCTATCTACGTATCCATTCCTTCTATCATCTCTTCAATGCCTGAGGTTCTCTATTCCATCTGTTGGAGTCTGTTATTAAGGTCTGCCTCTGAGAGACTATTTGAGTTCCTACATTTTACTCATCCACATCTCTCTGTTTAGGATTTCTTTATTCATTTCCTTCCACAGTTAGTGTTTTCACAGATTTCTTTATTTTTCTCTTTAAAGACCTCTATGATATGTGCAAATGCTGTTTTACAATCTTTTTTTATTCTTGTTCTTCAGTCATGTTGACATAGTCAGGGCCTTCTGTCATAGTGTTGATGGTTCTAATAAAGATTTGAATGTCATGGCTGTTACTGGTTGTGTTTCTATGCTGGTCTGTAGGTATCTGGGCTTGGGAAGATTGTAATTCTAGGTGCTGGATCTGGTTTTGTGTGGTAGAAAGTATTTGATCTCAACCATGGATTTCTGCCCATACTTTGTCCATTTAGTTTCTGGATAAAAGGTGCACACAAGCTTTATGTTTATGATAATCCATAATCAGCACAAGAACTGAGCAGATAGCTATCCTCTGTACTATTATGCATATTTCTCCAAAAGTTCCATTGTGTAATTTGCCATGGTTTTGTCTGAGCTGCTTTTCACTCCAATTAGCCCACTCACAAGGTTAATTATTTACAGACTCTTACCTCATGGTGGCTTCTCCTCTATTTACGTTCTTCTTTCTACCCCTGTCTGTCATGGTCTCCTCCCACCCCCAAGCTGGAATCACCAGGGAACACCTGTCTTAATTCTGCACAGCTTTTGACTATAGGCATTTTTATTTACAATTCAGAAATAACTTGTTGGCAAGGCCACATAAGAGTATGCATTGGTGTTTTCTTTCTTTCGTTTGTTGTTGTTGCTATTTTTAATTTGTCTTTGTCTGTTTGGTTGGTTGGTTGGTTTTTGAGACAGTGTTTCACTACTGTATTAGCATTTTCAAAAGCCAGTTGCTTGATTAAGATATCTGGGGTCAGAGAAAGGCCTGAATGTTAGTATTCTGCTAGCAGCCTTCTGATGAAGATGTAGAACTCACAACTCCCACTACACCACACCTGCTTAGAGGGTGACATGCCCCCACCTTAAAGATATTGGACTAAACATCTTAACCTGTAAGCCAGCTGCAATTAAATGTTGTCCTTTATAAGACTTTCACTGGTCATGCTATATGTTCACAGCAGTAAAACCCTAACTTCACCGACCTCTGAAGGATCATTTCCCCAATGTAGGGGACTGCCAGGGCGTTGAGACAGGCATGAAGATCTGAGTTCAAGGTCAATCTACACAGGAAGATCCAGGACAGGCAAGCTGAGGCAGGGAAGGAGTGGAAAACAGGAAGCTAGTGATAATGGAATAAAATGAGGTGAGCAATTCCAGCACCTCCGAGCAGCAGAAGTCAGCAGCTTTGCCCACAAAGCCCTGATGTAGTGTACAGAATAGAAGGGACTACTGGACAATTGGTGCTGGTTCACTGGAACTAAGAAATTAGTGGTGATTAAAATGAGACCAGGATCAAAGTGGTAAAATCTTACGGGGAGTGCTTTTTGAGAGCACAAAGAAGCTGTGTTATAGAAAGAGCCAAGGCTGAAGCTGGTGCTACAGCTCTCCTTGGTAAAGTCTAACAGTCACTCAGTTGGTACTGGTTTTGAAGACATGAAATGGTCATGAAGAGGAGGTGAGGCTTGACACTGTGAGATGCCATGGAAGGCCATTAGTGAAGGTGATGACTCCATTTTTCTTGATGGCCCAGGACTTCAGAGGTCATGCAAAGAATCTGGGACTGGGCACCATGAAAAGAGCCTATGTAAGGCTCTGGTGAAGCTTAGTTGCAGTGAAAGACCCCAGTACATTGGGAATTCCAGTGCCACTGGATGATCACCAAGAACAGAAGCATCAGTGGTAAGGATCAACCAGAGGTTAGAGTGCTACAGAGGGCAGAGCTGGAGACGTGACCCCAACTCTTCGGAGGAGCCCAGATCATGTGTGGGTCCCAGATATTGAAGGAAGAAGCTGGAACATTGAAGTCGCCTTGGAGACATACAGATGTTTGAGATGCCAGAGCCATGGACTCTCTACTGAGGAAAGCTGCTAACAGGGAGTGCAAACAGCACAGCAGGAAACTTTTCTTGCAACCAACAAAGATCAAAAGGGAGTTGGAGATCTGAAGACAACGTTGACATCAGACATGGAGATGCAGAGTTTAAAGTTTACGCAGCTGGGTTCCTGTCTAGTGTGGGTGTTACAGCTAAGTGCTTGGATCAATCTCAGATGAGACGTTCAACTTTACACTGAACATTTTTAAAACTGCTATGAACTATGGGAATTCTGGAAGTTGACCTAATGGATTTTGCATTGTGCTATGTTTAGATGTGGCCCCCATAGTCTCATAGGTTTGAAGAAGCCTCTGGAAGCCTCAGAGTGGAATGTGAAGATTTGTATATGCTTGGCCCAGGGAGCGGTACTATTATACGGTATGGCTCCTTTGGAGTAGGTATTTCCTTGTTGGGTCAGGTGTTTCGCTGTGGGTCTGGGCTTTAAGACCCTCATCCTAGCTGCCTGAAACTGAGTATTCTGCTAGGAAACATCACATGAAGATGTAGAACTCTCAGCTCCTACGGCACCATATCTGCTTAGATGCTGCCAGGCTCCCACCTTGATGATAAAGAACTGAAGATCTGAACCTTTAAGCCAGCTCCAATTAAATGCTGTCCTTTATAACATTTGTCTTAGTCATGGTATCTGTTCTCGGCAGTGAAACCCTAACTTAAAAACTTCACATAGATGCCTGGAAGTCTAGATTATTAGCATGCAGACCCCATAAATGTGTCCCTACATATCTCAAGAAACACTTTGTTCAGGTATGATCCATTGCCACAAATAAGGAACACAATGAAGGACAAACGTCCACGGTAGGGGCTGGAGAGATGGCTCATCATTTGAGAATTTGTTTCTCAAAAGACCTGCAGAGCACCTAACAATCCTCTGTCACTTAATTTCCACGTGAAACCCAATGACCTCTTCTGGCCTTTGGGGAACAGCATGCAGAGACCTACAGAAGGCAAAACACTCATGAATATAAAATAAATCAACGACAACAACAAACAAAAACAAAAGCACCCAAAGGAGGGAAAAACAAAGGAGAAAACTCATAGGGCACCTTTGCCTGGATATTTTGTCCAGCTTTTAAAGAAATCTAGAAACTGAATTGTAAACTATGTGATCTGCTTGAGTTGAAATCCCAAATGGAACATAGTACATTGTCAAGAACAAAAGTCATCATCCTAATCAAGAACAAGAAAACAACCAACCATAAAAACCCTATCCCCTAACAGCTCTTGCAATTTATTATCTCTTCTGTGCAGTTACAATTGATATCATGTTTGAAGGAAACCAAAAGCAAGCAATTCTGTTTCATGACTGCTTCTATACTCCCTATAATATTGTTTTATTTCCTGGGAGATACTAGAGAAAGCCTGATGAATATTCCATTAATATGTTCAACACTCTCATCCACAAAAGAGTATATTTTAGCGGTCGCTAAATATTTGATAAGGATACAGCGTTGAAAATTTTTTCATCATGAAGTTGGTATTCAGAGTTGGACACACAATCTACACTGAAAGTACAATTTTCTTTGTATCTCAGTCTGACTGGGAAGTCATTATGATGCCCAATCCCTGTGAGAATGCAGAGATCCATCTCTGCCTGAGAGCTGTGGGATTTCAGATGGTTACATCACACTTCAATAAAGAAGGTTCTTAAGAGTGACGAGTTCGAGATCACTGTTTGATTCACAAGGATACATTCGATTTACTCAAAAGTACAGGACACAAGGATTCAATATCTGTGGTGTAGATGGTCTTGCTGGCCTCCTCACAGAACCCCTTTCCCTCCTCACAGGATGCTTGCAGTTCAGTCTGCTCCACCAGCAGTTTTCTGTTCTCATTCATCAAAATCCTTACATTCTTCTTCAATTCATTGCATTCATTCAGGAGGTGGAAGTTTCTGATGCTGAATCAAAAACAAATAATGGTAAATCCCAGGCAGTTTCTATTTGCCTGCGACTCCTGCAAGTACAATCATCCCTTCAAGGGCCCCATACACAGGCATCTCCAGACTAGAGCCACAGTTTGCATGTTAGCACCAATTAGAGGCAGGTCAAATCCCGAGTCCGCATTCCACGGGAATCAAAGTACTTCAGAAAATCCTGACACTAAGAGGGTATGTGCACATCAAGAAGAGGAAATGGTGCATATGGGTGCTTATGTGTTCATGGTATTGTAAAACCATTGGCAGGTGGAGGGCCAATCCCCTCTGAGGGATGATAGAAGACCCAGCAGCTATACAAACTTTCCATGTCTTTCTCATGGATCCCAGATCTTTTTTCAAAGTCATAGCTGGACAGAAATATTCCCCGCCTAGTGCTGGGGTCTCCTTTCTGTCAGTGACTCACCGGTAGGAATTGTTCTCTTGTATGAGCTCCTTGTACTTCTCCATGGCATCACTTATCCAGTTGGTCATCTTATGCATATCCATCGTTCTCATCTCATGTTGGGATTTAAGCATTGGCAATTCAACACTCAGCCTGTGTTAGAACATGACCCAAGGAACAAATAACTGTCTGAACTCATGATTTCAGAATTAGATGAAGTGTAAATAAAAAATACCCAATAAAAAATTCAAATTCAAGGAATGGGGGCTAGGGAAGAAAGTGGAAAACTCAAAGACCACAGCCAAAACACAACAGTGAGACTCAAACCATCACTCTCCCATAGAAAATATTTCTCTGCAAATCAGCACACATTTGTTTTGAAATAAGGGCTCCTTAAAAGGCTGGTGAGATACGGTCCTACAAAGACCCTCTGTATAGGAGGGGGGAAAGTCTGAGAGCTGCATGTTTGGGAATAACAAGTGCCAAGAATTTATTCCCACAGTGACCTTTTCTAGGTCACAATAAACCATCCTTGGATAGTTAAAAAAAGAAAAGAAAGTTCAAAGCAGGAAAATAAATAAATAAATAAATAAACAAACAAACAAACAAATAAATAAATAAATAAATAAATAAATAAATGAAATCAGAGTGTTCTCTGGACTACCTAAGCCCATTTATATAACACAAACTTGCTCCTTCCTATTGGTGCTGGTTAAACTAATTATCCTGGGCATTGGACGGCAGAGCCAGGGGACCAAATGGAGGAAGCTGACCTTCAAGATCTGGCCAGGTATGCATGGAGGAATTGAACAGTTGTGTAAGAAGTATAAGATGTTTCCTCCAGTCTGTGCCATAGCCTTGGGTCCAACAGAAAGATGTGATGACATTTCTCTTGTTTTGAAAGCAGAGATTCTCAATCCTTGTTACATGACTCCCAGAGGCCATAACTACTTTTTACAGGGAAGAGGATTCATAACACCTCCTCCCCTTAGGAGAGTCCTATGTGCCAGCAAGGTAAACAGAAGGAGCAAAGTGCTCTGTTGATCAATGACGGCCTCCACAGACTCATCACTATCATGACCTGCAAACTGTTCATCAAACAAATCCTCAGACCCAATCAAAGGTCCCAGACTCCCTGATCCTGAGCAAAACACACACAAATACTTTCACATCCATCCATACATACCAACCCATATACAAACATAATTAGAATGCCAACTTTATCGTGGAGGTGCCATAGAATCAGTGTATAACGACCTAAATCAGAGTAAGAGTGAGGACATTCAGGCATTTCATTCACACACTTAGATGCAGCAAGTGTGACCAGGTCCTTCCAGCTGTTGAAAAAATCCAATCCAACTCCAAGGAGCTCAGGGTCAAGTACAAGAGAGGTTGACCCTAAACACACAGCACCTAGCTTCTCTCACAGGCCAGCACCTGCCAAGGCTCCTTAAAGTCCAGGATGAGAGATGTAACACTTTCTGGATGTGAGGAAATCTTGGCTTAGCAGAGAGAGCACAAGACAGTCAGTAGGTTACAGGGCATAATGACTACCTGTAGTTCAAACCATCATTGACATAAAGGTCCAGGATTTGAGAAAGTTCATCCCGCTCGATTTTACACTTCTGGATTTCAGATTGTAGTTCCTCCAAATTCTTTATACGCTTTTCATGGTTACTGATGAAATTTTCTGATGATCCCTTCCGAATAAACCCTGTAGATAGATAAACACAAGTGAATGGACATATTTGATAGCCCATGGGTAGAAAAGACCATTCTGAATCTCAAAAAGGAGGTTGAGGAAGAGGAAAGGCTGGAGACTTGTTGAATCCCTGAAAGAGAAGAAAAGCTATCTCTAATGTGGACTCTTAAGCTATTTCCCTCTTCCCAACCTCCATTGCCATACATAAGCCTCACTCACTATTACATGATCCCTCATACTGAAAGATAGAATCTATCTCAGACATAAAGATTTGGGACATTGTCAGCAGATATCAGACGTGGAGCAGGTAAATCCTGGAGTTCACAGCACCATCAAACCCTAATCGTGTGTTCAAGCTTAAAGTGTCTGCGACCTCAATTCATGACTAGGGGGTTCATCCTTCCTTGTTGTTGTCACCACAGACTTAGGTAACCTACAGTAATCTAGAGGATGAAGTGCTTCAGCACCCAACCATGAGCGGGCACATTGTTGTTCTCATAAAGGCTTCCTTGTCAGTAGAAATTAAAAGGCTCATAGAAAAGAAGTTGCAGGCCTGCCAATTCCTGGTTCTCTGTCAAATTAATCATCAGGACTCTTGACTCTTGGTCTGCAGTTGACAAATTCCAAGGCTCCTGCCTGTAAGGCCTACTCCTGAAAGGCACAGCTCAAACCTGCCTCCTGGAGGAAGTTCCCCAACTCTACCTAGTACTCACTGTGCCTTCCCCAGAACGATTTCATTCTTCCGTACTTACAATACAGAAGGCCAGCTTTCTTCTGCCTCAGTCTGGTCTCTGTATAGCCACTCTGGATATCAATGTGGAGGATAATGGGAACAATGCAAATAGCTTTACCTGAAGACCCAGCTTTACCACTCACTTCAGCGCATATACTCAAACATGATCCACATATGAGAAGGACGTGTGGTTGAATATGTTCATAGCAGCCTTACTTATATTAGTCAAATGCTGGAAAGAACTACGATAGACCTCAACTCAACTGAGGAATGAATATAGAAAGTGCGCTCTATTCAAACAGAGGAACAGTACTCGGGTATCAAAAATGAATACCAGGACCTTTGTAGGCAAAGGGATGGAACTGGAAAATAGTGAAGTAGCAGAGATCGAAAAGGACATAACATGGGATGTATTTAGTGACAAATGGATGTTAGCCCAAAAGTTCAGAAGACCCACTATACAATTCATTGATCACACGAAGGGTAACATGTCAGAAGGCCAAATTGTGGATGCTTGAACCCACTTAGAAGGGGAAGAACATAATCATGGGAGGCAGAAGGATGGAGGGACCTAGGTAGAGGCAGGGAAGGATGGACAAGGGGTGGGGGGAGTAGCAACAATGAAAAGAGACAAGAGAGAAACCCAGAGGAAAAGTGGAATAAATAACAATAAGCATCAGTGGTGGGTGGTGAACTTGGGTAACCCAAATGAAAAATGAAGAAGTCAAAATCTTTTCATTTGCAGATGACGTGATACTATTTTTAAAACTAAAAATGTATCACCATCTCTCTTATTTTTTTCTTTTCTTTTTTTTCGGAGCTGGGGACCGAACCCAGGGCCTTGGGCTCGCTAGGCAAGCACTCTACCGCGGAGCTAAATCCCCAACCCCAATATCACCATCTCTTAAGACTGATAAATACATTCATAAAAGCACAATACAATGGGAACACACAAAATTTCTTAGCCTTCCTTTATGCCAATCCAATTCATACCAGGAGAAAATCTGGGAAAAATTCCCCTCATAATAATCTGAAAATATTAAATAAAATAATGAGGATTAATATATTTAAAATGCAAAGACAACCGTGAATTAGCTAGAGGTAATGCTAAATAGAAACAATTTGTCTCTAAAAAATGTTCTTAAATCTGAAAATACATTCATAAAAGTAGTAGAATGCAAAATAACACACAAAACTCTTTATCTTTCCTGTATACCAATAAAAAACCATGGGAAAGAAATCAGGGAAATAATCTACTCAAAATACTCTTAAAATATATAACAAAATACTGTGGATTAGCTTACTTATAAAGCATACTATTAGTAAGAAGACATATGAAGTACCCACGATCCATCCTGAATACATGTAAGAACTTTCCGGCTGATGTTCTGAAAGACCTTAAAGACTTGAATAATCAAAGCTTTTATATTTTTATGGATAAGTAGATAATATATTAAGGTCAGTTTTTGATGAATTAATAAAATTAATACAATAAATAATGATTAGAAAATTTTACTGCAATAAATCACCCACTTTTATGAAA
This sequence comes from Rattus norvegicus, assembly GCF_021556685.1. Taxonomy (NCBI): domain Eukaryota; kingdom Metazoa; phylum Chordata; class Mammalia; order Rodentia; family Muridae; genus Rattus; species Rattus norvegicus. Next base: position 7,817,813 of record NC_141548.1, on the reverse strand, counting down.
TGCATGAATGTAACTATAAATGTTCTACTATGGGAGAAAAGACAACTTTTAAAGTACAAAGAGCTAACATGTCTAGAGAGATAATTTTAAAGAGAAAAAAAAAGGAGGAAAAAATGTAATGAGATAAAAAATGTAATAGTTACCTAAGCAGTGTGATGCGGTTGGCAGAGCGAATATTTCAACAGTTTAGAGTGTCCAGGAACTGTGTTTATTGATTTAAAAACTGAGGTTCCATACCTGCAGGAGGAGGGACTATCAGAGCAGATCTCAAGAAAATTCCAAATGTTCAAGTTAGTTTCCTACTGTTATAGTAAAACATAAAAATACCAATTTGGGAAAGTGAAGGTTTTATTCACCCCATAAGTTACAGTTCATCATCAATGGAATACAAGATAAGAACAAAAGGCAGCAGCTTGAAAACAGAGAGGAACTCTGCTTACTCATCTGCTCAGCTACCTTTCTCTATGACCTCTCCTCCCCTTACTAGGGCTGGTACCACCCACAGTGGGCTAAGTCCCCATACATCAACTAACCATCCAGAAAATGCCAAAGATATATGCCTGCCAGCCATTCTGATGGCTCAATTGCTCAAGAATGCACCATTTAGACAGCTACAATTAGCCATCACAGCAAGGTATAAAAGGAAAATACAAACCTTACCCTACTCCAGATAAAAGTAACACTGCATGAATAGAATTTGAGGTCACAAGTGAAGTTTCATGTGAGGAAGAAATTAGAAGGAATTATGCCAGAAATTACACAGTATTTAAAATAAAATGTGATATCAAGTCAAAGCCACAAACAAAATGTTGGTAACTTTGACTTCTTGAAACCTCTTCTGGAGGCTGCAGGGTGGACTCAGGGCATGGTTGTTTGCTGGCACCACCATGGACCATCCAGAGTTTTGGTGAAGGATTTTCCATCAGAAGCCTTAGCCTTACTACAGAGGCCAGGTCCCAGGTACAAAACATAGTCAGTCAATTGGATGACAGATCTTGTGCTCCAAAGAAATGGAGGAGTCCATTTAGTCATGATTTCAGGGTGGCTCTAACTCATTTCAGAGTCATAAATATCGCAAGCATCCAGAACACCACAAGACCCGTTGTCTAACACCAGTATTCTCTGCTGTGCCCTCAGTCACCATGGTAATATCAGTGGTGAGCTCTATAGTATTATTTGTTCCAGTTTCCTGGTGGTGCTGCCCCCAAACCCTGTTTCTTTGACCCAGAGAGAAGCTTCAAATAAAATAATAAAAAATTTTTTCATTGAAAGCCATTGATAGCTTGTAGTTGTAGTTAACAATGAAGACCTCAAGCAATCTTCCCTCAGTCCTCCTGTTTTAGCAAGGTTTTTGTTTTTTTTTTGTTTTGGTTGGTTTTGTTTTTTGTTTTTTGTTTGTTTGTTTGTTTCTTTTGCTTTTGGTTTTACTTTTTGTTTTGTTTTGGTGGTTTTGTATTTTATTTTGTTTTGGTTTGTTTTGCTTTTGTTTTTGGTCTATTCTTAGGATGCATGGAGTGATCAAGAAGTTGTCGAAAGAAGTTCAAGTACAAACCCCAGTCTTTCTGGCAGGTCCACTGTGTTTGCTGCATTAGGATTTTTTCCTTTTTACCTTAAATGTTACCAATTTTCACTCTCTTGGAGGCTTTTATCCAGGCGTAATTAGTAACATATCTATCATAATTATTTGAATTTCAATGATCCAATTCTAACTATTCTATCTCCCACTCCAAACCAGAGACAGGCGTTGAGTTCTGTAGGGTGTGGTTTTGATGCTTAGAATCTTCCTGTGAACACTGATTCTTGATAGTTCAATAACGATGCTGTTGGCCAAGCAGCTGGGTGGCATAGGCAGGTCTTCAATTCCCTGCAGGCAGGCTATTATAAACAAGGGAGGAGAAGGGATTTAATACTTCAGAGGGAGTAAGAGCTACCAGCCATTTGATATCTAGGATTCAGTGGCCATTGATGGCCTCCCAGACTGGGCGTGGTGTAGCAGGCAGGAGGCTATAAACACAATAAGCTGAGAGCAGACTTGGGGTGCTGAGCTATGACTAAAGGCAACTGAGCGACTGAGCTGTAAAAAGGAGGGCATCCCAATTCGAGGAGACTTAGAAGAACCTGTCCACTGAGCCATCTCATCAAAAGTATCTTAATGTATGTGTCTTTTATGTGCAATCCAAAGAAACCTGGGCAGGGTTGATAGCTTGGTCTGCCTAGAGCTTAAAGTGAGGCAGTAGAAACAGCACTCTACAGAGTCCTATGTGAGCAATCCATGGGCATTAAGGAGCGAATCCAAAGTCACCTTCCTAAGAGAGTTAGAGCTGACCCAGATGTAGCTTTTGATTATAACCATCCCTTCCTTTTGATCTTTTAGTGTTCCATTTGCTCAAGAATATTAGTGAGGAGGGGCATATGAGTCTAAAGGTTGTTCTTGGTTGTTAAATTGTCTTCATCTGAGATTAACCAAACCACAAAAGTAGAGGGAAAATCTGTGAGGAATTTCTGCTTAATATTAAGTCAAATTTACTTCTAATATTTGAGGTGGGAAGTCACACCTTTAACCCAGAACTTTAATCCTGATCTTTTTTTTTTCTCTTTTAGTCTCCTACAGATACATCATTATTGGGAATGAGTCCTTCTCACTGGAGACCAGAGAAGAGACCTACAGTTCCATGATAATTAAATGTCATAGCAAGACATCAAAGCAAAATGTCAAAGTGCAAACGGAAGAAATTACTTAGGACAGTGTTTTGCAAACAAATTTTTATACAGATATTCTTGGAAGGAGAGCTCTGCAATTTTGCATTTCATATTTGACTTTGCTGGTACTCTGACTAGGATCAACATAAAACTTCTTGGGATTTTCTTAATCTCCTTTATGAATAGAGATGAATGCACAATCTGCTCTGTCGTCTATGTTATTATGGCTACAGTGAGGACCAAGTATGCTAAAGCTCTTCATCTGAGTTTTCAAACAGCGTGCTCATACAAGTGTGGACTTCTGTGGGTTGTGGGAGGGCAAGGTTGAGAACACTGGCTGAGAGCTGCACCCCTCAGGCTGTCTGAAGCTTGCTCATAGCAGTGCATTTATGGGACGGCAACATGATTTCCTTACCACTTCCCCCCAGGAAATATTTTTTTCAATTCTTTATTTAATCTGATGGGTCTAATCTACATCGTCACCCAGGATGAGATGGGGGAGTTCTGCTCCAACCCTTACAGTAAGAGATGCTGAGATATGATGCTGTACCCACTAATGCCCTACATGGACGCCTGGCAGTTTAGACAATAAGCATGGCTGTACAATATATGTGTTCCTACTGGTCTCTAGAAGGAGAGAGTGAGAAAATATGCCTTGTCCATATGAAGCCAAAAAAAGAATTTGTGGTTCTAGAAGACAAGGTATGAAGGACTGCGTGTAAATCCCAGTAACTGAGAAAGCAGCCTGGAGCCAGTTGTGTTGTTGAGACTTCAGACAGCTTGGCCTTTACAAAAGTGACACAGCAGACTTCCATGAGCAAATACTTAGCCTGGAAGATGTAGTTATGGCAGCCAAGAAAACAAACACAGAACTGTCCCCTCTGTCTGCCTCTTACTACTCTGCTCTCCCACATCACGGGAGGCTGAATGGTCTTCCGCATACCCTGGGATGCAGCCCACAAGGGACAGCACCTGCCTTCAACAGAGCTTCATCTGAGCCTGCCCTTGGCCTGTGGTGGATGTGCAGGAAGTGAGCTGACAGGAGAAACGTAGCCTGGCTGGGTCTCAAAGTGCAGCTTGAGACTCACCCACTGTGATTGTCAACACTTCCATGTCTCCATTGGGAGGGCAATGTCACAATGTCCTCCTACTGTCTTCTCACTCCATTCATATGCTTCGTGTGACACAAGCTCATTCACAGTTCACAGGAGGCAGCATAACTTCAGAGCCCTCATGTCTGGGCACAGAAGCCAAGAGAGTAATGTCACAGTTCACAGTGATGATGTAGATAAGCCAGGGCCTTTCCTCCAAGTTTTACTTTCAAGTATATCCTTTTATTGCAGTTTATGCTACTCTTTCTAGAAGGCCACGTTGCGGGAGAGCAATTGGATTTTGCCTGATCCACAATTTACAGATTACTTACATAGACTCCTAGAGGATTTCAGTGGCAAGGTTTCCCTAAAGTTGTATGCAAACTAACCACACACACACACACACACACACACACACACACACACACACACACACACACACACACACACACACGGTGCAAGGATAATAGAGACGTGCATGTTGAAGTAAAGTTAGGACAGTGGATCTAGAAGTTAAGATGTGAAGTGTTATGCTAAAATCTAAGACCCTAGGATAGAGGATGGGAAACAATTGTGAGTGGTGCTTTCCCACAACTTGGCCACATGAACAATGAAGTATGAGACAACAGACCTGCATGGTCAAAGGCAAACCCCAAGAATGTACACAGTCTATTGAATGTGATTGCAGCTCATCTCTCTGATCTGTAATAGAAGAGTTCAGGTGTTTCCCACACACACTTACATGTAGCAGCTGAGGGCCAGCACCTCTCCTGCATACTACTTCCTTATAGTCCACCCCTAGCACCCTGAAGGATATTTAAGAACGGACCTGACAGGTGATCTTTTGACCTAGCTGAATATGTAGCTGAAGCTGAGGATGTCAACATTCCCAGAGCTCTGTTGAGCAGTGGGTGCTGATTTACTCTGGCTCCCTTAGCAATGCTTCAGAAAACCAAGGAGACAGCCTCCTCAGGCCTATTCACAGCTGCACAGGATGGAACTTGGCTTCAGAACACCATAGTCTGTAGGTACAAAGCCAGGATGAAAATACAAACTCCATCAGCACTCATTTGCTGTGGTGATGCCCAGAATCAAGATAGATCTCTCTAGACCCCAGGACTGTAGTAATAGATGCCTTGTATTGGTAGAACATGATCGTTTAGTTCCCCCACTTACTGCTCAGGACACCTAGAGAAGTCAGGAAGGAGCCAGTCCCGGTTCTGGTTCACTGACTAACAGTTCTTCACTGCACTAGAAAACTGCATGACACGCACACGTGTTGACTCAGAAATCTAAGGGGACCACTATCAGGGAATGGCAGTCAGAATAACTCTAGCGGAAAGCCTGAGATGATGGGGTCTATCTAGAAGTCTTCCCTCTCCCAGATATTAGTGTCAGACACAAACTGAACCAATCCAAAGGGGGAACAGCCAGCCCTGAGCCGAGGATACCACACTAGTCTCGCCCTTCTTCCTAAGGACCTTTGTCTTCTAGATAAAAGGAGTAAAAGGCATAATGTCTCAGGAAAACAGTGGTGCCCTTCCCAACAACTGGCTTCTGAAATAGAGAAATTAATGATGTAAAGGCTCTGAGTTCCAGGAACCATAACAAGCAGGAAGTCCAGCTGCTTCTTATAAGCTCCCGGCTCCAGATTTCCATGCCTGGAACGCTCAGCTCAAGGCTGTCTCCTCAAGGAACCTCCTCACCCTTTGCCCAGAGCTCACTGAGCTTTCCCGTGGACCATTTATTTCTTCCTTTTTTACAACAAGACAGAAGGGCAGCTTCCTTCTCCCCAACTCTCATCTCTTCATGCTCTTTGTTCTTTCTCACGAACGGCCTGCTTAGCCTGGACAACAGGTCAATCAGTGAACCATAGAGGCACTGAAGGAACATCCCACAGGCAGTTGGTGCCACCACAACACTTGTGACACCACAGAAGATGCCAGGGCTCTCCTGGATACAAGAGATTGTTCAGGGAAGGGTCTACTGACGACGTCACTGGGAACTGCCAGGGCCTCCTGCTAACCAGCTTTCCTTATGGTGACCAGATTCTGAGGTGCCATCTCCAGGAGGCTCTCCAGTGACACACTGGAACCCTTTCCATATCTCCTCCCTCTAAAGCTAGAGATTTCTCTTTGCTCCATTAGTAGTTACATGCTCTGAAAGGGCAGATTGCGTCAGGGGCTTGGCATGGGGAGAAAGATCAAGGGACATGGGGTGGAAGATTCTTCTGGATAATAATTTTATTCCCAGATCCATTCCTGTGACATACATTCCCATTTCCTAGGTTTTCCTGTTTCCCAAAAGGCAGTATTTCCCTCCAGACCTTTAATTTATTGGATATTGGATTTCATTTTCTTATTGTGCATTCCTTCAAAGGTGTCTTTCTTTACACATATTCATGGATGTCTACTCACAAAGTCTCTATTTGCAATTCCTCTGTTGCAATGATCTTGGTAACATAGTGAACCCAGTTACACAGTGAATATACAACTTTAAATGTTGTGCACCTACTTCAAATGATAAACTTCCAAATCCTTTCTCAAAAAAAAAAAAATAACCAGATATTAGTGAGCAAAGGACAACGTGGACGGAGATTGCTCTTCCGCGGGTCCATTAGATGTCACTTCTCTAGTATCCACCTTCCTGAGTTCCCAGGGCCAGGCCTGAGGGTGTTAGAGTTTGGACCATGATCCTGTATTCATGCCAAACATAAGATTCAGGAGGTTAGGCAGGGAGTGGAAGGGCTTGAGGTCAGGTGAAAGCTCAACTTTAATAGGTCCAGAAGTTCTGGAGGGAGTCTATTTGGCATTGTCATCTGTGGCTTCTACCTTCTTGACCTAGTTGTGAGGAATCCATGTTAAAATTCCACCTAACCTCATAGCTGTAAGAGTGTAAAACATCACCACGTAGGTCCTTTGCAAATTGCTTTCATTGTCCTTTTCGATGCCCACTTGGCTCATGCAGTTTCACTACCACCAGGTCCAAATTAGGGGATATTGTTGATAGATTTAGAGGTTTACTGGGTCTCTCTGATACTCAAAGTAATAGACTTTACAGAGAACTGGACAGACAGGATTTCAAGAATAAAATAGTTGAAGAATTCTGCCAAGTGCTGATCTCTAAGACTTAGAAGCAATGGGGGGTGTATTCTAAACATAATATTCTATGGTTCAATCCCTCCTTGTATGGAGTACAGCAGGCCCAAAATAAGAAAAGAGCCTTTCCACCTTTCTTGGACTCTAATGAGAGTTTTCTTAGTGTCTCCTTTAATGTCTTGTTCATTATTTCCACCTACCCAGAATTCTGCACAACAAAGACTCCAAACTATGCATAAATCTTTGACTGTTCTTTACAGGCTTTGGCCGTGAGAGCTGGGCTATTATATGGCAGCATTCCTAGTGAGTGGCAAAATTAGCGGGAAAGTTCCTAGCAGAGCTTTCTAGTTGCTCTATGATCAGTTTCAGTCTGATGTAGTGAGTTTCTACTCACCCAGAAAAGGTATCAATAAATCAAGCAGGTACTTTTATCTTACTCTAGGAGGCCATGTGTCAGTTAATTCAGGTTCCCATAATTTATCAGAGCATTGGCTACCTGTATGCAATCCTTCTGGGTAAATGATCTCTGTTTTTTATTTACATAGGTGTAAATGTGACATCTGGCTTTGACATCTCCTTCTACACTGTCCAGTGTATGTGGGTATAACATACCTTGCTGATGGCAACTGAGAGAGTTCTGTGGACCCAAACAAGTAGTCTGGTAAAGCTGAGTTACCAGAAACCTGCCAAATGTTTCTGGAAGAATGATCTTTCCCTCTGGTGTTCACCACCAACCTCTGGCGTCAAGCTATCCATTTGATTCTTTTGCATCCTCGCCTCTTGGTTATACTCGAAATACACAAGATCTAAGGCACAAACCACATGAAACTCAAGAAGGATGATGAAAATGTGGATGCTTCACTCCTTCTTTAAAGGGGGAACAAAATATCCATAGGAGGGGATAGGGAGGCAAATTTGAGAGCAGAGAATGAAGGAATGGCCATTCAGAGCCTGCCCCACATGTGGTCCATATCTATCTATGTATATATCTACTATATCTATATCTATCTATATCTATCTATATCTATCTATATCTATCTATATCTATATCTATATCTATATCTATATCTATATCTATATCATCTATATCTCCACCAAAACTTGATAAGATGGATGAAGCTAAGAAGTGCATGCTGACATGAACCGGATATAGATCTCTCCTGAAAGACACAGCCAGAACATGTCAAATACAGAGTCAAATGCCAGAAGGAAACCACTGAACTGAGAACGGGACACCTATTGGAGGAACTAGGGAAAGGACTGAAGGAGCTGAAGGGGCTTGCAACCCCATAAGAACCAACCAGAGCTTCCAGGGACCAAACCACTGCCCAAAGACTACACATGGACTGACCCTGCGTAGGTAGCAGTAAATAGCATTGTTGGGGCAGCAGTGGAAGGGGAAGCCCTTGGTACTACCAAGGTTGAACCTCCAGTGTAGGGAATGTTGGAGAGGGCAGTAATGGGGGTTGGACGGGGAGGGGACACCCATTTAGAACGGGAAGGGGAGGGGTTAAGGGGCTGATGGAAAGGAAACTGGGAAAAGGAATAACATTTGAAATGTAAATAAGAAATGCCCAATTTAATAAAAATGGGAGAAAAAGAATAACAACAAACAAACCAACAAAACAATAAAGAAAATGTTCCAGGGGCAGTGCAACGGAATATGTGTGAACAATAAGGGGGATGTATAGGAGGATACACATATGGGGAAGGGAGAGGGAAGGGAATGGGGGCTTAAGGAAGGAAACAAGGGAGGGGAATAATGTTTAAAATGTAATAAAGAACTGTATCTAATAAAAATTTTAAAAGTATCGTTCCTCCAAAATTGCTGGAATTCAATAAATCTGCAGTCCTAACCGATGCTGTATTACAAGGAATGCAGTGGCATACAGCTCCATGTGTCCTGATCGCTTTTTATATTCCCATACTGAATGGTTTTATTTCCTCTAAGGTATTAGAGAAATACTTCTGTGTTTCTCCTTTGTTTGTCATTATAAAGGAAGCTAAATTTGTGAGCACAAGGATAAAGCAAGGATATTTTTCATCATGAAAGTGGTTTCCACAGAGCATGACAAACTGTCTACATCAAGAGAACAGGTTCCTGCGTAGCTCTGGCTGGCTGTGAACTGATGATGAAGCCTAAGCTGCATGAGACTTGCAGAAAACCATTGTTGCCTTACACTTGTGCTGTTACAGGAGGAAGAACCACAGACGACTCAGGACGGTCTTGTGAGTGAAGGGTTAAAGGTCACATTTTTATTTATAGGCAAGCATTAATTTATTCAAGAACACTTTAAAGTGGGGAGTCAATGAGTTCAATGTATATAGCATTAGGAATATAGCATATTAATTAAAAAACTAAAGTTAACAAATAAATAACAAAACTTCAAACTTAAACAAATAAAACCAAATGCATAAAACCAAACTTCAAACTAAATATCAAATATAACAAGTAAATTAGTCAGCATTCAATTCCTGCTGTTTCTTCAACATATAACTCCAGCCTGTTGCTGGCCTTGCAAACACAGCAGAACGGCAGGTAAGATGGTAAAAATCTCCTCAAGATGAATGTAGACGCCTCATTCCGGGTGGTTGGTTGTTGATGGACAAGTCCTCAAAAGGTTAAACGTGAGGCGTGTTCCAGGCCACACCTCAAGGTCTTTCAAATGCAGCCCAAGATTGCTATGTTTACAAGGACTGAGATGTGGGAGGTGGTGTCAATCTTTGCACCCTCAGTGCTCCTGGTAGACAGTCCTGTCTCTGAGAGCTGTAATCCTGCTCTGTGCCCTGGGAAAGCTTCTGCTGCAGTGTTCAGACCTAGGGGTGGAAGAGACCTGGTGAGGACCTGCCATGTCACTTATCCCATACACAGCAGCACAATTCAGCAGGATAATCCAGGATGATCTTTCATCTGAGGTCATTCTCTCATGCCCAAGAGAGAAGGGGAAGAGATCCCACAGGCCTGCATATTTTCCCAGCTTTTAAAACTGCTAAAAATTGAACAGTGGAGAGCAGATAAATCCAATCATACATATACATTATATTTTAATATCATGTAGCAATGGCTAAATGTCAGTTGAGGAGAGATATGAACAACCTAGAAAACAATAGGAAGGCCTTGGAAACCCGGCCATCTCTGATATGAAGACTATTATTATTCCTCCAGTGCAGGAATATGCCTGGGGTCCACTTGACAACCTCAATATCAGCAAAGACCCAGAGAAACAATATCGCAAGAAGTACATGCCCACTGAAGTGATATTATATTTGGCAAGAATATGCGGCATGGAAATCTTGCCGAGGGTAGGCATTGAACTCTAAAGCACATATTCATGCGGACAATAAACTATACCACTCCTTTGTTTATGGGTATCGTAAAACTATTTGTGGGGAGACTTAAAGGCACTGGGCTCAGATAATACTAGAGAGCTCAGACTGGAGGGATCAGTACACAATAGCCAGAATCTCTATGGATCACATACACTTCATGGACGGAATTTCTTTTAAAATGGACAAGAATAATATTCTGATCTGCTCCTAGCTGACAGATGCTGAGAACTATGGAGAAAGTCACACACCCAATAAGACAGTTTATAAGTACAGGGAATCTACTTGGGTCCTCTCATCCTGTGCTTTCAACTCATCTCAGTGACACCGAAATTATGCTGCATCTTCTCAGACAAGGCCTTTTGCTCAGTGACCAGTTTTTGCTGATTCAGGGGCTACTGCAGACTTTCCTCCATGCTCTCCTCATCCTGGTCATTAGAAGATTATATTGCCCATGGAGGCATGCATGTATACAGACACAGACAGACAGATACCCAGACATACACACTTTTGAACTCACCCAATTATATTTGTTCACACATACAAGCAGAGTATTTTGCAGAATGTGGTTAGTTTCCCAGTTAATGGTAATAGAAGAGATCACCCAGTCTACTATTGTGGCATAAGAAACAAAAACCTGGAATGGGGTAAGTACACAGTGAGCATAGCCTAAAGACAGCTCAGCCAATAAAGTGTATTCCCATGAAAATCAGAAATTAGAAATGTGACATCTAGGCCTGTTAGCCAAGCCTCCTTAGCAAGGTCACAAGGCTGTGCACAGGAGGCTGATTTCAGGAAACAGAGCACTGGGGGTGGGGGCAGGTGAGCCTCTTCAGTCCTCTGCCCACTGTTTCCCAGTGCATGCAAAGTGAGCTGCATTTTCCAATATGAGGTCCCTTTACCATACAGTACCTGACAGGGGAGCCAAACTACCAGCACAAACAGCTAGGAAATCTCCATAACCACAATCCAAGGTAAAACTTGGACTGGGATGCTATCAGATATAATTCGAGTAAGACAAGGCTAATTCAAAGCCAAATGCTGGCAGGTATAATCAAACTCAGCCGCAGTCCATGGAAGGGCTGGACAACATTGTACCTTTTCACTTTCTGACTGATGGACATCTGGGTAATTTTGCTTCATGGCTGCTCTGAGGTGAACCACTACAACACTAATGTGCCACAGTTTCTCTGCTCACACCGACTTCTTGTTCTGGAATCGCTGTGTCAAAAGGTTGAACTTTCACAAGAGTTGTACATGGCTTCTCACAGGGCTACCCATTTGACACCTCCAGGAATGTCTGAGGGTCATCACTGTTCTAAACCCTCCTTACAGATGATTTTCACTCAGATCAAATGATTTTGAATAACAATGGTTAAGAGTGCCACAGACCCAACACAGGGTGAGTGCTGTGGACTATTTTGAGCCTAAGTTTCTGTCTGAGGCACAGATGTGATTCCACCTCAGCATAACTCCTGGACATCTTCTGCTTGCAGATTCAACTCTAACCAAATTAATCTTTCAATTAACAAATTCCAGACCAAACTCCAAAGCCAAGGTGTATTCAACCAAGTTTAGGCCAATCTGGAAAGAAAGTGGTGGCAGGTAACGATTAACATAATCAGTATGTTGAGAAGACACAACAAGCACGTGACCTTCCAGTGTTACTATACACCGAGAGCAAAGAAGGCAGAAGAGCCCTGAGTCATCAGTTTCCACACTCAGGTACATGGATATCACACAGCAGCCTCTCCTCACATCCCTGTACCCCATTCCTGAGTTTTTCTCCAAGTAATGTCAATGTTGATGATTAGTTTTCCCAGTGTAAATAGATTGAATAGTGATAGAGACCCCATTAAGAACAGTTTAAAATGTAATTGGAAAGATTATGTTTTCTCTTCTTCTCTCTCTCTCAGAGTGTTTGTGTGTGTGTGTGTGTGTGTGTGTATACTTTTACATGTTTCTAAATATGCACATATAGACTTATACAATATATATAAATATATGTATATGTGTCTGTGTTCAGAAACTTGATGAGTTCACACACACATGCGAAAAAACACACATATACACACACTTCTATATATAAGACACCCATATCACAAATAATTAAAACAAACAAGTTCCAAAGTACAATATGCACCATAGCCATAAACATGATCACACATATATGTGCCCACAGACAAAAACATACAAGAAACACGCCCACAAACAAACACACATAGTCAGAGAGAGATGGAGAGGGGAAGGGAGAGAGAGAGGGAGAGGGAGAGGGAGAGAACAGATATCATAAGTGAGAAGCAGAAAAGAATGGGGAGGCCATCATGCTGGAGGAACAGTTGTTGAATACAGATTAGGCAAAGGAAATGTGTCAAGTGAGAGCTTAGACACTGCTATCCATCCCTTAAAAGTAAACCTGTGTAGGGAATGCACTTCTTGGGCACACTAGGTTGGGAGTTGGAGAAAAATTTCCCTCTAATCCTCACATATCTCACACAAACCCTCACCGTGAGAGAAGTCTTTCCTACATCCCTGTTCATCCAGTCAGCTCCAGGACATAAGCCACAGGAAAGACCACTAAAACACTGACATAAAACAGGACGGACAAACTGCTTCTCAAGCTCTGTCACTGTAAACCACGATTTGGACAGGCAGAAGGGAAGATTTTCAATGTACGGGGAAAAGGAGAGAAAGTCCACAAGCCCCATCATGACTGACAATGAGAGCCATTCTTTTGGCAATTGAACTGAACTCTAATCAGCTCTGTGCACTACAAAGATGGCTACCACATGGCATCCCACTAGCATAATGGCATGTAAGTGTGCAGTGTGTGATCAACAGATCCCCCTTAAGGAAATGCATTTTCTAGTTGAGCAGGAGGATTTGGTTGTCAACCCTCCAGTTTCTTGCATGAAGCTAACATCACAGAAAGTTTAGTAAATGGTCAAAGAGATGAACAACTGGATGAGACCTAGGAGAGTGTCTGGATAAGGTGGAGAAGGTTAAACTGGTTTGACTTGGTTTATGCTTAGATATCAGGAAAACCTGCCCTTGATGCTTCATTCATCCTACCTGAGTCTGCTTGTTACTCGGATTTTCATACTGGCTTCCCCAAAGAACCTTGTTGTTTCCTTAATAGACTCTTCCAGTGCAATCTGTTCCCATAGAAGCTCCCTGTTCTCATTCCGTGCTCTCTGGGCATTGTTCTTCAGCTCAAACAACTCAGTTAGGAAGGGGCAGAAGCTGCGGCTGAGACACAAAGTAAAAATGGTGAATCCCAGCCGGTCTCCAACTTCCTCCCACTTCTCCAAGTCCATTACTCCTTCTAGGGTCCTGATCCAAAAAGAGCCCAGATTATAGTCCAAGTCCACAGTAGCCATGGAGCATGACCTAGAGATAGGTCAAATGGAGAAAAGAGCCACATTCCAGAAGACTCAGGGCACTTCTCAAAAACCTGACACCATTGATTCAAGTTTTTCCCAGAAGAGGACTTAATCCCTATGTGTGCTTATTTGTCCATTTTATTAGAATGTCACTTGGAGGCCAATCTTTCTGTGTCCTGTGTGTCCTAGAGCCTTCCTTAGACACAGGCTTCCTGGTCTGCTTCAAACACTATAAAGCGTGATCCTCACTTTACTTCACAGATAAGAATGGGCTGACACATGCTGTGCCTAGTGCTGGGGTCACAGCCTTGTAAGTTACTCACCAGTACCAGTCATTTTCCAGTGTGAGGTGTGTACATTTGACCAAAGCTCTATTGACCTGCTCGCTCATTTTCTTCATGTCGGTCATCACTTCCTGGTGCTGCATCGTGAGCATCTCGGACTCAAAGTTGTTCCTGTGGAAGGGCATGGTCCAAGGATGAAATAACATTACGAATGAAGGATTCAAGTATTACATGAATTCAGACTGAATCCTGAACTACCCCAGCCTAGAATATGCCACGCCCTTGCTCCTTGGTACTGGGTCCATTTGGTATTTATAAGTTTATTATTATGGACACCGGGACAGCAGTGCCAGGAAACAGAAGGAGGGAGCTGATTTGCTTGAGCTCCCTGAGGGAGTTTGAAGGAATAGACTAGCTTGCGAAGAACATTCAAGGAACCTGTGCCACGATCCAGGCTCCAACTTAAACCCATGAAGACTATTGTCCTGTTCTTAGGTAACAATTCTCAATCATAGAATCTATTGCTACATGAAAACCCAAAGGAACATGAACAGTATTTACAGGGAAAAGTATTTATAACACACACCAGGAGATTCCCATGTGCGTCCACCTGATCAGATGTGAAATGTTCTACTGCCTACTGCTCACAGTGAGGCTCTCACCCTCATCATCATCATGCCATGGAAATTGACACAGGATAATTCTCAGACCAAATCAGTACATAGAATACCCATATCTTAAGTGATACACACAAACGCACTCACACATGCAGACACACACACAAACTCATACAAAACTAGCTCTCTCTCTCTCTCTCTCTCTCTCTCTCTCTCTCTCTCTCTCTCTCCCTCCCTCCCTCTCTCTCTCTCTCTCTCTCTCTCTCTCTCTCTCTCTCTCTCTCTCTCTCTTTCTCTCTCTCCCACTCTCAAATACTATTAGAATGCCAAATAAATACAAGGATGTGGCATTATCTCCAAATACAATGAATAAAATCAGAGAAAACCAATGATACCCTGTTGTCAGTCCAGTCACACACAGTGAGGCAGCATGAGGGATTAGGCCCCTCCAGCTCTTCACAGGACCTATTGAACCCAAAGCACCTCCACGTCAATTACAACAATGATTGCTCATAATCAGAGCACCTAGAAATTCCCACAAGCCAACACCTGTCCAGGCTCCTTAAACCACACAATGAGAGCTCACACACTACTACCCTCACTCCCAGACTGTGATTCAGGCCACAGGCTATGATTTATGTTTGTAGGAATTAAAATAGCCTGTGCCACCATCTCATTCCCATCTGGACTTCACATTCTGATGCAATCAGGAAAGTGATTTTGACCATGAGGACACCCTGGAGTTGTAGCCTACTGAGATGTGAGGAAATGTGGATTTAACAGAACTTGCATTGTGACTACCTGTCATTTAAATTCTTTCCCGGGTAATCGGCCAGGATTCTCCTGAGTTCATCTCTCTCCTTCTGCATCTTGTGGAGAGCAATTTTGAGGTTCTCCAGACGATTCATTCTCTCCTCCTCAACAGGTGTTGTGGAGGGTTGGGATGATGCCTTCTGATCAGACTCTGTAGGTAGATAAACACCAGTAAACAGGCATATATGTGGACATAGTGTCAAGGAAAACTATGCTTAGTCTAAAACAGAAGTCTGAGGATGAACAGTTCTACAGATACAGTGAATCCCTGACAAAGCAAGAAAGCTATCTTTAAGCTGAACTCAGCTAGGTCCCTGTTCCCACCATCATAGCCATAGGATGACATATGCCATCATAGATATAGATCACACCTCCTAAAGCCATTCTTCTGTCACTGAAATTCTAAAGCTGGCCTAAACAAGAAGAATTGGAGGACCTTCTCAGCTAATGTCTGATGTGAGGCAGGTAAGTCCTTGAGTCCAAACTGCTTAACATCTTGAATCATGTGTGTTCAAATCCAACTGAGACCTTGATATATGACCAGGAGAGTATCCCTCTTGGCATCAATTACCCACGTAATCTACAGGACCCTGCTGAGAATGAAGTGCTTTGATAGCCTATCCTGGGAGAGACACTTTGTTATTCTTACAGGGGCTCATCCTGGTATTCTTTGACACTGCCCATGACATTGAAGAGATCCAAGGAAAGGCCCTTGACATATAACAGTTCTTGTTTCTCTGTCAAGCTAATGATCAGAAATTGTTGAGTCTGGGTCAGCCATTTAGGAAGACTGAGGCTCTAAATCATACGAACTACTCCTGGAAGGACCAGCTCAAGCCAACCTCCTCCAGGAAGCTCCCCTTGCCCTGCCCAGTACTCATTTGACCTCCTCAAGGACCTTTCCATTCGTCTTCTTCTCCAACGTGAAAGAAGGCTGGCCTCCCTCTGCCTTGGTCTGGTGCCTGCATGGATATGATTGTCCCTCCGAAAGAGACTGAGGATCCTGGAGAACATGCCTCCTTGGGAACCCATTAGAAACTGAAGGGAAATCGCTCAGGCAGTTGGTGTCACCACAACACTGGTGACATCACAGATTCTAGTGTTCTCCTGGATACAAGAGAATTTCCAGGGAAGACACTACCGGTGATGTCAGTGGGAAATGCCATAGCTTACTTGCTAACTACCTCCACCCAGACTGACCAGGTTCTGCAGTGGCTTTTCCAGAGACTCACTTTTGAGCCAGGAACACGCATTCGCACACTCTCCTTCCAGAGCTTCAGAGTTCTCACTCCTTCATTACAACTCAGTTGCTGAGGAGAGGGAGAGTTGTATCAGGCCTTGAAATGGATAGAACATCTTTGTTAACAGCCAAAGATCTAAAGACCGTGGATGATGGATATTCTTCTTCCTGAAATGTATAAACCCAGGGTCCATGCATGTGACAAATAGTCCTATTTCCACAGTTTTACTGTTCCATAGAGGCCAATATTTTTTTTCCTACACCTTTAAATGTATGCAAGTTAGAGTATGTTGTTTCATGGACTGTTTCTTGAGAGGGGTCATGGTTTCAATATATTCACCCATGTTTTTTCCCGAAATCTCTGTCTTACCATCCCATTTTGTGCAATGGAAACTCCCTTTACCTGGCAACATAGGTTCTCAGGTATAGAGCAAACATCAAATTGTAAACTTTATGTCCATTCTTAAAGTTAAAATCCCCAAAAGTGAGGGAACTGAGACCCAAGCGAGAGCCATGGAGGTGCAGAATGCAGAAGTGCTGCTGGCCAAGGAAGAGCAGGAGGAAGCAGAGAAGCTGTAGCACATCATGGTGCACACCTGGGCAACCTGCTGGCTTCACTCAGAGGACCTGCAGGGTGCTTAACCATCATTTATAACTCGGTGTCTGGTTCCCTCCTCTGGCCGCCACGGGAACTGCATTCAGAGGAACCACGGACAAAAGTCATCCAAAGAACAATTCACTAAAAATGAATACACTTTTCTTTCAAAAAGCATACAAATGTATGGTCAAGTCAAACAAAGCCCAAGGAAACACAAGAAATGAAATATTTCACAACAACCCAAGAGTGCAAGAAACAGCATAAAAACAATCTCTTAAACCTATAATAATTCTATATGTATTTCTTGAAATAGCAGTTGCAGTAAGCAACCGGGCTGTAATGCTCTTATAAGTTCCATAGCCCCATCAACCCTTGTCACAGTCTCCACCTGTTTGATTTTTTCTTAATTACAAATATGTGTGAGTTAGAATCCTGAGTCTGTCTAGGATCAGACTGTAAACTGTAGTCAATGTAACACTGGCAATCACTAGCCACAATCTTTAAGTTTCCCTCCTAACCCCAGAGCACAGCCATAACTTTGGAAAGCAAAACTCACCCTCCACCAAACTATCTATCCTCCAAAATCCAGTCTCTCCAAAACACCAAGTCCATTCCTCATGCTATTAAAGTATGACGGCCAAGCCTTGCATGAGAACGAACGACGGTGCAGGCTCTAATACTTGGGGAATCAACCAGCATTTAAAGTTTTCACCATTATTTCTTTTAAACATGAAACATAAAACATTCAAGCAACGAGAAGCAAATCCCAAACATAAATTGATATCCGTGGACAGCTTGGTGCACCAAGGACAGACAATAGACATAGAGGGAAGGAGGAGATGGTGTCCCACCAAAGGGACCCAGATATCCTACCTAAAGGACCCAGAACCAGAAATGAGCACTTCTCCAATAGGAGCCAGCAAGGAGGCAGGATGTCCCTAGGAGAGCTCTTAAAAAGCTTAATCTCATTTTCCTTCTTTTGCCAAAGCATCTGTGGAGAGTCTGGGAGGACTGTTTTTCTCAAACCATTTTCTCTCTTGTCTGGGGTGTAAACTGTCTCTAATCAGAGTCCAAAGACTAAAAGCATCTATGAGAATTGACTTTGCTTCTCTAGATTTTAGCATAACTCTAAAAGAACACATACACAAAAAACATTTTACCATTATTACCTTGTCCCTTTTTAGGTGGTTTACTCACCACTACCCCAAATCTTTATTTTCTTTTACATGTGCTTTCAATTCCCACGGTCCTTCTGTATCCTGCTTACTGGGATCTTTCCTGGCCCATTTTCCCCAATGTGTCCCTCCTACACTGGTGGGCTTCCTGGGACCATCTCCTCAGGTTGTTCTCTCTTTCCCGATCTTGGTGGGACCTCCATTTGATGATGCCTGTGTCATCAGGACAGTGAGAACCAGGCATAGGCCTATAAGACTTAAGAAGAAACACACACTTGGGTCATTCGTGTTAAAAGAATGCTGTCCGGACTTTACTGAGATCTCCTTATATACCAGAGACAAAAGCCGTGGAAAAACAATAAAGCAGGTGAAAATTCCCAACCAGGAAAATAGGAAAAGGGGAAAAATCTGCATCATGGCAGGTCCCGGCCCCAACACAGGGGTGTAAACAACTTCTTAACAACAATAAGCTGAAAGGCTCAGCAAGAGGAATGGGTGCCATGGAAGGTCCTGGCCCCAAATCAGGGGCCGAGAGCAGCTGCCAAAGGTGTAAACAACTTCTGGCCATAGCAGGCTGAAAGGCACAGCGAGGGGGAAGGGAAACACTCCAAGGCAGGGCCCAACAGGCTAATATAAGAATATAATTCAAAAACTAAAACGATATATCAAGAAAAATAATTAAAATGTGCTACATATCTAAGCATAACATTCATAATAAAAGAAGCTCAAATGACCGAGAGATTCATAAGAAATATTCATCATTCTTGAACATCACACAAATGCAAATCAAAATTACTCTGAGATCACTTTTCATATTTGTCAGTATGACTAAGTTTAATACCATGTGTGACAACTCACGTTGACTGGGTTATGGAGCAAGGGGAACATTCATATTCTCCTGGTGGAAAGACAAACTTCTACAACAACTTCTGAAATCAGTACGATGGTTCTTCAGGAAGGTGAAAATTGTTATACCTTAAGATACATCTCCAGGTCTCATGTCCAGATGTTGATTCATCCTAGAATAGAGACCCTTGCTCAACCATGTTCAGTGAAGCTCGTTTATAATACTTAGAATTTGGAAATATTTAAGTTGTCCCTTAACTGATGACTGCATAAAGAAAACGTGGTGCATTTACAGATTGCATTGCTGCTTAACAATTACAAAAGGGAAAAAGGAAGCATGCACTATGCAGGACAATGAATGGATCTAGTAAAAGTCATTCTGGATGAGGTAATCCAGGCTGAAAAAGACAAATGGGATACATATTCACTTAAATGTGGATGTTAGCTGTTGATTCTTCAATCTGTGTAACTGTATGATCAGTTTAGTGTGAGGGTCTAGGGACGTGGGCCAGATTGTCCTCATTTAGGGAAGTACAAGTTCACTCATGGATGGCTGAGGGACACTGTCAGAACAGGAATGTCAAATGTGAAGAGACAGGGAGAGGGCAGCAATGGAGGGAACATAGAGAGGGACAGCTAAAATGAGGCACTGTATCGAAGCCTAAGAGAGTAGAAACCCTAATTACTTTTTACATTGCTTTATAAAGGTAACTAATGATTTATTATAGGTGCAAGTAGAGAAGTTAAAATGTTGCTTGGGTTCATCTATGTGAAATTGCAATAATAAGTAAGTCACAACAATTATGGATTTTGACTTTCAATGAACCTGATTATGTTACAGATAATGAATATCTAGTCCTTATGGAGACATCTGTCACCATCTATTAAACACTAGTCATTTTATTTGTTTACATTTCTTTTTTTTGGTTCTTTTTTTTTCGGAGCTGGGGACCGAACCCAGGGCCTTGCGCTTCCTAGGCAAGAGCTCTACCACTGAGCTAAATCCCCAACGCTTCCAATTCGTCTCCAAGATCTTAGTTAGTCCCTGACATTTCTGAAATATGAAGGCAGGCCCTTATCTGGTCCTATTACCTTAGGTGCTCCAAATCTTGGAAAATCTCTTCTAGTATCTCTATCCGTCTATCCAGGAGGAAATGTCCACAAAAACCAGCAGGTATTTTGAGCCATGTCTTTCTTCCTTGATCTCTATAAAATCAATTTTCCCAGTAGAGGCCTCCAAGCTCTTACCTCTCAGTCAGGAGTTTGGATATTTGGGGTGACTGGGAGATTTGCTCAGCTGATAAGCATTAAAGTTTGTCATTTGTTTTACTCCTAAGTGAGTGACTCTGTGGATCTTTCTGAGAAGAGTTCTTGTTAAAGATATGGATAATATTAGCTTACGTTCACTCGATCATCACCATCCCATTTAATTTCTTTTTCTGCATGTATCAGTTGATCTAGGTGGTTCAGGTAGAACAGTGTCCAATCTAGAGATGCTGTTTTCTTCAAGACTATGTCCTTAGCGGCCTTGTTAGCCCATCTGTTATCTCTAGCCATTGGTTTCTTTTCCCATGATGAGGGCCTGTGTTAATGTTATTAGCTTGGCCCTTTGAATTGAAGTGTCTGGAGGAACAGACTGAGTCCAGACTACCTCCATTTCCAGTGTCACTACTGCCCCTGCTCTCCTCTGACCCTCATGGGTAAAGCTGCTTTTGTTAATAAACCAGATCTGTTCTGTCTCTGACAGAGGAGAATCACTTTGATGGAGTGGACAGTCAAAATCAGAGTTGGGCAGCAGAATTGCATGGTTCGGGGAAACAGGTAGCTAGAAAATATGTTAGCCAAGATAGATTAATAAAGTTTGATAATGAAACATGTAGGCATTACTGAACAGCAATCAGGATTGTGTGTGTGTGTGTGTGTGTGTGTGTGTGTGTGTGTGTGTGTGTGTGTGTGTGTGATGAGTCCCAAAGTTAACTTATCCGCATCTTTATCCAACAGTGCTGTGGCAACAATAATAAGCAGGCAATCCTGCTGTCGCTGAGTCCAGTTTCTATGATAAATAATCCATTGGCCATTTCTATGGTAGTCTTTTCTCCTGGATCCAGGGTTTGTTGGCTAGAGGGCTCTAATTCATTCTTCTTGTCTAATTTGTACTCTTCTATACTCTCTGCAACTTTTATTAGCTTGTATCTGTAACTTTATCTAATATTCGGCACTAACTAATTGCTGAAAGCCAGGGATCCCGTACTAGAGTTCTCTGTTTTCTCTTATTTCATATCATATCTAAACACTGGCCAATTATTGTTTAAACCTGCTTACAGAGCCTGGTGGCAAATCTGGAGGAGATCCCTAACCCTTACACCCATTAAATAACCAATCTGGGTGGGTTCCCTGTGGGCCCAAGGGCCAGTTTCTTGGCCTATGTCTGTGGTGAAGAGAACCTGTAAGAACTTTTCGGGGGAGTTGGTGTCATGTCCTGAATACAGTTTATTCTACATTATGCCATCTTGTGGCTGGTCCCTCAGGGGAAGAGAGGCCTCAACATGAGCCTACCAGAGGCATCCCCTTTCTTTATATAAAATAAATCTTTTTCATCTTAAAAACTCAGAGACCACATTTACTCGGACAGGGAGCAAGCATATCTCTTGGCAAGAAGGATATTCATTTACTGAACAAAAGATGTGAGCAGGAGTCAGTTGCAAACTCTGTTAATGGATACATATGACCACTTGGGGCCTCTCTTGTCATGGACCCTGGATGCCAGACTGCACTGTGTCTGCCCTAGGCAGAAGGAGAGGGGAAGAGGGGATAAACCGGTGAGAAATGTAAAGCCTGGAGCTGGTCCTGAGGGAAAAAGAAACTCAACAAATGACTGCTGAGAATTGAACTCAGGACATCTGGAAGAGCAGTCAGTGTTCTTAACCACCGAGCCATCTCTCCAGCCCCAAAGCTAACACTGTCAACAAGGATGGAGCTAACCGCTAGGCTGGACTCAGATTTTGTTCACGTTGACAAAGAAGTGTTAGCAGGGAGGAGGAGGGAAAACTTCTGAAACACTATATCCTCTACTGCTGACACCTTGGGGGGGGGGGGGTCCTGTGGCCATTTAACATCAAAAGCAGGCCACTCTAAGTTATATTAAGTGGTCTTTAGTCCTAACAACCTGTCCCATGTCAAAAAATTTCGTCAGTCCAAGTCCAAGAACACAGAAAACAAAAGAACAACTAACACAAAGTGTCCTCCTTCGCAGCTGAAGTACACAGACCAGCCTGTCCATGCCACGGACAGGATAACTCAGGCCTTCTGCTCCAGCCACTGGCCAGATCAAAGTCCTGTTACTGAGGCTGTCCGAGCCCTCCTTAAGCTTGCACATATGAATCTGACCAAAAGCAGAACACATGGAAGCTAGATAGAGGAGACGTAGACAACTGTGGTACATCGCTCAAGCTGTCACTTCCCCGATTCACCACTCTCCTGTGGGTCCCCCACAAGAGGGGAGTTTACTGGCCAATACACAAAATGTGAGGTACAAATTGAACCACTACCTGAACCTCCTGAAATGTGACTCACAGAGGAGGAAATCTATGTAAAGGCAAGAGTTTAGTCATTCCAAAATATCAGGGTCATCCCATTTCAGAGAGAGAAGTCCCTGAGCAGAGTCTACCAGGGAGCTATATACTTGCAATTAGGGTAGAATTCAAACAATTGGGGCAGAATTTGGACAGAGGTAACTATATAGGGTACTATCAGTGGGGAGAGGCAACCTCCAAATAGACTGGCAGTCAGTGGGCTGTTCTGGGACCTTCTGAGGGAGTCGGATGGGGAGTCACAGGAGGCTTTTTCAACAGTCTGGTTTGCAGCTGTTGCAGGAACTACACTAGCTCTACTCCTCCTGGAAGGGAGGGGTCCTTCTGTGCTCAGAGGTTTGTGGTGGAATTTTCCCACTGGCCTCAGCTTGGCCCCATCTCTGACTCTTTCGTGGGGACTTTGGATCTGGAAAGCTGTGGGAATGCTGTAAATAGGGCTTACTGGGCCATCCTAGAACAAATGTGGAAGACGTTGTTACGGAAAGTGGTTTAAATCGTGTGACTCTGTCCCAAGCCTTCTGTGAAGAATGTCAATATTTGCCTAGAGACTCTTTGGGGAGGTTTTATGGTAAAGAATGTGGCTACCTTTTGCACTTGTCTGAAGAATCTGCCTGAGACCAAGGTTATGAGAATCAGATAAATTGAATTGAAAAAGGAAGTCTCAGAAACACCACTATGTGGCCCCCATAGTCTCATAGGTTTGAAGAAGCCTCTGGAGGCCTCAGAGTGGAATGTGCAGGTTTGTATACACTTGGCCCAGGGAGTGGTACTATTATACGGTACGGCTCTTTGGAGTAGGTATTTCCTTGTTGGGTCAGGTGTTTCGCTGTGGGTCTGGCCTTTAAGACCCTCATCCGAGCTGCCTGAAACTGAGTATTCTGCTAGCAAACATCAGATGAAGATGTAGAACTCTCAGCTCCTACGGCACCATATCTGCTTAAATGCTGCCAGGCTCCCACCTTGATGATAAAGAACTGAAGATCTGAACCTTTAAGCCAGCTCCAATTAAATGCTGTCCTTTATAACATTTGTCTTAGTCATGGTATCTGTTCAGAGCAGTGAAACCCTAACTTAAAACTTCACATAGATGCCTGGAAGTCTAGATAATTAGCATGCAGACCCCATAAATGTGTCCCTACATATCTCAAGAAACACTTTATTCAGGTATGATCCATTGGAACTAGTAAGGAACACGATGAAGGACAAAAGTTCACAGTAGGGGCTGGAGAGATGGCTCATCATTTGAGAATTTGTTTCTCAAAAGACCTGCAGGGCACCTAACAATCCTCTGTCACTTAAGTTCCAGGTGAAACACAGTGACCCCTTCTGGCCTTTGGGCAACAGTATGCACAGACCTACAGAAGGCAAAACACTCATGAATATAAAATAAATCAACGACAACAACAAACAAAAACAAAAGCACCCAAAGGAGGGAAAAACAAAGGAGAAAACTCATAGGGCACCTTTGCCTGGATATTTTGTCCAGCTTTTAAAGAAATATAGAAACTGAATTGTAATCTATGTGGTCTGCTTGAGTTGAAATCCCAAATGGAACATAGTACATTGTCAAGAACAAAAGTCGTCATCCTAATCAAGAAGAACAAGAAAACAACCAACCATAAAAACCCTATCCCCTGAAAGGTCTTGCAATTTATTATCTCCTCTGTGCAGTTACAATTGATATCATGTTTGAAGGAAACCAAAAGCAAGCAATTCTGTTTCATGACTGCTTCTATACTCCCTATAATATTGTTTTATTTCCTGGGAGATACTACAGAACACCTGATGAATATTCCATTAATATGTTCAACACTCTCATCCACAAAAGAGTATATTTTAGTGGTCACTAAATATTTGATAAGGATACTGCATTGATTTTTTTCATCATGAAGTTGGTATTCAGAGTTGGACATACAATCTACACTGAAAGTACAATTTCTTTGTATCTCAGTCTGACTGGGAAGTCATTGTGATGCCCAATCCCTGTGAGAATGCAGAGATCCATCTCTGCCTGAGAGCTGTGGGATTTCAGATGGTTACATCACACTTCAATAAAGAAAGTTCTTAAGAGTGACGAGTTCGAGATCACTGTTTGATTCACAAGGATACATTCGATTTACTCAAAAGCAACAGGACACAAGGATTCAATATCTGCGGTGTACATGGTCTTGCTGGCCTCCTCACAGAACCTCTTTCCCTCCTCACAGGATGCTTGCAGTTCAGTCTGCTCCACCAGCAGTTTTCTGTTCTCATTCATCAAAATCCTTACATTCTTCTTCAATTCATTGCGTTCATTCAGGAGGTGGAAGTTTCTGATGCTGAATCAAAAACAAATAATGGTAAATCCCAGGCAGTTTCTATTTGCCTGCGACTCCTGCAAGTACAATCATCCCTTCAAGGGCCCCATCCCCAGGCATCTCCAGACTAGAGCCACAGTTTGCATGTTAGCACCAATTAGAGGCAGGTCAAATCCCGAGTCCGCACTCCACGGGAATCAAAGTACTTCAGAAAATCCTGACACTAAGAGGGTATATGCACATCAAAGAAGAGGAAATGTTGCATATGGGTGCTTATGTGTTCATGGTATTCTAAAGCCATTGGCAGGTAGAGGGCCAATCCCCTCTGAGGGCTGATAGAAGACTCAGCAGCTATACAATCTTCCCATGTGTTTCTCATGGATCCCAGATCTTTTTTCAAAGTCATAGCTGGACAGAAGTATTCCCCGCCTAGTGCTGGGGTCTCCTTTCGGTCAGTGACTCACCGGTAGGAATTGTTCTCTTGCATGAGCTCCTGGTACTTCTCCATGGCATCACTTATCCAGTTGGTCATCTTATGCATATCCATCGTTCTCATCTCATGTTGGGATTTAAGCATTGGCAATTCAACACTCAGCCTGTGTTAGAACATGGCCCAAGGAACAAATAACTGTCTGAACTCATTATTTCAGAATTAGATGAAGTGTAAATAAAAAATAGCCAATAAAAATTCAAATTCAAGGAATGGGGGCTAGGGAAGAAAGTGGAAAACTCAAAGACCACAGCAAAAACACAACAGGGAGACTCAAACCATCACTCTCCCATAGAAAATATTTCTCTGCAAATCAGCACACATTTGTTTTGAAATAAGTAATCCTTAAAAGGCTGGTGAGATATGGTCCTATAAAGACCCTCTGTATAGGAGGGGGAAAGTCTGAGAGCTGCATGTTTGGGAATAACAAGTGCCAAGAATTTATTCCCACAGACCTTTTCTAGGTCACAGTAAACCATCCTTGGATAATTAAAAAAAGAAAATAAAGTTCAAAGCAGGAAAAAAATAAATAAATAAATAAATAAATAAATAAATAAATAAATAAATAAATAAATAAGTGAAATCAGACTGTTTTCTGGACTACCTAAGCCCAGTATATAACACAAACTTGCTCCTTCCTATTGGTTCTGGTTAAATTCATTATCCTGGGCATTGGACGACAGAGCTAGGGGACCAAATGGAGGGAGCAGACCTTCAAGATCTGGCCAGGTCAGCATGAAGGAATTGAACAGTTGTGTACGAAGTATAAGATGTTTCCTCCAGTCTGTGCCATAGCCTTGGGTCCAACAGAAAGATGTGATGACATTTCTCTTGTTTTGAAAGCAGAGATTCTCAATCCTTGTTACATGACTCCCAGAGGCCATAACTACTTTTTACAGGGAAGAGGATTCATAACACCTCCTCCCCTCAGGAGAGCCCTATGTGCCAGCAAGGTAAACAGAAGGAGCAAAGTGCTCTGTTGATCAATGATGGCCTCCATGGACTCATCACTATCATGACCTGCAAACTGTTCATCAAACAAATCCTCAGACCCAATCAAAGGTCCCAGACTCCCTGATCCTGAGCAAAACACACACAAATACTTTCGCATCAATACGTACATGCCAACCCATATACAAACATAATTAGAATGCCAACTTTATCATGGAGGTGCCATAGAATCAGTGTCTAACGACCAAAATCAGAGTAAGAGTGAGGACATTCAGGCATTTCATTCCCACACTTAGATGCAGCAAGTGTGACCAGGTCCATCCAGCTGTTGAAAAAGACCAATCCAACTCCAAGGAGCTCAGGGTCAAGTACAAGAGAGGTTGACCCTAAACACACAGCACCTAGCTTCTCTCACAGGCCAGCACCTGCCAAGGCTCCTTAAAGTCCAGGATGAGAGGTGAAACACTTTCTTGATGTCTCTTGGCTTAGCAGAAAGAGCACAAGACAGTCAGTAAGTTACAGGGCATAATGACTACCTGTAGTTCAAACCATCATTGACATAAAGGTCCAGGATTTGAGAAAGTTCATCCCGCTCAGATTTACACTTCTGGATTTCAAGTTTTAGTTCCTCCAATTTCTTTATACGTTTTTCATGATTACTGATGAAATTTTCTGATGATGCCTTCCTAATAAACCCTGTAGATAGATAAACACAAGTGAATGTACATATTGGATAGCCCGTGGGTAGAAAAGACCATTCTGAGTCTCAAAATGGAGGTTGAGGAAGCGGAAAGGCTGGAGATTTGTTGAATCCCTGAAAGAGAAGAAACGCTATCCTTAATGTGGACTCTTAAGCTATTTCCCTCTTCCCAACCTCCATTGCCATACATAAGCCTCACTCACTATTACATGATCCCTCATCGTGAAAGATAGAATCTACCTCAGACATAAAGATTTGGGACATTGTCAGCAGATATCAGACGTGGAGCAGGTAAATCCTGGAGTTCACAGCACCATCAAACCCTAATCGTGTGTTCAAGCTTAAAGTGTCTGAGACCTCAATTCATGACTAGGGGATGCATCCTTCCTTGTTCTTGTCATCACAGACTTAGTAACCTACAGTAATCTAGAGGATGAAGTGCTTCAACTCCCAACCATGAATGGGCACATTTTATCCTCATAGGGCTTCCTCCTGGCATTCCTTGGCAGTAGAAATTAAAAAGCTCATAGAAAAGAAACTGCAGGCCTGCCAATTCCTGGCTCTCTGTCAAATTAATCATCAGGACTCTTGACTCTTGGTCTGCCATTGACAAATTCCAAGGCTCCTGCTTGTAAGGCCGCCTCCTGAAAGGCTCAGCTCAAACCTACCTCCTGGAGGAAGTTCCCCGACTCTACCCAGTACTCACTGTGCCTTCCCCAGAATGATTTCATTCTTCCGTACTTACAATACAGAAGGCCAGCTTTCTTCTGCCTCGGTCTGGTCTCTCCTTGGTCTCCCCCCTCCTTCTGAACGAGCTTGAGCAGCTGGTGAAACATGCCTATTTGTGAACCCAAAAGGCACTGATGGAACCCCAAAGGCAGTTGGTGTCACCACAACACTGGTGACATCACAGAAGATTCTAGTGCTCTCTTAGATACAAGAGATTGTCCAAGGAAGAGATTACTGATGACGTCACTCGGAAGTTCTATGGCTCCCTGCTACCCAGCTCTCCCAAAAGCAACCAATGTCTATGGGGCCCTTTTCTGCAGCCTCTCCTGTGACCCAGGGAATATCCTTTGGCAACTTCTCCTCTAGAGTTAGATATTTCTCTCTGCTTCATCGGATGTCATCAATGCTTTTGATGGGGAGAGTTGGTTACAACCCTGAATTGGATAAGAGATTTTTGTTAGCACCCAAATCCCTAGGGACCATAAATGAGGGAGATTTCTCTTAATAATAAATCTACACCTGAGACAATGCACATACATACAGTCCAATTCCCAAAGTGTCCCTGTTTCCTAGAGGCCAATATATTTCTCTTATACTTTTAATTTTATAAAACCTGAATAATATTTGCTTACTGGGCATTCCTTGATAGCCAGGACTATTTCCACATAAACGTCTATGTACTTCACAAAGTCAATGGTTTATAATCCTACTTTTTGCAATAAAAACTTCCTTTTCTTGGGAATATAGGGGGATTAACTACAGGGCAAATATAAAATCATAAATTTCTGTCCCTTCTTTTACATATTAAGTTGGACATCATCCCTTTCTCAAATATAGCCAGACAATTAAATTGGTCATCAGTGAGCAAAGGTCAACCTGGACTGTGTGTTCCTACATTGTAGCCCGACAGCCATCACTTCTCCAATATTTGTCTTCCTTCATTTCCAAGTCCAGGCACGAGGATATCGGGGGTTGCCCCTTGATACTTTACTCCTAGCAAACATAAGAATCAGCAGGATGGGGAGGGAGTCGAATGGCCTGTGGTCAGGTTAAACCTCAATTTTAGTGGGTCCCTAAGTTCAGGGGAAAGTCCATTTGGCATTGTCATCTGTGGCTTCTGTGTTCTTATCCTAGGTGCGCTCAATCTGTGCTATGACGCCTCCTAACCTCACAGATGTAAGAGTGAAAATCACGTTTGTCTTTTCTGGGAAGGGCTCTGCCTCTGACTCCCACCTGGAGTTGGACAACATCGCTATGCAAAACTCAAAAAGGAGGGGTGGAGATGGTGGACGCCTCAAAAGTTTAGGGTCATTTCTTCCAAATAAGGCACACATTTTTCCAATGTAATTTTTCCTTTGTTCTTTCACTCATGGTGGCTGGCTTCTTTCCTGGCCTGAAGTATAATGGAGTCCAATCTTTTAGACGACTGAAGCATCTGTTTTTGAGATGACAGGCCCACCAATGGGCCTGCTGCATACAGGCTCCTATCACCAAGGCAGTTGTTGTTACAGGATCATGGCATGGCGGCAGCAGCACACGATCTCTCAGTCTTCTCTGCTGCAATTGCTAAAATAATAATAGGGTTGTTTGTATTTTTAAATATTTTATTGGAAATACCTACAATGCTGGTCAGAGTTGATACATGCCTTTAATCCCAGCACCCATAAGGGTTTTTTTCTCTTTTTTTTTCTCTTCTTTTTTTGCAATTGTTGTTAGAATTCCCATTGTTTTCTTTGGTAATTCCCTCTATTTGCTCTGTACCTAGAATGTTACCCACACTCTTCATGGCCCTATTCTTCATGTTAAAGATTTTACTCTCACCATCCACACCACACATGATCACATTATTTACTTTCAAATAAGAAAAAAAGGCATGAAGAAGAGAGTTAACTCATATGGTCTCAGGTAATCAACACAACAGGACTTTCAACTAGGCTGCTCTACGTTCCAGCTCACTGGATGCAGGCCTGAGGCCATGGGGTATCTTGGAAAGGAAGAAGCACACACTACCTCACAGCTCTCTCTGCTGGCGACTGCTAGAATTGTGACAGGACCTGTGTTTGTTGGCACACGCCTTAATCCCAGCATTCAAAATTTATTTTAATCGTTGATGTTGTTTTTCTGTTTGTTTTTTGTTTTTAATCCCCGCAGCTAATTGCTCTATACCTAGAATATTAAGCTCACGCTCTGGAGGGACCTATTCATGTTAGGCGATGCTTTTATTCTTACTAACCACTCCACAGATGATCCCATTATTTACTTTCAAATAAGAAGACAGTCATAGAGAAGTGAGTTAACCAGTATGCTCTCACAGAAGAAACACATCACGAGTATGGAATGGCACCCCAATCTTTTGCATTTGTTATGCCTTTTAAATTTTTTTATTCTTTATTTGTTTTTAGTTACATTCAAATGTTAAAGCCTTTCTCTGTTTCACACCCATATCCCCCTACCTCATCCCCCTCACCCTGTTTCTCTGAGGGTGTTTTTCTACCCACCCAACCCTTCCTGCCACCCTGCCCTGACATTCTCCTACACTGGGGCATAGAGCCTTCGCAGGAACAAGGGCTTCTTCTCTCATTGAAGCCCAACAAGCCACTCCTTTTCTACACATGCTGCTGGAGCCCTGGTTCTGTCCATGTGTACCATTTGAATGGTGGTTTAGTCTCTTGGAGCTGTAGTTGGTTGGTATTATTGTTGTTATGGGATTGCAAACCCTTTCAGCTCCTTCAATCCTTTCTCTGCCTCCTCCATTGTTCTCAGTTCAAAGGTTGACTTCAAACATCCGCCTCTGTATTTGTCATGCTCTGGCAGTGTCTTTCAGAAGACAGCTATATCAGGCTCCTGTCAGCTCGCACTTCTTGGCATCACCAATATTGTCTGAGGTTGGTGGATGTATATAGACTGGATCCCCAGTTAGGGCAGTCCCTGGGTAGCCTTTCCTCAGTCTCTGCTCCAGACTTCATCTCCACACTTCCTCATGTGAATATTTTTGTTTCCCCTTCTGAGAAGGACTGAAGCTTCCACACTTTGGTCATCCTTCTTGAGCTTCATGTGGTCTGTGGATTGCATCTTGGGTAGATTTGTGCTAATGTCCACTTATCAGTGAGTGCATACGATGTGTGTTTTCTTGTGATTGGGTTTCCTCACTCAGGATGATATTTTCTAGTTCCTTCCATTGACGTAAAATTTCCATGAAGTCATTGTTCTTAATAGCTGAGTAGTACTCCACTGTGTAGATGTGCCCCATTTTCTATATCCATTCCTCTGTTGAAGGGCATCTGCGTTTTTCCCAGCTTCTGGCTGTTATGATTACGGCTGCTATGAACTTAGTGGACCATGTGCCTTCATTGTATGTTGGAGCATCTTTTGGTTATATGCCCAGGAGGGGTATATTGGGTGCTCAGGCAGTGCAATGTTCAATTTTTGAAGAAACTCCAGACTGATTTCCAGAGAGGTAATCCAGTTTGCAATCCTACCAACAGTGGAGGAGTGTTCCTCTTTCTCCGCATTCTCGCCAGCATCTGCTAACACCTGAGTTTTTGGTGTTAGCCATTCTGATTGGTATGATGTGGAATCTCAGGGTTGTTTTGATTTGCATTTCCCTGATGACTGAGGACTTTGAACATAACGGAAGACATTTTAAGAAATGATGCTACCCTAACTGGTGGTCTGCATGTAGTTGAGTGCCAATGGATCCATTTCTATCTCTTTCTACACAGTTCAAATCCAAGTGAATCAAGGAAATCCACATAAAACCAAACATGCAGAAGCTAATAGAAGGGAAAGTGTCACAAATTGCCTAGAACACATTTGCACAGGAGAAAGTTGTCAGAACAGAATACCAAAGGGTCAGGCTCTAAGATCAACAGTAAACGTATGAAATCTCAACAATCTGAAAACTTTCTTTGGAGCAAAGGACACTACCAATAGGACAAATCAGCAAGCTACAGATTCAGAAAAGAGTTTTACCAACCCTACATCTGAGAGAGTGCCAACATTCCAAATATACAAAGTACTCAAATAGGTAAACTCCCAGACAACCAAATAACCCGACTTTTAAACTGGGATAGAGAGCTAAACTAAGAATTCTCACCTGAGGTATCTCAATGCCTGAGAAACTCATCAAGAAACGTTCGACATCCTTAGTTATCAGAAAAAGGCAAATCAAAACGAACCTGAGATCCTTCATTACACCAATCAGAATGGCTAAGATAGAAAACTGAGGCAGTAGCAGATTGGGCTAGGATGTAGAGAAAGTGGAACACTCCTCCATTGTTGGTGCGATTACTAGCTGTATAGCCACTCTGGATATCAATGTGGAGGATCAGGAAACATTGCAAATAGCTTTACCTGAAGACCCAGCTTTACCACTCACTTCAGCGCATATACTCAAACCTGATCCACATATGACAAGGACGTGTGGTTGAATATGTTCATAGCAGCCTTACTTATATTAGTCAAATGCTGGAAACAACCGCGATAGACCTCAACTCAACTGAGGAATGAATGTAGAAAGTGCGCTCTATTCAAAGAGAGGAACAGTACTCGGGTATCAAAAATGAATACAAGCACCTTTGTAGGCAAAGGGATGGAACTGGAAAATAGTGAAGTAGCAGAGATCGAAAAGGACATAACATGGGATGTATTTAGTGACAAATGGATGTTACCCAAAAGTTCAGAAGACCCACTATACAAATCATTGATCACATGAAGGGTAACATGTCAGAAGGCCAAATTGTGGATGCTTGAAACCCACTTAGAAGGGGGGACAACATAATCATGGGAGGCAGAGGGATGGAGGGACCTAGGTAGAGGCATGGAAGGATGGACAAGGGGCGGGGGGAGTAGCAACAATGAAAAGAGACAAGAGAGAAACCCAGAGGAAAAGTGGAATAAATGACAATAAGCATCAGTGGTGGGTGGTGAACTTGGGTAACCCAAATGAAAAATGAAGAAGTCAAAATGTCCTCATTTACAGATGACCTGATTCTATTTTAAAAACTCTAAAAATGTATCACCGTCTTTTAAGACTGATAAATACATTCATAAAAACACAATACAATGTGAACACACAAAATTTCTTAGCCTTCCTTTATGCCAATCCAATTCATACCATGAGAAAATCTGGGAAAAATTCCCCTCATAATAATTTGAAAATATAAAATAAAATGATGTGGATTAAAATATTTAATGCAAAGACAACTATGAACTAGCTAGAGGTGATGCTAAACAGACAAGTTGTCTCTAAAAAATTAAGTTTCTTAAAGCTGAAAATACATTCATTAAAGTAGTAGAATGCAAAATAACACACAAAACTCATTATCTTTCCTGTATACCAAAAACAAACCATGGGAAAGAAATCAGGGAAATATTCTACTCAAAATAGTCTTAAAATATATAACAAAACACCTTGGATAAGCACACTTATAAAGCATACTATTAGTAAGAAGACATAGGAAGTACCCATGATCCATCCTGAACACATATAAGAACTTTCCAACTGATGTTCTGAAAGACCTTAAAGACTTGAATAAATCAAAGCTTTTATATCTTTATGGATAAGTAGATAATATAATAAGGTCAGTTTTTGATGAATTAATAAAATTAATACAATAAATAGTGATTAGAAAATTTTACTACAATAAATCACCCACTTTTATGAAACGCATGAATTTGAATATAAATATTCTACTATGGGAAAAAGGACAACTTTTAAAGTACAAAGAGCTAACATGTTTAGAAATATAATTTTAAAGAGAAAAAAAGAGGAAGGAAAAATTGTCATGAGAAAAAAATGTGATAGATACTTAAGCAGTGTCATGCGGTTGGCAGAGTGAATATTTCAACAGATTAGAGTGTCCAGGAACTGTGTTTATTGATTTAAAAACCTTCAGGAGGAGGGATTATCAGAGCAGATCTCAAGAAAATTCTGAATGTTCAAATTAGTTTCCTATTGTTATAAAAACATAAAAATGCCAATGTGGGAAAGTGAAGGTTTTATTCACCCCATAAATTACAGTTCATCATCAATGGAATACGAGATAAGAACACAAGGCAGCAGCTTGACAACAGATAGGAACTCTGATTATTCATCTGCTCAGCTACCTTTCTCTATGACCTCTCCTCCCCTTACTAGGGCTGGTACCACCCACAGTGGGCTAAGTCCCCATACATCAATTGCCATCAAGAAAATGCCAAAGACACAGCCTGCCAGCCATTCTGATGGCATCAATTGCTCAAGAATGCACCATTTAGACAGCTACACTTAGCCATCACAGCAAGGTACAAAAGGAAAATACAAACCTTAGCCTATTCCAGAGAAAAGTAACACTTCATGAATAGAATTTGAGGTCACAAGTGAAGTTTCATGTGAGGAAGAAATTAGAAGGAATTATGACAGAAATCGAACTTTATTTAAAATAAAAAGTGACAACAAGTCAACAAGTCAAAGCCACAGATAAAATGTTGGTAACTTTGACCTCTTCAAACCTCTTCTGGAGGCTGCAGGGTGGACGCAGGGCATGGTTGTTGGCTGGCACCACCATGGCCCATTCACTGTTTTGGTGAAGGATTTTCCATCAGAAGCCTTAGCCTTAGTACAGAGGCCAGGTCCCAAGTACTAATCATAGTCAGTCAATTGGATGACAGATCTTGTGCTCCAAAGAAATGGAAGAGTCCATTTAGTCATGATTTCAGGATGGCTCTAACTCATTTCAGAGTCAAAGATATTGCAAGCACCTAGAACACCAAAAGACTCATTGTCTCACACCAGTATTCTCTGCTGTGCCCTCAGTCACCACGGTAATAATCAGTGGTGAGTTCTATAGTATTATTTGTTCCAGTTTCCTGGTGGTGCTGCTTCCAAATATTGTTTCTTTGACCCAGACAGAAGCTTCAAGTAAAATAATAAATAATTTTTGCATTGAAAGCCATTGGTAGCTTGTAGTTGTAGTTAACAATGAAGACCTCAAGCAATCTTCCCTCAGTCCTCCTGTTTTAAGTTTTTTGTTTTTTGTTTTGTTTTGTTTTTTGCTTTTGCTTTTGCTTTTTTTCCATTTTGGTGATTTTTTATTTTATTTTGTTTTGTTTTGTTTTTCTATTTGTTCTATTCTTCTCAGGATGCATGGAGTGATCAAGAAGTTGTCTGAAGAAGTTCAAGTCCAAATTCAGATGTGCAGAAAGCCCCCAGCATTTCTGGCAGGTCCACTGTGTTTGCTGCATTAGGGCTTTTTCCCTTTTGCCTTAAATGTTACCCATTTCCACTCTCTAGGAGCCTTTTATCAAGGCATAATTAGTAACATATATATCATTATTATTTGAATTTCAATTATCCAATTCTAACTACTCTGTCTCCCACTTTAAACCAGAGACAGGCGTTGAGTCCTGTAGGGTGTGGTTTTGATGCTTAGATCAGGAATCTTCCTGTGAACACTGATTCTTGATAGTTCAATAAAGATGCTGTTGGCCAACCAGCTGGGTGGCATAGGCAGGTCTTCTAGTTTTCCTCCAGGCAGGCTAGGAGACACAGGAGAGGTGAAGGGATTTAATACTTCAGAGGGAGTAAGAGCTACCAGCCATTTGAGATCTAGGTTTGAGTGGCCATTGGTGGCCTCCCAGACTGGGCTTGGCGTAGCAGGCAGGAGGCTATAACACAATAAGTTGAGAGCAGATTTGGGCTCTGAGCTATGACTAAAGGCAACTGAGCAACTGCGCTGAGGGCAGACTTAGAGGTGCTGAGCTGGGAGTAAAAAGGAGGGCATCCTATTTGGAGGAGGCTTAGAAGAACCTGGCCACTGAGCCATCTCATCAAAAGTATCTTAATGTGTGTGTCTTTTATGTGCAATCCAAAGAGACCTGGGCAGGTTTGATAGCTTGGTCTGCCTAGAGCTTAAATTGAGGAAGTAGAAACAACACTCTACAGAGTCCTATGTGAGCAATCCATGGGCATTAAGGGGCGTATCCAAAGTCACCTTGACTAAGAGAGTTAGAGCTGACCCAGATGTAGCTTTTGATTCTAACCATTCCTTCCTTTTGATCTTTTAGTGTGCCATTTGTTCAAGTATTTTAGTGAGGAGGAGAATATGATTCTAAAGGTTATTCTTGGTTGTTGAATTGTCTTCATCTGAGATTAACCAAACCACAAAAGTAGAGGGGAAATCTGTGAGGGATTTCCATTTAATGTAAATTCAAATATACTTCTAGTCTGGATGTTTGAGGTAGGAAGTCACACCTTTAACCCAGAACTTTAATCCTGATCTTCTTTTTTCTTTTTTAGTCATCTACAGATACATCATTATTAGGAATGTGTCCTTCTCACTGGAGACCAGAGAAGAGACCTACAGTTCCATGATACTTAAGTGTCATAGCAAGACATCAAAACAAAATGTCAAAGTGTGAATGGAGGAAATTATTTAGGACAGTGTTTTGCAAACAAGTTTTTATACAGATATTCTTGGAAGGAGACCTCTGCCATTTTGCATTTCATATTTGACTTTGCTGGTACTCTGACTAGGATCAACATAAAACTTCTTGGGATTTTCTTAATCTCCTTTACGAATAGAGATGAATGAACCATCAGCTCTGTCGTCTATGTTATTATGGCTACAGTGAGGACCAAGTATGCTAAAGCTCTTCATCTGATTTTTCAAACAGCGTGCTCATACAAGTGTGAACTTCTGTGGGTTGTGGGAGGGCAAGGTTGAGAACATTGGCTGAGAGCTGTGAATAGAGAAGTGGGACGGTGCTTGCAGGAGGGAGGGAAAGGCCTGAGTGTGGGTCATAAACAAATTCACAATATCCATTGATTTAATAACCATTCAGGAAGTGGACTTCTGCAAAATGACTTGAGCTGACCAGCATGGCAGGAAACCAGAGACAGATTCAATGGGGATTTAGTACAACTGGATGGGAAACATGGGCTTAGAGGCAGAGACGTGTCAGCACATGAAGAGTGGAAAATCAAGCCAGTGTTGTCTGTTAAGCTTCTCAGCCCCATGGTTAAAGGCAAAGGGCAACAGGTTTTAGCACTGAGGAAAAGAAGAAATAAAAGCCAATTTGTTGAAAATCCCCATCACCAAAAAGTAGTGACATCCTCTGTGATGCACATCATCTCTCAGGGGCATTGGCCATCGGAATGGCTGGATGATGGCTCTCGGCATGGGCTCTGACTGCACCCCTTTCCTAACTGCCTAGCTCAAATCTGCTTCAGCTGGGTCATCAGCTCCCCATTCTGTTGCATGTAGATCAGATCGCTGTGTCTGCCTATGCAGACTTTCTTTACCTATGAAGACCTGAGGAACTGTTCTCCATCCAGTGAGCTGTTGTAATTAATCTTGAATCTCATTGATGTTGTTAGTGGCTGTGATGTTCACGAATCCAGAAGACCAGGTTTGAAAGGCAGTTGACTGAGGATTTCTTGGGTCTTTCTGCAATAGGGGCAGGTGGGCTGGATGAACACGACCACCTTCCCAGATGGGAACTTGCAGTTCACAAACCACTGAGCCACGCTGACAGGCTGC
Organism: Rattus norvegicus; assembly: GCF_021556685.1. Taxonomy (NCBI): domain Eukaryota; kingdom Metazoa; phylum Chordata; class Mammalia; order Rodentia; family Muridae; genus Rattus; species Rattus norvegicus. Next base: position 7,780,363 of record NC_141548.1, on the reverse strand, counting down.
AGCTTTCCAGGAAGGAACATTCGGTTGAAGGTACTGGTCCCGTGTCAAATGGAATTGGAAAACCTGATGTCTTTGCTTCTTTGGACCAAGACCAGAAAAATCCAACTACATAAAAATCTGAGGACAAGTTGTGAGAGGTTTGTTCTTTCGGTCAATCATGTAGGTCCTAGGAAGGAGCTCAGGTGTAGGGAGTTGGCAACAATCACCTTTATCTGCTGCCATCTCACCTGCTGAATCCCTCATTCATGGAACTGAAGAAACTCTGTATCCATCCTGGTATTCTTTGTAGATATCTATGTATCATTCGCAGAGTGGATACTTTTGTCTGTTGGTTGGAAAGCACCAGTCTGGTGGGCTCATGGCTGGTCTCAGTAGTCCAGTCCAGGAGCTGCTTTACAAGAACCATTCATTGATCTGGAAGAAACTCTTTTTATAGGCAGTGAGATCTACTGGAACAATATCAACCATCCTTATCCCTCCCCAGTTTTGAACTGAATCATTCTCCACCAAAGGCCTGTGGTCTCTGCTGCAGGCTGCATCCCCCCAGGCTGTCTGAAGCTTGCTCATAGCAGTGCATTTATGGGACGGCAACATGATTTCCTTACCACCTCACCCCCAGGAGAGTTTTTCAATTCTTTATTTAATCTGATGGGTTTAATCTACATCGTCACGGAGGATGAGATGTGGGAGTTCTGCTCCAACCCTTACAGTAAGAGATGCTGAGGTATGATGCTGTACCCACTAATGCTGTACATGGACGCCAGCAGTTTAGACAATAAGCATGGCTGTCCAATATATGTGTTCCTACTGGTCTCTAGTAAGAGAGAGTGAGAAAATATGCCTTGTCTATATGAGGCCAGACAAGAATTTGTGGTTCTAGAAGACAAGGTACGAAGGACTGCGTGTAAATCCCAGTAACTGAGAAAGCAGCCTGGAGCCAGTTGTGTTATTGAGACTTCAGACAGCTTGGCCTTTACACATGTGACACAGCAGACTTCCATGAGCAAATCCTTAGCCTGGAAGATGTAGTTATGGTAGCCAAGAAAACAAACACAGAACTGTCCCCTTTGCCTGCCTCTTACTACTCTGATCTCCCACATCACGGGAGGCTGAATGGTCTTCCGCATACCCTGGGATGCAGCCCACAAGGGACAGCACCTGCCTTCAACAGAGCTTCATCTGAGCCTGCCCTTGGCCTGTGGTGGATGTGCAGGAAGTGAGCTGACAGGTGAAACGTAGCCTGGCTGGGTCTCAAAGTGCAGCTTGAGACTCACCCACTGTGATTGTCAACACTTCCATGTCTCCATAGGGGGGCAGTGTCACAATGTCCTCCTACTGTCTTCTCACTGCATTCATATGCTTTTTGTGACACAAGCTCATTCACAGTTCCACAGGATGCAGCATAGCTTCAGAGCCCTCATGTCTGGCCACAGAAGCCAAGAGAGCAATGTCACAGTTCACACTGACAATGTAGATATGCCAGTGCATTTCCTCCAAGTTTTACTTTCAAGTATATCCTTTTATTGCAGTTTACGCTACTCTGTCAAGAAGGCCACGTTACAGGAGAGCATTTGGACGACGTCACTGGGAACTACCAGGGCCTACCTGCTAACCAGCTTTCCTTATGGTGACCAGATTCTGAGGTGCCATCTCCAGGAGGCTCTCCAGTGACACAATGGAACCCTTTCCATATCTCCTCCCTCTAAAGCTAGAGATTTCTCTTTGCTCCATTAGTAGTTACCTGCTCTGAAAGGGCAGATTGCGTCAGGGGCCTGGCATGGGGAGAAAGATCAAGTGACACGAGATGGAAGACATTCTTCTGCATAATAATTTTATTCCCAGATCCAGTCCTGTGACATACATTCCAATTTCCTAGGTTTTCCCGGTTTCCCAAAAGGCAGTATTTCCCTCCAGACCTTTAATTTATTGGATATTGGATTTCATTTTCTTATTGTGCATTCCTTCCAAGGTGTCTTTCTTTACATATATTCATGGATGTGTACTCACAAAGTCTCTGTTTCGCAATTCCTCTGTTGCAATGATCTTGGTAACATAGTGAACCCAGTTACACAGTGAATATACAACTTTAAATGTTGTGCACCTACTTCAGATGATAAACTTCCAAATCCTTTCTCAAAAAAATAACCAGATATTAGTGAGCAAAGGACAATGTGGACGGAGATTGCTCTTCCGCGGGTCCATTAGATGTCACTTCTCTAGTATCAACCTTCCTGAGTTCCCAGGGCCAGGCCTGAGGGTGTTAGAGTTTGGACCATGATCCTGTATTCATGCCAAACATAAGATTCAGGAGGTTGGGCAGGGAGTGGAAGGGCTTGAGGTCAGGTGAAAGCGCAACTTTAATAGGTCCAGAAGTTCTGGAGGGAGTCTATTTGGCATTGCCATCTGTGGCTTCTACGTTCTTGACCTAGTTGTGAGGAATCCATGTTAAAATTCCACCTAACCTCATAACTGTAAGAGTGTAAAACATCGCCACATAGGTCCTTTGCAAATTGCTTTGTCCTTTTCGATGCCCAGTTGGCTCATGCAGGTTCGCTACCACTAGGTCCAAATTAGGGGATATTGTTGATAGATTTAGAGGTTCACTGGGTCTCTCCGATAGTCAAAGTAATAGACTTTACGGAGAACTGGATGAATAGGATTTCAAGAATAAAATAGCTGAAGAATTCTGCCAACTGCTTATCTCTAAGAGTCAGAAGCAATGGGGGGTATATTCTAAACATAATATTTTATGGTTCAATCCCTCCTTGTATGGAGTACAGCAAGCCCAAAGTAAGAAAAGTGCCTATCCACACTTCCTGGACTCTAATGAGAGTTTTCATAGTGTTTCCTTTAATGTCTTGTTCATTATTTCCACCTGCCCAGAATTCTGCACAACAAAGACTCCAAACTATGCATACATCTTTGACTGTTATTCACAGGCTTTGGCAGTGAGATCTGGGCTATTATATGACAGCATTCCTAGTGAGTGGCAAAATTAGGGGGAAAGTTCCTAGCAGAGCTTTCTAGTTGCTCTATGATCAGTTTCAGTCTGATGTAGTGAGCTTCTACTCACCCAGAAAAGGTATCAATAAAAACAAGCAGGCACTTTTGTCTTACTCTAGGAGACCATGTGTCAGTAAACTCAGGATCCCATAATTTATCAGAGCATTGGCTACCTGTATGCAATCCTCTCTGGGTAAATGATCTCTGTTTTTTATTTACATAGGTGCAAATGTGACATCTGGCTTTGACATCTTCTTCTACACTGTCCAGTGTATTAGGTAGAACATACCTTGGTGTTGGCAACTCAGAGAGTCCTGTGGGCCCAAGACAAGTAGTCTGGCAAAGCTGAGTTACCAGAAACCTGCCAATTGTCTCTGGAAGAATGATCTTTTCCTCTGGTGTTCACCACCAACCTCTGGCATCAAGCTATCCATTTGATTCTTTTGCATCCTCGCCTCTTGGTTATACTCGAAATACACAAGATATAAGGCACAGACCACATAAAACTCAAGAAGAATGACGAAAATGTGGATGCTTCACTCCCTCTTTTTTTTTTTTTTATTAACTTGAGTATTTCTTATATACATTTCGAGTGTTATTCCCTTTCCCGGTTTCCGGGCAAACATCCCCCTCCCCCCTCCCCTTCCTTATGGGCGTTCCCCTCCCAAACCCTCCCCCCATTGCCGCCCTCCCCTCAACAGTCTAGTTCAGTGGGGGTTCAGTCTTAGCAGGACCCAGGGCTTCCCCTTCCACTGGTGCTCTTACTAGGATATGCATTGCTACCTATGAGGTCAGAGTCCAGGGTCAGTCCATGTATAGTCTTTAGGTAGTGGCTTAGTCCCTGGAAGCTCTGGTTGATTGGCATTGTTGTACATATGGGGTCTCGAGCCCCTTTAAGCTCTTCCAGTTCTTTCTCTGATTCCTTCAAGTGGGTCCTATTCTCAGTTCAGTGGTTTGCTGCTGGCATTCGCCTCTGTATTTGCTGTATTCTGGCTGTGTCTCTCAGGAGCGATCTACATCCGGCTCCTGTCGGTCTGCACTTCTTTGCTTCATCCATCTTGTCTAATTGGGTGGCTGTATACGCATGGGCCACATGTGGGGCAGGCTCTGAATGGGTGTTCCTTCAGTCTCTGTTTTAATCTTTGCCTCTCACTTCCCTGCCAAGGGTATTCTTGTTCCCCTTTTAAAGAAGGAGGCTTCACTCCTTCTTTAGAGGGGGAACAAAAATATCCACAGGAGGGGATAGGGACGCAAATTTTAGAACAGAGAATGAAGGAATGCCATTCAGAGCCTGCCCCACATGTGGTCCACACCTATCTTTCTATCATCTATCTATCTATCTATCTATCTATCTATCTATCTATCTATCTATGTCCACCAAAACTAGATAAGAGGGATGAAGCTAAGAAGTGCAGGCTGACATGAACCGGATATAGATCTCTCCTGAAGACACAGCCAGAACATGTCAAATACAGAGTCAAATGCCAGAAGCGAACCACTGAACTGAGAACAGGACACCTATTGGAGGAATTAGGGAAAGGACTGAAGGAGCTGAAGGGGCTTGCAACCCCATAAGAACCAACCAGAGCTTCCAGGGACCAAACCACTACCCAAAGACTACACATGGACTGACCCTGCGTAGGTAGCAGTAAATAGCATTGTTGGGGCAACACTGGAAGGGGAAGCCTTTGGTACTACCAAGGTTAAACCCCCAGTGAAGGGAATTTTGGAGAGGGCAGTAAGGGGGGTTGGGTGGGGAGGGTACACCCATTTAGAACGGGAAGAGGAGGGGTTAGGGGGCTGATGGACAGGAAACCGGGAAAAGGAATAACATTTGAAATGTAAATAAGAAATGCCCAATTTAATAAAAATGGGAGAAAAAGAATAAAAACAAACAAACCAACAAAAACAATAGAGAAAATGTTCCAGGGGCAGTGCATGGGAATATTGGTGAACAATAAGGGGTATGTATAGGGGGAATACACAATGGAGAAGGGAAAGGGAAGGGAATGGGGGCTTCAGGAAGGAAACAAGGATGGGGAATAACGTTTGAAATGTAAGTAAAGAAATATATATAATAAAAAATTTTTAACATTTTGTTCCTCCAAAATTGCTGGAATTCAATAAATCTGCAGTAATAACCGATGCTATATTACAAGGAATTCAGAGGCATACAGCTCTGTGTGTCCTGATCGCTTTTTATATTCCTATACTGAATGGTTTTATTTCCTCTAATGTATTAGAGAAACACTTCTGTGTGTCTCCTTTGTTTGTCATTATAAAGGAAGCTAAATTTGTGAGCACAGGGATAAAGCAAGGATAATTTTCGTCATGTATGTGGGTTCCACAGAGCATGACACTCTGTCTACATCAAGAGCACAGTTTCCTGTGCAGCTCTGGCTGGCTGTGAACTGATGGTGAAGCCTAAGCTGCATGAGACTTGCAGAAAACCACTGTTGCCTTACACTTGTGCTGTTACAGGAGGAAGAACCACACACGACTCAGGACGGTCTTCTGAGTGAGGGATTAAAGGTCACATTTTTATTTATAGACAAACATTAATTTATTCAAGAACATTTTAAAGTGGGGAGTCAATGAGTTCAATGTATATAGCCTTAAGAATATAGCATATTAATTAAAAAACTAATGTTAACAAATAAAGAACAAAACTTCAAATGTAAACAAATAAAACCAAATGCATAAAACAACCAAATTTCAAACTAAAAACTAAATATAACAAGTAAATTAGTCAGCATTCAATTCCTGCTGATTTTTCAACATATAACTCCAGCCTGTTGCTGGCCTTGCAAACACAGCAGAACGGCAGGTAAGATGGTAAAAATCTCTTCAAGAGGAATGTAGACGCCTCATTCGGTGTAGTTGATTGTTGGTGGACAAGTCGTCAAACGGTTAAACGTGAGGCATGTTCCAGTCCACATCTCAAGGTCTTTCAAATTCAGCCCAGGATTGCTATGGTTACAAGGACTGAGATGCGGGAGGTGGTGTCAATCTTTGAACCCTCAGTGCTCCTGGTGGACAGTCCTGTCTCTGAGAGCTGTAGTCCTGGTCTGGGCCCTGGGAAAGCTTCTGCTGCAGTGTTCAGACCTAGGGGAGGAGAAGACCTGGTGAGGACCTGCCATGCCACTTATCCCATACACAGCAGCACAATTCAGCAGGAAAATCCAGGATGATCTTTCATCTGAGGTCATTCTCTCATGCCCAAGAGAGAAGGGTAAGAGATCCCACAGGCCTGCATATTTTCTCAGCTTTTCAAAATGCTAAAAATCGAACAGTGAAAAGCAGATAATTCCAATCGTACATATATATTATATTTTAATATCATGTAACAATGTCTCAATGTCAGATGAGGAGAGATGTGAACAACCTAGAAAACAATAGGAAGGCCTTGGAAGCCTGGCCATCACTGAAATGAAGACTATTATTATTCCTCCAGTGCAGGAATATGCCTGGGGTCCAAATGACCACCTCAATATCTGCAAAGACCCAGAGAAACAATATCTCAAGAAGTACATGCACACTGAAGTGATATTATATTTGGCAAGAATATGCTGCATGGAAATCTTGCCAAGACTAAGCATTGAACTCTAAAGGAGATACTCAAGCAGAAAATAAACTATACCACTCCTTTGTTTATGGGTATCGTAAAACTATTTATGGGGAGACTTAAAGGCACTGGGCTCAGATAATACAAGAGAGCACAGCCTGGAGGGATCGGTACACAAGAGCCAGAATCTCTATGGATCACATACACTTCATGGACAGAATTTCTTTTAAATGGACAAGAACAATATTCTGAGCTGCTCCTAGCTGACAGATGCTGAGAACTCTGGAGAAAGTCACACACCCAATAAGACAGTTTATAAGTACAGGAAATCTACTTGGGTCCTCTCATCCTGTGCTTTCAAATCATCTCAGTGACACCGAAATGATGCTCCATCGTCTCAGACAAGGCCTTTTGCTCAGTGACCAGTTTTTTCTGATTCAGGGCGTCCTGCAGACTTTCCTCCATGCTCTCCTCATCCTGGTCATTAGAAGATTATATTGTCCATGGAGACATGCATATATACAGACACAGACAGACAGACACCCAGAAATACACACTTTTGAACTCACCCAAATATATTTGTTCACACATACAAGCAGAGTATTTTGCAGAATGTGGTTAGTTTCCCAGTTAATGGTAATAGAAGAGATCACCCAGTCTACTATGGTAGCATAAGAAAAAAAACCTGGAATGGGGTAAGTACACAGTGAGCATAGCCTAAAGACAGCTCAGCCAATCAAGTGTATTCCCCTGAAAATCAGAAATTAGAAATGTGACATCTAGGCCTGTTAGCCAAGCCTGCTTAGCAAGTTCACAATGCTGTGCACAGGAGGCTGATTTCAGGGAACAGAGCACTGGGTGGGGGCAGGTAAGCCTCTTCAGTCCTCTGCTCACTGTTTCGCAGTGCATGCAAAGTGAGCTGCATTTTTCAATATGAGGTCCCTTTACCATACAGTACCTGACAGGGGAAACAAACTACCAGCACAAACAGCTAGGAAATCTCCATAACCACAATCCAAGGTAAAACTTGTAATGGGATGCTATCAGATATAATTCGAGTAAGAGAAGGCTAATTCAAAGCCAAATGCTGGCAGGTATAATCAAACTAGCCACAGTTCATGGAAGGGCTGGACAACATTGTACCTTTTCACTTTCTGACTGATGGACATCTGGATAATTTTGCTTCATGGCTGCTCTGAGGTGAACCCCTACAACACTAATGTGCCCCAGTTTCTCTGCTCACACCTACTTCTTGTTCTGGAGTCGCTGTGTCAAAAGGTTGAACCATCACAAGAGTTGTACACAGCTTCTCACAGGGCTACCCATTTGACACCTCCAGCAATGTCTGAGGGTCATCACTGTTCTAAACCCTCCTTACAGATGATTTTCACTCAGATCAAATGATTTTGAATAACAATGGTTAAGAGTGCCACAACACAACACAGGGTGAGTGCTTTGGACTATTTTGAGCCTAAGTTTCTGTCTGAGGCAAAGATGTGATTACACCTCAGCATAACTCCTGGACATCTTCTGCCTGAAGATTCAACTCTAAGCAAATTAATCTTTCAAATAACAAATTCCAGGCCAAACTCCAAAGCCAAGGTATATTCAACCAAGTTTAGGCCAATCTGGAAAGAAAGTGGTGGCAGGTTAATGATTAACATAACCAGGATGTTGAGAAGACACAACAAGCCACATGACCTTCCAGTGTTACTATACACCGAGAGCAAAGAAGGCAGAAGAGCCCTGAGTCATCAGTTTCGACACTCAGGTACATGGATTTCACACAGTAGCCTCTCCTCACATCCCTGTACCCCATTCCTGAGTTTTTCTCCAAGTAATGTCAATGTTGATGAATAGTTTTCCCAGTGTAAATATTTTGAATAGTGATCAAGACCCCATTAAGAACAATTTAAAATGTAATTGGAAAGATTATGTTTCTCTTCTTCTCTCTCTCTCAGAGTATTTGTGTGTGTGTGTGTGTATCTATATATATATAGTTTTACATGTTTCTAAATATGCACATATAGATTTATACAATATATATAAATATATATATGTGTCTGTGTTCAGAAACTTGATGAGTTCACACACACACATGCGAAAAAACACACATATACACACACTTCTATATATAAGACACCATATCACAATTAAAACAAACAACTTCCAAAGTACAATATGGACCATAGTCATAAACATGATCACACATATATGTGCCCACAGACAAAAAACACACAAAAAAACACGCCCACAAACACACACACAGAGTCAGAGAGAGATGGAGAGGGGAAGGGAGAGGAAGAGGGAGAGGGAGAGAACAGAAACCATAAGTGAGAAGCAGAAAAGAATGGGGAGGCCATCATGCTAGAACAACAGTTGTTGAATACAGATTAGGCAAAGGAAATGTGTCAAGTGAGAGCTTAGACACTGCTATCCATCCCTTATAGAGTAAACCTGTATAGGGAATGCACTTCTTGGGCACACGAGGTTGAGAGAGTTGGAGAAAAATTTCCCTCTAATCCTCACATATCTCACACAAACCCTCACCCTGAGAGAAGTCTTTCTTACATCCCTGTTCATCCAGTCAGCTCCAGGACATAAGCCACAGGAAAGAACACTAAAACACTGACATAAAACAGGACGGACAAACTGCTTCTCAAGCTCTGTCACTGTAAACCACGATTTGGACAGGCAAAAGGGACCATTTTCAATGTACAGGGAAAAGGAGAGAAAGTCCACAAGCCCCATCATGATTGACAATGAGAACCATTCTTTTGGCAATTGAACTAAACTCTAATCAGTTCTGTGCACTACAAAGACGGCTACCACATGGCATCCCTCTAGCATAATGGCATGTAAGTGTGCAGTGTGTGATCAACAGATCCCCCTTAAGGAAATGCATTTTCTAGTTGAGCAGGATTTGGTTGTCAATCCTCCAGTTTTTGCATGAAGCTAACATCACAGAAAGTTTTGTAAATGGTCAAAGAGATGAACAACTGGATGAGACCTAGGAGAGCGTCTGGATAAGTGGGAGAAAGTTTAAACTGGCTTGACTTGGTTTATGGTTAGATATCAGGAAAACCTGCCCTTGATGCATAATTCATCCTACCTGAGGCTGCTTGTTACGTGGATTTTCATACTGGCTTCCCCACAGAACCTTGTTGTTTCCTTAATGGACTCTTCCAGTGCAATCTGTTCCCATAGAAGCTCCCTGTTCTCATGCCGTGCTCTCTGGGCATTGTTCTTCAGCTCAAACAACTCAGTTAGGAGGGGGCAGAAGCTGCGGCTGACACACAAAGAAAAAATGGTGACTCCCAGCCAGTCTCCAACTTCCTCCCACATCTCCATGTCCATTACTCCTTCTTGGGTCCTGATCCAAAGAGAGCCCAGATTATAGTCCAAGTCCACAGTAGCCATGGAGCATGACCTAGAGACAGGTCAAATGGAGAAAAGAGCCACATTCCAGAAGACTCAGGGCACTTCTCAAAAACCTGACACCATTGATTCAAGTTTTTCCCAGAAGAGGACATAATCCCTATGTGTGCTTATTTGTCCATTTTATTAGAATGTCGCTTGGAGGCCAATGTTTCTGTGTCCTGTGTGTCCTAGAGCCTTCCTTAGAGACAGGCTTCCTGGTCTGCTTCAAACACTATAAAGCCTGATCCTCACTTTACTTCAAACATAAGAATGGGCTGACACATGCTGTGCCCTGTGCTGGGGTCACAGCCTTGTAAGTTACTCACCAGTACCAGTCATTTTCCAGTGTGAGGTGTGTACATTTGACCAAAGCTCTATTGACCTGCTCGCTCATTTTCTTCATGTCGGTCATCACTTCCTGGTGCTGCATCGTGAGCATCTCGGACTCAAAGTTGTTCCTGTGGTAGGGCATGGTCCAAGGATGAAATAACATATGAATGAAGGATTCAAGAATTACATGAATTCAGACTGAATCCTGAACTACCCCAGCCTAGGACATGCCACACCCTTGATCCTTGGTACTGGGTCCATTTGGTATTTACTAAGTTTATTATTATGGACACAGGGACAGCAGTGCCAGCAAACAAAAGGAGGGAGCTGATTTGCTTGAGCTCCCTGAGGGTGTTTGAAGGAATAGACTAGCTTGCCAAGAACTTTGGAGGACCCTGTGCCACGATCCAGGCTCCAACTGAAACCCATGAAGACTATTGTCCTGTTCTTAGGTAACAATTCTCAATCATAGAATCTATTGCTACATGAAAACCCAAAGGAACATGAACAGTATTTACAGGGAAAAGAATTTATAACACACACCAGGAGATTCCCATGTGTGTCCACCTGAGCAGATGTGAAATGTTCTACTGCTCACTGTGAGGCTCTCACCCTCATCATTATCATGCCATGAAAATTGACACAGGATAATTCTCAGGCCAAATCAGAACATAGAATACCCAGATCTTAAGTTATACACACAAACGCACTCATATACAGACACACACACAAACTTACACAAAACTCTCTCTCTCTCTCTCTCTCTCTCTCTCTCTCTCTTTCTCTCTCTCTCTCTCAAATACAATTAGAATGCCAAATAAATACAAGGATGTGGCATTATCTCAAAATACAATGAATAAAATCAGAGAAAACCAATGATCCCCTGTTGTCAGTCCAGTCACACACTGTGAGGCACCAAGTGGGATTGGACCCCTCCAGCTCTTCACAGGACCTATTGAACCCAAAGCACCTCCACGTCAATTACAACAATGATTGCTCATAATCAGAGCACCTAGAAATTCCCACAAGCCAACACCTGTCCAGGCTCCTTAAACCACACAATGAGAGCTCACACACTACTACCCTCATTCCCAGACTGTGATTCAGGCCGCAGGCTATGATTTACGTTTGTAGGAATTAAAATAGCCTGTTCCACCATCCCATTCCCATCTGAACTTCACATTCTGATGCAATCAGGAAAGTGATTTTGACCATGAGGACACCCTGGAGTTGTAGCCTACTGTGATGTGAGGAAATGTGGATTTAACAGAACTTGCATTGTGACTACCTGTCATTTAAATTCTTTCCCGGGTAATCAGCCAGGATTCTCCTGAGTTCATCTCTCTCCTTTTGCATCTTGTGGAGAGCAATTTTGAGGTTCTCCAGACGCTTCATTCTCTCCTCCTCAACAGGTGTCATGGAGGCTTGGGATGATGCCTTCTGATCAGACTCTGTAGGTAGATAAACACCAGTAAACAGGCATGTATGTGGACACAGTGTCAAGGAAAACTATGCTTAGTCTAAAACAGAAGTCTGAGGATGAACAGTTCTACAGATACAGTGAATCCCTGACAGAGCAAGAAAGCTATCTTTAAGCTGAACTCAGCTAGGTCCCTGGTCCCCACCATCATAGCCATAGGATGACATATGCCATCATAGATATAGAACACACCTCCTAAAGCCATTCCTCTGGCTCTGAAATTCTAAAGCTGGGCTAAACAAGAAGAATTGGAGGACCTTCTCAGCTAATGTCTGATATGAGGCAGGTAAGTCCTTGAGTCCAAACTGCTTAACATCTTGAATCCCTAGTCTGTGTGTTCAAGGACAAATAACTGAGACCTTGATATATAACCAGGAGAGTATCCCTCTTGGCATCAATTACCCACGTAATCTACAGGACACTGCTGAGAATGAAGTGCTTTGATAGCCTATCCTGGGAGAGACACTGTGTTATTCTTACAGAGGCACATCCTGGTATTTTTTGACACTGCCCATGACAGTAAAGAGATCCAAGGAAAGGCCCTTGACATATAACAGTTCCTGGTTTTCTGTCAAACTAATGATCAGAAATTGTTGAGTCTGAGTCAGCCATTTAGGAAGACTGAGGCTCTAAATCATACGTCCTACTCCTGGAAGGACCAGCTCAAGCCAACCTCCTCCAGGAAGCCCCCTTGCCCTGCCCAGTACTCACGTGACCTCCTCCAGGACCTTTCCATTCGTCTTCTTCTCCAACGTGATGGAGGGCTGGCCTCCCTCTGCCTTGGTCTGGTGTCTACATGGATATGATTGTCCCTCCGAAAGAGACTGAGGATCCTGGAGAACATGCCTCCTCGGGAACCCATTAGGAAATGAAGGGAAATCGCTCAGGCAGTTGGTGTCACCACAACACTGCTGACATCACAGAACATTCTAGTGTTTCCTGGATACAAGAGAATTTCCAGGGAAGACACTACCGGTGATGTCACTGGGAAATGCCATAGCTTACTTGCTAACTACCTCCAACCAGACTGACCAGGTTCTGCAGTGGCTTTTCCAGAGACTCACTTTTGAGCCAGGAACACCCATTCGCTCACTGTCCTTCCAGAGCTTCAGAGTTCTCACTCCTTCATTACAACTCAGTTGCTGAGGAGAGGGAGAGTTGTATCAGGCCTTGAAATGGATAGAACATCTTTGTTAACAGTCAAAGACCTAAAGACCGTGGATGATGGATATTCTTCTTCCTGAAATGTATAAACCCAGAGTCCATGCATGTGACATATAATCCAATTCCCACATTTTTTACTATTCCCTAGATGCCAATATTTTTTTCCTACACCTTTAAATGTATGCAAGCTGGAGTACATTGTTTCATGGAGTGTGCCTTGAGAGGGGTCATGGTTTCAATATATTCACCCATGTTTTTTCCTGAAATCTCTGTCTTACCATCCCATTTTGTGCAATGGAAACTCCCCTTTCCTGGCAACATAGGTTCTCAGGTATAGGGCAAACATCAAATTGTAATCTTTCTGTCCCTTCTTAAAAGTTAAAATCTCCAAAAGTGAGGGAACTGAGACCTAAGCAAGAGCCATGGAGGGGCAGAATGCAGAGGTGCTGCTGGCCAAGGAAGAGCAGGAGGAAGCAGAGAAGCTGTAGCACATCATGGTGCACACCTGGGCAACCTGCTGGCTTCACTCAGAGGACCTACAGGGTGCTTAACCATCATTTGTAACTCGGTATCTGGTTCCTTTTCTGGCCACCGAGGGAACTGCATTCAGAGGAACCACAGACAAAAGTCATCCAAAGAACAATTCACCAAAATAAATACATTTTTCTTTCAAAAAGACATACAAATGTATGGTCAAGTCAAACAAAACCCAAGGAAACACAAGAAATGAACTATTTCACAACAACCCAAGAGTGCAAGAAACAGCATAAAAGCAATCTCTTAAACCTATAATAATTCTATATGTATTTCTTGAAATAGCAGTTGGAGTAAGCAACCGGGCTGTCATGCTCTTATGAGTTCCATAGCCTCATCAACCCTTGTCACAGTCTCCACCTGTTTGACTTTTTCTTAAGCACAAATATGTACGAGTTAGAATCCCGAGTCTGTCTGGGATCAGACTGTAAACTGTAGTCAATGTAACACTCGCAATCATTAGCCACAATCTTTAAGTTTCCCTCCTAACACCAGAGCACAGCCATAACTTTGGAAAGCAAAACTCACCCTCCACCAAACTATCTATCCTCCAAAATCCAGTCTCTCCAAAACACCAAGTCCATTCCTCATGCTATAAAGTATGGCAGCCAAGCCTTGCATGAGAACGAACGATGCTGCAGGCTCTAATACCTCACCAAAGAGACATTGCCCTAAATTCTTTTATAAGTCTGGTTTCCATGATAAGAGTTATATTAAAATATTATCCCAGTCTAGCCCTGTTTCCCTGTGTTGGCTCATGCCACGTGTTGTCTAGAATGACTCCTTTTTTAAGCCAACTTTCTGTTACCAATGTTACAAAATTTTAACCATACCCAATAACTTAAAAGCCAGTAACCTATAGCCAAGACAGGTAAAGCGTATTATACATTTAAAACCAAACAGAAAAAAATGAAGTGACTACACATATCTTTAGTATTTAGATTAAACACCATTTTTACTTTTTTAGCTGTCATTTTAAAAGAAGCACCTTGCTACCTGTTGAATCCAATAATCACAGTCAAAGATTTCTCTAAGAGAAACAGCCATCAGCTCCCTTACCATAGAAGCTTTGAAGCTGCTGGCACCTTTAAGGCTAGCTAGTGTAGACATTTAGCCAGCCCCCCGGGGAGCTTCCCCAGTGGACAGACCTAGGCTCCTAGCTACAGTCCTCCATTGAGGCTGAATCCAGTCAGAGACACGCATGACAGTTATCACCAGAGATAACCAGTTATCTAGGATGCTGGGCTCCAAAGGTCAATTGAAACTGTTTTTATTTACTTGTTCCTTTCTTGAAAGGACTTAAAACTAAATCAAGGGGGGAATCAACCAGCATTTAATGTTTTAGCCATTTTTTCTTTTAAGCAAGAAACAAAACATTCAAGCAACGAGAAGCAAAACCCAGACATAAATTGACATCCGTGGACAGCTTGGTGCACCAAGGACAGACAATAGACATAGAGGGAAGGAGCTAGATGGTGTCCCACCAAAAGGACCCAGATATCCTACCTAAAGGACCCAGAATCAGAAATAAGCACTTCTCCAATAGGAGGTAGCAAGGATGCAAATGGTCTCTCACCTCCTTCTGTCCCCAGGAGAGCTCCAAAATAGCTTAAGCTCATTTTTCTTCTTTCACCAAAGCATCTGTGGAGAGTCCAGGAGGACTGTTTTTCTCTTAAACCCATATTCTCTCTTATCTAGGGTGTAAACTGTCTCTAATCAGGGTCCAAAGACTAAAAGCATCTATGAGAATTGACTTCGCTTTCCCAAATACTGTGTTCCTTAGTATGTAACCAGAAAAGTTTGTATCTTGCAGTATCTCCCAGAGCAATAATATAACCAAAAAATTCAAACTCATGCCCATTATGAAGATTAAACAGTTTTAAAAAAAGAAGTAAGCTAAACAATAGTGTATGTGCCTGTTTAGGCTTTTCTAGCCTGTCCTATCAGGAAATGAACCCACAGTTCCCATGGAGCCCACTTTAAGAGAACCTGAGCTTCCTGTTGTGGTAAATATAAAAAATAATCACGATCCCTCGCCAGCTGGCATCATCGAGCCATGTAGTCTTTAGCGGGATAATTTACAAAACAAATTAAACACCTTCTATCAATTCCAATACCAATAAGAAATGAGCAACTTGGGGCTGGAAAGATGGCTCAGCGGTTAAGAGCACTGGCTGCTCTTCCTGAGGTCCTGAGTTCAAATCCCAGCAACCACATGGTGGCTCACAACCATCTGTAATGGGATCCAGTGCCCTCTTCTGGTGTGTCTCAAGACAGCTACAGTGTATTCATATGAATAGAAAAATAATAAATCTTAAAAAAAAAAGAAATAGGCAACTTATCAAACCAGAACTTTAGCCCAAAATACATTGATCTGTCAACCTCTTTACCTGGATCCCCCAGATTTTTATTTTTTATTTTTTTATTTATTAATAATTTCCATAATATATGTCTGTATTCACTGTGCCTGGGGTACAGACTTCTATTTTTTAATAACCATATTATAAATATCGCAAATCTCTACTTCGATTCAGTGGCTAATCTTCCCTTTCTGAGTTTCGAACTATGGGTGAAAATTCCCAGGTGATTCAGTTAAACTCTACTCTCTTCTTCTAAGAACGAACTTAATCTCCTTCCAATGGCACCTGTCATTAAGAAGCAGGCAGCTTGTCTAACTAGGATTTTAACCCAAAACTTCTGTGGATCCCACATTAGAAAGAAAATGAGTATCTTGTAAAACTTATCAGTGTCACTAATCAACACCTGCTAAGGAAGCAGGCAGCATCCATTTTCTAGTTCTTATAGGAGCAGCCCAGGCGACCTAGAGCCTGTGAGCAGACCCCTCCTATTCCTTTGTTTAAGGTTCCGGTGTTTGGGTCATCACGTGATTCTACATGGCACCGGCAACCTCTTACATAGAAAATAAAACTTTCTTTCAACTCTTATGGTAATAATCTTAACTTACAAGTGGATTCTTGCCCAACTCATTATTTCACCACCTGTTGCAGTGTATATAATAAAGGCATTTCTTTATCCTGCACTAGTGCTGGCACCATAGGGCCACATGGCATCTGTGGGATATTTTCATCTCTGTCAACAAAGCATCTCACCCGCTAGGCTCCATCCCATATCACACTGTCAATTAAAGGTGAATAAAAATGTACAGATGAAAACCTTCATTGTGCATGCAGACTTCAAAGTTCTGGTCACGTGCAAATAAAGAAAAGAACATTACAGGAAACAGTACAAAACTCTCATTGGTGTCCAAGAAAGTAGGCCTCCTACTCACCTTGGGTCTATTTTACTCCATACATGGAGGGTTACATCCATATAATTTTGTTTGAAATACCTCCTTCATTGTTCCTCAGGCTCAGAAATCAGTAGTTGGCTGAAATATCTAACCAATTCTTTTTCATTATCCAGGTCCTCTAGTTCTCCATAAAGGCTATCTCAGAGATCCACTGGACATCTGACTTCCCCATCATCCCCCCAATTTCCATTTTTAGCCTTGTCATTGTGATACTACCTGCTCAAGGGTGTAGCCAAAGGTAATGAAATCAATCTGGAAAGGATTCACAGGATTTTCCCACTCTTACACCTGTGTGGTTAGGCAGCATTTTGCCATGGCTTCTGCAGACCCTTGTCAAGAAGGCAGAAGCCCCAGATGACAGTGTCTAAGGGACACCCTCAGGCACTTAAGAACCCATGAAAATCGAGGTTTCACTAGATCTGAGGCTTTTTCATTCCCTATCTATCCTTGTTAGTCTTAGCTACATTATGAATAGAGGCTCATGGTCCAACTCCCAACTAACTCGGGCCTGGACTGGGGAATTCGGGAAGGTAGATATTGGAGAAGTGATAGTTGATGAGACCACACAGCAGCAAAGGACAGTGCCTGTTGAACTTTGCTCACTGATGTCTACTTTAATTTTCTGGTTGTGTGGGAGATTATTAGGATGTGGGATTTTAACTTATTTGTTTTACTTATGCAAAGAAATTCATTAAGATAAAAAATAAGAAAATGAAACAGGGAAAAGCATCCAGGACAGAAAGTAACATGGTATCTGTTGGGTGTGGCTGCTCATTTATAGCCCCAGCACTTGGCCTGATTGTGTTCCAGGCAACCTTGTTTAGCCCCATAGCGAATTCCAGCCCAGCATTTACAGTTTGTCATGCTCTTTGGAACCCACTTTTATGATGCAAAATATCCTTGCTTTATCCCTGTGCTCACAGATTTAGCTTCCTTTATAATGACAAACAAAGGAGAAACACAGAAGTATTTCTTTCATACATTAGAGGAAATAAAAACATTCAGTATGGGACTATAAAAAGAGTTCAGGACACACAGAGTTTTATGCCTGTGGTTTCCTTGAAATATAGCATCAGCTATGACTGCACATTTAATGAATTCCACCAATTTTAGAGGAATGAATATTTTTCTATTTTTGTTGTTGGTTTGTTTGCTGTTATTCTTGATAATGTTATTTTTGGTGAGTTCATTTTGATGTATACCATAGCTTATTTTGGGCAGAGGCCTTTCAGTTTTGAATTATTTCTTTTTTGCAATTTTTAGTGGATATTTTTATCTATATTTCAAATATTAAGCCCCTTTCAAGTTTCATCCCATAAAACCCCCTATTCTGTCCCCACAACCCTTGACTCTTGTTCCTACTGAAGTCAGGACACAGGGTAGAAAATGCTGCATTGCAAATAGTATGAAGATATTAGTTATTTCTTGCCAAGTGCTTATGCAAATTCCATATTAACTTGAGTGAGCCCTGACATGAACAGTGCAGAGAGCCTCTTACATTAGGAAAACAAGCAGGTGGAAGGTTTTGCCCTGCCTGACCAAAGCCACTGGGTACTCTGCATATGGGTAGACAGAGAGGAAGGCTCCTTCTCATCATAATGAGCCTCAACAAGGAGTAAGGACCAAGTGGCCTTTTGCACTTTCCATCCTGTTTTCCTTCTGGACCCTTCCCTAAGACTAGTACTGCCCTTGTCTTCACCATGGTGTGGTCCTTGAGGTGCTGAGAAAGGCCCTCACACCCCAGGAGAAAGCCATGCTGCTCTGTGGTTGAGTACATGACTTCCATATGTGAGGCTTTGGGTTCAGTCCTTCCTGTCCCCTCCCTCTTCCCTCTCTTTCCCACCCTCTCCTCCTCTAACCTCCTATTCCCTCCTCCCTCTCCTCAACTTCCCTCTTCCCCCTCCTTCCTTTTCCATTTTCCTTTCCATCTCTCTCCACCTCCCTTCCCCTCCCCTATTCTTTTCCTGCTAAGGATCCAGGGCAGGATTTCCCCCATACTCGTAGAACAGTGTTTTCTGAGGAAAATGCTGGCTTCTACACAGTAGGGCTCTGAGGTTCCTTGGAGAAACTGATCTAGAAAATCCTAGTCATTTGCTCTTGTACTCTTTGCAGTGTTACCCTGTTCCTGCTTAAACCTCTTCAGCTGCCTTAGGAGCGTGTAAACTTCACCTAGTCCCCAAGTCTTGCATGAAGTCGTTCTGGCAACTGCTACTTCGCGTCTTTTCTTATCTCCAATCCCTCCTGCATTCTCCTTAGTCTTTTTTCTGGGAACTCCTTTCTTCTTGGCTGGGCGAACTGTTATTTTCCCTTCACATCAATTCTACAGGACACTCCTCTGCAGGCAGGTTGTTCCGGCAGCTACACAGGGCCTAGACTCTAACTGCTTCCCTCTCCTGGCTCAATTCCTTATGTCCTTGAATTTTCTCATTTCCTCTGCCCTGTAACCAGGCCCAGACAACAACTCCTACCCTCTAATGTGGGCTCTAGAATCCAGACCTAGCCTTTCCTCTGGCATTATGCTGTCCATTTTCCCATCAACCACAGGCCTTGTCATGCTACAGGTTGCTTTTCAATGCTTTCCCTTTCTTCTCAGAATCAAACCTTTGCTGTTGACTTGGCATTCAAGGCCTTGTCTGACCAAATCCAGAGATGAAGAGGGCTGTGGGGAGTCTGAGGATAATGTACTTGCAAGTCAAAGAGAAAGGGGGGCTCCTTTTCCAGAGCTTCTGTTCGATTATGGGGTGTGTTCTGCCAGTTTCATACATCTGTATGGGCTAAAGGCTCAAAGATGTGTTGATTTTGCCTGGTAGATTTTGTTTTCTTTTTCTATTTGGGGAGGAGTTGGCTTACGAATTTTTAGTTTTCTGCAGCAAGCACTTTTAAACAAAACACTGCAATGTTCTGTGAAAAAAAAAAGAAGACTTTTGTACAGCAACAAAGTTCATGGTTGCAGAATAAAGGTCAGGACACTGGGGGTTGGAGCTTCTTTTTGGTTCTCTGCACAGAACTGGCCAGAACCTTGTGTATAGGTCAGCCATGGAGGATGGGACTCAGTGGGGAGCCAGGATGAAGGACAGGTGACTTTCCTTTCCCAATGTTTCCTCTTCCTGCAGAATTCGTGTGTGCATGTGTGCGTGTGTGCCTGCGTTCGCACGCGTGTGTCTGTCTGTGTGTGTGTGTGTGTGTGTGTGTGTGTGTGTGTGTGTGTGTGTGTGTGTGTGTAGGGCCCAGTAAAGACCTAGTGTTTGGGCCCAAGGCTGAGGGATGTAGCAGGAGCTCCTGGGAAGCAGCTAATGCCTTGAGCATTGGCTGAGGTCCTTTGGTTTCCTGGATATAAAAGGTAGCCCCAAGTTGGATTAGGAAACCTTCATTTTTACTTCTTCCTGCCAGTGTTACCAGCGGCAGGGGTAAAATATCAGGGAAGGACAAGTATACAGGGTTTTCCTGTGTGGCCTTAGCTGACTTTGATATTGTGGCAATTCTCCTGCCTCAGCCTCCGGATGGTTGGAATTGAAGGGATGAGCCACTACGACTCGCAGGGAAGAGCCATTCAACAGGGACAGTGAGGAAGGTTTGGCCGCTGTTCATTTGGTCCTGGCAAAATGCTGAAGCCCAAGGCCCCCAAGAGATCATTGGCTTAACTCGTGCGATTTTACCCTGGGTCAGGTATATAACAACAGGAGAGGAAAGCCAGGAAGTAGTTGTATAGCAGGCTGTCTCCCAGAGAGACACCGAGGGCCAAAGCAGTGTGCTCAGCATACATGGGACAACTGCTGCGCTCCTAAAACCACAACACACTTTTCTGTCTTGTGAAAAAGGTCAGCATTTTAGGAGGAGAGCTTGAAGAATCAAATGCTTTTTCCAGTCTGTGCCAATATTCAGGGCATAAGAGGTTCAGGGAGGAGCTAGGTGTACAGGGTAAGGAGAAGGGCGTAGTGTGTTGGCAAGATGCTTGGTCAGCCGTTGGTCCCAGAACTCAGATACAAATGATAATAAGGAAGTTGTAGTGGAGGGGACAAGGATCGTGGCTTGCAATTGTTGGATTTCCTGTGTGCAAATCAGTTCCATGTTCAGTTGACATTCAGTGGGACAACAATTATCTGAGTTGCTTACCAAGTTTCAGGCGAGCACTTCTCTCCAACTGAAAGGATTCACCCTGCCTCCGGACTCACATCAACCTCACTTAAAAGAGACTGAGACATACTAGGCCCCAAAGGGAGTGCTATCTCACAGCCTTATTTAGGCATTTTGAATAACTAGGATTTTTGGTTATCTGGTATCCTTTCACATATTCTAACACCATTCTCTTCTCTTGGTTCTTGCTTCCTTTGTGTTGCAGAGAAGCACAGAAGTTAGGTCCTGCCTCACTGTCTGGACGTACCTCCCGTGATAGTTCATTTTCGTAGAGTCCTCCCTACATCCCATCTCTCCACTTTCCACTACCCCATTGACTCTTTTGTTGTGGTTGTTGTTGTTCAGCAAGGTCTGTTCCATGGGATTCTGAAAGTCTCTGTTCTTGGCCGCTTTGGCTGCATGGTCCCTTGGTGATGCCATCAAAGTCAAGGCATTCCCACTCACTCGTTTCCTCTCCTTTATTGACGGGATACAGAGGGCCATTATAAGAAATAAAGATCTCTCCAGCTCCAGCCAGGATTTGCCCATGGGAAGGTTTACTCCTAACACTTCGTGTGTTTGTGTTTCCTAGCCTCATATTAGTGCAGTGGATAGAATAGAAACAGAGAAAGGGGGGAGGGGCAGGGGTAAACAGAGGGAGGGAGAGGAGAGACAGACGACAGACTCGAGTGTGTGTGTGTGTGTCAGCATGCGCCTGCGTGCCTGCCTGTGCATATGTACATGTGTTGTTTCGGCCCCGGAACCCTGGGAATAGGAATAGGAGCGGTGCTCTGAAGTGGCCCCAGGGCAGCTTATGCAGCATGATGGTATAGACAGGTTCCATGCTGCCACCCTGAGCAGTGTTTCTTTGTCCTGAGAGTTGGCTGCAGCCCTGCTCATATTGGGAGCTTTCAATTCCAGGCTGCAGTAGGTTTTTGGTTGTCACAGCAGAGAGTATCTGCATTCTCACCACCAGGGAGGTGGACTCCATTTGCAGAGAGAGAGAGATTCATGGGGAAAGACTGCAGCACATTTGTTAGTCTCAGTAGATTGAGCAGCTGTGAACTTTCCCTTCACTAAGGCCATCCCTAACTCAAGCCTCGAGAACTGTTCCCTACAGCTTTTACTCTGGACTGAGCTCACACTCCCTGTTGCCTGCCCTGATCCTCAGCTTCCACCGGGTTCCCAGCAGCTACATAAACAGACCAGTTCTTTTTGTCTGGGGCAGGGATTTTGTTGCAGCTTTCAACCTGGAGTAGCAAGCGCTGCTGAGGTGCTGGGGTCCTCGCAGCTGGGAGAACTGAAGTAGAGGAGGAAGGTGCGGCCCAAGGCCAGGGTGTGGTGGTCTCATAGGTGGCCATTTCTGAGTATCATCTCCGCTGCTGTTTCTCACCCCCTGGCTTCTGAGACTCACAGGCCGCTTCTGACATTCCCATAGCGACGCGGGATAGGGAGGGGTCTGTGGGCAGCAAGTAGACAGGCCACCCAATCCGGATCAGGCGACCCAAAGTGTCTGTGAGCCCCGCCCCCGCCCTCCCCGCCCATGTCCCGCCCCAAGACTGCGGCCAAGCTGTGCAACTAGTTCTAGCTGTGGGCGGGGTCCTGCGGCTGTGATAGGCTCCTCCTCTCCCGCGCCTCCTCCCCGACTCCGCCCCCCACAAACTGCGGCCACCTGTTCTAGCTGTGGGCGGGTCCTGCGGCTGTGATAGGCTCCTCCTCTCCCGCACCTCCTCCCCGACTCCGCCCCCCACAGACTGCGGCCACCTGTTCTAGCTGTGGGCGGGGTCCTGCGGCTGTGATAGGCTCCTCCTCTCCGGCCCCTCCTCCCGGCTCCTACCCGCCTCTCGGGCCCTACTGCGCTAACTGTGCTCCTCTGGGCCCCTGCGCCTGCTCACAGCCATGGTGGCTAGGCTCACCACTCTCCTCGTTTGCCTCGTTTTCTCCTTGGCTACCCTGGTCCAGAGAGGTAAGGTGGGTGAGGGCTGCGGCACCCGGGGACCCCGCCCTGGGGCCTGGGGGTCGCTCTGCGCATGAGCGGCCTTGTCTCCGCCTGGCTGGCCTGAGGTGTCGGGTGGGGGTAGGAATCAGGCAACCTGGCAGCTCTGGGCCTAGGGGTGAGGGTCTAAGATTTTCTGGAACTGAACCAACTCTGAATTGAAGATGAGGGATGGGACCTTCTTAGGGCTGGTATGAAAACACTAGGATGTTAAAACCCTAGCCAAGCATTAGTGATAACAGCTGCCACCAGCAGTGTACCTTGGGAAAAAAACCTTGGAAAAAGCAGTCATTTTGAAAATAGGCCTTGAGGCCACCTGCAGCAAAAGCATCTGGAAAGCTTCCCAGGAGACTTTATGGCCACTTTCATCGGGATCGGGAGGGTTTGTAGAGAGACAAATCGAAAATAGGGTGGGGGCGACTTGTACGTCTTAACAGCCTCCTACGTGCTTTTGGTGTCTACACTTCTAGAGACTTTGGTCATATTTTGTGGAGGAGGTGGACACAGAAATTGTGCTGAATCAACGTTTCTTTCACCTTGTGCAACTCAATTTGTGGACCAGGCCTTAGTGGCATCACCTGGGGTCTAATGTTAGAAATGCAGTAGCTCATGACTTACTGAGTCAGATTCAGTGTTTTATTTAGCATAATAATCAGATCCCCAGGAATTTGCAGGCACATTCAAGTCAAGTAGTGTCTTCTTATGATAAATACAGTCTGTGATTCAGAATAGCATCTTAAGCCTGGACCAGCAGAGTCTTCTTTCATTTATTTATGTCCCATCTCCACATCAGGAGGGGAAAAATGGCTTCAAGAAAACACTGCAATTGTAGTTGATTCAAAGCAGCATTATGCTTTGAGCTTTCTAAAAATGAAGGCAAACCCAACCAGTGAGAAACATAGGCTTAGGCAGACAAAACTTGGTCTTAGCATTGACTTCTAGCAAGGTTTATGGCACATGTAAGGAAAACTGGGAAAGATAACTCCTTGCCCAGGTCATTATGATACATGAATGAATGAATGAATGAATGAATGAATGAAGAAATGGTTTTCCTAAGGCAATTCTGTTGGTGTTGGTACAAGAACCTTTCAGTGAGCTTCAGAGTGATGGCCAGTCTGGGTTCTGGGTTCTAGGAACTGATGCTGCAGAGGGTGAAGACAGCCAATACTTGTATCTCTGCGATGACAATATGGTAGAGGAAGAAACCCAGCATAAACGTCAGATCTATGTCATGGACTCTATGGAGGGAAGAAAGCAAACAATCACAGGGATAAAGAGTGGCTCATGATTTTAGTCTCCCTTCGGGGATATTTTTATTGTCTAGTGGCCTTTTGTAGAGAAAAGTATCCAGTAGCACACCTTATCCTTGAGGTTTGTGTCCCACACACTGCGGGCGATGCCTGAGACTGTAAATGTCAATTGTTTTTGCTTTGCTGAGTTGAAATGCAAAGCCTTGTGCATGGTAGATAATTGCATCTTATAGCATGGAGGTTTTTAAACTAGACTGTGAATGCCCTTAGGTTTTCCTGCTTTGAAGTGAGAGAGATGGGGAAGCTGGAAGAGGCGAAGTCATACAGTGAATAATTGGCAGCTAGGGTTCGTTCCCAGGCTTCTATGACTCCACAGTCACCATCTTTAAATATGCGGCATAATTCATTTAGACCTGGAGGCTGCCCCACTTCTAACCTTCTGTGGCTTTCTAAAAATGAGTTCTCTAAACCTGTTCAATCAGTCCATATAATGACTAATAATCACAAAAGATGTCTCTGGTCCAGGAATGTGTCCATCTTAGATCAAGTACTACTCCCTGGGTGTTTTTTGTGCCCATCGTATGTCTTCCTTCCTTGTTTGCTCGCTTTCGTTTTTTAAAAGACGGAGTCTCATGTGGCTCATTTTGGTAGCCTCAAATTTGCCATGTGTTCAAAGCTGGCCTTGAACTCTTGTTCCTCCTGTCTCTGCTTCCTGAAACCTGGGCTTAGATTCCTGATTCTCTTGCCTCTCCCATCTGAGACTTGGAGTTACACTTATGTCCCACCATGTCTGACCTGTGTCTTGTTTTGAATCAGCACTACAACTGTTTAGTTAGATATCCTCACTTCCAAGTAAGGGGACTGTGGCTACACGTCAGAAAGAATAGCAGGGTTCAACCAGGTAAGAACGCCACTCTGCGACCTTTTTGTTTTGTTTTGTTTGACCTAAGAATACTGAACCAGAAGTATCTTTGCTTTGAAGGTAGCGACCCAATTTTTCTGTAGCGGGGTCCAGGGAGCTCTGCCCCAGTGTCCCTTTATTCTTGTTCCTGGTCCTCAGTAATGGGTTGTACCTGAACAACCCTAGAAGGCATGCAAAAGGTTCCAGAAGCACTTCTGCGGATAAGGTATAAAGTCCCTCCAGGCTCTAGGAAGTAGCGACACACTTTAGCTCTCAGAAGTTGAAAGGGTGATTAAACCGTCACTCTAGAGACCAAGGGGGAGTTAACGCTAATGTGTTCTACGGCTTCTGAATCATCTTTTGAGGACAGGTGCATCACACACATGTATGCCATGCACCAACCTGGGAAGGTTGCCACAGTTATCTGCTCTGCCACTCCACGTACATGGTGACTTGTTTCCAACTGCTTTGCAATTCTATCTCGCCGTAGTCAGGACCATCCAATCAGTAAATAGACAGCTCTCAATGGACAAACTATAAATGGCTAATAAATATTTGAGGAAATGTTCAATATCCTAGGTCTTTGGGGAATTGCAAATTAAAATTGCTTGAGCAATTGCTGTTGATGAGGATGGGGGAGCAGCTTACTCACCATTGGTGCAGCCACTGTGGAAATTAGTATGTGGTTCCTCAAAATCTGTGAATAGAACTCCCATATGATTGAGCTCCACCACTCCTGTGCATGTACCTAAAGGGCCTTAAGTCAACAGACATGAAGATAGCTGTGCACCATGTTTGTGATTATTCCCAATAGCCAGGGAATGGAACCAGTCTAGACTCCCATAAGTTGACAGGTAGCTAATGACAATGTGGTACATACATGTACATAATGGAGTTTTGAGATGATTATCATTATCATTCTTTTTATTATTATTTTACTATTGGGGTATATATGTCTAGCCACACTGCAGGGTACACATGGAAGTCAAAGGACAAGGTTCTTTAGTTGATTGTCTTCTTCCACCATACAGGTCCCAGGGATCAAACTCGGGTTATCAGGCTTGAAGGCAAGTGCCTCTACCTACTGAACCACTTTACCAGCCTCCCAGTGGATTTCATTCATCTGTGAACAAAAAAAGTTATATTCCTTGCTGGAAAATGGATAGAACTGGATATAATCAAGTTAAATAAAATACGTCACCCAGAAAAACAAATACCCAAGTTTTTCCTCTCATGTGCTGTCTCTATGTGTATCCATGTATATGTTTATATTTATAAGCCATGAATATAAAGCAGGACTGTTGAGAAGAGGTAAAGGAGTAGTAATGTGGCAAGAAAAAGGAGGTTAATAGGGAAAAGATAAATAGAACCTTTTTCTCAGATTTGAAATCAGAAGGGAGACTAAGTAGTGGATAATGGGGACGGTGAGCATGAGTGAAGTATAAAATGTCATAATGAAGCCCATTACTTTATATGTTAATTTTAAAAAACAAAATAAAAGAACTGGTCAGTAACCAACTTCCTACCTAAGCAACATGTAGCTGCAAAGGCTTTAGCAACTTTTGGGGATGTTACTATTCGTTTCTTCAGTTATACCATGGGGATGACGGCCCTTTTCTCCTGGTGTGGCAGTTATTAGGATTAAATAAATGTGTCTAAAGTGCTTAGCACAGGACCTAACTTCCAGTAGCCCCTTTCAGATTAGTACATATTAATCTTACTTCTTCGATGTTCCAAGCAACATTTTAATAAATACACTTTGCAAATCTGACAGTGTTGTTTACATGAAATGGTCAGAGATCTCACACCTATACAAACAAAAAGGGGGGAGGGGATAATGGTAAGTGACTGGTTTAAGTGTCGGCGCCTGCACCAACACGGTACCGAGAATCGGTACCGAGAATCGGGCGAAAGCCTGCGGGATTAAAGAAACACACACACACACAGGTTATTGTGTCAAGCCAGGAGAGGAAGAGAGAGACTCCTGTAGCTTTATTCACCACTTATATACCCAAGTTCCCCAGGTAGAAAATATCTGGGAAACCCTGGCTCGTGACTACCTGGGTCATGACTTCGGTAACAAAAGATCGACTACGAGACCTGAATTAGTTAGGGAGAAATCCCAGAAGACCAGCCTAAATCTCAAGGACAAAGGCTGAGAAAGCAAAAGGCAGGAGCGAATTGACCACTGCCCAGGTGTGGCCCAGGTGTGGCCCAGGTGTGGCCCAGGTGTGTCGGTTCCACTTGCATCAGCCGGCTCAAAGCACTCCGTGATTATTTTCTTCCTGTGTCGTAAATTCATGGGAGAGGCTTTTGTCCAACAATCTCAAGACTTTATGGCAGTCATCTTAACTGTGGCCATACAGTCACAAAGCGGTCAGGCCCAAATCCAATATGGCTCCCTACATTTAAGGGCAAAGGCTTTGGGGAGTAATAAAATCCTTCTACAAATAGAGAAAGGTAATGCTGAACGTTCTTAAAATACCATAAAAATCATTGAATTAGACACATTGAAAGGGTGACTTGTGTTATGTGAATTTTATATTCATTTAAAATAATTCCCAAAAGCTGAAGATGTCACTCATTGTCAGGTAGAATATATATTTAACATGTGCAAGGCCCTAGGTTCTATCTTCAGTACCACAGAAAGAAAGAAATGAATAGATAAATGTAAGTTTTTTAAAAGGTAAGCTGGATGAGTTGGACTATGTCTGTAATCCCAGCATTTGGGGATGATGCAGAAGGATTGCTGTGAGTTTGAGAGCAGTCTAGATTACATGGTAAATTACAGGAAAAGAAAGAAGAAGCTTAAGGAAAAGAAAGGAATCCAAAACACCACATCACATCAAAAGGGAAAAAAAAATGCTCTCCTAATTATAGCCCATGTGGTGACACATGCCTTTTAATCTCAGTGCTCCAGGAGCTGAGTCAGGAGGATCTTGAATTTGGGGCTAGACTCCCCTCAGCAAACAGCCAACCAGAATTAGGTGCACATAATTGTGGGTAAGAGCACAACGACCCCAGGTGCTAAGTACTGAGTGGCCAGGCTGGGTTCCTAACAGGAACTTGTGCACTGATTTGGGGGTATCAAGCTTTATAGATGTGCCCCAGAAAGAGTGTGGGATTGGCTTCAAGCTCCTTGAGTGCCTTCATCAGTCCTGGGAATTGGCATCATGAGGACAGAGAGAATTTTCTTTCCCTCAGTGGTACTGGGGTCACCATTTTGTCAGCTAGTCCTCCACAGGGTCTAGAGGCTCAGTCTTGAGACATTTGATAAGTTTTCAGCCCCTCCTTTGGTGGTATAGGCCATGTCTTCATTTTTCAGTACAAGACAGACACCAGGGACCTGTAACAAGTGTATAGAAGCCATTTGAATGGATATTTGTGGGTAGCAACAAAAATAAAGTTATGGTTGGGGGTCTCCACAGGGTGAGAAATGGTGTTAAAGGATGACAGTGTGAGATGACAATGAAAAGGCTGCTCAGAGGGGCCTGAAGCCAGGAGCTTCACTGGGTTCTGAGAGGAGACTTCCTAGACACACTGACTTTCCTGTCTCCAGTTGTGCTTCCTACCTGATGGTTTGGCTTTTCCAACTTTGTGTCTACTGTCACTTTGTACATTTTGAATGCCGTTCTTCTGCTGCTCTTGGGTTCCCAGAAAGCCTGGCTCAGAGGCTCCTGAACCTTTGTTTATTCTAGACTCAGCTCTCCCAGAAGCCCACTCAGAGGTCCAGTGACTGAGGATTTGTTGTTCTAAAGTAGGTATACATAAGATCACCATTGGATGTGGTGGTGAATGTCTGTAATCCCAACACTCAGGAGGTGGAGGCAGGAGAACCAAGGCTAGCCTCAGCTACACAGCCAATTAGGCTACCCTGTGGTATATGAAACCCTGACTCCACTTTTTCTTACATCTACATATCTGCCCTTTGTGGCCTTCACAGTCACAAAGTAAGTGTTGCTTTCATTGAACTCTACACATTGTAAGTCCCATTGGATGGTGGAGAGTCTAGGTCACGGTACATATTCCACCATGAAAGTGGAGGAGTGTCCAATGAATTTTAGCTCCAGTTTCTCAACAGGCACAAACTCATGGAGTTGTAGGGTCCTGCTGAAATGCTGCACCCCTAAAGTTTTCCCCAGTCTTCCCAGTGGCAGTGACTGTATATCTCTAGCATGAAGCTGGTCCCTTTAGTTCTTTGAGTAGCAATGACCATTAGAGGTATTTGGTGACCTGCACATCTCTTTATTTCTAGCCCTTTGAATGAGGCCATGATGTGTCTGTCAATTGTCGGTTGTCACGTTCCCTCTCCATTGGGGTTGGGCGTGAGCTAGTTGGATCCAAAGATTTTTTCTAGAAATTTCTCTATGGACGAGGCTTCATACAGAGAGTACAATGTCCAGTGGGACAGCTCCCTTAGTGGAATTGGCAGAGCATCGGTCTTCAGAAGTCTAGATCAGGAGCTGGGGCAACCTGGGGGCCCTTGTCTATGACAGAGAAGAGTTACTTAGGTTTGCCTGTTTCTAGATGCAGACTGCAGAGCAGTTCCTTAGCACCAGGCCTTTGAATTTTAGCCTGGAAGTTGTATGTGGGTTGGGGTAGCATAGTGTGAGAAACCTGTCTAGTATACGAGGTTCTGGGTTCCAGGAAGTAGTGGTGGGGCAATAACAGGAAAAGGAAAGTTGGTTGATTGATAGTAGATATCCTGTAAGCAAGGGAAACGTGGGTGCTGTCCCGTGTGGTGTAAGATGTTTGGCACATAATCTCTTGCCTTTACCCAGCAGGTACAGCACCCTGCTCACTTGCCTTGCAACCTGAAGACGACTGCAGAGAGCGCCCAGTGTGTGCCAAGCAGTAGATTTCTCCTGGTGGAGCACCAGTGATATTGACAAAGATGTGTATCTCATGACTCTTGAGATATCTTTGCATGCGTGTGGTTCTAGGGCTGGGAAGGAGGAGAGCCTTGTACATATCACTCAGATGCTCTACTGCCAAGACACAGCCTAGACCTTGGCAGAGTTTTTCAGAACAGGATCTCTGTGTGTATGTCAGGCTAGCCTTGAATGTGTATGCCCCTCCTGCTTCTGCTCTGAAATGCTAGGATAAAAGGTTTCAGACAGCTTGCAGATGTGGTTTTTTATAGTTCCCTCTCTTGATTTCAATATACTCAAACACTAAGGTTTTCTGTTTTCCTTGCTGCCTTAGTACAGATGTGTTGGAAGAAATGAGGTCAGGGGCCATCTTTGTGGGCTGGTGTCAGCTCCACTCATCTCAGACCTCCCCTGGACTCTGGTGAGCTTTGGCTGTCCTAACTGTATAGCAAGTCACTGAGATGGGTAGATGTTAGGTCTCGCCAGTCTCAGTGCATGATGACTTTTATTTTATTTTTGTTGTTTTTGTTGTTGTTTGTTTGTTGTTTAATTTGAAAATCTTTTATAACAAAAGTTTTAAGAAAAAATGTGCTTTGATGGCTAGTGGAAGTTTCACTCTGTCTTATGCCTTAAAGATCTATTTTAACCTCTAATATGATAAATATCAATAGTCAGAAACCATATTTAAAAAGCACATGAAGGTCTTCAAGTGTTTTAGCATCTAGAGTTGTAAGACCAAAAAGTTGGATGCTTCCTATTGCAAAATTATCCTCAGGAGAGTGGTTTCTGCTGTGCACAGTGTTTATCACTTTACTGTTATGAAGTGATACCCGACTGTCTCCTGAAGTGGCTGTTTTTGTTCTGGCCACCAGCAGTGTACTAAAGTAGCCATTGTGTAATGGCCTTGCCATCACTTGTCAACTTTATCATGATCTAAACCCACAAGATTTACACATTTATTATACAATTATATTATAATTATTTATTTGTAATTATATTTAGTTTACATGCTTCCGATTACTACGGGGTTGTCTAAGATAGTTTCTTCTTTAATGAATTGCCTGGTCAAGCCTTTGGCTCAGTTCCTTGTTTATATTTTCTCCTAGTTCCTGCTCACAATGCTCTTTTTTCCTGTTTTCTTTGCTAAATTTTTTCATTTTTTCATTATCATTACAATATCTATCTATTGATCTGTCTGCCTGTTTGTCTATCTATCTATCTATCCAAGTCCTTCCCATTGTTTGCCCTTATCTTAAGTAATATATGAAAGGACTGATAACTTCTTTATTGACTTATTTTAAAAAGTCAGTATCTTTTGTTTATCAAGTCATGTACTTTGTGTTAACAGACAAGGATGTAAAATATTCTTCTTTGCTCTCAGTTTATAATCTAGTACAACAAAACCAAGAGAATATAATATAAACAAGGGATTGAACCTAGCATAGTCGCTTACTAGCCAAATGCTTCTGAGCTCTATGCACAGCCCCAACTTTGTCTTTCTAAAATTATGCTTTGTTTTTGAAATCTATTTACCTGCAAGTTTCTGCCACATACAGCTGAGAATAAAATTTTCAAAGTTTTAAATGCTATTAAGATTCTACCCCACTGCCATTTTTTTTTAAATTTTTTAGACAAGATCTTCCTGTGTAGCTCAGTCTGCCATGAAATCTCAATCCTCCGCCTTAGCGTTTACAGTACTGCCACTGGAGGCCTGCCCCACTGTGCCTAGCCTACCTTGGGCTTTAAAATATTGTTTTAGATTTATTTTTTTACTATTTTATCACTATAAATATTTTTCCTACATGCATGGATGTGTATCATGTGGTGCTTTGTGCCCTCAGTGGTCAGGATGGTGTTGGATCCCCTGGCACCGGAGTTACAGATATAAGCAGCCATGCAGATGCTGGAAATCAGTTGCCAGCACCCCCGTCAGGTCACTTACAACCACCATAGCTCCAGGTCCAGAGGATTTGAGGCCCTTTCTGTAGGGACTGCACTAATACATATGTAACCCCTCGGCCCCTATATATATATAATTTAAAAAATCTTAAAAGAATGGTTTTTAAAATGAGACACTACTTTTCTTTCCCATGATCCGCACCACCATAGTTCAGAAGCTTACCGAGCATAGTCATGTAAAAGGTCCTAAGTCTACCCTATGATCAAGTCAGAAAGGCATACATATTTTTCACATTTTCTATCATTTTTCTAAGTGTTCTTTCCTTAATACTTGGGGCTTTATCCCCAGCATTTTGGGTCTCCCTACTCTTTCCTTAAACCCTGTAACCCCACATGTGGCTGCTTGCTGGCCATGAGCCTGACCTCCATGGCAGCTTAAACAGCACGGGTTGGCCCTTCTCCTTTCTTGTCCTCTGGGAGCTGCTAGGGCTTTACAGCTTGCCAGTCCTGGGGTTCT
Source organism: Rattus norvegicus (assembly GCF_021556685.1). Classification (NCBI taxonomy): domain Eukaryota; kingdom Metazoa; phylum Chordata; class Mammalia; order Rodentia; family Muridae; genus Rattus; species Rattus norvegicus. The sequence continues at coordinate 7,748,010 of NC_141548.1, read as the reverse complement.
TCTTCTGAACTCTAATAAATTGTCCTTGTGGTTCTTCGTGAGTCTGTTTTTAAGTCCTGTTGTCAGTGTGACTCGGAATCCCAGAGGGGACCTTGATCTCTCCTGTGTCACTGTGGGAGGAAGATTATAAGAGTTGGACTTGATAATACTGAATCCCATGTTCAGGATTTGGAAGTAATATGTAAAGGACTCTGAAAAGAAGCAAGACTTGGCTACTGGGCTCTAAGCTTTTGGCTCAGAAACCTTTTCGGTGCATTTGTAAGCTTGGCACTGGCAGTAATCGCCAGGTTGTGGACAGGTAGCTTTGGGCAGGTTGAGTATGGTACACAGGGTGGTTCCATTTAAGTGGGGCTCACAGTGCTGTTTGGAGGGGAATATGGGAAGATTTGGAGGGAGGGAAAGGAGAAGTATTGCAGTTATAATCTCAAAAATAATGGGCTTAGGATATAAGTGAGTGGCAAAGCATTTGTCGGACATGTCTGAGTCCCCAGCAACAATAAAATGAAATAAACTTTAAAAAATCGAAAATATACAGCAGTAAGTAAAAAGCTCATCCCCTCTGGTTGATCTTCCTGAAACCATTTTTATTGTCCATATTACATATTATTTATTTAAAATAATTAAGTATTTTATTTATTTATATCCCAAATGTTGCCCCTTTCTGGTTCCCCTTTGCACACCCCCTCTCCCTCCCATTCACCTCTGAGAAGGTGCCCCCCATCCCATGTATACAGCCCCCCCCACCCCCATGCATTAGGTCTCTAGGTGATTATGCACATCCTCTCCCACTGAGGTTAGACAAAGCAGCCCTCAGAGTGAGAAGATCCAGACATCCGAGATAGACTTGGTGATGGCTGGCTTTAGTTTACTGCTTGCTTAGTTGTTTTTCTGTCACCATGACAAAACATCATGACCAAAGTGACGTATGAAAGCAAGTTGGTGGCTTGCTTATACTTTCAGAGGATGAAAGCCCCATCACGGAAGATCAGTGGATAGTGACGTGGTTGGAAGGGGAAACTAGCTGTGCGTATTGATCATAGGTCGGCAACGGTGCTTCTCCCCAGCCACGGTGGCCACATGCAATGCGATTTTCTACAACCTGGAGTCTGTTACCGTGCATGGCTAAAGGGGTCTATGGAAGCTTCTCCAAGACTGGCTGGTGGTCGGCTTTTCACTCACTTCAGACTTTTGGCTTACAAAGCCGTGAGATCTCGGTGTGAGTAGTGTTTGCTGCAGTGCTTTTGTGTCCGTGTGGATTTCCGCATTCTGTTCATGAATGTTCTAGTTAAGGAATAGAAAATGTGAGCTCTGTGTCTGGGCATCTGCGCCCTGTGTCTCGGGAGATAAGCACGCAGTGCTTAGGTGCTGCACATGCGCACTGCCGAACTGGGTGCTTATTCCTGAGTATGACGTGTTTCCTGTCTCAGGGCAGGCCGCTGAGCTAAGGAGAGAGGCTTTGGAAGTTGATGAGTTGGGTTTCATCATTCCATGTTAAGACAACAGATTGTTTTTGTTTGTTTGTTTGTTTGTTTGTTTGTTTGTTTGTGTGAGACAGAGTCTGTGTACCTCAGGATAGCCTCAAACTGACTGTATAGCTAAGGATGACTTAGCCAACTCCTGAAAGCTGTCTCCATCTCCAAAGGCTGAGATTATCGATGTGCACGGACACCCCAGGTTTATGCGGTGTTATGGTTCAAACCATGGTCTTTGTGCAGGACCAGCTCTCTACCTACTGAGCTACATCACTGTCTCAGGAAACTTTCTTTGATCTCTTCTTCCTTCCCCTTCAAACTGATTAGACACGTGACACAATCCAGAGCTGTCCTTTCTAGTGGCTTTTTTTCTTCGCTTGTACTCTTAAAACATCTGTATACTTAGTGTCCCCGTACAATCCCAGGCCTTGTGTTGTGTGTGCAGAACCAATGCAGAGTGGGAACAGGAAAGGCCAGGTGAGCAGCTGCACTCTTATTTTTCATAGGATTAAGTAGTCCGTTTGATTTGTTTCTGATATATAACTGGGTGGTTTACAGATGTAGTTGGGTAAGTCAGGCAGATTCAGGCCAGGTAATATTCATTGAAATTGCCATGCAGCCCAAGACAGAAATCTCCCATTTTCTGCAGAAGCACAAACCACGGTGTATTCTTGCTTTTAAAGTATTTGTGTTTGTGAGAGCAGCTGAACTGACAGCAGGCTGGATGACACTGCTCTCAGGAGGTTAAAGGTCAGCATGCATTCGTGGCCAAGGTCTGGCTCATTCTGTCCTTAGCCCTGATGCCCAGACTGCTCAGTCGCTGAAGAGTGCCACACTGGCAGCCAAGGCTGTGACCTCTGACTGTGTACACAGATACTGAAGTAGAGTGGGTGTAACAGAAGCCTCAGCCTGCCGTTGAATGTCTGTGGCAGGGGGATTGAGCAAGCCACCTATAGGCCGTATGACACCCATGGATAAGTTCACATGGAAAAGCAGCACAAGTTGAGAAGAACTGGGGCTTGTGCTGGGTAGATGTCTTTTTGTGCTAGCAGGCAGTGACCCTCAACACAGCCAGAAACTGCTCCGAATGCTTCTGGAATCAAAAGACACAATGTTTCTAACTTAAAAAGTATGTGTGGGTCAGTGTAAAAGCTCTCTTTCTGTCTTTGTCTCACTCAGTGTTTATCTGTGTGTGTGTGTGTGTGTGTGTGTGTGTGTGTGTGTCTGTCTGTCTGTCTGTCTGTCTGTCTGTCTGTCTGTCTCTCCTGTGTGTGTTTGTGTGTGTGCAAGCATACACGTGTGCCTATGCAAAACACACAAGGCTCAGGAAGATCAGTCTTATGTGGGCCTTTGGTGATGCAGCTGGCCGAGTTCTTATTATTTTGTGTGATGTGTATGCATGTTTGTTTGAGTAAGTACGTGCATGTGAGGGTTGACAGAGGACAACCTCAGTTGTCACCCTTGCCTTCTACCTTGTGTGAGTTAGGATTTTCTGCTGTTGTTGTTCACCACTCTGTGCACCAGAGTAGCTTTTGAGCTGTCAGGGATGATTCTGCCTCTGCTTTCCATCTCACTGACGACACCAAGATTTTCAGACTCAAACTGCAGTGAATGGCATTGCATGAGCTATGAAGAGGTGAACTCAGGTCTCAGCCATCTTCCAGTTCTATTTATTTTTAGATTTTGGTTTTATGTATATGGATGTGTGGTGGCTCTATGTATCATAGGTATGTGGATGTCCAGTGACATCAGATCCCTGGGATCTGGAGTTGAAGATGGCTGTGAATGCTTGCCACGAGTGCTGGGAACCGAGCCCAGGTCCACTGGAAGAACAGCGAGTGCTGTTAACTACTGAGGCATCTACTTAGCCTTCTCTAGTTCTTATGTTCACATTTTTATGCAACTGGACTCATGATCCGTTTTAACGTGTTGGAGAGTTGAAATGTATTCCCCATTAAGCCACCTCAAATATTTTGCCCCTAGTCCTCCTATTTGCCCTAAGTGTCTCCTATTCTATTTTCTGTCTCTGAAAACACCATTATTCCAGGGACCATGTGTAAGTGCTATCATATAGTATATATATTCTATGACTTGTTTAATTCCTTTAGTATTGCCTTTTAGAAAGGTGCATCCATGTTATGGTCACTCGTTGATTTATTTATAGCTAGAGTTTGAAACATGGCTCTTGTAGCTGCTAATAAGCACTGTACCACTAACTTGTACACTCGACCTTCTTGCCATCATTTTATTTTATTTCTAATTCCTGCTTATATTTTCTAAAATTTGCACATCTAGCACGTTCTACCTGAAAATAGTCTTTAAAGACACATGAAACATTGAGAGGCCTAGATGATTAGGACCATATCAGGCTACATGGCTTGACCACATTTAGACTTGTGGAGTTTATAGTCAGTGTTGAGCTTTTGAGCATCAAAGGTGATGCTCCAGGATGTACTCAGAGAGGAGAAAGAACGGTGTCTATCTACTTGTTGTCTGGAGACTGTCTCAGAACTTATTTGGAAGTCCTGGGAAGTGGCATGTACAGTGACTCAAGGAAAGACGCTTTCTGTTGATGCAGAGAAGCAGGTGATCCGTAGGCATTCTGTAGAAATAATGTATAGTTCTTAGTGATGGCATGGCTTTAGAGCATGAGAGAGATTGCGAGGCGGTTTGTAGGATTTGGACTTGGACAATAGACAGCGTGGGCAGCTGTGCCAATCAATGAAACAGACCAGGACTAGCATTTGGCTATGAGATTTTGGAAAGCGGCTCAAAGAGGAGGGGACAGAGCCTAGATGTGTATAGAATAACTTCAGTCATGGAGAAGAGGATGATGAAACAGCAGCACTGAGATGGATGGAGGAGCGAAGCCAAAAGATGGCTCTCTCCTTTAAAATGGAAGATGTTAAAAACAGATGGAATGATGGTCCTCAACTCGATCTGCAGATTCCACTCAGTCCTCTTAAAATCTCATCAGCCTTCTTTTGTACAAATAAGCAGGATGCTCTTAAAATTCACATAGAAATTTAAGGGAGCCAAAATAACCAAGCAGACTTGCCAAACAAAAGAAGAAGTTAGTGGACTCCCAGTTCCCAGTTTTGGAACTCATTACAGCAGTAATGAAGACAGAGAATCTCCCCAGGGAGGAGCACCATGTGTAGGATTAGGAATCCAGAGAAAGGGATGGGCCAGGGTCAGGCTGGGTCGCTGTCATTGCCGCCTTCCCTCTGCTGGCCTTGGCCTGGTGGAAAGATGGAAATCTTGATGGGGTACTGCAGATGCAGACTGGGATTCTCTACGCTGGCCTGAACACAGAACGGACACCTTTGACTAACGCTGCACCTCACGGTGCTTTGCTCTTGCCTTTGAGGTTGTGTGGGCTCCATTGGGCTTTTTGTGTGGATTGCAATGGGTTCTGTCCAGGTTGGCTCATGGGGGCTGTAAGCAGTCCAGGCTTCAGGTAAGCACATTTGTACTGAGGTCTCTTACGGTAAGGATCTACCGCTACAAGCTTGAGGCAGAATGAGCAAAAAACCCCGTATATACTTATTCATTCATTCATTCATTCATTCATTCATTCACTTATTATGTGGGAGGGTGTTTGTATGTAGAAGGGACAATGCACATGCATGTGAGATGCCCATGTATGTGAAGTCCAGTGGACAACCTTGGTTTTCATTCCTCAGTAGCCATGGGCTCTAGCCAGTCTGAAATTCATCCAGGTAGGTTAGACAGGTTGCATGTTGAGCCTCAGAAGTGTCCCCATGCCCTGGTTCTTGTTGCTTGCAAGGCAATCATGTTACTATCTTCTAAGCTGAAACCATCGACCTTTATCTCAGAGTAAAACAGTGGATAGGAAATCGTGATCTCTGGGGTTTCTGTCTTCTCTGCCAGACTCTGATTTGGAAATGTTCACGTAAGAAGGACAACCGGATGCAACTTCCCACTCCTCCTTAGAAATTACACAGAAAGCAGCTGCAGGAGAAGGAAATGCCACACGCATTGTTAGTCCAGAAGCTGTGGGTGAGAAGTGCTTGTCGATGGCCTTGTCGGAAACACTGGCATTCTTCTTTTGCATTGATTTCCCAGGCTCTTGGTGGAACAACAGAAACTAAATGTTTGTCAGGTGGGGGTGAGTTTAGATGAGAGTATGGCTTTGTCGTTTCTGAATGTACTACACATTTTACGTTTGAGCAGGATGCTCCTGGAAGTTATAGTCAATTTAGTTGGCTCTGCTAAACACCAGATATGATAATAAGGATAGTTAATTCCTGTGAGAGATTCCTGTGTGTTAGATATTTTAATAAACACTTTATGTAAAATGACCAACTACTACTCATGCCGGTCCACTGAAGTGGACTCTCTGTCATCATGCCCATTTTATAGATGAGAAAACTAAGGACTTCATCCCTTAAATTTTGTCTTACTATTTTTGTGGGTGTGTATGTGTGTTCGTGTATATGTGTATATATGTGTGAGCATTCTGCGAGTGTGCATGTCAGAGGTTGGTGTTGCTGTCTTGCTTACTAGGTCCTACATTACTTTTTCAGACAGTCTCTTAAGGAAGGAGTTTTCCAATTGGCTAGACTAGATGGCCAGGAAGTCCTGTGAATCTTCCTTTCTCCAGATCCCCACCTCTGGGATTCCAGGGATACGCTGCTATGCTTGGGTTTCATGGGTGCTGAATTCAGGTCTTCACGGTTGTCTAGCTATTCACAGCAGTGAGTGGGAGAGCCACATCTGGACTGGGTCCCAGGCAGGGCAAGTACTGCCAAGTTCCAGTGTTGTCTCAGAACAGCCTGGCCTCCATGCCTTAACAGTGACTTCACCTTCAGCAAAGCCCTTGGGAGTTGGTGCTCCCCCACCTCAGACTGTAGGGCTGTGCTCATACCGAGCATCCCAACGCCTCAAGGCAAACCTTGTGCATGTGGTTTTACTCCTGTCACATGTATTCCACCTCCTGGGACAGGCCATCTGGTATAACACTATCTTTTTAGATACAGAAACAGATCACCTGTGTGGGATCAAGTGGTTGCTTATGGACACCGAAACAATGACCAGATACCTCATGTTCAGTGGCCCTTTTCACTTCTGTTACCTAATTATTCTTTTTTAGTTCATTTATTTTGAGTGCAAGAGTCTTTTGCCTTATGTATGTGTACAGCATTCATGCCTGCTGCCTGTGGAGGTGAAAGGACAGGGCTTTGGATCTGTAGTTACAATGTGCTATGAGCCATCATGTGGGTGCCGAGGGAGAACTGGACCTAGGTCATCTGCAAGAGCAGGTCTTAGCTGCTGAGCCTTCTCTCCAGTCCCCACAGTGTCTAATTAGCCACTGTGGCTAATGGGCCCTCATTTTTAAGAAAGGCCATGTGATCTCTAAGGCCCTGGGATGCAGCCACCCCTCCAGTCTTAGTTGAGGTGTAGATTACAGAACATAAAGTGCACCGTTTCAATATCGATCCTTCAGTGTTTCCACTGGACTCGAAAGGCTGTGCAATCATCCATCTGCTGCCAGAAAAATTCTGCCACCCAGGAAAGGAAGCCTCACGCCCGTTAGCAGTCGAGTCCCTCACCTTCAGCCCCAGGCACCCACTCCACCTGTCTTTCGCTCTCAGCTCTGACTTCCATGCCAGAGGCTCTCTCTGTGGGCATTCAGTACACATTTGTGATTTCGTCTGAGAACGTCCATGGTAAAAATGTTCTCTGTCTAGAAATGAAGAACAAGAGCCTCCTTTTATTACACAGTCATTGGTGAAGTGACGCTTACAATTTGTGCAACTCCTTCTGAGACACTGGAAATCAGACAGCCTGCTAGATAGGACGCCATCTTGTTTCCTAGCAATATGCACAGACTTTCAGCCTCCATGCTGTGTTTGAGCAGTGCCGAGTTTACCAGGGTTCCTCTTCCCTCGCAGAAACCGGAGCATGGGATGCTCAGTGCGTACTTGCAATCAGCTGGTGGATCCCATCCTCAGTGGCCGCTGCAGTTGAACTGGTGATGGTGCTGACTCATGGCTTCTAGTGAACCCCTGCCTTCCTGTCACTGTTGTCCTCTCTGAGAGTGGTTTAAATTTATTCATGAAACTAGTCGGAGCTCAGGCGGGGACAGCAAAACACGTTTAGTAATCAGACTAAGAGGCGAGCTATTTTCACATTGCTTAGTGGTGCACAGTGCCTGACTAACCCAGAGGATATTAACTGCTCAGCATGCTATGAGGTGGAGAAGCAGACAACGTGTTCAGGTCTGGATTGAGTACTGTGACTTTGAATGCTGCACACATTTCAGGTAGATTGGGCGCCAGCATTCTCAGTTTGTTCTGGCCTTCTGTGCACCAGGTCTGCATACAACACTTACTTAAAGTAAAAACGATGACTTATTTTCACCAGAGACATTTGGGAGTTTGATCATATATGCCAGTAGCTTTGTCCTATGGACTTCCCATGAGCAGTTTTCAGGAATGTTCCCATGAGAAGTCACAGAAGTATGAATTTATTTTAATGACCTACAACCTTACCTTTTCTTAGTTGTGGCCCCAGTGGCCCTCTGCCCGGGGAACTGAGGACATAAGGCTTTGCTAGCAGCTGTGCAAGCGAGACCTTTCGTGTTTCATGGTAAGCATGTGTTATACATGATTCACTTCAGGGACCAAGTTAATTAAATTTTTTTAAAAATGTGTGTGTGTGTGTGTGTGTGTGTGTGTGTGTTTGTAGGTATATGAATATTTATGTGTGCGCGTGCGTGCGTGTGCACCTGTGAAGATATGTCCATGTGTGGAGGTCAGAGGTCAATTTCAGGTATTCCTCAAGAGATACAGACCTTGCTTTTTGAGACTGTCTCTGGCTGGAACCTGGGGTTCACCAATTAGGCTCGGCTGACTGGGCAGCAGTCTCCAGTACCCACCTGCTCCTGCCTGCCTCCCGGGGAGTTATAAGCATGTACCACAATGCCTGGCTTTTTGCCGTGGGATCTGGAGACTTAGCTTCTCATGCCTGCAGAGCACACACATTGTTGACTAAGCTGTCTTCCTTGAGTCCCGGTGACCAAGACCTCTACCACAGGCAAGATAGCTAGCACACAATTTGGTCCCCAAAGTCAGGTTCCGGTTATCTTATTTTTTTTTTAATTTTGAATTTATTTTATGTGCATTGGCGTTTCTGTCCATTTATGTCAGTGTGAGGGTGGTGGATCCCAGGTTACTGCAGCCACCATGTGAGTGCTAGGAATTGAACCTGGGTCCTCTGGACGAGCAGTCAGTGCCCTTAACCTCTAAGCCAACATTGACCAAGTCTGTCTCTTCTTTGTAAGTCGTAAGTAGCTGTGTGCCCATGGAGTTGTTTAGACACAGACACTAGTCCAGATTCAAGGCAAGTGAGTGGCATGCATCATGGCTTTCATGGACACACTGTGTGTGTGTTTGGGGGTGAGGGGTGTCACCGTGCACTTGAGAGAAACTGAGCTCTGCTTATGTCCCAACATTACCTCTGCAAATCCTTCCCTGGAAAGTGGTCCAGCAACCTCTGAAGTTCGTAGCCATCAGCAGGCAGGAAACACACCCCTCTGTAGAGGTGAATTTGCCCTTGGTCTAAACCCCAAATGGATTTTGACCAAGTCATAGTCAGCACTGTATAGTGGTAACTGGGGAGGGGCGACGGGTACCTGGGAGAAGCACTCACCTAAACATTAGTTGATGTTTCCCTTATTTTATTTTACGTAGCGAGAGACTGACATGTTGGACAGGGCATGCCCATAGAAGATGCATTGACCCGGAAGAGGGTACTTTCGGGATGAACAAAGTGAAATGGGCAGGAACAATGGAGGCAGCAGTGATTAATGATTGGAGCCCAAACACCAGGCTGCTTAAAGGCCGATCAGTCGTTTGTCCAGGATCGCAGATTTCCATCAAGTCTTTGGTAGGTGCTGGTGCACAGCCAGCTCACGGCATCATGGCTAACAAGGGCTCACTTTTCCTTGTTTTACAACCTTCACTAAGATACCGCCCTGGCTTCCCACAGCACTCCTGGTAAATCAGCTTGCAGAGGAGGCCATGTTTATTCTCTCCTCAAAGGAAACAGAGCTGGAGGATAGACCCTGGCTCTCCTGGTGTGTTGGTTAGAACCAGCACTCTATTCAATAGAGCCTTTCGAGCACACGCACAAGTTCACAGCGAACATTTCCAAAAGTCTTCTCTATCTTTAACTTTGAAACAGACTGCGTCAGACAGGTGGTATCAGCTTGTGGTGCAGTTTTCCTATTAAATTCTTAGTGGCCTTCTGTAGTGGATGAAGAAACTTTTCTGCTGAATGCTGGAAATGCTGCCCTCTCAGATTCCAAGGCTTATGAGTTGTGAACTGGGCCTAAGATGAATTGACCACTTTCAAAAGAGCATCCAGGACCCCTGCTGGCAGCCCAAACAGAGCTGAGTTAGAGCACGGGTGAGCAGGGCCCTTTGCTACATGTGGTGTTTTGTGAGGACCCCTGTGAGGTTTCAATTGTGCTGCGTTGTGGGTGTGCATTGTCTTATGGTGCGGAAAATGAAACTCAGGGCTTTGTGCATGTTCCTTAAGGGCCGCACCATCGGATTACATTCTCGCCCTAGTTGTAGGATTTGAAGAAGTCAACAGATCAGGATTGAGCTTGAGCGTGAGTGTTTCATTCAGAGATGGTTTGGGCCTTTGAGTCATAGTCAATAAGGAATTAATTAATAAACATTGCAGAGTTGCATCTCACCGCTCTTAACGCCTTACCTAATGACGCATGGCCAGGTATGTCAGGAGCTGGTAAGGGAATGGCCAGTTCTACGGTTATTAGCTCAGCATGCTATGGTGGAGCGTGCACTTCTGTTCTTGGGCAGTGACGTAGGAAAGAGTGTTAAAGGACTCAGTGCAATGATAGGCTTATGGTTTGGAAGACACTGACACAGAACCTTGAATTATTGTAAGAAAAAGTCATGGACATTTTTTTTCTAAAAGCAAGCAGGCCATCATCCTGACAGGAAATAGTTCTTAAACATAACCTGTATTAGCAGCTCCCGTGTGTGAATGTCTAGAACATTTTTATGGTTGAGGATTTAGACACACGCACATAGGAGGGGATTTCTCTGTCTCCTGCTGTATGTCAGAACATGTTTCCTGTCGGTACGGGCACTGCCCGTCTTTTCGAACACAGTCATGCAGTAAGTTATTGTGTGGAAGAGCTGCCTCTCACAGAGCTGGGTCTCTCTGATGACTGCTGTTCTGCCTGCCTCTGGTTTTGCTGTTGTAGGCAGAGCTAAGGCTGAGATCGTTATGTTCTACTTTACGCCCTCTTACTGTTTTTCTCTATTACATAGAAGTGGCATGATCAAGTTGGAAAATGCATGTATAAAATATTTAAGTGTTGGAATACCTACAGACTCCTAGGAACTTTGCAAATACGATATGAAGAGTTTGGTCTCCGCACTCAAATGTCTTCAGTGTACATGAGTATCTGATGTGCCGGCTGCCCCAGTCTCTGCATACTGGACTACACTTGGAACAATCCAGGGCGTCTTCACTATGCCAGCATCTAAGTCTCTGATTGGTTGTTTAGTTCTGAGAGCACTTGCTTTGGGGATTTTGCCTATTTTATGGATGCTTTTCCCCGATTGGACACCTCCCTACACTAAAGTTCATAATTGTCTCTACGTGTTCTCTGGCCTTTCTTTCCCCCTCTGGTGTCTTTTGTGGATTTGATTGAGTTTCATCATTTATGTTGTTTTTCAGTTTTTTTCTTAACGGTTTTGAGGTTATATAATCCACATATTTTTATTTGATAAATACTCTTTTTTGCTATAGGAAAATGATTTTTTTAAATAAAATTTACTTTTGGAACAATTAGATTTGAAAAAATTCCAAGCAGCAGAGAATTTGTACATGCACTATACTACCTTCCCCTGTCATCACTCACATTAGTTTATCTTAGATTAAGAACCGATGTCGATCCTCTTGTTAACCAATAGGAACCCAACCAGCTGCACACTGTGCTGCAGAGCTCCTGGCTTTTAGCTGAAGCCATTGTCCCCATTGGATCCCCAGGCAGGGAGGGATACTGTCTTAGACTCTCCCTGGTCTCCATGACCTTAACAGGTGAGAAAGGGGGAGTCAGATGTTTTGCACAACATTCCCCAGTTGGGATTTGTCTGTTGTTTTCTCATGTTTATAGTGAGAATTGGGGAGCATGAAAAGACCACTAGAAGTAAAGCATCATTTGTATCTGCTGCTTCGGTTGCTTTTAAAGATGGTGTCACCATACTAGGCACAGTGGCAGACACTGTTAGTCCCAGCACTTGGGAAGCAAAGGCAGAAAGTTCTGTGTAAGTCTTCATAATTGGTATTAGGCCAGCCAGGGCTACATAGTGAGTTCTTGCCTCAAAAATTGCAAATATGGTCCCAGTATATGGTCTAGGTTGACCTAGAACCCACAGAACTCGTAAGTATCCAACTCAGTAGGACACAGGGATGGATAGGCGGGTCCACTTCAGAGGACAGTTTCTTCATGAACAGCCTTTGCCCTCAAGCCTTTTCAATAGAGTACAGTTGGAATAGCCAGTTTATATCCCAGGGGCCAGCATGGAGGCTAAAGTGCCTTGAGTTGACAAAATACTTTAATCCAGGGTAGTGTGAGAAGGCTTAGCTCATTGTCAGTGAGCCTGGAGAATACAGCACCCTTTCTTGCAAAAGCCATCCTCTCAAGACTTCCTGCGTGATTGCAACGTTTGTTTCAAATAGCCTTCTACTTCCTAATAAACGAGAACCCTGATTTTCCTTGTTGTTGCTGGTGTGATTTTTGGAGAAAGTACATTGCTTTTAGAAGGACATCAACTCTGGGTACTTGGTGTGGTTTTGGATGACTGTCTTTTTGAATGACTTATTGTTTTGTGGATATGCATGATGTGGTTTGTGGCAGGGGAGGCGCAAATGCCACGCAGACATGTTGAGATCAGAGAGCGACTTTCTAGAGCTGGGGATTGAACTAAGGTGCCAGACTTTTTCAATGAAGTTCTTTTACCTACAGAGCTATCTCAACAACCCTGATTATCTTTTGATAACATTTGGAGAATAAGGATTCTTTCAAGAGTGCATCACTATAATTTTTTTTCATACAAAGATAATTTAGAAATCTATTTTAGAGATAATCTAAAATATTTATTTACTTATTTATTTGGTATTGGATATTGAACTCTGCCACTGAGTTATTCCTCCTGGTAAAGTTTATTTTAATTGACAAATAACACTTGTGTATGTTTATGGAGCACAGTTTTTAAACAAGGTCTGTGTAAAACCTAGCCTAGCTTTGAACCCACAATCCTGTGTCATCCTTCTTTTTGCTGGGATCACACACATTTGCAAAGAACACTCGTAAAACCCACTGTTTCTCCCCATGCTTAGGTCATCCATTTGCTGATGGAAGTTTCCTATTACTGTGTCACATTCTGTGTTCATATCTATTAACGATTGCCATATATGTTTGGGTGCCTGACAGTGGAGACACACACACACACACACACACACACACACACACACACACACACACACACATCTCAAATGCATTTGACTTGTTGCTGAAGTAGCCCTTTTGCATTATGTAATGATCTGTTTCTTTCTATCACAATGGAGTGTTTGACTTCTGCTCTATTTTTTTCCTGGCGTAAGTATAGCTACTTTGGATTTTTGTTTTCCGTTTGCATTCACATCCCCTTATTTTTTTAAATGACAAACACCATGTCAAGAGTATATTTTAGCATCAGCCTCAGTGGTGAACACCTGCCTAGTACGTTCTAGGTTCTAGGTTCAGTTATCAGAACCATAAATTATAATGGTAAGGACAAAGAAAATATTACAATGTTACCTTCATTTTAAAAACTACCTAAACTTAAAATTGTCTTCTTCTTTGCAGGATATGGAGACTTCGATGATTTCAATCTGGAGGATGCGCTTAAAGAAACTTCCTCAGTAAAGCGTGAGTCAAACAAACAAGTCTACCAAGCAGACACTGTGGTCGGCCGTGCACCACACTCACAATCTTGCCTTCAGAAAAGTACACACATATGAGACTAGCTGTGCCTCCAGATACCTGTTTGTTCTGTTGTGCAAGGCTTGTGTCATCTCGTCATACATGTGTCATCTTCCTTTTTCGTTCAGTCTATGTCGAGTCCACGAGAGAACATGCATCTGCCTTACCCTTTTTTCTGCTGTACAAAAAGAGAGCTCCAACCGGTTTCATTCCTCTCATTGTTTTGTTTTGAGACAGGGTCTCTTGATTTAGCCCGGGTTGTCCTGAAATTCTCTGTGCCGACAAGGCCGGCTTTGACTTGGGTCCAGTGCTAGAGCAACAGTGACTCTTGGCCACTGATGTGCATTTCTAGCTTCAGAACCCATGACGTTTTATCATTCTTCAGTATGATCCCCACAATGGCCTTGGGGACCGATACCGAGACCATTCTCACGATGTGACTTCTGTAAACCATAAAGCAGCCAATGTGTTTTACAATCTGCTCCTCTTGTCCTCCCTTCTCCCTTCAGAGAGCCACTTTAGTACGACGACTAGGAGGACAGGAACGACCAGAGCCCCAGCGAATCCAGCAGGTAACGAGGTGTGGGAAGAGAGGAAGGCCAGACTCACCTGAGAAGGAACACAAGGAGGGACTCGTTGGGACTCCATCTGGGACAGGGTCAGAAGGAGCCGTGTAGAGTTTTTAGCTGCATATATGAAAAGTCAGCAAAGGCACGCACCCATGTGAACCATGTTAGATTTAATTCAACAGAATCCCGTCTGGTTGATCACTGTTCCTTACGTGAAAGCCATGCATTTCCACTTCCCTATTGCTTTAGGTGATGACGATGGCTGCCAGAATCCAGGTACAGGAGGCAGAAGGGGTGAGCTGAACTTGACTGAAGCCCCAGGCTATCCCCAAAGCTCCCGGGGTTAAACATGAGCCATGTGTAGTTGAGCAGAGTGGGGCAACCTCAGGCCTAAGGAGAAGTCTTCAACGAAGATATTCAGACGTTTTCTTGAAATTCTCTAAGTTTTTGAAGATCTCGGGAAAGTTGGTGTATGTGGGTCACATCTATAAATACTTCTCATCTGAGAACTTAGAACTGAAAACTGTTTATTAATCTGAGGAAAATAAAAAGCCATGTACATTGACATATGTGGCAGGTTTTTATGAGAAATAACTGTGCTTATAAGATGAAAACGTAATTTAGAGTAATGAGTGACATTATTTTATAATTTTCCGTAATGTCTGGCTTCAATAGAATGCATCTGGATTCTGTGTGTGTGTGTGTGTGTGTGTGTGTGTGTGTGTGTGCGCGCGCGTGTGTGTGCGTGTGCGTGTGCATGTGCATAGCTGTGTCTGTGTGCACCTCTGTGTGTGTGTGCCTGTGTGCGTGCATGTGTATGTATGTGTCTGTGTGTCTGTGGTACTGTGAGACAGACCTAGGACTCACTATGTAGGCCACACTTTACTAGACAGACCAGACTGGCCTCAAATTCACAGAGATCTGTCTACCTGCCTCTACCTCCCCACCCCCAACCCCTGTGCTGGGATTACAGATGTGTGTTACCACTGCACCTGGATTTTTAATATCTGCATCTGGACTGAGCAGTTATAAGTTCCTGAAGTTCGATACAACATGCGGAGAAAATCCAGGCTCAGGCAGATGTGTAGGAGAAAAGGGGAAAGAACTCACTGTGCTTTTTTTCTTTAGTATTTTCTTATTTACTCACTTTTTACCCCAATTGCTGCCAGTTTCCCTGCTCTTTTACACAGTCTCTCCCTCTATGTCTCCCCTTCTCCTCAAAGAGGGTGGAGCCCCCAGGGTATCCGCCCCCACCCCCCACCCCTAGCTGGCACATCGAGCCTCTGTGGGGCTGCATTCATCCTCTTCCACTGAGGCCAGTAAGGTAGCCCAGCCAGGGAAACAGGATTCACATGCAGGCAACAGCTTTAGGGACGGCCCCTACCCCAGTTGTTTGGGGACCCACATGACCAAGCTGCATATCTGCTGCATATGTGCGGGGGACCTAGGGCCAGATGTGCATGCTCCCTGGTTGGCGGTTCAGACCCTGAGAGCTCCAAGGGTCCAGGATAATTGACTGTGTTCATGGTCCTTTCGAGTCCGTGTCCTCTTCTGGTCCTTCAGTCCTTCCTCCAGCTCTTCCATTGGACTCTCCTATTCTTTGAATGGATCATTCACAGTTTGCTAGCGCTGTGCACTGGTCACTTGGAAACACTGATACCCCGACCAATGCACAATGTAATATATTACAGAATCACTCCGATTCCTTTTGCCACCTATCTCATTGAACAAAGCGTTCAGTAAGCCGTACCGGGTGGCACCACCTGTAATCCCAGCACTGTGGAGGCAGAGGCGGGGAGAATACCCAAAGTTTGAGGCTAATCCTGTTCCGTATTGCAAGTTCCAGGGTACTCAGAGTTACAACAGCAAGATCTCTTGTCCAAAAACAAATAAACAAATAAATGATGAGTAAAACAATGATTTAAAAAAACCATCTAGATATTGAAAAGCTGCTCATATCAAGCCACCAGCAAGTTTTCAGAAAACTCTTGTCTTTTAATTTAAATTCCAAGTTTGGTTATTGGCAGCAGATACGATCAGGGAGGCTGCAGGGATGGTTCAGTGGCACAAAGCACTAGTGTCTGTGTGGCAGCTCATAGCCGGCTACACTTCCGGCAAACCTACCTGCTTAGTCATGACAGTGGAGTGCAGTCACGCTTGCAGGCAAATCACTCATACACATAAAATAAAATGATTTTGAAAAACTCAGATCCTATTAGGGTTTGTGTTCAGGTGATAGGAAATTCCATCCATTTGCAAGGAAATATCTGACACACATTTAAGTTGGTGAAACAGTTGTTATTTAGATTAAATCTTTAGGTAGTAGTCTTGGTTTTTTGTTTTTTGTTTTTTTTTTTTTAAGATTTATTTATTTATTTCATGTATTTGATACACTGTTGCTGTCTGCAGACTCACCAGAAGAGGGCAGATCCCCACTACAGATGGTTGTGAGCCACCATGTGGTTGCTGGGAATTGAACTCAGGACCTCTGGAAGAGCAGTCAGTGCTCTTAACCACTGAGCCATTCTCCAGCCCAGTCTTGGTTTTGTAATTCAAGGAAACTCTCTGCAGAGATGAATTCCTCGTGCTCCTGAGAGTGTGTCTGTCTGTGCATTCGTTAAACCATTCAAACATGCTTCTGTGTCAGAGAGGATTTTCATTTTGTTCACTTAGTCTGAGACAAGGTCCCACTGTGTAGCCCCAGTGATGTCGAGCACCACATTGTAGACCAGGATAGCTCTGAATTCTCAGAGATCTGACTACCTGTGCATTCTAAGTCAGGCATTAAGGTGTGCACTGCAGCCAGGCCATACTTTAATACAAACTATTTCTACTGTGTAGGAATTTTCCAGTGCTGCTAACTACACTACCTAAATAAATTTACCAGTTTAAATCAATATTCACTTTTCTTCTATGAATCCCTGTGATGAGTGTTAAATTTATTTTTATACAGTGTTTTAAAATTGAAATCTTATTTTGGTTTGGCTTTGGTTTCAGGAAATTTTTATTCATTTCCTTTTTTTTTTTTTTTTTGTTAATAATCTTGCTATGTAGCCGGGATGGCCTCCAGTTTGCCTTCCTTCTCCCTCTGACTCCTCAGTACTGAGGCTAAGGCATGTACAATCATATCTGAAAATACTAAATTTTCATTTGTTTTAATCATAGATTAAGTCCCATGTTTTCTTCTTTCAGGTTCCCACAGATAACTTCTTGTACTATCTTGGCACATAGATGCAGTCTGTCCATTTTGCAGTTTTATTTGTACATGCAAATATCATTTGGTGGCTTGTGCATCTGCCGTTCTAGTCTGATACTGAATAGTGCCATCAGCTTGAGCACTCCATGATCCCATTGTCCAACTACAGTAGCCCACCTTAGGTCTAGCCTCCTTCTCCATTTCTTGCCTAATCCTGCTAATCTGTTTTCCATTTGTAAAATGCCATTTCGAGAAGTCTATATAAATGTCCGGTGCTATGTTGAGCTTAAAGAAGGATGAATCAGAAATGTCTGTCCATCCTAGTGGAGCAGATAGAATGGATGCCTGTAATAGTGGGTTCTCACCTTCCTCCCATTTCAATTTATGTGGGTCTCCCAGCTTATGTGATGGTTAACACATTTAGGATCGGTTGACACTTAAGGTCTTTTCCTCTTAGTTAACGGTCGTCAGTGATAACTTACAAACACACCTGAAAACATGATTTACTGATTTCCCATGTATTTCTTGAGCCGATGAAGTTGACCGTCAGGATTAACTATTATAGGTCCAATTTAGCTTCATGCTTGGCTCCGTGTTTCCTGCAAAGCAGCAATGCAGATGTCAGTCGGTGCCAAGGTGTCAGTGAAATCAGGTTCTGTGAGTTTGCTTTTGATCCCTGATGGGGATGAATGACCACAACATTGGCTGCTTCGACAACAGACTCATCCTGTAATCAGTGCGATCAAATGCAGAATGAATAGGGTAGGCCGCAGTGAGCATGTTACAAGGCTGCGTTCCTCTTGGAGGCTCTGCGGGGGAGTGATTTCTCTCCTTTTGCCATCTACGTTCTTTGGCTTATGACTACTTCGTTCATCTTCAAAACCATGGATATACCAGTGTTTCCTTTTTCAGTTTGTCTATTTTTCCGTATCTGTAGCCCAGGCTGATTTGAAACTTGTTATATAATTCAGGCTGCCCTCCAAGTCCTCCTCCTCCTGAGTCTGCCTGTCAGATTCTGGGATCATAAGTGGGCACCACCACACTTGGTTCTTGTGGATCTTCTGTGCATACAGTCCTGTCACCTACAGACTGTTTTCAATATCCTTTCCTCATTCTTGCTAGGACTGCTGGTACTGCATTGAATAGAATTGGTAGATTGGACACGGTTGTCTTGTTCCTCGGGTTAGAAGGAAATCTTTCAGTGTTTCTCCCTTGACTATGTGCCCTGGTCCCTCATCCTGTGTGGTCCTCATTCCACTGGGTGACATTGCTCTCATCTTCGTTACTTTTCTAGTTGCTGTAAGAAAGCGCCAGGGTGGAAGCCGCTTAAGGGAGAGTTATTTTTGCCCAGTTTGAGCGATGATGGCGTACACTCAGCTCACTCCATCACCTGTGTACAGGCTAGGATCTCAGAACGAAGAACCATGTCATCTGCCGTAGGTGCTTCTTTTCAACACAGTTTACCGAGTCAAGATGAACTCCTACCATATTGCTGGAGGCCTGTCTCTGAGGAGGTTCTAGAACTCATTGAGTTGACAACTCCCGCTAACCACTCTAGCTTCTATGGCTGATATGTGGAATTGTCATCAAAAAGATGTTAAATTTTGTCAATTTCTCTTTCTATACCTACTGACATGATCACATGATTTTTATGCTCCATACTTTTAATGTTTAATTATTTAATTTATGTTGAGCAATCCTGTGTCCCGGGCATAAATCCAGTTTTGATTATAGGGTGCAATCTTTTAAATGTGCTGTTCATTCTCTTTGCTAATGTAATGTTTCCTTGATTTTTGCCTCTACTCAAGTAGTTTTGCCTGTTTTTGGCATTCTCGTCTGGCTTCGCGTGAGGGTCATGCTGTTCATGAAGTGAATTTGGAATTAATTCCTCCTCTTCAGATCTGCAAGGATTTGAGAAGGATTAGCTTTAATTTTTTTTAATTCATTTTTATAGCCTTCTCTTACCTGGATATTTCTTTGTTGTGAGGTTGTTGATTATTCTAGTTATTATTCATCCACTTATATTTTGATTTTTCATAATCACCTTAATAGTTTGTGTGCTTCTAGAACTCTATCCATTTCCTCTAGCACGTCTGATTTGTTGGAATACATTGTCCATTGTAGTTTCCTTTGTACCTGTTTAGTATTAGTTGCAATGCCTCCTCTCCCATTTATAATTTTGAGTTATTAGAACAAGTTTTGAATCTTGTTTTCTTTTCTCAAAAAGCCAACTCCAGATTTCCTTTCTTTCCTCTCCTCCCCCTTGTATTTCCCCGTTTGTTCTGAGGAAAAACCTAGGACCTCTACGTAAATGCATGCTTGCTTCTGAGCTACCCCACCAGCCCATAAGAACCTTAGCTCCATTAAAGCTTCCTGATGGTTTTCTTGTCTAGAATTCTTTGTCCTCCCTCCTTTCTACACATCCTATTCCTGTGACACTTCTTCCTCTTCCTCCCTCTTTTGAGACTGAATCTTACTATCTTAGCAAGCAGTCCTAGCTGGATCTCAAATGCCAGGTCCTCCCACCTCAGCTTCCTGGATCCTGGCAGTGCACCAGGTGGCCTGCTCTTTCCAGGTTCGTAACAACTTTTCCTCTTATGGGCCGTGTTTCTGTTGTCGAATATCTGAGCTCTTTACTAAGCATTCAATTCTGAAACACTTCTTTCTGAAAATTTAATGGTTTACTATTTAAGCAAATAGAACCTATCCATTTGCAGTTAGTTTTATATAAAATGAAACCCATTGCTTTTTGTTTTAGAAGTTTAATTATTCCAGCACCTTTTGCTGAAAAGATTTCTTTCTCCCCTGAGTTCCTTTGCATATGTATAAAAAAATCACTTGAGCAGATCTGAGGTCTTTTGAGCTCTTCATTCTGTTCTGTTGCCTGTATCTGTCTGCCACATCTTTGATAAATGTTAACTATGAAATATTAGGTAGAGTGATTCATCACACTTTATTCTTTTTAAGGTTTAAAAAAAGACAATCTCAGCTTCTGCATTACCCAAAAAGTTTAGATCAAATTTGCCTGTTTCTGGAAAGAAACAATCAGTGGGACTTCTGTAGGCTTGCATTGAACATAGAGAGTGTGGGAGCTGATGTTGCCTATCTGGTGTGTTTTCTGGTGTGTGTCTTTATTTGGATCCTCTTGGCTTTATACCTTTAGGTTTACTTTACGTTTACAGTAATTTCCCTCACCTCTGCTTTAAATCTTTGCTTTCTGAGACACTGCTGAAATGAGTTCAGTAGCATCGACATATAATAGTGATGACAAGGCAGCGTCCAATCCATCACTTACAAAATGCCACAGTAGTTCTCCTTTACTCTTAACCTGGCCCCATGTGACCCCACTGCTCAGGTTGGAGTGACACGCAGGAAGCACAGAGACAGAGACAGGAAGTGGACTAGTAAAACTCACAATTCACCTTCCAGTGACGTATTCCCAATACGTGAGCCTATAGGGTCATTTCACGTTTGACTACAACACCCATTTGTTTGTTGTTCAGTAAAGTTACAAGTGAGTTGTTTGGAAATCCTTGTTGCTTTTTCTTTTCATTTCTTTCTCTTTTTGTTTTTGTTGTTGTTTCTTTAATGCAGGGTTTCTCTTGGCTGTCCTGGAACTCACTCTGTGGACCAGGCTGTTTTCAAATTTCAGAGATCCTCTTGCCTCTGTCCCTCGGAGTGCTGTGATTAAAAGTGTGCATCGCCATAGATCACATGAAACTCAAGAAGGATGACCAAAATGCGGATGCTCCACTCCTTCTTTAAAAGGGGAACAAAAGTACCCTTAGGTGGGGATAGGGAGGCAAAGTTTAGAGCAGAGACTGAAGGAACGGCCATTCAGAGCCTACCCCACATGTGGCCCATACATATACAGCCACCAAACTAGATAAGATGGATGAAGCAAAGAAGTGCAGGCTGACAGGAACCGGATATATATATTTTCCAAAATGTTTTCTGCTGAGTGTTTAGAAACTAGCTTTTTAGATCTTTGATCCACTTTTAGTTGATTTTAATGTACGGTATAGCATGATGGTCAAATTTGCTTCTTTAACCACTTTCAGTTTGTAAAGCAGTTCTCTGTACATCACATAAATGCTAGCTTATAAAACAATTCTCTGCACATTACAGACATCGCCAGCTCATTCATCTCTGGGCATCGTAATCTGCTGTTCAGTTCTTGCTCTAACAGTGGAGGAAACCATAGCTCAAAGGTCTCGGGGATCATCTAGAATTCCCTACCCCATGTGGGCAGCAGATCTGGGCTCATGTTCTAGCTCTGGTCAAGTGGTGAGATGTGGGGCTTCGTTTGTCTCTCGGTCCCCAACCTATGAAGAAGAATGGTTAGAATCTCCCTCACTTAAACCTTTTCTATCTCTTTGCCGTCTTTTTCTGGGTAGTCATGAGGTTGTATAGGAGCTTTAATAAGTACTAACGATGGGCTAGTCACGGTATGACTTCCTTAAACTATGATGTAGGTAAACATTTTATTATTATTTATTTTGTATTGCTGTTTTCCCTCCCACTTTCAGAGAGATGGGACCACATGACCACTACTACAACGAAAAGGCCAGGAACAACTAGAGCACCGTCAAATCCTCTGGGTAAGACAAGCTCTCAGAGGAAAAAAGGAAGGAAGGATTTTCCACATCAGCTACCTGTTTCAGGGTATCCTAGTTTGCATTTCTAAGGTGATAATTAAATACCACAATCAAAAACAACTTGGAAAAGAAAGGATTTATTTTATTTGGCTTATGACCACCAGCGTAGGGATGGTACCTTCCACGGTGTATCATGTCCTTCCCCACTGATCGATCACTGAGAAAATGCCTAACAGCCTGAGCTTATGGAGGCCTTTTCTCAAACACGGTTCCCTCCTTGTGGATGGCTCTAGCTCATGCCGACATAAAAACTACCCAGTACAGCAGTGATTATTTCTTTTGTTCTGTGGTCCCCAGAACTTGATGGGTTTGACTTGGAAGACGCCTTGGATGATCGGAATGATCTAGATGGCCCCAAAAAGCCAAGTACAGGAGAAGGAGGAGGTAAGTTCTAAATGCTTGACATCACAGGCCAGTGCTATAGTTCCTGGTATCGATTGTCTTATACCTGCAATGGCGTTCTAAGACATCCAGAGCACTGTAGATCTGGGCCATGTTGAGCGGTAGCAAAATCCCACAACAGTAGTACTGATAGATTTTGGTCTTGGGATTCTCCGAATTATTGGGTATCTCAATAACTTTTGTCTGTGTGTTTTATATCGATCTATGTTTATCATCTGTATATTTAATTTTTTTAAAAAATCAGCATTAGTATAAAATTATAATACTAAACCAATACATATAAATAGCACATTGTATGAGTCTGTATGTCGAGATAAAAACAATTTGTCAGAGAGTGTCATTATTTTATACTTCTTAGAAATTTCTAGAATGTCAATCTTGCTAGGAGATACCTGGATTCTCATATTGAGATATGCAGCTTGAAAGCTGTCCTCTGACCTACACACACACACACACACACACACACACACACACACACACACACACACACTTAAATACAATTAAATTCAAAAGGGTTTAAAACAGACATATAAATGAATAATACATTTTAGAAAGTGTTTAGTAATCTTTCATCACTTAGTTCCCCTTCATTACTTTTCTGGCTGCCCTGACCAAGGACCTAGCAAGCGAAGAGAAGAGGAAGGATTCTTTCTGCTTATCATTTCAGAAGCAATGAGGCCCCGCTAGGACTCCGCTGCTCGCGTTGTATCCACACGCAGGAAGTGCAGAGACGGAGACAGGAAGTGGGCTAGTAAAACCCTGGTGTCACCTTCCAGTGATGTATTTCCAAAAGCAGGCCTCAAGAGTCCCAGCACATGAGCCTATAGGGACATTTCATGTTTGAACTGCAACACCCGTTCAATGGACTTGTGCCCATTTGTTGTTTTCTAGCATTGCAGGTTAGTCTTTTGGAAAACCTTGTTCTCTTATAGTTTATAAAAGTTCAGTGTAATGCTGCGTGCTATAATAAAAAAATCTAACTTGCTGCTAACACCACCCATACCACTGGAAAAGACTCACGGTAGCTTACAAAGGCTTCACCCGAAATCTTGTCGACAAGCACCATCAGTGGCTGTCCTGGACTGACGGATTCATTTCATCCAGTTTTAAGAAATGCTTCCCAAATCATCTACTTGGTACGACATTCATTCTGCCCAGCAAAAGTGGTCTCACGACACAAAGCAGACAAAGCCAAGTAAGAGAAGGAACAGTGACGCCAGGGGCCTTAGCGAATCACCCCCCAGTCTTCTGGAATACAGCGGGACAGCTTTAAGCACACTTTGCACACAGAGCATAGGACATTCAGGAAGATGTGAACTTAATCACTGAACTATGGTTAATAATGATTCTGCTTCTCGTATTGGTCATCTGTGATTGTGTCACAGATTGTGAGAAAGTTGAGACTTATTCTTGCAGAAAGGCATTAATTTCCTTGGTTCATTTAAGAAGCTGAGTCTTCTATAGAGTCAGAGCCTCAGAGCTGCCATCGAGACAGGGGGATGGCGTCTCATCTGAACTTAATTATAGGACTGTATTTCTTATCTCTGTGGTCACACAAACACTCAAGATGATTGGACGTTCTACAGAACATATACATCGGCAATGAGCTGTCTGAGGGGCCGGTTGAAATTTTGCCTACCCCCTTTCTTCCTTGTTCATTTCCCTCAACATCCTCCCCACCCCCATCAATCCTTAGTGTGAGCACAAGGCGTAGTTCTGAGACCTTACATCTGCTGTGCCACTGAACCACACTCTCAATACCATGAGGAACACTCGTGTGTCATGGACAACTTTGACTAATCCAAATGTTTGCTGCTGAGATTTTTTTTTTTTTTTGACACTGAAATGTGTGGTTTTTCTGTAGGTTTGTCAGACAAGGATCTCGAAGACATCTTGGGAGGCGGGGGATACAAACCTGACAAGAATAAAGGTAGGAATGTTGCTTTGTCTCCTTAAAATGCTAACCATCCGGCCGCCAGGTAAACATGTCACTCTCAGCCTCTGGCAAATCAGGCTTCGACATGTGCACCTGTCATGTGCAGTGGGCTCTCACTCTTGTGGGTGGGGGCTCATTTGTGAGCCATCCTGAGATGCTACCCATTTGCTCTGTTGCTCTTTAAGCCTGAGCTGGTGTCCCCACTACCTAGGTGCACCTCGTAAGCCAGTTTTCCATGCAGTGCGAGGGTTCAAACTTAACATGGCACACATTTTAAAGAAGCCCCTAGCAAATCAGATGTTTACAAAATTCCTTTGGATTCCATTTCCCCTTCCCAGGAAGATTTACACTTCCCTCCTATTGGATCCCAGGAAGTGGAAACTCTCCTTGGGGTGTATCTCCTGAGCGAAGAATCTATTTTCAATTAAAAAGACAAAAAGTTGGGGGAGGGAAGGGGAGGGGACAGGAGCTGATGGACAGGAAGGTGGGAAGGGGAATAACATCTGAAATGTGAGTAAAGAAATATATCTAATAAAAAATTTAAATAAAAGAAAAATCAATAAAAACAATTTATAAAAACATTATCTAATGAAAAATTAAAGAAAAAAAAAAAGACCAAAAGTCCCACATCGTTCCTTGCCCGGTCGGAGCCCCAAGTACTATTTATCGGCCGACAGAATACATTCTTACCTTAAAGATCACGGGAGCTTTGCTACTTTGCAACAGAATTTCAAGGTAACCATCCCTGAGGTTTAACTGTGTTTAAATGTGTAGGAAAATTAAACCACAGGGTCAGACTGTCTAGAAGTTTCGATCCAGTCTGACACACAAAACAAAACACAAAACGAAAACAACCAACTGAAAAAAACAAAAGCCCTTTATATTAAAAAAAAAAAATAATGTAGCACTGGTCAGATTTTTAAAATGGTTCAGGAAAACTCCTCGGTAATCTTCATCTGGCCTCGCCCAAGGAGCCACCATTGTAGAACCTTAGAGCGGGTCGTTCTAAATCGGAAGTTGTTATCTGTGCAATAAAGTCACCTATTGACATTTTGGAAATTATGTTAGATCTCATTTTGTGTGTGTGTGTGTGTGTGTGTGTGTGTGTGTGTGTGTGTATGTGTATATGTCTATGTTTGTGTCTGTGGGGGGGGGAGCCCTATGTGTCTGTATGTATGTGTGTGTGTGTTTGTGTGTGTGTGACTGTCTGTGTGTCTGTCTGTGTGTATGTGTGTGTGTATATG
Source organism: Rattus norvegicus (assembly GCF_021556685.1). Classification (NCBI taxonomy): domain Eukaryota; kingdom Metazoa; phylum Chordata; class Mammalia; order Rodentia; family Muridae; genus Rattus; species Rattus norvegicus. The sequence continues at coordinate 7,722,499 of NC_141548.1, read as the reverse complement.
TGTATGTATGTGTGTGTGTGTGAAATTTTGTCACATGTGTAGATTTCAATAGCCATTAACACAGCCAGGGAGAGATTATCATAAAATTTCTTCTGCATGCTGACCCTTGAACAGTCATGTCCTTCCCAAGCCTCATGTTTGCAGTTCGCACAGCTGCTCATGACTGAAACCTTTCTTCACACATCTGTCAGATCGGACCTTAAGCTTGGATGGGGTGAGAAGTATGAGTCTTGTGTGGCGAAGCAAGTTTCTTTTGGAACCCATAGGTGTCACATGCCACAATTGTGACCTTTGACATACTCGCTTATGACAAGATGTTGGAATGATAAGTTGTGATGTTCGAGACCCTTTGTTTACTATTCCGTGTTATGACAGAGAAATTGTAGCAGGGTCCGAAGAATTCAAGCTGTGAGTCCATCAAGACCCCTCTTCCCCAGTCCAGGCTGAAGTTGAGCATTTGCTTCGTTCTTGCAAGCGCTGCTCCTTGCACATGGGAACGGTGTTCTCTGTTGCTTACAATGTCCCGCAGTCATGTTTGTCCCCAGAAACACCTTTCCAGACAGTGTCATCGTGAGGAAAAAGCCATAAAGGCCTCTAAGTGAAACTTCCAGGGGTCATGAGGACACGGAGCATTTAAAGGGCAAACCCAGCAAACGAGCCAATTATTCCGGGTGACAATTGGTATTTCCAGATGGGGAGAGAAGGGCAGTGGTTACCTCTGTAAGTGTGCACCGGAACGAAAGCCTGAATGACAGGCCGGGGACTTCTCTTCATTAAACGCATTTGTTTTAGCAAGGAAGAGGTGTCGGGAAATTCTTTAATTGGGCTTACGTTGGAGCTTGTCTTGTAAAGAATAATTAATTGTTGGCTACGGTCACTCCCTCCATCACCCATCACCGTAGGCGTCAGAAAAGAAGATCAAAGGGCGACACAGGAACACAGGTGACATTCACAGACACAGTCCCTTCCACCCAAAAACAAGCTCATGATGGGGAGGGAAGGGAGCATCACATAATTTCCATACATTGTAAACTCAATTAGCAAACTTCCTCCACTCGAGTCTTTACGACGTAGCTTCAGTCGTTCTGGCGTGGATTTGTCAAGTAATATATTATCCGTTGTGTATTTTTTCCTCAAGACAACATTATTGATACACTGCGAGTGTGTACCTGAGTCCTCCAGCATTTCTTGAAGTGAGTGGCTTGCAAACCCTCCGTTCTTCCTCCTCCTGTGACCTTTCAGGACTCACACTGTTGCCATTTTTTGCAAATGGTCTTGTTCTTTTCGTAGTGTGGACGAGAGAAGGTCCAAAGAGGTTTCTTTGGAGTTGTTTCCACAGTATTTCTGGCTTTAACATGGGGAAATACTTTGCCTGATGGTCTCACTGTCTATGGTGAGGAGACACATCAGACACCCATAGTTGTTCCAACAGATCAGGGAGTGCGGCAGGAACATAGGGAAGTTGTTGAGCTGTTCTTCATGTATAACATTGGGTGTTTTGATGTAGATAACAACGCGTTACCTACAGAGTAGTCTCAGTTTTGTGGTAGGAAATGGACGAACATGGCTGTGAGAGATTTTGCAACAGCAGGAATACTGTATTCCCTGGTTGTTAGCCCAGACAGTACATTTTGGAGTAATTTTTCTGTTTGATCTTATTTAGCAATTATAAGTTTTTTTGCAGCAATAATTTCCCCCTTTTTATTACTTTTCTTTAGTAATTATAATTTTTTTACAGCAATATTCTCCCCCTTTTTATTACTTTTTTCCTTTCTTATTACTTTTTTTCTTGGCAGGGTTTTACTTTACAGCCCCAGCTTGCCTGGATGTCACAAGCTATCTGACTTAGCCCTCTAGGTTCAAGGGTGGCGCCACCAGGCATGGCTTTGTTTATTGACTTTAAAAACACTGTACCTCTCTTGCTATTTTTTTGAGACAATAAAAGCACATTTTAAGAATATTTAAAGGCCCTTGCTGTGTCTTGCTGGAAGCCTGGGACATTCACAATATCCTCAGCAGTTGTCGACATAATCACTCCACTGTCCCACGATTCTCTGTGTCCTTGACAACCAGATGTGTCAGGCACTCGCTGGGAGCCACAAGCTGGGTGGCCCTCAGAGAGGGGCAGACTCACACCTTGTGTCTCTGCTTTTCCCAGGAAGAAGTGGCTTTGCAAGACTCGAGGCTGACGTGTGTGTGTGTGTGTGTGTGTGTGTGTGTGTGTCTGTATGAGAGTGTGTGTGTGAGAGTTTGTGTGTGTGTGTATGTGTGTGTGAGTGAGTATGTGAGTGTATGTGTGAGTGTGTGTGTGTGAGAGAGTGTGTGTGAGAGTGTGTGTGAGAGTTTGTGTGTGTATGTGTGTGTGAGTGAGTGTGTGTGGGTGTGAGAGTGTGTGTGTGAGTGTGTGTGGGTGTGAGTGTGTGTGAGAGTATGTGAGTGAGTGTGTATGTGTGTGTGAGTGTGTGTGGGTGTGAGTGTGTGTGAGAGTGTGTGTGAGTGTGTGTGTATGTGTGTGTGTGAGTGTGTGTGTGTGTGTGCATTGTGGTCTTTGTATCTGAGATGCTGGAGGTCTGACACCTCTGTTAACAACAGAGCTTATTCACAATTTCTTAACCCATTGTCTTTCCCTATAAGAATAATAAATAATAATTAATAATTAATAGTAACATTAATAAAGGAAAGACGTTTATTTACCTCCAAGTTCTGGGAGCCGGGTGACCAAGATGGGTGGCTATATCTGGTGAAGGACTCACGTTGCACCCTAACATGGCAGAAAAACAAAAGGGCAAATGGGCACAGACCCATAAGACAACACAGCCTGTTCTCGTGGCACCAAACAGAAGCATCATGCTTTTTACCACAAGTTTCCGTGGGGACAAGATTTATTCAAACCACTGAGCACAACTTCCTCACTGAAGTAATTCCTCTTATTCTATGGGGTCCATCCAAGTAAAGGTAGTTGCTATAGCGACAAGGTCCCTGTAACCTCAATCAGGCAAGCATCATAGTTTTGTAATCTTTGCAAATTCAATCAGAACAGGGCATTTGTCCTGGTCACAGTTTCATGTCTTTGAATACACGTGTTTTTAGAAAGCCGGTATACATCGTGATCTCATGTTCAAGCCCAGTTTCTCCTCATCGTTTTATAATAATTTATATCACCGAGCCCTTTTCCATATATTACCAAACATTTTACTTTGCTATTTGTCAGTGGATGGACTGCCAGACCGAAGGCCGTCATGAGAGAACTGTGCTGCTGTGAACGTCTGTCTATGGGCGTATAGAAGATTTCACACAGGCATAGTTTTTAGCTGTCTTGAGTACATGTGGGCATTGGCATCTGCTCAGCATCTGCTAGGGTCTCTGTGCTGGGTCCAGACATGGCTCCGTTTCACTCGTGGGTGCCCCTTTAATACCCGAGCAATATTTATATATTGTCTCTTTACTAATCTCGCTGCACTTGCCCAAAATTCTCCTCCTGAGACTTAACCAGAGAACACAGTCTCTGCTGGGATTTTCTGAGACGTCCTTTGTTGGTGCAATGAATCTGAGTCTTCACCTTAGCCTCAGGCGGACTCTTCAGACGGGGGCAAAGAGCAGCCACATTCTTCACCAAAACACCACAGAAACAATCTCCAGGCCACACACTGAAATTATTCTCCCTGAAGCCTCCTGGGCCAGGTCTCTGCAGTTAAATTCACTCACAGCCACAACGTCTTCCTGCCAGGATGGCTCACTGGGCCCCACTCAAACCATTTCATGGCTTTCCAAATCCAAAGTCCCAAAATTCACGTTCTTCCAAACAAAAGTATGGTCAGGCTTATCAGTAATACCCAGGCCTTGGTATCAACTTCTGACTTACTTAGGGTTTTACTGCTGCGGAGAGAGAGTGACCGAGGCTGCTCTCACAGGGACAACCTGTGACTAGGGCGGGTTTACAGGGTCAGAGGTTCAGTCCGTCATCATCATGGCAGGAGCAGGGCAGCGTCCAGGCAGGATGGTGCAGGAGGAGGTGAGAGTTCTCCATCCTCATTTGAAGGCTGCTAGCAGAGCACTGAGAGACTTACAACCCACACCCACAGGGCCACGCCCACTCCAGCAGGGCCACTCCCACTCCAACAGGGCCACGCCCACTCCGACAGGGCCACGCCCTCTAATAGTGCCACTCCCTGGGCTGAGCACATACAAACCATTAAAGTGGCTGGGTTCAGCCGATACGGAGAGAAAATGAGTGGAGCTCAGAAGCCAAAGAGGGATGAAGGTTGCGACTTTAATCTGAGCCATTGCGATGCTAGAGCCATGTAGGTCGGTTTGATTCAGTGTCCTATTTGTCATACAGTACGGATGGGTAAGAGAATTAAAGCTGAGTAGCACTCGTGCGTGTGCGTGTGCGTGTGTGCATGTGTGCACATCTGTGTGTGTGTCTGTGTGTGCATGTGTGTGTCTGTGTGTGCATGTGTGTCTGTGTGTGCATGTGTGTGCATGTGTGTGTGTGTATCTGTGTGTGTTACTCCTACACTTTTGCCATGTGGTGATAGTGTATCACCATAATCAGACGAAACGTTCTGCACGATGACCTCTGTCCTCTGACCCTTATAAAAGGGGCTGACATCCTCTGTCCACATTCCCCTGTTTTGCCTTTCTCTGACGTTTAAGAACTTGTTAAGTGTGAAAATGTCAGATGTGGTCTCACGTATTTGCATTTGTCTGTGCTCCGGCTCGTGTTTGGCATAGTTGTGGAGAAGATTTGCTGTGACATCGAACCGCCTCTTGCTCATCTCTCGGATGAGAACTTTGGCTCCCACCCTTGTGAGGCAGGGCTGCTCAGTGCAGCTGCCCCCAGTGCAGGGAAGAACTTGACTTGAAGCCAGGGCTTCGAGAACACTGTGTGTGACAAGGGCTCAGCATAAGGAATTCACCATCTCACGGGGTCATAGGGATCACAGGGGTCGCAGCACACACTAAGTGCTCTTGTCCTTCCTCCAGGTGGCGGTGGTGGTTATGGCAGCCAGGATGACCCTGGATCAGGTGGGTATCCTTGGCCCAAAATTTCTGTTTGGATCACAAGGAAAACCATGCTGGTTCCCTCTGGCCTCAGGCCTGTGCTTCCCCGCCCGCCCCTGAGCGTTAATTCCTGTTGCCTTAGCTAAGGCGTGATTAAAAGGAGATAAAACCTGGGTTGCTCTTGATCCTGCAGGCTGCAGGGTGTGGTTCTTTGACCCTTGACCCTGCTGTCCTTTGCACCTGTGGAGAGGTGGCGGACACCTGGGCCGCAAAGGCCTCTCACCTCGGGGTTCCTAGGCATAAGCACCCAGCACAGAACCATCCCTGGCATCCATTGCACTGCAGTCCCGTCCCTTGTTGGAATCCAGTTCCTTCTCAGACGCTGCCCACTGCTCAGTCCTGCAGCAAAAGCAGCAGTAGTCAATGCCAGGGCTTTGGGGGGCGGGGTTCGCATCCAAACCACCAGAGAAATTCAGCCATGCAGTGCAGGCGACATGAAGACCCCCCCCCCACCACAGGTTAGGTGACCCACGTGGTTAGGACGCTCTGAGCGTCCTCTGTGACCTGGGGACGTCGGAGCAGCGGAGTCCCGGAGGCCGCAGCGTCCCATGCTCAGCTCCGCCCGTTCTTCTCTGTGCAGGAGCAGTGACGGACCCCGGCACCATTGCGGGCCTGGTCAGCGCCCTGGCCGCGGCCCTCCTCGGAGCGGTGTCCGGCTACCTCTCCTACCAGCATCGGAAGTTCTGTTTCAGTGTCCAGCGTGAGTACAGCAGTGCTACCTACGGTCTGCAGAAACCACTAGGCTTCCCTGCCCATCCACCCGCCCTTCCTAACGCCGCGTCCGTCAGTCGCTCCCTCAGGCTTGCTTCCCTCTCTCTCTCCCCGGACTCGCGTGGTGCCACGGACGGCTCAGAGCCCAATTGTCCGATTCCCCGTCCATGGCCCTGCACAAAGGGCTCAGTGGGCAGCGCTCAGTCCCGACCGCTCCTCCATTTCACCCGACCTCCTTTGCTTTGCCCTTTGCAGGCGGCCTCGACGCAGCCTACGTGAAGGGGGAAAACCTGGAAGCTGTGGTGTGCGAGGAGCCCCGGGTGGAAGCCGCGATGTGCGAGGCGCCCCCAGGTGAGGGCTTTTCCATCCCAGTCCGCAGCCCCTGTATACGCAAATGACTCGGCCCCTATATAGGCAGGTGACTCGGCCCCTATATACATAAAGGACACCGCTCCTATATACACAAATGACTCAGCCCCTGTGTGCGCATCCTGGGCTACCCCACCTCTTTGCTGCCAACCCACATCTGGGCGCACCCATCCCGGACTGGGGTGGGTTTTGCTTCGGACCTGCACTGTGGTCCGTTTGTCCTTAGCTGTGCATCTGAGACTGCAGCTGGCCTCAAACTCACGCCTGTAGCCAGAAGTGGCCTTGAACTCCCGATGCTCTGCTTCAGCCTCCTGAAGGCTGGGCTTACAGCTGTGGCTCCACGTCTGTCTCTAAGCTTCTCGGTGGGAAAACGGCCAAAGAGAGGAAACCAGATTTTCTGTTAACCACCCGTGGGTTCCCTGAGCACTTCCGGGGCGGAGTGCACGGCGGGGGGGTGGGGGTGGTCCCAGAAGCAGATGTCATCCTCTCAGAGCCAACACGGGAGGGACTAGTGCCCCTGTGATGGCTTCAGATCCCGCCATCCGCGAGTCTCCGCGGAAGCGCGCCCATTCTGCAGATGGAGAAATTGAGGCACAGCTCTCTGCACAGCTGGCCATACTAATGCCTCGGTTTTCCTTGGCTTGCCCGGAGCTCTGTCCGGGGGGCGGGAGGGGGCCAGTGAGGGGCAGTGGGCAGGCCTGGGATGCGCATGCAGCCTACATCTAAACCTCTGACGGACTTTGGAAGGGCAGAGGGGAAACCCTCCTCACCCGTGTCTTCTCTCCCTAGTGACGGACTCCACACAACACTCGCAGCCCACAGAGCCCCTGGCACCAGAGCGGCCCCGGATCTGAGGCCCGGGATCTGAGGCCTCGCTCAATGGTCAGCGCTTGGCACCCTGATGTCCTCCGTTCATCCTTTCCCCGGGTTCCTTCCCCATCCCCAGCTTCTCCCCACACCTGGTTTTCCGCACCAGCCTTGGGGGTGTGTGAGTTGCGGTTTCTGCGCCCTTCCGTGCGGACCGCGCTGACCACTGTGCGGCGCGGCCTCGGGAGAGACTCGGAGCCGAGCCCTGCGATCCCCGTTCAGCCGAGTGCGGTGCGCACATTTGTGGTTTTTGCGCTGACCACTAAGCGCTGTGAGGAGTGCGCCCAGCTGGCACTTGGTGCATTCGGAACACACTTGAGACAAATCAGACAGCTGCAACGCACACGCGCGCACACACACACACACACATGTAACACACACGCACACACACACATGTAACATGCGCATGCACATGTAACACACGCACACACAGGCATACACACAAGCACGCACACATGTAACACACAGACACATGTAACACACGTGCACACACATGTAACGCATGCACACACATAGGCATACACACACAAGCACGCACACATGTAACACGCATGTGCACACACAGGCACACACACATATAACACACACAGACACACGCACACATATGTGTCTGCTGGTGTGTGTTTCATATGCGTGCTTGTGTGTGTGCGCGTGTATGCGTGTGTGTTACGTGTGTGCGCGTGTTACATGTGTATTACATGCGTGTGTGCGCCAGGGCCACATCTGAGGCCACTCCTTGGGCTGCACTGTGCATTGTTCTTTGGACCCGTGAGTCCCACAGTGAACTCTGCAGGCAGGAGCTCAGCGCATTTCTACGCCATGTGGCCCAGTGGTTTGCCATGTCAGAAAATCACTTGTGAGAGCGGAGCTGGCCGCTTGGAGGGCGAGGCCCACAGTGGACGACGTGATTGGCTCCGTGTATCCTGCAGGCTGCGCTTCGCCTCCACTGAGCTGCAGCAGAAACGTGACCACTGAGCCATCCTGCCGCTCTGCTGTCTTCCTGCAGCTTAAGAGCCCGGCCATGGATGCCATGGTTGTCGGTCATCATCTCAGCTCCTAGGATTAGGTCACACGTGGTATTTCCGGTCTGTTGACCTGCAGCTAGGGTCATCTCTGGGGAGTGGGGGCGTGTATACTGACGCTGAGGCCAGTGTGACCGCAAAGCCCTTGAACCCCACAGTCACGCTGTAAAATAAATGCCCTCGGTGCCTTCTGCACAAAGCCCTTCTGCATAAAACCCATCGCTCAGCCCACCGGGTCTTCACAAGGACAAAACTGTTGAAAGTCCTTTACTTCTGAGCATTTATTTTTAGCAATGTGTGCTTTACTTATGGTGTCTTCTGCTGAGGCCGATGTGAGTTATTGGACTTATATTCCTAATCCACCTTTATTTGAGCCTGCTACTTGGGGGGGAAACAGATTTGGCGTTATACACCACTCCACACATTGTATCATTTCCTTGAAAACTTTGACTTATTTGAATAAGAATGATGGAGCTTTGTATAATTTTACTTATTCTGGCTCAAAGATGCCTTTATGTTTAGGACAGAGACCATGTCTCACAAAGGGGCTATCAAAATTGGCTATTACCAGGAAAAAAGGTTACAGGCTCCAGGACTCATTGCAACGATTGACAGCTTGGTCTATAAACCAAAATTGGTGTAACATTATATTTGTTAGTGAGCCACTATATTCTGTTTGTGCTCAATTAACTTACATAGACTTAAAGTATCGCCCATTCATTTGGAAGAATTGCTTTTGGCATGTTTGGAAAAATTATTCAAGACAAATGGATACATTGGGGTACTTATGGTCAATCAGAATGGAATGTTACCACTTGTGATTTGCCTAATGTTACCAGGACGAGTGGAGAGGAGAATGAACACCTTAATGGATCCTTGCTGATGGAATGGGGAGATGGTGGCATTGTTGATAATTGATGGCCTCTGTGGAAGATCCCAGCGCACTTCAAACTCATTTGTGGAAGACTGATGCTGCATTAAAAGAAGTTGTGTTTGCTAATGGAAGCTTTTCTGAGTCTGCTCAATCTGCCTCTCAGGATAATTTTACCACATATAAGAAAGAAAAGGTTACTACTTGTATTCCTCTGCCATATTTGTTTTTAATAGGTAGATTTAATTTTACTGATGGATTTGCTTGTATTAACTGTCATTTGTATTTATGTATTAATTCATCTATTCAGTTTAATATGAATCAAGATTCTATTATGATATTCAGCAAAAATTATATGTATGGATGCCTGTTAATTTGGGACATCGTTTGTCTCAAGATCCTCAATAATGTGATTATTGAATTTTTTAATAATCTGCTGAAGAGAAGTAAAATAATGATTAGAGTCATTGTAGCTACTATTTTAAGCCTTATTTCTGTTGCTACTTTGGCAGCAGTTTCCAGCATCGCATTAAAAATATCTGTTCAGACAAAGCATTTTGTTGAAGACTGGCATAAAGATTCACATGAGTTGTGGATAGAGCAAACTAAAATTGATAGTAGACTTCAACATCAAGTAGATGTTTTAAAATAAACAGTAGGATGGTTGGGTCTAAAGATGTTATCTATTGAAATATATGTGGATTTGAGATATGATTGGAATTCTACTTTTTGTGTTACTGAATATATGTATAATTATGCAGAACAGGATTGGAAGATAATTCAAGCCTATTAAGAAGGTAATGATAGTGCTACCAAAGTAATTAATGCCTTGGAATAGGATGTTTGAACATCTTTTGGTAAACAGCTAGAAGAAACTACCCCTGCAGAAATAGCTAAATTATTGGCTGATCAGTTGACAGGATTAGCTCCCAAAACTTGGCTTCAAAGTATTTTCCATAGCTTGGGAGGGGCTAGTTTTGCCATAATATTATGTGCATTATGTATTATGTTGCTTTATTTTTACATGATTAAACCCCTACCAGGGCATTTAGCTATGTTATGGAAAGTGTTACTTTTAAAACAAAAGAAAGAAGAAGGAATTGTTGAGACATGGAGATGCAGCTCCCAGGCAGGGTCAAGTAAGGACTGGTGACAGGAGCAAGTAGGGGCTGGAATGCCACCCTTGAGAAGAAAAGGTTTTTCTCACTTGGCCTTAAACTATGTTCTGCTGTGTCCTGTTTCTGTGGACGCGGTTCTCACACTCTCTTGGTAATGGGGAGTATACTTTGATAATAAGAAGGGGGTAATTTGTTATGTGAATATTTTGAGAAGAAACCTTTGTTTAGTCGTATTCCTTTGTTTACTTTTGCCTCAGTTGTTCCTGATATCGTGGGAATAACGATCTTATGGTATCTTGCCAAAATTGAAATTGTATTAATGCATATTCATATCTACATAAGGATTAATAAAGCTCGCAACTGTGTGCAGTTGCTTCTGCCTTTCTTCTGCACCCCCTGTGTCCTGGTTGTGTGCGACTGTACCCAAGGTCCCCAACGCACTGATTATATTACTAATTAGACGTTGACACACCCTAATTTCATTCAGTCAGATGGTGGCCAGCCCAGATGAGAACTGGAGGTAGGTCACTGGCACCATGAATTTGGCCCATGATGCATGAGGGATGGCAGAAGAGAAGGGGAGGTCCACAAGTGATTTTACCTTCAAGGGAGTTGAGGGAAGATGGGCATTCAGAGGAAGACTGAACCTAAGGTAGAGGGGGAGGAGTCACACTGCTACACCAGGAGACGTGTCTCCATTTATCTCATTGCAAGGCACCCACTTAGGTGCACGACAGTCTCTGCGAATGTCTTAACAGAGGAAGACAAGGCCATACTAGCCCCCAAACACTTCTAGGCCAGCTGATGGCCTGTGACCAGTGGACTACAAGCAGCCTCTCTTTCCCTCTTATGACACTTCCCTCGCATACCCCACCCCCAAACCACACAGAAGCTGCCACAGCTGCAGCATCAGACACCTTTCCCCCTGCTCTTGTCCTGCTGGGTGGCAAATAAACTGTGGTGAGTGCCAGGATTGTTCGTGCCTGGTGACCCCCTAAACAGCTGCAGGTCGCCCAGACAAAGAGAAACAGAAGTAGATGGGGGAACAATAAAATGGAACGAGGACCTGTGATGGCAAGGGCAACTGGAAGCACCCCCAGAAGATGCCTCACACAGGACCGAGAAATGGCTTCGGCAACAAATGGGCACACACAATAAATCAGCAAGAATCACTCTGCCCACATTCCTGGAGCAGCTCCACCATGCCTTCAGTGCCATGCTGGCCCAAAGCCAATGTCCCCTTGGGGACCAAGAAGACTCTATATGGGAGACTATCAATGCTGCTACTAAGTCCCTTAGGTGGCAGTGGGGCACGGTGTCTGATGATTGCTCTGTACACAGCCAACTGTCATTCTCCTAAAGGCTACCCCTCAGACAGAGCTCAGTTCTAGGAGATATGGACCCTCCTTAGGCTCTGAGAAGTGAAGGACACCTGTATTAAGCAGCGGAGGGAACGCTGACGGGAAAGAGGTTGAAGAGACACCACACAGGCCAAGACTGTACCACACACCACTCAAGGCATGCGTGCGTAGAAGGAATGGCTGCAGAGGGAACGGGAGGTGGAGAGGTGCATGTAGCAGCTGGCACAGGTGACAGGAGAAATGTGGGAGTGGGAGCCGACCTCTACCCTTCCTCTTTCAGTCCATACAGCTGAGTGTGCACCTCCCGTCCACACCACCATAAGAACTCAGAGCTCTGCACACTGTTAGGACGACAGCTCTGCTCCACATGATCCCTCCTCGAACTGGGAGTGGTCAGTGTGGGCCTCGGTAGAGGAAAAAGCAAAAGCTCACACCATCAAAGATGGGAGTGCAGTGAGGATGCTCATGGCTTAAGCTATGTGAAGCAGGCTTTAGGAACAGGCCCTTGGGGACACCATCCAGAAGAATTCCCTTGAGATCATAGCGTGTCTTTCCTCAGCTCCCTAGAGGAGGCAAAATTTTCACATTGAGGGCAGGATGGACCCAACCCAGTGAGACCCAGGCCACAGCCAGCTGCATGAGTGCTGTGTGAAGAATGAGAAGACACCCACATGGGAGGAGCGAAGGGGTCTGTGGTACTGGTGAGGCCACGCACTTCAGTGCATTCTTAACACCCAGGGACAGAGGAGTCAGAGGCAGGTTTTCCCCCCACAAAAGCCAGGCCTCTGCAAGCTCCTGATTGGTGGCAGAACAAAGACCATCAAAGGAAAACGCCTTTTGTAGTCTCTTAAGAAAAAGGCCAGCCACTATCCCTCATGGGGTGGGCACTCACTCAACAAGGGTCTCCCCTTTCAGACATTGGACAATGCCAGAGCCATACTTTATCTTGAACACACCCCTGACACACACACACACACACACACACACACACACACACACACACACACAGGCTTCTCACACAAAACCAATGAAACGACATGGGAATGAGATATACGCAGCACGATGGAGCACAGGCAGCACCAGGGTACAGGAAGCACCATGAGGGGCGAAGCCAGGACCACTCAGGAGCATCCTGAGGATTGCAAGCATGGAGAGTGCCAGCACTGGATGAGAAGGACATGCAACACTGTAGATCAACCGCCCTTCTGGGCCTGGGAAGAGTGTCACATGGGTCACACAAAAGGCGAGAACCTAGTGATGACAGGAGAGTGCCTAATGCATCTACAGGGACCCCAAGAACCACAGTGAGATGTGCAGGAGGCCACAGTGATTGGACTGAAAGCTGCGCCCCTGCCTTCCACACACCACCATGCTGATGGGGAGGAGAGACAGAGGGCCTGCTAGCAAAGACAGGAAGAGCTGCCATCGTTAAAAATGAGTGGCCATTCCCCATGAATGTCCATCCCTTTCCTGGTGTGGTTTAGACTCTGGCCCGAGGAGAGCACAGGAGCGCTGAAAGTATTAGGAGTATGAACCATCGGAACAACGGGGATCTTATGTGGGCAAAACCAGCAAGCTGGAATACGAAAGTGAGCAGAGCAAGTGAGCAACAGAAAACAACGGAGAAGGACAGACAAACTGCCACAAAAGAAAACAGGAAAAACAACAACAACGAAATCCTTAGCTGCTTACCCTCAGAAAGCAGTGCCGTGAGGAGGGCAAAGTAGTGCACTGGGAAGCACAAGGCAGAAAGAAAGACATGGACACAGGAATCACAGACCAGTGGAGTTTTGGGTACTACAATAAGAAAAAAGAAAAGAAAAGCAACAAAAATGGAATTTATCTTGGAGGAACATCGGGAAACACCAGCACAAAATAGGTATTTTCCTCACCCCATAGCCCCACCATTCTACCCACACAAGTGACAATGACCATGGAGAAAGCAGAATGCCTGACACGCAAACGAGGCACAGGGCCCAGTTGTCACAAGCCTCCCACAGAATATACTCAAGCAGGCAAGTACAGAAAGCAGGAAGTAAGTCCACAAAGGCAAGGCTTCAGGCGCTATGGGACTCAGGGCAGAACACAGGTGGCTGGAGAATCCAATGGCTTTGGAGAGTCCTGTCCTTCAATGTTACCAACCAAGGACAGAGTGTTAGACTAAATCTCCAGGAACAGTATGGACAGTTTGTGAATATTGAAACAATAACAGGTACAGGGAAGAAATGGACAGGCCACACAGAACAACTGAGCATCATGCCTGGTTCAGTGTCCCAAAAATGTCTGGAGAACACAAGAACCATACCTCAAAGGAACAACCAGTCTATCCTGTAACCAGGAATAGACACAAGTAGAGAGGGCCGTGCTAGAATGATGGTGCCACAGGTCCCTCTTGGCCTCAGAAATCCAGAGCCCTGTTCCTAGTGACTAGGGGCTTCTAGAAAATAAAAATCTCTGAAGGTCTATGGAGACTGGGCAGGACCATATCGGCTTGGAACTTGGGACCATAGCATCCTCTAAGACTCAGAAACTAAGAGGACAGTTGCTGGGCACAAGCAGGTGAGGAAGGGGTCGGGGTGAGAGGAAAAAACTTCAAGTGAGGGGGATGAGGGGTGTGAACCAAAGGAGGAAGTCCTTCAAGGGGAGGACTTATGCCTTCTGGTTGGCCTGGTCAAACCATGATCACCACATAATTTGTCTCAAGAGGGCACACAGCAATTTCCATTCCTCCATATATATCCAGGTACCACCTCCTCCATAGAGATTATTCCAAAACATGACTCCATCTCCTGCATGCACACTCCTGCATGCCAGGACTTCCCACACCCTGGAGTGATCACAGTAGACACTTCCATGTCCTTGTCATCAACCAGGGAACCAGAGCATTGCAGAAAATTGTCACCACTAAGTGACACAGGACAACTGACTTGATGATCCGAGGAACCCACTGTCGCATGGTGGGACCAGGTGCAAGATCCAGGAAATGGAAACCATGAACCTCAGGGTGAGGTTGGAGGACCTGTAGCAGGCAGGAGAGAGTATAACAATGGGGGATACAGGACACAGGACTGCAGCCAGCATCAGCAGGATGAAAAGGAGGGCAACACTGGGAACTCAGCCCATGCAGCATGAGAGATGGCGGAGGAGGGGAGGGCCAGAGCAGCTTTACCAGTGAGGGGTGAGGGGCGTGAACCAGCAGAAGAAGACCAACCCAGGGGAGATTAGGGAGACATCAACTGGAGCTCCCACTCCCCACCAGGACACTCATAGAAGTTTATCTCTCCTCCCAGGCACCCACCTTGGCTCCTTGGCAGACTCCACAAACTTCCTCCCAGAGAACAGCAGGGTTTGCTGAGTGATGTTAGGGTTACACCCTACATCCTTATTTTACCATATCATCACTACTACATTTCAGACAGTGCAGTATAATTTGTTATTGCTCAAATTAATGTAACATGGATGCTAGAGAAAATACAATGAACTGAGCAAGGCTGTGTGGTCCTCTCTGTGCCGGTAACCAGGACAGTGTTCCTCATCTGATTCCCCTATTCAGGTAACTTTACATATCTCAGACTGAAGCCATTTCTATATAGCAAAAAAAAAACAATGTTTTGTACAGAAAACATCAACTGCAAAAGTCATAGAGTGAGTTCTGCTTACTATTTAGATGAAAAAGTGAAGAAGAATCTCGATCACATGGGCGCTGGGGAAATTTCTTGAACAAACCACCAATGGCTTATGCTCTAAGATCAAAAATCAACAAATGGGATCTCATAAAACTGCAAATCTTCTGTAAGGTGAAGGACACTGTCATTACAAATGGCAACCAACAGATTAGGAAAAGATTCTTTACCAATCCTTTATTTGATACAGGGCTCATATCCAAAACATACAAAGAACTCAACTAGTTAGACTCCAGAGAGCCAAAGAACCCTATTAAAAATGGGGTACAAAGCTAAACAAAGAATTCCCAGCTGAGGAATATCGAATGCCTGAGAAGCACCTAAAGAAATGCTCAACATCTTTAGTACTCAGGGAAATGCAAATCAAAACATCCCTGAGTTCCACCTCACAACAGTCAGAATGGCTAAGACCAAAAACTCAGATGGCAACAGATGCCTGGTGAGGATGTGGAGAAAGAGGACCACCCCTCCATTGTTGGTGGGATTTCAAACTGGTATAAACACTCTGAAAATCAGTTTGGAAGTTCCTCAGAAAATTGGACATTGCAGTACCTGAGGACCCAGCTATATCACTCCTGGGCATATCCCGAAAAGATGCTCCAACATGCAAGAAGGACACATGCTCCACCATGTTCACAGCAGCCTTATTTATAAAAGCCAGAAGCTGGAAAGAACCCGGATTCCCTTCAACAGAGGACAGATAAGGAAAATGTGGTACATCTACCCAATGGACTACTACTCAGCTATCAAAAACAGTGACTTCAAGAAACTCATAGGCAAATGGATTGAACTAGAAAATATCATCCTGAGTGAGGTAACCCAATCACAGGAAAACAAATATGGTATTCACTTACTGATAAGTGGATATCAGCCCAAAAGCTTAAATTATACAAGATACAGTCCACAGACAACATGAATCTCAAGGACAACCAAAGTGCAGATGCTTCTCTCTTTCTTAAACGGGGGAACAAAAGCACTCATAGGAGGGGATATGGAAGCAAAGTTTGGAGCAGAGACTGCCTCATATGGGTATACAGCCCATATGTGACCACCAAAACTAGATAGGATCGCTAAAACTAAGAAGTACATGCTGGCAGGAGTCAGATGCAGCTGTCTCCTGAGAGGCACAGCCAGAGCATGTCAAATATAGAGGCCAATGCTAGCAGCAAACCATTGAACTGAAAACAGGATCCCCGTTGGGGAATTAGAGAAAAGATTCAAAGAGCTGAAGGGGCTTGCAACCCCATAAGAACAACAATGCTAACCAAGAGCTTTCAGGGATTAAACCACTACCTAAAGATGATACATGGACTGACCCATGGCTCCAGCTGCATATGTAGCAGAGGATAGCCTTGTTGGGCACCAATGGAAGGAGAAGCCCTTGGTCCTACCACAGTTGGACGCCCCCCCCCCAGTGTAGGGGGATATGGGGGGCAGGAAAGTGGGCAGATGGATAGGGGAAAACCCTTATAGAAGAATGGGAGGTGGATGCAATAGGGGGCTTATGTAAGGGACAAGGTAATAATGATAGAATGTTTTTGTGTATGCGTTCTTTTAGAGTTATGCTAAAACCTAGAAAAGCGAAGTCAATTCTCATAGATGCTTTTAGTCTTTGGACACTGATTAGAGACAGTTTACACCCTAGATAAGAGAGAAAATGGGTTTAAGAGAAAAACAGTCCTTCTGGACTCTCCACAAATGCTTTGGTGAAAGAAGAAAAATGAGCTTAAGCTATTTTGGAGCTCTCCTGGGGACAGAAGGAGGTGGGAGACAATTTGCATCCTTGTTGGTTCCTATTGGAGAAGTGCTTATGTCTGGTTCTGGGTCCTTTAGGTAGGGTATCTGGGTCCTTTGGTGGGACACCATCTAGCTCCTTCTCTGTATGTCTATTGTCTGTCCTTGGTACACCAAGCTGTCCACGGATGTCAATTTATGTCTGGGTTTTGCAATTCTTTGCTTGAATGTTTTATGTTTCATGTTTAAAAGAAAAAATGGTGAAAACTTTAAATGCTGGTTGTTTCCCCCCTTGATTTAGTTTTAAGTCCTTTCAAGAAAGGAACAAATAAATAAAAACAGTTTCCATTGACCTTTGGAGCCCTGCATCCTAGATAAGTGGTTATCTCTGGTGTTAACTGTCATGCGTATCTCTGACTGGATCCGGCCTCAATGGAGGAATGTAGCTAGGAGCCTAGGTCTGTCCACTGGGGAAGCTCCCCAGGGGGCTGGCTAAATGTCTACACTAGCTGATCTTAAAGGTGCCAGCAGCTTCAAAGCTTCTATGATAAGGGAGCTGATGTCTGTTTCTCTTAGAGAAATCTTTGACTGTGATTATTGGAATCAACAGGTAACAAGGTGCTTCTTTTAAAATGACAGCTAAAAAAGTAAAAATGGTGTTCGATCTAAATAGAAAAATATGTGTACTCACTTCATTTTTTTCTCTTTGGTTTTAAATGTATAATATGCTTTACATGTCTTGGCTATAGGTTACTGGCTTTTAAGTTATTGGGTACGGTTGAAAATTTGTAACATTGGTAACAGAAAGTTGGCTTAAAAAAGGAGTCATTCTAGACAACACGTGGCATGAGCCAACCCAGGGAAACAGGTCTAGATTGGGATAATATTTTAATAGAACTTTTATCATGGAAACCGGACTTATAAAAGAATTTAGGGCAATGTCTCTTTGGTGAAGTATTAGAGCCTGTACCATCCTTCGTTCATATGCAAGGCTTGGCCGTCATACATTATAGCATGAGGAATGGACTTGGTGTTTTGGAGAGACTGGATTTTGGAGGATAGATAGTTTGGTGGAGGGTGAGTTTTGCTTTCCAAAGTTATGGCTGTGCTCTGGGGTTAGGAGGGAAACATAAAGATTGTGGTTAATGATTGCCAGTGTTACATTGACTACAGTTTACAGTCTGATCACAGACAGACTCAGGATTCTAACTCCTATGTATTTGTGCTTAAGAAAAAAATAAAACAGGTGGAGATTGTGACAAGGGTTGATGAGGCTATGGAACTCATAAGAGCATTACAGCCCGGTTGCTTACTACAACTGCTATTTCAAGAAATACATATAGAATTATTATAGGTTTAAGAGATTGCTTTTATGTTGTTTCTTGCACTCTTGGGTTGTTGTGAAATAGTTCATTTCTTGTGTTTCCTTGGGTTTTGTTTGACTTGACCATACATTGTATGCCCCTTTGAAAGAAAAATGTATTCATTTTTATTTATTTTGGTGAATTGTTCTTTGGATGACTTTTGTCTGTGGTTCCTCTGAATGCAGTTCCCTCGGTGGCCAGAAAAGGAACCAGATACCGAGTTATAAATGATAGTTAAGCACACTGTAGGTCCTCTGAGTGAAGCCAGCTAGTTGCCCAGGTGTGCACCATGATGTGCTACAGCTTCTCTGCTTCCTCCTGCTCTTCCTTGGCCAGCAGCACCTCTGCATTCTGCCCCTCCATGGCTCCAGTTCCCTCACTTTTGGGGATTTTAACTTTATGAATGGAGAGAAAGATTACAATTTCATGTTTGCCCTATACCTGAGAACCTATGTTGGCAGGAAAAGGGAGTTTTCATTGCACAAAATGGGATGGTAAGACAGAGGTTTCAGGAAAAAACATGGGTGAATATATTGAAACCATGCCCCCTCCCAAGGCACAGTCCATGAAACAACATACTCCAACTTGCATACATTTAAAGGTGTAGGAAAAAAATATTGGCCTCTATGAAACAGTAAAACTGTGGAAATTGGACTATTTGTCACATGCATGGACCCTGGGTTTACTCATTTCAGGAAGAAGAATATCCATCATCCACGGTCTTTAGATCTTTGGCTGTTAACAAAGATGTTCTATCCGTTTCAAGGTCTGATACAACTCTCCCTCTCCTCAGCAACTGAGTTGTAATGAAGGAGTGAGGACTCTGAAGCTCTGGAAGGAGAGTGAGCGAATGGGTGTTCCTGGCTCAAAAGTGAGTCTCTAGAAAAGCCACTGCAGAAACTGGCCAGTCTGGGTAGAGGTAGTTAGCAAGTAAGCTATGGCATTTCCCACTGACATCACTGGTAGTGTCTTCCCTGGAAATTCTCTTGTATCCAGGAGACACTAGAATCTTCTGTGATGTCACCAGTGATGTGGTGACACCAACTGCCTGAGCGATTTCCCTTCAGTTTCTAATGGGTTCCCGAGGAGGCATGTTCTCCAGGATCCTCAGTCTCTTTCGGAGGGACAATCATATCCATGCAGAGACCAGACCAAGGCAGAGGGAGGCCAGCCTTCTATCACGTTGGAGAACAAGACGAATGGAGAGGTCAAGTGAGTACTGGGCAGGGCAAGGGGAGCTTCCTGGAGGAGGCTGGCTTGAGCTGGTTCTTCCAGGAATATGATGTATGATTTAGAGCCTCAGTCTTCCTAAATGGCTGACCCAGACTCACCAATTTCTGATCATTAGTTTGACAGAGAACCAAGGACATATATGTCAAGTGGCTTTTCTTGGATCTCTTTAGTGTCATGGACGGTGTCAAAGAATACCAGGATGAGCCTCTGTAAGAATAACAAAGTGTCTCTCTCAGGATAGGGTTTTGAAGCACTTCATTCTCAGCAGTGTCCTGTAGATTACGTGGGTAATTGATGCCAAGAGGGATACTCTCCTGGTCATATATCAAGGTCTCAGTTACTTTGTCCTTGAACACACAGACTAGGGATTCAAGAGGTTAAGGAGTTTGTACTCAAGGACTTATCTGCCTCACATCAGACATTAGCTGAGAGGGTCCTCCAGTTCTTCTTGTTTAGGCCAGCTTTAGAATTTCAGTGCCAGAGGAATGGCTTTAGGAGGTGTAGTCTATATCTATGATGGCATATGTCATCCTATGGCTATGATGGTGGGGACCAGGGACCTAGCTGAGTTCAGCTTAAAGATAGCTTTCTTGCTCTGTCAGGGATTCACTGTATCTGTAGAACTGTTCATCCTCAGACTTCTGTTTTAGACTAAGCATAGTTTTTCTTGACACTGTGTCCACATATATGCCTGTTCACTGGTGTTTATCTACCTACAGAGTCTGATCAGAAGGCATTGTCCCAACCCTCCATAACTCCTGTTGAGGAGGAGAGAATGAAGCGTCTGGAGAACCTCACAATTGCTCTCCACAAGATGCAGAAGGAGAGAGATGAACTCAGGAGTATCCTTGCAGATTACCCGGGAAAGAATTTAAATGACAGGTAGTCACAATGCAAGTTCTGTTAAATCCACATTTCCTCACATCACAGTAGGCTACAACTCCAGGGTGTCCTCATGGTCAAAATCACTTTCCTGATTGCATCAGAATGTGAAGTCCAGATGGGAAAGAGATGGTGGCATAGGCTATTTTAATTCCTACAAACGTAAATCATAGCCTGCGGCCTGAATCACAGTCTGGGAATGAGGGTAGTAGTGTGTGAGCTCTCATTGTGTGGTTTAAGGAGCCTGGACAGGTGTTGGCTTGTGGGAATTTCTAGGTGCTCTGATTATGACCAATCATTGTTGTAATTGACGTGGAGGTGCTTTGGGTTCAATAGGTCCTGTGAAGAGCTGGAGGGGCCCAATCCCACTTGGTGCCTCACAGTGTGTGACTGAACTGACAACAGGGGATCATTGGTTTTCTCTGATTTTATTCATTGTATTTGGAGATACTGCCACATCATTGTATATATTTGACATTCTAATTGTAATTGAGAGAGAGAGAGAGAGAGGGAGAGAGAGAGAGAGAGAGTGTGTTTTGTGTCAGTTTGTGTGTGTGTGTGTTTATGCATGTGTGAGAGTGTTTGTGTGTATCACTTAAAATCTGGGTATTCTATGTTCTGATTTGGCCTGAGAATTATCCTGTGTCAATTTCCATGGCATGATGATGATGAGGGTGAGAGCCTCACTGTGAGCAGTAGAACATTTCACATCCGCTCAGGTGGATGCACATGGGAATCTCCTGGTGTGTGTTATAAATTCTTTTCCCTGTAAGTGATGTTCATGTTCCTTTGGGTTTTCATGTAGCAATAGATTGTATGATTGAGAATTGTTACCTAAGAACAGGACAATAGTCTTCATAGGTTTAAGTTGGAGCCTGGATTGTGGCACAGGGTCCTCGAATGTTCTTGGCAAGTTAGTCAATTCCTTCAAACCCCCTGAGAGAGCTCAAGCAAATCAGCTCCCTCCTTTTGTTTGCTGGCACTGCTGTCCCTGTGTCCATAATAATAAACTTAATAAATACCAATTGGACCCAGTACCAAGGATCAAGGTGTGGCATGTCCTAGGCTGGGGTAGTTCAGGATTCAGTCTGAATTCATGTAATTCTTGAATCCTTCATTCATAATGTTATTTCATCTTTGGACCATGCCTTACCACAGGAACAACTTTGAGTCTGAGATGCTCACGATACAGCACCAGGAAGTGATGACCGACATGAAGAAAATGAGCGAGCAGGTCAATAGAGCTTTGGTCAAATGTAAACACCTCACACTGGAAAATGACTGGTACTGGTGAGTAACTTACAAGGTTGTGACCCCAGCACAGGGCACAGCATGTGTCAGCCCATTCTTATCTGTGAAGTAAAGTGAGGATCAGGCTTTATAGTGTTTGAAGCAGACCAGGAAGCCTGTCTCTAAGGAAGGCTCTAGGACACACAGGACACAGAAAGATTGGCCTCCAAGGGACATTCTAATAAAATAGACAAATAAGCACACATAGGGATTAAGTCCTCTTCTGGGAAAAACTTGAATCAATGGTGTCAGGTTTTTGAGAAGTGCCCTGAGTCTTCTGGAATGTTGCTCTTTTCTCCATTTGACCTGTCTCTAGGTCATGCTCCATGGCTACTCTGGACTTGGACTATAATCTGGGGCTCTCTTTGGATCAGGACCCTAGAAGGAGTAATGGACTTGGAGAAGTGGGAGGAAGTTGGAGACTGGCTGGGAGTCACCATTTTTTCTTTGTGTCTCAGCCGCAGCTTCTGCCCCCTCCTAACTGAGTTGTTTGAGCTGAAGAACAATGCCCAGAGAGCACGGCATGAGAACAGGGAGCTTCTATGGGAACAGATTGCAGTGGAACAGTCCATTAAGGAAACAACAAGGATCTGTGGGGAAGCCAGTATGAAAATCCGTGTATCAAGCTGCCTCAGGTAGGATGAATGAAGCATCAAGGGCAGGTTTTCCTGATATCTAAGCATAAACCAAGTCAAACCAGTTTAACCTTCTCCAACTTATCCAGACACTCTCCTAGGTCTCATCCAGTTGTTCATCTCTTTGAACATTTACTAAACTTTCTGTGATGTTAGCTTCATGCAAGAAATTGGAGGATTGACAACCAAATCCTCCTGCTCAACTAGAAAATGCATTTCCTTAAGGGGGATCTGTTGATCACACACTGCACACTTACATGCCATTATGCTAGAGGGATGCCATGAGGCAGCCGTCTTTGTAGTGCACAGAACTGATTAGAGTTCAGTTCAATTGCCAAAAGAATGGCTCTCATTGTCAATCATGATGGGGCTTGTGGACTTTCTCTCCTTTTCCCCGTACATTGAAAATGGTCCCTTCTGCCTTTCCAAATCGTGGTTTCTAGTGACAGAGCTTGAGAAGCAGTTTGTCCGTCCTGTTTTATGTCAGTGTTTTAGTGGTCTTTCCTGTGGCTTATGTCCTGGAGCTGACTGGATGAACAGGGATGTAGGAAAGACTTCTCTCAGGGTGAGGGTTTGTGTGAGATATGTGAGGATTAGAGGGAAATTTTTCTCCAACTCTCTCAACCTCGTGTGCCCAAGAAGTGCATTCCCTACACAGGTTTACTCTATAAGGGATGGAGAGCAATGTCTAAGCTCTCACTTGACACATTTCCTTTGCCTCATCTCTATTCAACAACTGTTCTTCCAGCATGATGGCCTCCCCATTCTTTTCTGCTTCTCACTTATGATTTCTGTTCTCTCTCTCTCTCTCTCTCTCTCTCTCTCTCTCTCTCTCTCTCTCTCTCTCTCTGTCTCTCTCTCTCTCTCTGTCACACTCTCTCTCTTTCTTTCTCTCTCCCCCTCCCTCCCCATCTCCATCTCTCTCTCTGACTCTGTGTGTGTTTGTGTTTGTGTGTTTGTGTGTGTGTGTGTGTGTGTTTGTGTGTTTGTTTCTGTGGGCACAGATGTGAGAGCGTGTTTATGAGTTTGGTGCATATTGTACATTGGGAGTTGCTTGTTTTAAGTGTTTGTGGTATGGGTGCTTATATACAGAACTGTGTGTATGTGTGTGTGTTTTGCATGTGTGTGTCTGTGTGTGTGAACTCATCAAGTTTCTGAACACAGACACATATATTTATATATATTGTATTAGTCTATATGTACATATATAGAAACATGTAAAAGTATATATATATATATATAGAGAGAGAGAGAGAGAGAGAGAGAGAGGAAGGGAGAGGGAGAGAGAGAAGAGGAAACACAATTTTTCCAATTAGTTTTAAACTGTTCTTAATGGGGTTTTGATTACTATTGAAATTATTACAGTGGGAAACTATTCAACAACATTGACATTACTTTGAGAAAAACTCAGGAATATGGTACAGGGATGTGAGGAGAGGCTGCTGTGTGAAATCCATGTACCTGAGTGTGGAAACTGATGACTCAGGGCTCTTCTGCATTCTTTGCTTTCGGTGTATAGTAACACTGGAAGGTCACGTGCTTGTTGTCTCTTCTCAACATCCTGGTTATGTTAATCGTTACCTGCCACCACTTTCTCTCCAGATTGGCCTAAACTTGGTTGAATATACCGTGGCTTTGGAGTTTGGCCTGGAATTTGTTATTTGAAAGATTAATTTGCTTAGAGTTGAATCTGCAGGCAGAAGATGTCCAGGAGTTATGCTGAGGTGGAATCACATCTTTGCCTCAGACAGAAACTTAGGCTCAAAATAGTCCACAGCACTCACCCTGTGTTGTGTTGTGGCACTCTTAACCATTGTTATTCAAAATCATTTGATCTGAGTGAAAATCATCTGTAAGGAGGGTTTAGAACAGTGATGACCCTCAGACATTGCTGGAGGTGTCAAATGGGTAGCCCTGTGAGAAGCCATGTACAACGCTTGTGAAAGTTCAACCTTTTGACACAGCGATTCCAAAACAAGAAGTAGGTGTGAGCAGAGAAACTGTGGCATATTAGTGTTTAGTGGTTCACCTCAGAGCAGCCATGAAGCAAAATTACCCAGATGTCCATCAGTCAGAAAGTGAAAAGGTACAATGTTGTCCAGCCCTTCCATGGACTGTGGCTGAGTTTGATTATACCTGCCAGCATTTGGCTTTGATTTAGCCCTCTCTTACTCGAATTATATCTGATAGCATCCCATTACAAGTTTTACCTTGGATTGTGGTTATGGAGATTTCCTAGCTGTTTGTGCTGGTAGTTTGTTTCCCCTGTCAGGTACTGTATGGTAAAGGGACCTCATATTGAAAAATGCAGCTCACTTTGCTTGCACTGGGAAACAGTGGGCCAGAGGACTGAAGAGGCTCACCTGCCCCCCCCCCCCCAGTGCTCTGTTCGCCTGAAATCAGCCTCCTGTGCACAGCCTTGTGACCTTCCTAAGCAGGCTTGGCTAACAGGCCTAGATGTCACATTTCTAATTTCTGATTTTCAGGGGAATACACATTATTGGCCGAGCTGTCTTTAGGTTATGCTCACTGTGTACTTACCCCATTCCATGTTTTTTTTTCTTATGCCACCATAGTAGACTGGGTTATCTCTTCTATTACCATTAACTGGGAATCTAACCACATTCTGCAAAATACTCTGCTTGTATGTGTGAACAAATATATTTGGTTCAAAAGTGTGTATGTCTGGGTGTCTGTCTGTCTGTGTCTGTATACATGTATGGCTCCATGGACAATATAATCTTCTAATGACCAGTATGAGGAGAGAATGGAGGAAAGTCTGCAGGACCCCCTGAATCAGCAAAAACTGGTCACTGAGCAAAAGGCCTTGTCTGAGACGATGCAGCATCATTTCGGTGTCACTGAGATGGTTTGAAAGCACAGGATGAGAGGACCCAAGTAGATTCCCTGTATTTATAAACTGTCTTATTGGGTGTGTGACTTTCTCCATAGTTCTCAGCATCTGTCAGCTAGGAGCAGCTCAGAATATTATTCTTGTCCATTTTAAAAGAAATTCCGTCCATGAAGTTTATGTGATCCATAGAGATTCTGGCTCTTGTGTACCGATCCCTCCAGTCTGTGCTCTCTTGTATTATCTGAGCCCAGTGCCTTTAAGTCTCCCCACAAATAGTTTTACGATACCCTTAAACAAAGGAGTGGTATAGTTTATTTTCTGCATGAGTATCTCCTTTGGACTTCAATGCCTACCCTCGGCAAGATTTCCATGCAGCATATTCTTGCCAAGTATAATATCACTTCAGTGTGCATGTACTTCTTGAGATATTGTTTCTCTGGGTCTTTGCAGATATTGAGGTTGTCAAGTGGACCCCAGGCAAATTCCTGCACTGGAGGAATAATAATAGTCTTTATTTCAGTGATGGCCAGGCTTCCAAGGCCTTCCTATTGTTTTCTAGTTTGTTCATATCTCTCCTCATCTGACATTGAGACATTGCTACATGATATTAAAATATAATGTATACGTATGATTGGAATTATCTGCTGTTCACTGTTTAATTTTTAGCAGTTTTAAAAGCTGGGAAAATATGCAGGCCTGTGGGATCTCTTACCCTTCTCTCTTGGGCATGAGAGAATGACCTCAGATGAAAGATTATTCTGGATTATCCTGCTGAATTGTGCTGCTGTGTATGGGATAAGTGACATGGCAGGTCCTCACCAGGTCTTTTCCACCCGTAGGTCTGAACACTGCAGCAGAAGCTTTCCCAGGGCCCAGAGCAGGACTACAGCTCTCAGAGACAGGACTGTCCACCAGGAGCACTGAGGGTGCAAAGATTGACACCACCTCCCACATCTCAGTCCTGTAACCGTACCAATCCTGGGCTAAATTTGAAAGACCTTGAGATGTGGCCTGGAACACGCCTCACGTTTAACCTTTTGACGACTTGTCCATCAACAACCACCCACCCGGAATGAGGCGTCTACATTCCTCTTGAAAAGATTTTACCATCTTCCCTGCTGTTCTGCTGTGTTTGCAAGGCCAGCAACAGAGTGGGGTTATATGTTGAAAAATCAGCAGCAATGGAATGCAGACTAATTTACTTGTTGTATTTTATGTTTAGTTTGAAATTTGGTTTTATGCATTTGGTTTTATTTGTTTACGTTTGAAGTTTTGTTATTCATTTGTTAACTTTAGTTTTTAATTAATATGCTATATTCTTAATGCTATATACATTGAACTCATTGACTCCCCACTTTAAAATGTTCTTGAATAAATTGATATTTGCCTATAAATAATAATGTGACCTTTAACCCTTCACTCACAAGGCCATCCTGAGTCGTGTGTGGTTCTTCCTCCTGTAACAGCACAAGTGTAAGGCAACAGTGGTTTTCTGCAAGTCTCCTGCAGCTTAGGCTTCACCATCAGTTCACAGCCAGCCAGAGCTGCACAGGAAACTGTGCTCTTTATGTAGACAGTTTGTCGTGCTCTGTGGATCCCACATTCATGGCGAAAATTATCCTTGCTTCATCCTTGTGTTCACAAATTTAGCTTCCTTTATAATGACAGACAAAGGAGAAACACAGAAGTATTTCTCTAATACATTAGAGGAAATAAAACCATTCAGTAGGGGAATATAAAAAGCGATCAGGACACACGGAGCTGTATGCCTCTGCATTCCTTGTAATATAGCATCGTTTATGTCTGCAGATTTATTGAAATCCAGCAATTTTGGAGGAACGATATTTTTAAAATTTTTATTAGATATATTTCTTTACTTATATTTCAAACGTTATTCCCCTTCCTTGTTTCCTTCCTTAAGCCCCCATTCACTTCCCTCTCCCTTCCCCATATGTGTATTCCCCTATACATCCCCCTTATTGTTCACCACTATTCCCCTGCACTGTCCCTGGAACATTTTCTTTATTGTTTTTGTTGGTTTTTTTGTTGTTATTCTTTTTCTCCCATTTTTATTAAATTGGGCATTTCTTATTTACATTTCAAATGTTATTCCTTTTCCTGGGTTCCTGTCCATCAGCCCCCTAACCACTCCCCTTCCCGTTCTAAATGGGTGTCCCCTCCCCGTCCAACCCCCTTTACTGTCCTCTTCAACATTCCCTACGCTGGGGGTTCAACCTTGGAAGTACCAAAGGCTTCCCCTTCCACTGTTGCCCCAACAATGCTATTTACTGTTACCTACGCAGGGTCAGTCCATGTGTAGTCTTTGGGTAGTGGTTTGGTCCCTGGAAGCTCTGGTTGGTTCTTATGGGGTTGCAAGCCCCTTCAGCTCCTTCAGTCCTTTCCCTAGTTCCTCCAATAGGTGTCCCGTTCTCAGTTCAGTGGTTTGCTTCTGGCATTTGACTCTGTATTTGACATGTTCTGGCTGTGTCTCTTAGGAGAGATCTATATCCGGTTCATGTCAGCATGCACTTCTTAGCTTCATCAATCTTATCTAGTTTTGGTGGATATCTATATCTATATCTATATCTATATCTATATCTATATCTATATCTATATCTATATCTATATCTATATCTATATCTATCTATATCTATATCTATATCTATATCTATATCTATATCTATATCTATATCTATATCTATATCTATATCTATATCTATATCTATATCTATATCTACCTATATATCTATGTATATCTATATATCTATACCTATCTATATATCTATACCTATCTATCTATATCTATATCAATCTCTCTCTATATCTATATCTATATCTATATCTATATCTATATCTATATCTATATCTATATCTATATCTATATCTATATCTATATCCATATCCATATCCATATCTATATCTATATCTATATCTATATCTATATCTATATCTATCTATCTATCTATATATATATATATATATATATATATATATATGTGTGTGTGTGTGTGTAGACCACATGTGGGGCAGGCTCTGAATGGCTGTTCCTTCATTCTCTGCTCTAAAATTTGCCTCCCTATCCCCTCCTATGGATATTTTTGTTCCCCCTTTAAAGAAGGAGTGAAGCATCCCCTTTTGCTCATCCTTCCTGATTTTCATGTGGTCTGTGCCTTAGATCTTGTGTATTTCGAGTATAACCAAGAGGTAAGGATGCAAAAGAACCAAATAGATAGCTTGACGCCAGAGGTTGGTGGTGAACACCAGAGGGAAAGATCATTCTTCCAGAAACAATTGGCAGGTTCTGGTAACTCAGCTTTACAAGACTACTTGTCTTGGGTCCACAGAACTCTCTGAGTTGCCAACACAAAGGTATGTTATACCCACATACACTGGACAGTGTAGAAGGAGATATCAAAGCCAGATGTCACATTTGCACTCATGTAAATAAAAAACAGAGATCATTTACCCAGAGAGGATTGCATACAGGTATCCAATGGTATGATAAATTATGAGAACCTGAATTAACTGACACATGGCCTCCTAGAGTAAGATAAAAGTACCTGCTTGCTTTTATTGATACCTTTTCTGGGTGAGTAGAAGCTCACTACTTCGGACTGAAACTGATCATAGAGCAACTAGAAAGCTCTGCTAGGAACTTTCCCCCTAATTTTGCCACTTACTAGAAATGCTGCCATATAATAGCCCAGCTCTCACAGCCAAAGCCTCTGAATAACCGTCAAAGATGTATGCATAGTTTGGAGTCTCTGTTGTGCAGAATTCTGGGCAGGTGGAAATAATGAACAAGACATTAAAGGAAACACTATGAAAACTCTCATTAGAGTCCAGGAAGGGTGGAAAGGCTCTTTTCTTATTTTGGGCCTGCTGTACTCCATACAAGGAGGGATTGAGCCATATAATATTATGTTTAGAATACACGCCCCATTGCTTCTAAGTCTTAGAGATCAGCACTTGGCAGAATTCTTCAACTATTTTATTCTTGAAATCCTGTCCTTCCAGTTCTCCATAAAGTCTATGACTTTGACTATCAGAGAGACCCAGTGAACCTCCAAATCCATCAACAATATCCCCTAATTTGGACCTGGTGGTAGTGAACTTGCATGAGCCAACTGGGCATCGAAAAGGACAAAGCAATTTGCAAAGGACCTACGTGGCGATGTTTTACACTCTTACAGCTATGAGGTTAGGTGGAATTTTAACATGGATTCCTCACAACTAGGTCAAGAACGTAGAAGCCACAGATGACAAGGCCAAATAGACTCCCTCCAGAACTTCTGGACCTATTAAAGTTGCGCTTTCACCTGACCTCAAGCCCTTCCACTCCCTGCCCAACCTCCTGGATCTTACATTTGGCATGAATACAGGATCATGGTCCAAACTCTAACACCGTCAGGCCTGGCCCTGGGAACTCAGGAAGGTGGACACTAGAGAAGTGACGTCTAATGGAACTGCAGAGGACCAATCTCCGTCCACGTTGTCCTTTGCTCACTGATATCTGGTTATTTTTTTGAGAAAGGATTTGGAAGTTTATCATCTGAAGTAGGTGCACAACATTTAAAGTTGTATATTCACTGTGTAACTGGGTTCACTATGTTACCAAGATCATTGCAACAAAGGAATTGTGAAACAGAGACTTTGTGAGTACACATCCATGAAT
Source organism: Rattus norvegicus (assembly GCF_021556685.1). NCBI lineage: Eukaryota > Metazoa > Chordata > Mammalia > Rodentia > Muridae > Rattus > Rattus norvegicus. The sequence goes on along the minus strand of NC_141548.1, from coordinate 7,692,766 downwards.
ATATGTAAAGAAAGACACCTTGGAAGGAATGCACAATAAGAAAATGAAATCAATATCCAATAAATTAAAGGTCTGGAGGGAAATACTGACTTTTGGGAAACAGGAAAACCTAGGAAATTGGAATGTATGTCACAGGACTGGATCTGGGAATAAAATTATTATGCAGAAGAATGTCTTCCACCCCATGTCCCTTGATCTTTCTCCCCATGCCAGGCCCCTGACGAAATCTGCCCTTTCAGAGCATGTAACTACTAATGGAGCAAAGAGAAATCTCTAGGTTTAGAGGGAGGAGATATGGAAAGGGTTCCATTGTGTCACTGGAGAGCCTCCTGGAGATGCACCTCAGAATCTGGTCACCATAAGGAAAGCTGGTTAGCAGGAGGCCCTGGTAGTTCCTGGTGACGTCGTCAGTAGACCCTTCCCTGAACAATCTCTTGTATCCAGGAGAGCCCTGGCATCTTCTGTGATGTCACAAGTGTTGTGGTGGCACCAACTGCCTGTGGGATGTTCCTTCGGTGCCTCTATGGTTCACTAATTGACCTGTTGTCCAGGCTAAGTAGCCGTTTGTGAGAAAGAACAAAGAGCATGAATCGGTGAGAGTTGGGGAGAAGGAAGCTGGCCTTCTGTCTTGTTGTAAAAAAGGAAGAAATAAATGGTCCTTGGGAAAGCTCAGTGAGCTCTGGGCGAAGGGTGAGGAGGTTCCTTGAGGAGAGAGCCTTGAGCTGAGGCTTCCAGGCATGGAAATCTGGAGCCGGGAGCTTATAAGAAGCAGCTGGACTTCCCTGCTTGTTATGGTTCCTGGAAGTCAGAGACTTTACATCATTAATTTCTCTATTTCAGATGCCAGTTGTTGGGAAGGGCACCACTGTTTTCCTGAGAGCTCATGGCTTTTACTCCTTTTACTTAGAAGACAAAGGTCCTTAGGAAGAAGGGAGAGACTAGTGTGGTATCCTCGGCTCAGGGCTGACTCTTCCCCCTTTGGATTGGTTCAGTTTGTGTCTGACACTAATATCTGGGAGAGAGAAGAACTTCTAGATGAGACCTCATCATCTCAGGCTTTCCACTAGAGTTATTCTGACTGCCATTCCCTGATAGTGGTCCCCTTAGATTTCTGAGTCAACATGTGTGAGTGTCATGCAGTTTTCTAGTGCAGTGAAGAACTGTTAGTCAGTGAACCAGAACCGGGACTGGCTCCTTCCTGACTTCTCTAGGTGTCCTGAGCAGTAAGTGGGGGAACTAAACGACCATGTTCTACCAATACAAGGCATCTATTACTACAGTCCTGGGATCTAGAGAGATCTATCCATGATTCTGGGCATCACCACAGTAAATGAGTGCTGAAGGAGTTTGTAGCTTTCATCCTGGTTATGTACCTCAGGCTAGGGTGTTCTGAAGCCAAGTCCCATCCTGTGCAGCTGTGAATAGGCCTGAGGAGGCTGTCTCCTTGGTTTTCTGAAGTATTACTAAGGGAGCCAGAGGAAATCAGCACCCCCTGCTCAACAGAGCTCTGGGAATGTTGACATCCTCAGCTTCAGCTACATATTAAGCTAGGTCAAAAGATCACCTATCAGGTCCATTCTTAAATATCCTTCAGGTTGCTAGGGTTGGACTGTAATGAAGTAGTATGCAGGAGAGGTGCTGGCCCTCAGCTGCTCTATGTCAGTGTATGTGGGAAACACCTGAACTCTTCTATTACAGATCAGAGAGAGGAGCTGCAATCACATTCAGTAGACCGTGTACATTCCTGGGCTTTGACTTTGACCATGCAGGTCTGTTGTTTCTCACTGCATTGTTCATGTGGCCAAGTTGTGGGAAAGTCCCACTCACAATTGTTTCCCATCCTCCGTCCTAGGGTCTTACATTTTAGCACAACACTTCACATCTTATCTTCTAGATCCACTGTCCTAACTTTACTTCAACATGCATGTCTCTATTATCTGTACACCGTGTGTGTGTGTGTGTGTGCGTGCGTGTGTGTGTGTGTGTGTGTGTGTGTGTGTGTGTGTGTGTGTGGTTAGTTTGCATACAACTTTACGGAAACCTTGCCACTGAAATCCTCTAGGAGTCTATGTAAGTAATCTGTAAATTGTGGATCAGGCAAAATCCAAATGCTCTCCCGCAACGTGGCCTTCTAGAAAGAGTAGCATAAACTGCAATAAAAGGATATACTTGAAAGTAAAACTTGGAGGAAAGGCCCTGGCTTATCTACATTGTCACTGTGAACTGTGACATTGCTCTCTTGGCTTCTGTGCCCAGACATGAGGGCTCTGAAGCTATGCTGCCTCCTGTGGAACGGTGAATGAGCTTGTGTCACACGAAGCATATGAATGCAGTGAGAAGACAGTAGGAGGACATTGTGACACTGCCCTCCCAATGGAGACATGGAAGTGTTGACAATCACAGTGGGTGAGTCTCAAGCTGCACTTTGAGACCCAGCCAGGCTACGTTTCACCTGTCAGCTCACTTCCTGCACATCCACCACAGGCCAAGGGCAGGCTCAGATGAAGCTCTGTTGAAGACAGGTGCTGTCCCTTGTGAGCTGTGTCTCAGGGTATGCGGAAGACCATTCACCCTCCTGTGATGTGGGACATCAGAGTAGTAAGAGGCAGGCAAAGGGGACAGGTCTGTGTTTGTTCTTCTTGGCTACCATAACTACATCTTCTAGGCTAAGGATTTGCTCATGGGAGTCTGCTGTCTTACATGTGTAAAGGCCAAGCTGTCTGAAGTCTCAATAACACAACTGGCTCCAGGCTGCTTTCTCAGTCACTGGGATTTACACGCAGTCCTTCATACCTTGTCTTCTAGATCCACAAATTCTTGTCTGGCTTCATATGGACAAGGCACTTTATATGTCTTCTTACTAATAGTATGCTTTATAAGTGTGCTTATCCAGGGTGTTTTGTTATATATTTTAAGACTATTTTGAGTAGAATATTTCCCTGATTTCTTTCCCATAGTTGGTTTTTGGTATACAGGAAAGGTAATGAGTTTTGTGTGTTATTTTGCATTCTACTACTTTAATGAATGTATTTTCAGCTTTAAGAAACTTAATTTTTTAGAGACAAGTTGTCTCTATTTAGGATCACCTCTAACTAATTCATATTTGTCTTTGCATTTTAAGTGTTTCAATCCACATTATTTCATTTTATATTTTCAGATGATTATGAGGGGAATTTTACCCAGATTTTCTCATGGTATGATTTGGATTGGCATAAAGGAAGGCTAAGAAATTTTGTGTGTTCCCATTGTATTGTGCTTTTATGAATGTATTTATCAGTCTTAAGAGATGGTGATATTGGGGTTGGGGATTTAGCTCCGCGGTAGAGCGCTTGCCTAGCGAGCCCAAGGCCCTGGGTTCGGTCCCCAGCTCCGAAAAAAAAAGAAAAGGAAAAAAAAAAGAGAGATGGTGATACATTTTTAGTTTTAAAAATAGTATCACGTCATCTGCAAATGAAAAGATTTTGACTTCTTCATTTTTCATTTGGGTTACCCAAGTTCACCACCCACCACTGATGCTTATTGTTATTTATCCCACTTTTCCTCTGGGTTTCTCTCTTGTCTCTTTTCATTGTTGCTACTCCCCCTACCCTTTGTCCATCCTTCCCTGCCTCTACCTAGGTCCCTCCATCCTTCTGCCTCCCATGATTATGTTCTTCCCCTTCTAAGTGGGTTCAAGCATCCACAATTTGGCCTTCTGACATGTTACCCTTCGTGTTATCAATGAATTGTATAGTGGGTCTTCTGAACTTTTGGGCTAACATCCATTTGTCACTAAATACATCCCATGTTATGTCTTTTTCGATCTCTGTTACTTCACTATTTTCCAATTCCATCCTTTTGCCTATAAAGTTCCTGGTGTATTCATTTTTGATACCCGAGTACTGTTCCTCTGTTTGAATAGAGCGCACTTCCTATACTCATTCCTCAGTTGAGTTGAGGTCTATCGTGGTTGTTTCCAGCATTTGACTAATATGAGTAAGGCTGCTATGAACATATTCAACCACACGTCCTTGTCATTTGTGGATCAGGTTTGAGTATATGCGCTGAAGTGAGTGGTAAAGCTGGGTCTTCAGGTAAAGCTATTTGCATTGTTCCCATTATCCTCCACATTGATATCCAGAGTGGCTATACAGCTAGTAATCACACCACCAATGGAGGAGTGTTCCCCTTCCTCTACATCCCAGCCCAATCTGCTGCTGCCTCAGTTTTCTATCTTAGCCATTCTGATTGGTGTAATGAAGGATCTCAGGTTCGTTTTGATTTGCCTTTTTCTGATAACTAAGGATGTCGAACGTTTCTTGATGAGTTTCTCAGGCATTGAGATACCTCAGTTGAGAATTCTTGGTTTAGCTCTCTATCCCAGTTTAAAAGTCGGGTTATTTGTTTGTCTGGGAGTTTACCTTTTTGAGTATTTTGTTTATTTTGAATTTTGGCACTCTCTCAGATGTAGGGTTGGTAAAACTCTTCTCTGAATCTGTAGCTTGCTGTTTTGTCCTATTGGCAGTGTCCTTTGCTTTAAAGAAAGTTTTCAGATTGTTGAGATTTCATACATTTACTGTTGATCTTAGAGCCTGACCCTTTGGTATTCTGTTCTGAAAACTTTATCCTGTGCAAATGTGTTCTAGGAACTTTGCGACACTTTCCCTTCTATTAGCTTCTGCATGTTTGGTTTTATGTGGATTTCCTTGATTCACTTGGACTTGAACTTTGTAGAAAGAGAGAGAAATGGATCCATTGGCACTCAACTACATGCAGACCACCAGTTAGGGTAGCATCATTTCTTAAAATGCCTTCTGTTATGTTCAAAGTCCTCAGTCATCAGGAAAACGCAAATCAAAACAACCCTGAGATTCTGCTTCATACCAGTCAGAATGGCTGAGACCAAAAACTCAGGTGTTAGCAGATGCTGGCGAGAATGCGGAGAAAGAGGAACACTCCTCCACTGTTGGTAGGATTGCAAACCGGGCAACCTCTCTGGAAATCAGTCTGGAGTTTCCTCAAAAATTGAACATTGCACTGCCTGAGGACCCAGCTATACCTCTCCTGGGCAATACCCAAAAGATGCTCCAACGTACAGCAAAAACACATGCTCCACTATGTTCATAGCAGCCGTATTCATAAGAGCCAGAAGCTGGGAAAAACGCAGATGCCCTTCAACAGAGGAATGGATACAGAAAATGGGGTACATCTACACAGTGGAGTACTACTCAGCTATTAAGAACAATGACTTCATGGAAATCTTACAGCAATGGAAGGAACTAGAAAATATCATCCTGAGTGAGGAAACCCAATCACAAGAAAACCCACATTGTATGCACTCACTGATAAGTGGACATTAGCCCCAAATCTCAGATTACCCAAGATGCAATCCAGAGACCACATGAAGCTCAAGAAGGATGACCAAAGTGTGGAAGCTTCAGTCCTTCTCAGAAGGGGAAACAAAAATATTCACATGAGGAAGTATGGAGATGAAGTCTGGAGCAGAGACTGAGGAAAGGCTACCCAGGGACTGCCCTAACTGGGGATCCAGTCTATATACATCCACCAACCTCAGACAATATTGGTGATGCCAAGAAGTGAGAGCTGACAGGAGCCTGATATAGCTGTCTTCTGAAAGGCACTGCCAGAGCATGACAAATACAGAGGCGAATGTTTGAAGTCAACCTTTGAACTGAGAACAATGGAGGAGGCAGAGAAAGGATTGAAGGAGCTGAAGGGGTTTGCAACCCCATAACAACAATAATACCAACCAACTACAGCTCCAAGAGACTAAACCACCATTCAAATGGTACACATGGACAGACCCAGGGCTCCGGCAGCATGTGTAGAAAAGGATTGACTTGTTGGGCGTCAATGAGAGAAGAAGCCCTTGGTCCTGCGAGGCTCTATGCCCCAGTGTAGGAGAATGTCAGGGCAGGGTGGCAGGAAGGGTTGGGTGGGGGGGAGAACACCCTCAGAGAAACAGGGTGAGTGGGATGAGGTAGGGGGATATGGGTATGGAACAGAGAAAGTCTATAACATCTGAATGTAACTAAAAACAAATAAAGAATAAAAAATTTAAAAGGGCATAACAAATGCAAAAGGTTGGGGTGCCATTCCATAGTCGTGATGTGTTTCTTCTGTGAGAGCATACTGATTAACTCACTGCTCTATGACTGTTTTCTTATTTGAAAGTAAATAATGGGATCATCTCTGGAGTGGTTGGAAAGAATAAAAGCATTGCCTAACATGAATAGGTCCCTCCAGAGCGTGTGCTTAATATTCTAGGTATAGAGCAATTAGCTGGAGAGGGGGGATTAAAAACAAAAACCAAACAAAAAACAAGAACATCAACGATTAACATAAATTTTGAATGCTGGGATTAATGCGTGTGCTGACTTTGATCAGCTTTGTAGTTGCTTCTCATAAACACACGCATGTCCTATCACAGTTCTAGCAGTCGCCAGCAGAGAGAGCAGTGAGGTAGTGTGTGCTTCTTCCTTTCCAAGACACCCCAAGGCCTCAGGCCTGCATCCAGTGAGCTGGAAGGAAGAGCAGCCTGGTTGAAACTCCTGCTGCCATGGCAGATTCTGCAGGAACATTTTCCTTTGCCCACAAGGAGCCTGTGTGGAGGAGACCTCTTGGCGGTGTCCTCAAGGACTCTGCATGTCCTATTCTACAGGGAGAAGCCCAGATAGGTCTTTGAGAAAGGTCAGTGAGTTGTTGGGGGAAGTCTCTGTGTGGCATAGGGCCTGGTATGGGTGAAAGAATGGCTGCTTCCCTGAGGGCAAAGGATAGACCTTCTAGGGCTCTGACCTCCTACTTTATATTTTCACCTGGTGGCTTATTATTCATATTTTCTTAATGGGATACGACTATGGTCTTGGTGAGCATCTTGTCTCTCTGATTCTCAATCAGTTCTTTGTTGTCACAGAGCTTTTGAGCTTACTCCAGCCCCTGGGACTTATTCATACCTCCAAATTTCTCTGACTTTTGGGATTCCTAATATTTGTGGCAAACTGAGTGACAAAAGCAATGAATAGCCTGGTGCCCAGTACATATGGATCTGAGGGTGTATAGATATCATAAGCCTCTAGGATACACTCTAGGAAAGCAGCAGTGTGCTCTTAGGTCCCCTGTGTGACCTCACTTAACTTTGCCTGCTTTGTGGGCTTCTTCTATTCTGCTGCTCTCAGAAATGGAAACTCCTGGAATAGATGTATAGTGTCCCATTACCTTTGTCATTCTTAGGGTATTAGTGGGAGTAAGTTTGATTGAAATATACTCTCAAGAACATTATCCAAACCAGTGCGTCTTGTGTACCATCTATATGAAGTACCAAGTTCACAGACAGATCTGCATGAACTTCCCAAAGCCAGCAAATTGGAGCATGAAGAAAGCCCAAGGCATCCATTACCAGCATCCTTAGCACCTGCCCCAGGATGGGTAAATTGGCTTTGGTGGAAGAAGGGATCTACTGTGATAGCTGGCCCTCATACACCCAGAGAAGAATATACTAGGAGAGTTGGGGAAGGATTGTGGGAGAGATTAACTGGGTGACAGGGGGCAGTGAGCAGCATGCAATGTGAATAAGTAAAATATGTATAAATAAAGTTCTTTAACAAAATGGGACACAGTGTATTGTTGTACTAACTCTACTATGTTTACACTAGTGAACACTTTAACAACTAGAGAGACTAGACATGATAAAGGAGGATGCCTTTGTCATTTACAAATACTATTTACACAGCAAAGATAAATGAAATGGAGGACTTGCAGCCCAAAGATCGATTGTTTCCAGCACATCTATGTGACTCTCCTTCCCTTTATCAGGACTCTGGTAGCCTCTGTTTATGCAGGTCTCACAGATCATCCAAAAGGCAGTCCTTACCAGCTCTGGTCAAGTGCCCTTGTGCTCTTGGCAGACCTCTGCTCAGGCTGCAGAGGCACTGAAGGGCCAGCCTTCTCCTTGTGGGGGAAGCCATTATGTCAGCCATTCCAGACTCTCTGCTACCCAACTGGAGACTTCTGCAGAGGCCTGTTGACCTCAAAAACAGAAGCTTGGGTAATCCAAAACCCTAGGATGCCATCCTGCACTCATGATGTGTTGATTATCTGAGACCATACACGTTAACTCTCTTCTTCATGCCTGTTTTTCTTATTTGAAAGTAAATAATTGATCATGTGTGGTGTGGGTGGTAAGAGTAAAATCTTTAACATGAAGGATAGGGCCATGAAGAGTGTGGGTAACATTCTAGGTACAGAGCAAATAGAGGGAATTACCAAAGAAAACAACAGGAATTCTAACAACAATTGCAAAAAAAAAAAAGAAGAGAAAAAAGAAAAAAATTTTATGGGTGCTGGGATTAAAGGCATGTATCAACTCTGACCAGCATTGTAGGCATTTCCAATAAAATATTAACAAACAAACAACCCTATTATTCTTTTAGCAAGTGCAGCAGAGAAGACTGTGAGAGACCATGTGCTGCTACCACCATGCTATGATTCTGTAGCAACAACTTCCTTGGTGATAGGAGCCTGTATGCAGCAGGCCCCTTGGTGGGCCTGTCATCTCAAAAAAAGATGCTTCAGTAATCCAAAAGATTGGACTCCAGTATACTTCAGGCCAGGAAAGAAGCCAGCCACTATGAGTAAAAGAACAAAGGAAAAATAACATTGGAAAAATATGTGCCTTATTTGGAAGAAATGACCCTAAACTTCTGAGGCGTCCATCATCTCCACACCTCTGTTTTGAGCTTTGCATAGCGATGTTGTCCAACTCCAGGTGGGAGTCAGAGGCAAAGCCCTTCCCAGAAAAGACAGACGTGTTTTAGACTCTTACGACTGTGAGGTTAGGAGGCGTCATAGCACAGATTGAGCTAACCTAGGAGAAGAACACAGAAGCCACAGATGACAATGCCAAATGGACTTTCCCCTGAACTTATGGACCCAGTAAAATTGAGGTTTAACCTGACGTCAGGCCCTTCGACTCCCTGCCAATCCTGCTGATTCTTATGTTTGCTATGAGTAAAGTATCAAGGGGCAACCCCCAATATCCTCGTGCCTGGACTTGGAAATGAAGGAAGACAGATATTGGAGAAGTGATGGCTATCGGGCTACAATGGAGGAACACGCAGTCCAGGTTGACCTTTACTCACTGATGACCAATTTAATTGTCTGGCTATATTTGAGAAAGGAAGATGTCCAACTTAATATGTAAAAGAAGGGACAGAAATTTATGATTTTATATTTGCCCTGTAGTTGATACCCTATATTCACAAGAAAAGGGAGTTTTTATTGCAAAAAGTAGGATTATCAACCATTGACTTTGTGAAATACATGGACGTTTATGTGGAAATAGTGCCGGCTATTAAGGAATGCACAGTAAGCAAATATTATTCAGGTTTTATAAAATTAAAAGTATAGGAGAAATATATTGGCCTCTAGGAAACAGGGAAACTTTGGGAATTGGACTGTATGTATGTGCATTGTCTCAGGTGTAGATTTATTATTGAGAGAAATCTCTCTCATTTATGGTCCCTAGAGATTTGGGTGCTAACAAAATCTCTTATCCAATTCAGGGTTGTAACCAACTCTCCCCATCAAAAGCATTGATGACATCCGATGAAGCAGAGAGAAATATCTAACTTTGGAGGAGAAGTTGCCAAAGGATATTCCCTGGGTCACAGGAGGGGCTGCAGAAAAGGGCCCCATAGAAATTGGTTGCTTTTGGGAGAGCTGGGTAGCAGGTAGGCCATAGAACTTCCCAGTGACATAATCAGTAATCTCTTCCTTGGACAATCTCTTGTATCTAAGAGAGCACTAGAATCTTCTGTGATGTCACCAGTGTTGTGGTGACACCAACTGCCTGTGGGATTCCCTCAGTGCCTTTTGGGTTCACAAACAGGCATGTTACACCAGCTGCTCAAGCTCGTTCAGAAGGAGAGGGGAGACCAAGGAGAGTCCAGACCGAGGCAGAAGAAAGCTGGCCTCCTGTCTTGTAAGTACGGAAGAATGAAATCATTCTGGGGAAGGCACAGTGAGTACTGGGTAGAGTCGGGGAACTTCCTCCAGGAGGTAGGTTTGAGCTGAGTCTTTCAGGAGTCGGCCTTACAAGCAGGAGCCTTGGAATTTGTCAATGGCAGATCAAGAGTCAAGAGTCCTGATGATTAATTTGACAGAGGGCCAGGAATTGGCAGGCCTGCAGCTTCTTTTCTATGAGCCTTTTAATTTCTACTGCCAAGGAATGCCAGGAGGAAGCCCTATGAGGATAACAATGTGCCCGTTCATGGTTGGGTGCTGAAGCACTTCATCCTCTAGATTCCTGTAGGTTACTAAGTCTGTGGTGACAACAACAAGGAAGGATGAACCCCCTAGTCATGAATTGAGGTCGCAGACACTTTAAGCTTGAACACACGATTAGGGTTTGATGGTGCTGTGAACTCCAGGATTGACCTGCTCCACGTCTGTTATCTGCTGACAATGTCCCAAATCTTTATGTCTGAGGTAGATTCTATCTTTCAGTATGAGGGATCGTGTAATAGTGAGTGAGGCTTATGTATGGCAATGGAGGTTGGGAAGAGGGAAATAGCTTAAGAGTCCACATTAGAGATAGCTTTTCTTCTCTTTCAGGGATTCAACAAGTCTCCAGCCTTTCCTCTTCCTCAACCTCCATTTTGAGACTCATAATGGTCTTTTCTGCCCATGGGCTATCCAATATGTACATTCACTTGTGTTTATCTATCTACAGGGTTTCTTCGGAAGGCATCATCAGAAAATTTCATCAGTAACCATGAAAAGCGTATAAAGAATTTGGAGGAACTAAAATCTGAAATCCAGAAGTGTAAATCTGAGCGGGATGAACTTTCTCAAATCCTGGACCTTTATGTCAATGATGGTTTGAACTACAGGTAGTCATTATGCCCTGTAACCTACTGACTGTCTTGTGCTCTCTCTGCTAAGCCAAGAGACATCAAGAAAGTGTTTCATCTCTCATCCTGGACATTAAGGAGCCTTGGCAGGTGATGGCCTGTGAGAGAAGCTAGGTGCTGTGTGTTTAGGGTCAACCTCTCTTGTACTTGACCCTGAGTTCCTTGGAGTTGGATTGGATTTTTTCAACAGCTGGAAGGACCTGGTCATACTTGCTGCATCAACGTGTGTGAATGAAATGCCTGAATGTCATCACTCTTACTCTGATTTAGGTCATTATACACTGATTCTATGGCACCTCTATGATAAAGTTGGCATTCTAATTATGTTTGTATATGGGTTGGTATGTATGGATGGATGTGAAAGTATTTGTGTGTGTTTTGCTCAGGATCAGGGAGTCTGGGACCTTTGATTGGGTCTGAGGATTTGTTTGATGAACAGTTTGCAGGTCATGATAGTGATGAGTCTGTGGAGGCCGTCATTGATCAACAGAGCACTTTGCTCCTTCTGTTTACCTTGCTGGCACATAGGGCTCTCCTGAGGGGAGGAGGTGTTATGAATCCTCTTCCCTGTAAAAAGTAGTTACGGCCTCTGGGAGTCATGTAACAAGGATTGAGAATCTCTGCTTTCAAAACAAGAGAAATGTCATCACACATCTTTCTGTTGGACCCAAGGCTGTGGCACAGACTGGAGGAAACATCTTATATTTCTTACACAACTGTTCAATTCCTTCATGCTGACCTGACCAGATCTTGAAAGTCGGCTCCCTCCATTTGGTCCCCTGGCTCTGCCGTCCAATGCCCAGGATAATGAGTTTAACCAGCACCAATAGGAAGGAGCAAGTTTGTGTTATATAAATGGGCCTAGGTAGTCCAGAGAACACTCTGATTTCATTTATTTATTTATTTATTTATTTATTTATTTATTTATTATTTATTTATTTATTTATTTATTTTCCTGCTTTGAACTTTATTTTCTTTTTTTTTAATATCCAAGGATGGTTTATTGTGACCTAGAAAAGGTCACTGTGGGAATAAATTCTTGGCACTTGTTATTCCCAAAGATGCAGCTCTCAGACTTTCCCTCCTCCTATACAGAGGGTCTTTATAGGACCATATCTCACCAGCCTTTTAAGGAGCCCTTATTTCAAAACAAATGTGTGCTGATTTGCAGAGAAATATTTTCTATGGGAGAGTGAGGGTTTGAGTCTCACTGTTGTGTTTTTGCTGTGGTCTTTGAGTTTTCCACTTTCTTCCCTAGCCCCCATTCCTTGAATTTGAATTTTTTATTGGCTATTTTTTATTTACACTTCATCTAATTCTGAACTCATGAGTTCAGACAGTTATTGTTCCTTGGGTCATGTTCTAACACAGGCTGAGTGTTGAATTGCCAATGCTTAAATCCCAACATGAGATGAGAATGATGGATATGCATAAGATGACCAACTGGATAAGTGATGCCATGGAGAAGTACAAGGAGCTCACACAAGAGAACAATTCCTACCGGTGAGTCACTGACAGAAAGGAGACCCCAGCACTAGGCGGGAAATACTTCTGTCCAGCTATGACTTTGAAAAAAGATCTGTGGTCCATGAGAAACACATGGAAAGTTTGTATAGCTGCTGGTCTTCTATCATCCCTCAGAGGGGATTGGCCCTCCACCTGCCAATGGTTTTAGAATACCATGAACACATAAGCACCCATATGCACCATTTCCTCTTCTTTGATGTGCATATACCGTCTTAGTGTCAGGATTTTCTGAAGTACTTTGATTCCCGTGGACTGCGGACTCGGGATTTGACCTGCCTCTAATTGGTGCCAACATGTAAACTGTGGCTCTAGTCTGGAGATGCCTGGGGATGGGGCCCTTGAAGGGATGATTGTACTTGCAGGAGTGGCAGGCAAATAGAAACTGCCTGGGATTTACCATTATTTGTTTTTGATTCAGCATCAGAAACTTCCACCTCCTGAATGAACGCAATGAATTGAAGAAGAATGTAAGGATTTTGATGAATGAGAACAGAAAACTGCTGGTGGAGCAGACTGAACTGCAAGCATCCTGTGAGGAGGGAAAGAGGTTGTGTGAGGAGGCCAGCAAGACCATGTACACCGCAGATATTGAATCCTTGTGTCCTGTTACTTTTGAGTAAATCGAATGTATCCTTGTGAATCAAACAGTGATCTCGAACTCGTCACTCTTAAGAACCTTCTTTATTGAAGTGTGATATAACCATTTGAAATCCCACAGCTCTCAGGCAGAGATGGATCTCTGCATTCTCACAGGGATTGGGCATCATAATTACTTCCCAGTCAGACTGAGATACAAAGAAAATTGTACTTTCAGTGTAGATTGTGTGTCCAACTCTGAATACCAACTTCATGATGAAAAAATTATCAATGCCGTATCCTTATCAAATATTTAGCCACCGCTAAAATATACTCTTTTGTGGATGAGAGTTTTGAACATATTAATGGGATATTCCTCAGGTTTTCTGTAGTATCTCCCAGGAAATAAAACAATATTATAGGGAGTATAGAAGCAGTCATGAAACAGAATTGCTTGCTTTTGGTTTCCTTCAAACATGATATCAATTGTAACTGCACAGAAGAGATAATAAATTGCAAGAGCTTTCAGGGGATAGGGTTTTTATGGTTGGTTGTTTTCTTGTTCTTCTTGATTAGGATGGTGACTTTTGTTCTTGACAATGTACTATGTTCCATTTGGGATTTCAACTCAAGCAGACCACATAGTTTACAATTCAGTTTCTAGATTTCTTTAAAAGCTGGACAAAATATCCAGGCAAAGGTGCCCTATGAGTTTTCTCCTTTGTTTTTCCCTCCTTTTGGCGCTTTTGTTTTTGTTTGTTGTTGTTGTTGATTTATTTTATATTTATGAGTGTTTTGCCTTCTGTAGGTCTGTGCGTGCTGTTCCCCAAAGGCCAGAAGGGGTCATTGGGTTTCACCTGGAACTTAAGTGACAGAGGATTGTTAGGTGCCCTGCAGGTCTTTTGAGAAACAAATTCTCAAATGATGAGCCATCTCTCCAGCCCCTACCGTGGACGTTTGTCCTTCATCGTGTTCCTAATTTGTGGCAATGGATCATACCTGAACAAAGTGTTTCTTGAGATATGTAGGGACACATTTATGGGGTCTGCATGCTAATTATCTAGACTTCCAGGCATCTATGTGAAGTTTTTAGTTAGGGTTTCACTGCCGAGAACAGATACCATGACTAAGACAAATGTTATAAAGGGCAGCATTTAATTGGAGCTACTTAAAAGTTCAGATCTTCAGTTCTTTATCATCAAGGTGGGAGCCTGGCAGCATCTAAGCAGATATGGTGCCGTAGGAGCTGAGAGTTCTGCATCTTCATGTGATGTTTGCTAGCAGAATACTCAGTTTGAGGCAGCTACGATGAGGGTCTTAAAGGCCAGACCCACAGCGAAACACCTGACCCAACAAGCAAATACCTACTCCAAAGAGCCATACCTCATAATAGTACCACTCCCTGGGCCAAGCATATACAAACCTTCTCATTCCACTCTGAGGCTTCCAGAGGCTTGTTCAAACATATGAGACTATGGGGGCCACATCTAAACATAGCACAATGCAAAATCCATTAGGTCAACTTCCAGAATTCCTATAGTTCATAGCAGTCTTAAAAATGTTCAGTGTAAAGTTGAACGTGTCATCTGAGATCGATCCAAGCACTTAGGTGTAACACCCACGCTAGACAGGAACCCAGCTGGGTAAACTTTAAACTCTGCATCTCCATGTCTGATGTCAACGTGGTCTTCAGATCTCCAACTCCCTTTTGATCTTTGTTGATTGCAAGAAAAGTTTCCTGCTGTGCTGTTTGCACTCCGTGTTAGCAGCTTTCCTCAGTAGAGAGTCCATGGCTCTGGCGTCTCAAACATCTGTATGTCTCCAAGGCGACTTCAATGTTCCAGCTTCTTCCTTCAATATCTGGGACCCACACATGATCTGGGCTCCTCCGAAGAGTTGGGGTCACGTCTCCAGTTCTAACCTCTGTAGCACTCTAACCTCAGGTTGATCCATACCACTGTTGCTTCTGTTCTTTGTGATCATCCAGTGGCACTGGAATTCCCAATGTACTGGGGTCTTTCACTGCAACTAAGCTTCACCAGAGCCTTCCATAGGTGCCCAGTCCCAGATTCTTTGCATGACCTCTTAAGTCCTGGGCCATCAAGAAAAATGGAGTCATCACCTTCACTAATGGCCTTCCATGGCATCTCACAGTGTCAAGCCTCACCTCCTCTTCATGACCCTTTCGTGTCTTCAAAACCAGTACTAACTGGGTGACTGTTAGACTTTACCAAGGAGAGCTGTAGCACCAGCTTCAGCCTTGGCTCTTTCTATAACACAGCTTCTTTGTGCTCTCAAAAAGCACTCCCCATAAGATTTTACCACTTTGATTCTGGTCTCATTTTAATCAGCACTAATTTCTTAGTTCCAGTGAACCAGCACCAATTGTCCAGTAGTCCCTTCTATTCTGTACACTAAAGTCAGGGCTTTGTGGGCAAAGCTGCTGACTTCTGCTGCTCAGAGGTGCTGGAATTGCTCACCTCATTCTATTCCATTATCACTAGCTTCCTCTTTTCCACTCCTTCCCTGCCTCAGCTTGCCTGTCCTGGATCTTCCTGTGTAGATTGACCTTGAACTCAGATCTTCATGCCTGTCTCAACGCCCTGGCAGTCCCCTACATTGGGTAAATGATCCTTCAGAGGACGGTGAAGTTAGGGTTTTACTGCTGTGAACATATAGCATGACCAGTGAAAGTCTTATAAAGGACAGCATTTAATTGCAGTGGCTTACAGGTTAAGATGTTTAGTCCAATATCTTTAAGGTGGGGGCGTGTCACCCTCTAAGCAAGTATGGTCCAATAGGAGTTGTGAGTTCTACATCTTCATCAGAAGTCTGCTAGCAGAATACTATCATTCAGGCCTTTCTCTAACCCCAGATATCTTATTCAAGCAACTGGCTTTTGAAAATGCTAATACAGTAGAGAAATGCTGTCTCGAAAACCAACCAACCAACCAACCAACCAACCAACCAACCAACCAGACAAAGACATATTAAAAACAGCAACAACAAATGAAAGAAAGAAAACACCAATGCATACTCTTATGTGACCTTACCACCAAGTTATTTCTGAATTGTAAATAAAAATGCCTATAGTCAAAAGCTGTGCAGAATTAAGACAGGTGTTCCCTGGTGATCCCAACTTGGGGGTGGGAGGAGACCATTACAGACAGGGGTAGAAAGAAGAACGTAGAGGAGAAGCCACCATGAGGTAAGAATCTTTAAATAATGGCCGTGTGAGTGGTCTAATTGGAGTGAAAAGCAGCCCAGACAAAACCATGGCAAATTATACAATGGAATTATTGGAGAAATATGCATAATAGTATAGAGGATAGCTATCTGCCCAGTTCTTGTGCTAATTAAGGATTATCATAGACCTTTTATCCAGAAACTAAATGGACAAAGGATGGGCAGAAATCCATGGTTGGGATCAAATACTTTCCACCACACAAAACCAGATCCAGCCCCTAGAATTACAATCTTCCCAAGCCCAGATACCTACAGACCAGCATAGAAACACAACCAGTAACAGCCATGACATTAAAATCTTTATTAGAACCATCAACACTATGACAGAAGGCCCTGAATATGTCAACATGACTGAAGAACAGGAATAAAAAAGACTGTAAAACAGCATTTGCACACATGAGAGAGGTCTTTAAAGAGAAAAATAAGGAAATCTGTGAAAACACTAACTGTGGAAGGAAATGAATAAAGAAATCCTAAACAGAGAGATGTGGATGAGTAAAATGTAGGAACTCAAATAGTCTCTCAGAGGCAGACCTTAATAACAGACTCCAACAGATGGAATAGAGAACCTCAGGCATTGAAGAGATGATAGAAGGAATGGATACGTAGATAGAGGGAATCTTAAATCCAAAGGGAGGAAAAGAGTGGAGGGGGAAAGGAATAAAGGAAAAGCAAAGGAAGAAAGGAAGGAAGGAAGTCAATCCTGGAAGAAAACATCCAAGAAATAGACAGGATTTTTCTGCAAAATAACAAATATAATAATGATAAAGACAATAAAGTATATAGGAAGGATGAAAATAAACTTGGGTCAAAGGCAAATAAAACAAAAAACAAAAACAAAAACCAACCAACCAACAAACAAACAAACAAACAAAAATTCTCAACAAAATCATAGAAGAAAATGTCCTTAACTTAAACAAGAGACTCATCAAAGTAAAAGGAGCACACAGTATGAAATAGACTGGAGTGGAAAAGAAATTCCCCTGGGCATATATTTCCTAAGACAGTGAAGATGGAGAACAAATAAGTGTAATAAAATCTGCAAGGGAAAAAGTACTGGTAACATACAATGTCAGTCCTCCTATGAGAATCACACATTACTTCTCCCAGAGACTCTAAAAGCCAGAAGAGCCTAGATAGATTCACCGAAGACTAAGAGACCAGACTAATAAAGTTGGATTTTTGTTGACCCAAGGGCCTCCCTTCTTTTATCACATACAATATTATTAGATACTTCCTAAAATTGCCTTCAGAGCTTCTTTGAGGAAGCCTGAGGAGCTTAAGACCTCTGATAAAGTATTTTGTACAAAAGGACCTGCTTCCTTTTTCCTTATTTCTACTACAGCAGGATGGAGGCAAAGTTTTTTGCAAACTACTTTTAATAAGTAGCCCACATCATAGGTAATGGAAGAGAAAAGTTATTAGGATATGGGGAAGAGGACCTGTTCAGCAATAGTTCTTCAGGAACGAGCTTGTTTTTCTTTGGCAGCAGTTCAGGACAACAGCAAGCAGCAAACATGACTCCGGAGGGGATTTCACAGGGGAGGAAAGCAGGAGTGAGGTGGAAACATTGTGGCAGCGGCTGTGCAGACTCAGGAGCTCCTGCTCAAGCTGCAACAAAGCACCCTGTGCTCTGAAGCACAGCAGCTTAGCCAGTTAGCTGGAGACCTGGCTCTCCCACTGCCCGCCTTACCTGGAATCCGCACAGGATCCAAGAGGACAAACAACTGTGCCTAAGCCGAGCAGGCAGCGCAAAAGCGCCTGTGAAGGACCCGCAGATACCCACCACCTTAGTCAGCTTCATCGGAGCAGAGAGTCTAAAGTCTTTTCCTCCTTCAAGCATGGCACCCCAGCCCATTTTCTTTCATTCCCTGCCTTTATTTTGATGGCTTCTACTTCCCTTCATAAGTTTGTCATTTAGTTTCTTTTCTCTCTTTTTTGTTTCTTTGTTACTTTCTTTCTATCAACTAATATAAAGGACCAGCAATGTGATATTTCTAACCTAATATTTGTTGTGGTTTATGCCGTACATATTTGCACATTAAAATTCTTTTTTCTTGCATTTGCCACACTTTAATCGGACTCATTAGCTTAGCTCAATTTCGGTTCTTGGGTTTTCTGAGGTAAGTGAATGTTGGGGTGACCTCATTCCCAACTCCTGATCCTTGTGCCTCTAAAGTCAAATGCTTATGAATTTTCAAAGTTTTCTTTGCCAGTGGATATGTGTGTGTCTGTGCACATATGTGCCACAATATTGAGTCCATGTTTGTACCATGGGTCCCAGGTATTGAACTCAGATAATCATACTAGGGTAGCAAGTTCTTTTACCTGCTAAGGACCTTGCTGCTATTGCACAAGTGTGTGTGTGTGTGTGTGTGTGTGTGTCTGTGTGTCTGTGTGTCTGTGTGTCTGTGTGTTTGTGTGTGTGTCTAATTTTCATATATGTATACACCATATATTGCGCCAATCTCTGCCTCTCAATACCATTGTCCTTCCTTTCCTCACCTCTTCTATCATTTCTTTTTATCCCTCTGGACAGTTTCTCGTTGTTGACATCAATTTAAAATGTAGGAACACACACACGCCATTTGAAACCAAGTTAAAATGAAAAAATAAAAATATGCAGTCTTTTTGATCAGTACTCCTTAGCAATAGCTTTTCTTTGATTTTTTTATACATTTGATATATAATAATTAATGGGCAATCAGCTTGCAAATTTTCCTTAATGATTATATCCTTGGAATTTTCATAAATGTTAGTATACTATCTGTGGATAAAAATGTCAACTTTTAATTCCTACTAGTGACGGGCCTTAAATTATCACCTTCCTCCATTCTGACCACAGCAGTCTGCTGTCTATAAGGGTGATCACCACTTAATAAATAAAAGGGAAACAGAAGAGTGGTCTTGTTCTGACCCCTTCTACCCAAATGGTGTTACATGTTTGTCCTGAAGAAATGAGGATATGTTTTGCTAGGTATGGGGTGCCAGCTTGTGGAAGTGAGAATTTAGTGCACCTGAGTGATGTCTTCTCCCACAGTTGCCTTGGCTGGAGGAGACCTGAATCATCCCAGTCACAAGCACTCCTCTCTCGAAAGAAACCCAACCTCAGCTTTAAAGGAAATGGACACTTAATATCCAGTGAGATTCGTGCACATCCCTCACTCTGGCATAAGTCCAAAAGACTTTCAGAAAAATGAAAGGGCACTTAGCGCCATTAGAAAATTCATGCCAGAGTCTTCTGTCTAGTCCAATGGAACAATGCCTCGAAATACCCAGCTACAAGTTGTTAATCTATACGCCATGCCGTGAATCATCTAAGGTGATAGTATATTTCATAACGCCCTAGTAGGTACTTAATTGCTTCTTTGTGGATCTTTTGTGATTTTTCATGGTGGTGGTCCACTGTTACTTCAAGAGTTCAAGCAGGAGGGCAGAGGCAGGGAGTAGAACATCCTTGTTTACATAGATAGTTCCATGCTAAATACAAATAAAAAGATCTTGGATTACAAATACAAAACCCCAAATGAACATGTCATTGCAGATGTGTGTCCCTTCTGAGCGCACAGGTTAAAATCAAACTTTATCATGCCAAGAGAACATCCACAAGAAAATTGCTGGAGACACCAGGCAGATTAGAATAGAAGTAATGGTGCCGGAGAGGTGGTTCCACAGTTAATACTAGCTACTCTTCCAGAGGTCCTGAGTTCAATTCCCAGCAACCACATAGTGGCTCACAACCATCTACTGTGAGATCTGGCGCCCTCTTCTGGTCTGCAAGCATGCATGCAGGCAGAATGCTCTATACGTCATAAATCTTAAACAAACTAAAATAAAAATAAATAGGTTTGGAAAGCTATGTGTATTATATATAAAAAGTGCAATTACATCTACTGCTATCCTGCATAGATATACAGGGGCCTGCAGCATCCTTCTATTTCTGATAGTTCACCCACCACTTCAATATCTGAGACCAGTGTCACTTATGAAATACTTCATTTAAGTTATAAATGTACCATTGTCATTCAAGCCTGGAAATATTAACTCTTTGAATGAATGTACAGAGAATTTTAGTCAGTATGTTGCCACAGGATCTGTCAGGGGTTGGAGAGATGCTTCACGGATTAAGAGTACCAATTGTTCTCCCAGAGATCCTGAGTTTAAATCCCAACAACCACATGGGTACTTACAGAACTCTGCAATGTGATCTGATACACTCTTCTGGTGTGTTTGAAGATAACTACAATGTACTCACAAGTAGATATTATATAGTAAAAAAAAGGAAAAATAGGACTTCTCAGTTTAATCTGGCAAACCTAAATGTCATGGACTTACTGGATGGAGCAGGGTGGGCTTGATCCTGTAGGAATGTACCCAAGCACTGAAATTGGCACTTTGAGTCACTATGCCCAGTTGTGAAGAGTCCTTTCATGGTTGTGGTGAGCAACTTTGCTTATCCTTTCCCATCATCCAATTCTTTCTATATAAATGAGATCATTTCTGTAGTGTCTGGTTTCAGGTGAATTCTGATTGGCTCTGTGATTCTGACATTTTTGTGGCTCCAGTTGACTAAAGAGGAAGCCATCCATGGTTTTCTAGGTCTCTGAGTGTTTTACCTCTTTTAAAAATATTAATCAATCATGTTTATTTAAAGTATTAACATCAGAAATTTTTAATGGGAATTATTTTAAAAAATCATTAAACAACCAAATCGATTTTCCTATTCTAGCCATATAAGCCAGCTGGACTTTGTAAGGAAAATGATCTAAAGCATCAGTGTCAAGGACTACAGAAAACTGCCACCCACAGGTAAACTGCCACAGTAAAGTGACTACAGCATGGTTCTGTCATTCATACCAGACAACCTAGAATAAATACCTTATAAAAAGAATTAAAATCTATCCAAACCACTTAAAATACTTAAATGCAGAAACCTTAATTTTCCTTCAGTTGGGCCAGAAACCACCACAGTCGCTATGGTCAGTGTTCCAGGGAGAACGAGTGGAAAGTTTAAGCTTAGGCCAACCAACATAGCCCTCGACTTTTCAAAGAAATCGTTTACTCAGGTATACTGTAAATAAGGACTGTGGCAACACAGGAAACAAAGGCAGTTGGCAAGTGAAACTTCTAGAAGCTCATGAAACTGCAGATGGAAAAGGAGAGACAGGTAGTGCCAGGTTCTCTGCAGTCGTTCGGTCGTGCAGGGTGTCAAACAATCGCTGCTTCCCACACCAGGATGTTAGCCCACAGGAGGGGCTGGCGGGACCTGTCCACTGTGAGGACTGGAAGGCTTTCCAGGAAGGCTGAAGCCTCTCAGGTTAGGAGGCCTCAGTAGAAAGAGGAGCACAGCGATCACCATCCAGACCATCAAGATCGCAGTGATGCTGATGCCACTGTCACCGGAGGGCCCTGGCAATTCCCGAAGGCATTCTGTGTTGGTACAATAGGCCCGGGACTGCCGGAGCAGATTGATGAGTCTTCTCATAGTGCGTTCATGAGAGCAAATACATTCACAGGGATCAAATCCTCCTTCAGTCATGGTTGGTTACTGTCGCGCCCACCTCGACCGGCAAGGAAGACGCAACACCGTTGGATCCTTCTCAATCAGCCTTTATTGCAGGAACACCTAGTTGATGATACGGGGACCCCGGGGAACAAAGGCACTTGCCTTAAGTACAAACAGACAGCATGGCTAAGGACTTGTCCTCGGGGGATTGGTGGAGTAAAGACATCTTATTAACATGCTTATCAACTATGACCTAGTAAAGATGTCAGAAGAAAGCTAAAGGTGGTAGTAAATACAAGCGACCACTAGATGTCAGTGCTATAGATAAATGCTCCCAACATCTCCCTCTTTTTTGTTTTATTAAAAGATGAGTCCATTAGGTGGAGGTAGTGGTCTGAGAGAGATCAGACATGCCTCACAGAGTGCCCAGCTCGGCCATGACGAGCCACTCCTGCAGTTAGGACTGCACCCCAATGGCTAGAGATGACTGAAATGTACAACACACCGTTCTGGGCTATTGGTGTGCTAATAATAGGGGAGAGACAGAGCAGAGGGGCATGGGACCAGCCCGAATGTACAAACAGGGCAGGGCCACCTCTGTTTATGACTGGTCTAGATCTGGGTGTCACGTCAATACACGTCATTGCTCCTGTCTTAGGTCGTTCCTCTCAAAACTCGGCCTTACCCGTCACTGGAAATTAACCCTATCGCCACCGGGCTCCTGGCTTAGGTTGGTCCGAGCCTGAGGAAAGTTGCCCGTCTCTGGACACAATGACCTCACATGACAGTGACAAAATATGATCTAGGGCGAACTCTCAATCTTTTAGAGAGGCCAGCCACACACTGGGAGAAGCACCGCTCTCAATGGCCGCCATAGCCTGGTAAACAATCGCTTTGTGTCTAGCATGTTCTCGTTTTAAACGGCAAAAAAGCCATAGGCATACTCCACATCCCAAGAGGACAATGGCCCCCCAGGCAAACATGCCAGCCCATTCTTTGAAAAACGAGAAAGCATTGGTGATCCACGAGGTGAAATCCCCAATCGAGATGGGTTCCATTCTGGTGTTGTTAAGGACAGCAATCTGCATCAGCAATTGTCTCGATAATTGTTCCGCTTCCATGGACCAGTTTCCTTTCAAATAGTTAGAGATTTCTTTGCTCTGTTGAGAATACTGAGAAAAGTTAGCTTTCAATGGAGTAACACATAAGCCTCTAAAGGAGGAAACGCAGGACAGCTGCGTCATATGATATAATGCCTCAATTTGTTCTTGAAGCAGATCTATTCGTTGGTTAGCTAATAGAAAGCCAGATGTCAAGTGGGTATTGAATTCTTCTTGTATCTCCAATGCTACTGTGGTTCTTTCTACAATCTTATTGATAGTCTCAGCCGTCTGTATTTGATTAGTCATAGCAATCGCGGCTGTTGTAGCTGCAGCGGCTGATAATACAATGGCTGAAATTATAGCTGCCGTAATACCAAAATCCCTTTTAGTTCTTAATAAATGAAGTATGGGAAAATCATCCGGATTTGCTACTACAGGGATAGGCGCAAAGGAGGGAATCTTTACAATCACTGCGGTATCATTGGTGCCATCCCAGCATTCAGCTAAATAACAAACTACGTCAGAGCTATTGCAATTTAAAGCATAATTACTTGCATTAGTGCTTATCAGAAAAAAGAAAGGTGGTCTAACACATACTGGAGCGCCAACAGCAGCATCATTAGCTATTAGTCTATTAATCTTAACACCTACTAAACTTGTATTGTTATTGGTTCTAATGGCTGAAATGTTATATAATGTAAATTCTTCACCTAATAATCGAGCAAAAGGAGTTAGAGATGTGTATGCTCCCTGCTCATTAGATAATACCCATTGATACCAGGGCCAAAAATTACGTTTGCCAGTCTTATTTCTCTTCCTATCATATTGGGCATTGCTAAGAGGAGGGGAAAATTCAAATCCCGGTAGGAATTGTTTAGGTCTATGGAACGGACTCTGACATGGGGTAAATTTAGGTGGAAAGGCTTTATATGGGGGGCAAGTAGGTAGGACTCTACGACAGGTAGAGTTAACCAGTTTGCGAATGCCTTGCCCCGGGAGTGATGGAAAGCTACCATTATGCATCATAATCAAAGTTGTAATGTACGAATTAGCAGAGTTATCAATTGATGTATCTCCATTGCCTGAAGAGGCCCCTTGTGTAATTTTACTCAGAGCAGCCTGGATGGCTCCAGTGCCCATAGCACGGTTGCTCACAGGATCTAACCAGTTTGCCAAAGTGGTCCTTCGCAGCCATATACAAGGCTGGGAGGAATTTCTAAGAGTGAAACATAAAGTATGTAACAGTGAAAGATTAGTGGCAGTATATCGTTGAGGCAATTCTCCACTAGGCACTATACAAGGAACATCACGCAAACAGGATGTGGAGAAAAAGGTTGGCAAAACAGTAGAATTGCTATGAACTGGCATAAGTACTGGCCAGGATCTGGCGATAGCCCACAGCGTGAGTGAATCAACCTGGATCATCATTTCCAGTAGTAGTAGTAGTATTCGTAGTCTCATCTTCACGAATAGCAGGAGGCAGTTTGCGAGTCAAACGTTCAGGCACCCAGATTGGATTGTCTTGATTCTGTGGAAAAACACAAACAGCTCCCCTAGATCTCGAAATTACGGGATCTGGGCCACACCATTCACCAGTTAAGACATCCTTCCACTTTACATCTGCATAAGTCATGGGTTTCGTGGCTGCATGGCGATCTGCAGCAGAGCGGCCATGCGCATCCAAAATTAAAAAATTTAGAGTAAAGAGAGCTAAAGACAACTGTTCTTTTGGTGTCCTGCCATAGGCAATTCCCCCTTTTTGTTTTTGTAAGAGCTCTTTTAAAGTACGATGTGCTCTTTCCACAATTCCTTGACCTTGGGGATTGTATGGCAATCCTGTAGTATGTTTGACCTGCATTGTTTGGCAAAATGTCTGAAAAGACTTTGTGGTGTAGGCAGGTCCGTTGTCTGTCTTGAGGCTGTCAGGCTTTCTCCAGGCTGTCCACGCCTCTAAGCAATGACTAATGGCATTACGAGCCTTTTCACCAGTCATTAGAGTGGCATGTATAATGCCAGAGCAGGTATCAACAGAAACATGTGTATATTTTAAGTTTCCAAACTGAGATATATGTGTAACATCTATTTGTCAGAGCTTTAATGGAATCAGGCCACGAGGGTTAATTCCCACCTGAGGAGGGTGGTGAAATTGAACACAATTCTGGCAGCGTAATACTATATCACGAGCTGTAGCTCTAGAGATTTTAAATTTTTGTTGAAGAGTGAAAGCAGGAACATGAAACTTTTGATGAAATTCTCTAGCGAGATCAACTGGAGCTGTATGAAAAATGAATTCTCTGTGAGTACTAGCATCCACCAAGGCATTATTACTGGCCATGGGACCAGGCAAATTAGTATGAGCTCGAATATGTTGTATGAAAAACTTATTTTTTTCTGGCCCAAATTAATTTTTGCAATTCTAAAAGAATTTGACATACTGTACTAGTCGACCTAATTGGCCCTGCTATTTCAAGAGAGCGCACAGCGTTGACTACATAAGCAGAATCAGAAATTAAATTAAAAGGATCATGAAATCTTTTGAAAACCTCCAATACAATTTTGCATTCTGTAATTTGGGGGGTGCCTGGATTGAATTGAATTAAGACTGGTTCTTGAGAATTAACCATATAGGCACCTACACCTGTTTTGGAGCCATCTGTATAAATATCTAATGCTCCAGACAAAGGCTCTGAGGCAGTGACCTTTGGAAAAATTACTGGATGCTCAGTAAAAAATTGCAACAAAGGATCCTTAGGATAATGATTATCAAACTCTCCGTCAAAACTACAGCGTAATATAGCCCAATCATCTATCAAGGCACACAATGTTTCTACCTGAGTTGTAGTATATGGTACAATAATCCTCTTTGGTAAGATGCCAAAATGTTGAATGCAAGATTTAACACCTAACATAGCAAGCTGCGCAACAGCAGAAGGATAGTATTCAAGAGTCTTATTAGGAGAAATATGAGGATAAATCCACAGAAGTGGTCCCTGTTGCCATAGCACCCCTGTAGGCTGACGAAAAGTTCTCAGTATACACAAAAAAAGATCCTCATTTTCCTTGTATCTTCTCAGCATTGCCTTTTCTAGTCCTCTCTCCACTTTCCTTAGAGACATTCGTGCTTCCTCAGTTAAAGCACGGGGTGAAGTAAGCTGAGAATCCCCTTTAAGGATCTCATAGAGTGGTTGTAAATCTGCATTAGGCATGTTTATATAGGGTCGAATCCAATTAATACTTCCCAGCAACTTTTGAAAATCATTTAATGCTTTTAAATGATCCTTTCGTAATTCAATTTTCTGAGGGGAAACATTATGAGGAGTAATCTTTGCTCCTAAATATTCTCCCTTTTTGCCCATTTGAACCTTCTCTGGTGCTATAAACAATTGATTACTTTCAAGCATCTTTATCACTTCAGCATAGGCCGTTTCTAGGGTACTACAGTCTTTAGCAGAAAGCAATATATCATCCATAAAATGTATTATTCTCAATTTTGGAAATTGATCACGTATAGGCTGTAAGGCTTTTCCCACATACAGCTGACACATAGTAGGGCTATTAGCCATACCTCGAGGTAAGACTACCCACTGATAGCGCTTATCGGGCTCTTCATTGTTCATAGAGGGTAAGGTAAATGCAAATCGCACGCTATCTTGCGGGGCAAGAGGGATGGAAAAAAAGCAATCCTTTATGTCAATAATAATAATAGGCCAATTATCAGGAATACTGGAGAGCAAAGGTAAACCCCTCTGTATGGGGCCCATTATTTGCATCTGAGAATTGATAGCTCTTAAATCATGCAACAATCGCCACTTTTCTGATTTTTTCTTAATGACAAATATAGGTGTATTCCAGGGCGACGTGGATGGCTGTATATGTCCCAATTTTAGCTGTTCAGACACTAATTCAGTAGCAGCAGTTAATTTCTCAGAGGATAAAGGCCATTGAGGAATCCACACATGTTCCTCTGAAATCCATGTAATGGGTATGCTTCCCTCAATGGCCCCTAGGAAAAACCCAGACCTGTTCTGTCTCTTTTTGATTCCAGTAGCACTGGGTCAACTCGTCCTTGTAAATTTTTTCCCAAACCTTTTTTGGGCATGTAGCCCATTTTAATCATCATGTCCTTGGCCTGTGGAGAGTACTCATTAGTCAGCCTCAAGTCCAGATTTATTAAGACATCTCTGCCCCACAGTGTCACTGGAATGTCTATGATATAGGGAGTAAACCTTCCTGACCTTCCTTCTGAATCCTCCCATGTCAATTCCTTTGAGCTAATTAGAGGAGCCATTTCGTACCCAAGGCCGCGTAGGGCCCGAGAAGATTTTTGTGCAGGCCACCTGGATGGCCAGTCATGCACAGAGATAATGCTACTATCTGCTCCAGTGTCTAATAAGCCAAGAAAAGAGTGTCCTTCCACACTCAAGGTTAACATTGGACGATTGCCAAGCTCTAATGAGATGAAAGCAAATCGGGAGCCTGTAGATCCCAAGCCCCTATCTCCTCTAATTCTATTATCAGCAGGAAAATGTTTATGCAGGCTGGGTAGAAGCAGCAGCTGGGCAATTCTGTCTCCAGGGGAAATAGCAGAAATTCCCTGGGGAGAGGCTACCAGGACTTTTACTGTGCCCAAATAATCAGGATCAATTATTCCAGGTACAACGTGTAAGCCTTTCAGGGCAGAAGAGGAGCGCCCCAACAACAGCCCAACTGTATCTTTAGGGAGAGGTCCCTTAAAATCTGTGTCTATAGGCTGTACTCCCATTTGGGGGGTTAATACGAGTCTGGTGGTGGAGTGGAGGTCCAGTCCTGTGGAGCCCTTAGTGGCTCTCTTAGGTCCTTCGGGTGGTGAAGAGAAGGCCAGGACCTTCGTCTGTTCTGTCCCTGCCTGTCGTTCTGTAGAGCCCCATATATTTGAGGGCCCTGGGGACGTGGGCCCCGTCGTCCGTTTTTTGGCCATGTACTATCATGTCCTGTCACCAGAGGTCGGCCATTCAAGTCCTTTACAGATCGACATTCACTTGCCCAATGGTTCCCTTTTTTACAGCGAGGGCACAAGTTAGGTCTTTGATGTTTTTTAATACTCTGTTCCTTATTACTTTCAGGGCATTGCCTTCTGTAATGCCCTTTGTGGCCACATTTGTAGCAGGTATCTGTAGAACCCTTTCCTTTTAATTGTATCATTGCCGCTGTTAGTCCAAAATTAGTTAATGGCCCGCCTATCTCCCTGCAGACCTTCATCCAGACTTCCAAACCTTTATGTTTGTACGGCGTTATAGCAGACCTACACTCCTTAGTACACTGTTCATACACTAGTTGTTTGATAAGAGGCATAGCTGTATCAGGGTCTCCGAAAATCTTAGTGGCGGACTCCACCATGCGGGCTACAAAGTCTGAAAATGGCTCAGTGGGTCCTTGTAGAACCTTGGTAAGGTTCCCAGAGACTGCGCCTCTATTAGGCAATGCTTTCCAGGCTTTAATTGCTATGTCATTAATTTGAGTATAGACCTGATCTGGATAACCAGTCTGGTCCAAAGCAAATCTGCCTATTCCCAATAGCATGTCAGCGTCCCAATGTCTCTGAGGGTCGGCTCCTGAAGCCAAGTTGATTGCAGCCTGAGCGTTAGCATTTTCATAAAGAAAAGATTTCCAGTCCAGATATTGACCCGGAGAGAGACAAGCTCTGGCTAAAGTCCCCCAGTCTCCAGGGGTGAGACAGTATCTGCCAAGAGTCTCAATTTGAGCCATAACAAAGGCTGCGCTGACTCCATAGGTTTTGACTGACTCTGCTAATTGTTTTATTGTCTTAAAGTCAACAGGTTCATGATGTCGCTGCCCGTTTGCATCCAGAAAAACTGGAAAACTCAGTCCTAACTCTTTCCACACTTCTGGGCAAAAAGAAGTACCTCTTGCAGACTTCACCATTGTTTTCCTTTGAAAGTTATACGATGGTGCAGGAGGTGCTGTTGGCATAATTGCCTTCTTATCTAAGTCCTTGGCTTGTTTCTGCACAGCATAAGTGTTTGGCCAGTCAGAATGATAAATCTCTTTCTCATAATGAGCTACCTCCTCCTCAAGGTCAGCTAGGTCACTATCACTGAATTCTGAATCACTAGACATCTCCAAGGTCAATGCTTTTAATGAGGGATAAATTTTCTTTATTCCTTGATCTTGATTACTTTTCCCGCCTTTGTCTGTCCTCTCCTTGATCTTTTCTGTCTTTTCTCTTACCTCTTTTCCTCCTTTTCCTTTCTTTCCCTCCTTCAAAACTCTCTCTCCTTCTGACATACTCTCCTGTTGTTCTGTAAGGATTCTCTGACCTGTCCTAACAGCTTCTTCACATCTTTTATCTTCCAAGCAGGCACGGATTATACGCCAAAGCGGCTTTGTCCCTGGTTTAAGCGTGCCCACTGTAGTCTCCTTATCCAGATCTTTTCCTAGCCTCTCTCATGCTCTCAAAGTGAGCGACCCTGACACTATAAACCACGGGGCACAACGGTTACACTCATCAAGAAAACTCAGCAGGATTTTCTTTTCAATTTTAAGCTTACGCTGACCAAGAAGCTCCTGAAGAGCTGACAGGAGCGGGGTGGAGTGCGAGCTTCCCATGCTTTTACGACCTTATTTACGATCGATTTACGAGCAAGGCGAGCTGGCGAGCTGGCGTGTTTATTTACACACGATCTTGTGGCTCATCAGTGGACTCTTCCCAACAAATGTATTCATGCCCTGGACGGTGGCAATTCAGACAGAAGCAACACCACAACACAAAAAGAGTATAAGGCAAAAGTGCTAGTCCAACCCACAAAGGATCAAATGGAAAAGACAACATTACCGTGCTCCACAAACCCCTTTTTGCCTCTAAACCAAGGCTATCATTGTCCCTGCTTTTCCAGAGAACTTTATTGTCCTACCAGGGAAGTTTTACAATCCCTTATCCCGGAGCTTTACAGTCCCAATTCTAGGAACTTTACCGTTCCACTTCTAGGAACTCTATTGTCCCAATTCCGGCAACTAATTTGCCCCTACTGGGAACTTACCGGCGCCGACCGTCCTGAGGCTGAAAAAGTTCTGGATCCAGACGAGAAAAGATAATTTTCTCGGGTCCCCGTACGGGCCACCAGTTGTCGCGCCCACCTCGACCGGCAAGGAAGACGCAACACCGTTGGATCCTTCTCAATCAGCCTTTATTGCAGGAACACCTAGTTGATGATACGGGGACCCCGGGGAACAAAGGCACTTGCCTTAAGTACAAAACAGACAGCATGGCTAAGGACTTGTCCTCGGGGGATTGGTGGAGTAAAGACATCTTATTAACATGCTTATCAACTATGACCTAGTAAAGATGTCAGAAGAAAGCTAAAGGTGGTAGTAAATACAAGCGACCACTAGATGTCAGTGCTATAGATAAATGCTCCCAACAGGTTACCAGCTTGATTTTACTCAACTCTTTAAAGCCACCCAAACAAGTGGTGGGTGGGGAGGGAGGTGGCCTGGAGTATTCTGGATGCAACTGTCGCTACTGCTGCTGCTGGCCGCCACCCTCCTCCCCTCCGGATTAGATAGTCAATGTCACTCTTAGCCACTAGACCCGGATCTGCGTTTTGCCTTTTGTATGGGTGGATCACGAGGTTGTCAAGTGTGGGCAGAATCTGGGAGACAGCTTTGCCTATCGAGGTTGGTGTTAGTCTTTGTATGGTTACCAGGAACCAATTCCAGATCCTCTGGAAGAACAATAAGTGATTTCAACTGCTGTGATATCTTCCCTGCCCCTTCCTCTATACTTTGATCTTTCTTTTTTTTTTTCTTTTTTTTTTTTGTCTTTTCCAGAGCTGGGGACCCGAATCCAGGGCCTTGCGGTTTCTAGGCAAGCGTCTACAACTAAGCTAAATCCCCAACCCCTTACTTTGATCTTTCTGTAGTCTCTCTGACTCCATCTGCCATAACGAAGACTTCATCTCATAAAACACTGTGGACAATAGCTACTGTGAAAAATACCATAAGTTGACAGAGCCTCCATTTTCACATAAATATATAAACACATAAATACCTAAAGAAACACAGAGACACACATAAACACACGCACAGAACACACAAAGACACACAGAGACACACACAGCCCAAGTCATCATATTCTTTAGTAATTCTGTCCAGAGCCAAGTGGTTATAGGGATAGAAGAAAGTACAATTCCCAGCAATTTCAACTGAATATCATGTAATGCATATTTATGAAATGCATACTTCACAGTATTTTAGGATTCGAGTACATTATACTATCTATCCTTTATTTTCAAAAGTATCGAAAGTTATGAAGAGAATTCCAGCCTAGTATCAGACTTGTGTCCATCAGAATCAGAACAGTTTGCTGTTTGAAACTTTCTTTTATTACAACTGTTTCCTAATGTCACATAGGAAAACCGGCTTCAGCCAGGAATGCCTTTAGCTACCACATGCATCTGAATCTCACCCTGGGAAAACCATGAGAATCCATGAGAGAATGTGTGTGGCTCTTTGATGTCCAGCTTTCCTGTAGGTCTCTTCTGGCTTGCACGAACACCACTCCTTGATTCCTCCCTCTAAATGGCCGTGCAACCTTCTTGCCTTGCTCTGCTGCTGGTCACTGACAACTTGAGGAAGGTAAAAATTGCCTAGTGTGTTAGTGAAGCAGGCCTTTGAATGTCGCTCTGAGGGGTTTTGGGGAGAGAATCGACGTAGAGCAAACTCTGAATGGTGGTAACACCATAACTCTCAGGCCAGGTGCCTGCACTGAATGGCACAGAGAGGAAGCTAAGAGCTAGAATTTCCCTATTTCTGCTCCCTGCTCCACCCACATGGAAAGAGTCTCATTCACATCCTGCCAGCCAGTCCACTTCTACCAACTGCACCTCTCACGGCTACACTCACCCCTTCTAGGATGGAGTCTGTGCTTCCCGACTCTGAGCCAATGGAACCTCCTTTCTTAAAATGCTTCTGTGACAGAATGGGAAACACGACCAGTGCAGTCACTGCTTCCTTCTGCCTTTTGCAGTCTCCTCCCGCCTGGTTCCCTCACAGCCTTCGCAGTCCAATGTGTCTATAAGAAAACAGGGTAAAGATGTCACCTTAATTCTCCTTTGACTTGTCTCTGGGAAGAGCCTTTTGCTACATCAGCCCAGATAGAAGAGTGAAAGAGGAAAAAGAGAAGAGAAGACAGTAGATGGCCTAGGCAAGGGATAACTGAAGTTCTCCTTGTAACACAAGCTACTTCCCAAGATATTACCACTAATCCAGTTTCTGTGTCAATAGACCCCCAAAACCTAACCACCTATCATTAGAGCACATTTGCTGACAAAATTTTGTTGCAGTTAAATTTCTATTATATGTCTTTCAAAACACATCTAAAAGTGGAGTGGGCTTTTCCAGCTAGATTCATGACCTCCTCTCTCCCACACAGCACCCATACTCAAATCACCTGTGACATCTTGTTTCCTAAACACAGGTATGGCTGTCACTTTTACTTTTCTCCATGGGATAGTTTAGGTAGAGTGACCTGACCACACCTGCCCATCAATGATTGGCCTTCTAGCTTTAATGACTTCGGAAAATTTATGTTTGTTGATAATGGAAATCCTCCCACAGTATAAAGTCATTTGCTCCTGCTCTCAAACAGAGGAAAAGAAAGAGAGAGAAGGTCTGCCTGCTAGGCATAGTCAAGGTAGGTCAAGGCCTGTTGGCAGATTTTTCAGCCTGCTGAGGTATGGAACCTTAAGAGAAGGTGTACTTGAGGCTTAAATTTCTATTGACCTTGGTGGTTAAAAACGGAGTAGTTTGGGGGATGGGAACGAATGCATTGTTTATTTTAACAATTTGTTTCTGTCAGCTTGTGGTTATGCTTCCCACAGTGCTATAGTAAAATAGGGCTTTGAGAAATGTGCTTGTTGTTTCCTTGTACCCACCAGCAGCCCTTTCATAGCTGTCTCTTTCCTCTTCTTTTGGCCTTTCCTCATCTGCCCCTCAGAGAACCTTTCCACTTCCTACCAGTCAGTCCACCAAAGTAGGGCCATGCCGTTTCAGGAAACTGGAATTTCTGAAAAGCCCATTGAATATGGAAAGCAATATACCCCAGGATATGTCCTGCAGCTCAGAGTAAGATGTTGCAAAAAGAGGATAACTGACTGATCTCCCACTTTGTGCTTTCAAAAAGAACAAATACTTCAAAACCATAGTTTCTTCCGCCTCTCCATTACAGAATCTGATTTCAGCCCTGCACACTGTGCTCTCCTGGATCCATGGAGGCTAAGCTGCAGGTTCTGGAGATGCCAACCCCTCAGATGAATTCAATGTCTGCTCAACTCAGTCCATTCATTCACAGTTCCTGGAGTCATTGCGTCCACCGACCCAGACGCCCATCGCCGATCGAGAGTATTCCACGCAGCGGATCGAGTTCCAGCAAGCAGAAGGATCTTCAGTCACAGAGCACATTGCGGAACTTTCCTGACATGCTGGACAGAACTAAGAGGTTAGTGAGAAACAAGTTTGTGAAAAGGATCCTATGTCGCCATCTTCTGGGAAAATACAGAATTACATCCTATTACCTTTGGAGTCTGAGGCTTCCCTCTAGCCTCGCATGTGCCTCTGTTCAAGTCACAGATGCAGATATTCACAGCCAACCATTGGACTAAGCCTGGGGACCACAATGAAAGAGTTAGGGAAAGCCTGAAGGAGATGAAGGGGATTGGAACCCAATATGAAGAACAACAATATCAATTAACTGGAGCCTTCAGAGTTCCTCGGGACTAAACTACCAACTAAAGAGGATATATGGTCCGGGCTATGGCTCCTGATACATATAGTGTAGAGCATGTGTAGCAACAACTGGCTCATCTGAAATCTCTGGGATGGGAGGCAACTGGCCCTGTAGAAACTTGATGTCCCAGAGAAGGGGGATGCTAGAGGGGTGAAGAGGAAGTGGGTGGGTAGATGGAGGAGTGGCCTCTTAGAAACAAAGAGGATTGGGAGGGTATGGGGGTTCAAAGTGGAGAGACCAATGATGGGGATGACATTTGAAATGTAAACAAATAAAATGACTAGTGTATAATAGATGGTGACAGATGTCTCCATATGGACTAGATATTCATTATCTGTAACAGGTTCATTGAAATTCAAACTCCATAACTGTTGTGACTTACTTATTATTGAAATTTCACATAGATGAACACAATCAACATTTTAACTTCTCTCCTTGCACCCATAATAAATCATTAGTTACCTTGATAAAACAATTTAAAAAGCAATTAGGGTTTCTACTCTCTTAGGCTTCGATACAGCGCCTCATTTTACTCTCCCTCTCTATGTTCCCTCCATTGCTGCCCTCTCCCTGTCTCTTCACATTTCACATTCCTATCCCTGACAGTGTCCCTCAGCCATCCATGAGTGAACTTGTACTTCCCTAAATGAGGACAGTCTGGCCCACGTCCCTAGACCCTCACACTAAACTGATCATACAGTCACACAGATTGAAGAATCAACAGCTAACACCCACACCCACATTTCAGTGAATATGTATCCCATTTGTCTCTTTCAGTCTGGATTGCCTCATCCAGAATGACTTTTACTAGATCCATTCATTGTCCTGCATAGTGCATGCTTCCCTTTTTGCCTTTTGTAATTGTTAAGCAGCAATGCAGTCTGTAAATGCACCACGTTTTCTTTATGCATTCATCCGTTAAGGGACAACTTAAATATTTCCAAATTCTAAGCATTATAAATGAGCTTCACTGAACATGGTTGAGCAAGGGTCTGTATTCTAGGATGAATCAACATCTGGACATGAGACCTGGAGTTGTATGTTAAGGTACAACAATTTTCACCTTCCTGAAGAACCATCATACTGATCTCCGAAGTTGCTGTAGAAGTTTGCCTTTCCACCAGGAGAGTATGAATGTTCCCCTTGCTCCATAACCCAGTCAGCTTGAGTTGTCACATGTGTTATTAACCTTAGTCATACTGACAAGTGTGAAAAGTGATCTCAGAGTAATTTTGATTTGCATTTGTGTGATGTAGAAGGATGATGAATATTTCTTATGAATTTCTGTCATTTGAGTTTCTTTTATTATGAATGTTATGCTTAGATATGTAGCACTTTTTAATTATTTTTCTTCATATACAGTGTTTTAGTTTTTCCAATATATATTTATATTAGCCTGTTGGGCCCTACCTTGGAGTGTTTCCCTTCCTCCTCGCTGTGCCTTTCAGCCTACTATGGCCAGAAGTTGTTTACACCCTTGGCAGCTTCTCTCGGTCCCTGATTTGGGGCCAGGACCTTCCATGGCACCCATTCCTCTTGCTGAGCCTTTCAGCTTATTATTGTTAAGAAGTTGTTTATGCCCCTGTGTTGGGGCCGGGACTTGCCACGATGCAGATTTTTCCTGTTTTCCTATTTTCCTGGTTGGGGTTTTCACCTGCTTTATTGTTTTTCCACGGCTTTTGCCTCTGGTATATAAGGAGATCTCAGTAAAGCGTGGACAGCCTTCTTTTAACACGAATGACCTGAGTGTGTGTTTCTTCTTAACTCTTATAGGCCTATGCCCGGTTCTGAGTGTCCTGATGACACAGGCATCATCAAATGGAGGTCCCACCAAGATTGGAAAAGAGAGGACAACCTGACGAGATGGTCCCAGGAAGCCGGCCAGTGAAGGAGGGACGTATTGGGGAAAATGGGCCAGGAAAGGTCCCAGTAAGCAGGATACAGAAGCACCGTGGGCATTGAAAGCACGTGCAAAGAAAAATAAAGATTTGGGGTACTGGTGAGTAAACCTTGTAAAAAGGGACAAGGTAATAATGGTCAAATGTTTTTGTGTACGTGTTCTTTTAGAGTTATGCTAAAATCTAGAGAAGCAAAGTTAATTCTCATAGATGCTTTTAGTCTTTGGACCCTGATTAGAGACAGTTTACACCCTAGACAAGAGAGAAAATGGTTTGAGAAAAACATTCCTCCCAGACTCTCCACAGATGCTTTGGCAAAAGAAGGAAAGTGAGATTAAGCTTTTTAAGAGCTCTCCTAGGGACATCCTGCCTCCTTGCTGGCTCCTATTGGAGAAGTGCTTATTTCTGGTTCTGGGTCCTTTAGGTAGGGTATCTGGGTCCTTTTGGTGGGACACCATCTAGCTCCTTCCCTCTATGTGTATTGTCTGTCCTTAATGCACCAAACTGTCCACGGATGTCAATTTATGTCTGGGATTTGCTTCTCGTTGCTTGAATGTTTTATGTTTCATGTTTAAAAGAAATAATGGTGAAAACTTTAAATGCTGGTTGATTCCCCCTTTATTTAGTTTTAAGTCCTTTCAAGAAAGGAACAAATAAATAAAAACAGTTTCAATTGACCTTTGGAGCCCTGCATCCTAGATAACTGGTTATCTCTGGTGTTAACTGTCATGTGTTTCTCTGACTGGATCCGTCCTCAGTGGAGGAATGTAGCTAGGAGCCAAGGTCTGTCCACTGGGGAAGCTCCCCAGGGGGCTGGCTAAATGTCTACACTAGCTGGCTTAAAGGTGCCAGCAGCTTCACAGCTTCTATGGTAAAGGAGCTGATGGCTGTTTCTCTTAGAGAAATCTGTGACTGTGATTATTGGAATCAACAGGTAACAAGGTGCTTCTTTAAAATGACAGCTAAAAAAGTAAAAATGGTGTTTGATCTAAGTACTAAAGATATGTGTAGTCACTTCATTTTTTTCTGTTTGGTTTTAAATGTATAATACACTTTACATGTCTTGACTATAGGTGACTGGCTTTTAAGTTATTGGGATGGTTAAAATTTTGTAACATTGGTAACAAAAAGTTGGCTTAAAAAAGGAGTCATTGGAGTAAACACGTGGCATGAGCCAACCCAGGGAAACAGGTCTAGATTGGGATAATATTTTAATGTATTTCTTATCATGGAAACTGGACTAATAAAAGAATTTAGGGCAATGTCTCTTTGATGAGGTATTAGAGCCTGCACCATCGTTCCTTCATATGCAAGTCTTGGCCGCCATACTTTATAGCATGAGGAATGGACTTGGTGTTTTGGAGAGACTGGATTTTGGAGGATAGATAGTTTGGTGGAGGGTTAGTTTTGCTTTCCAAAGTTATGGCTGTGCTCTTGGGTTAGGAGGGAAACTTAAAGATTGTGGCTAATGATTGCCAGTGTTACATTGACTACAGTTTACAGTCTGATCCCAGACAGAATCGGGATTCTAACTCATACATATTTATGCTTAAGAAAAAAAATCAAACAGGTGGAGACTGTGACAAGGGTTGATGGGTCTATGGAACTTATAAGAGCATTACAGCCCGGTTGCTTACTGCAACTGCTATTTCAAGATATACATATAGAATTGTTATAGATTTAAGAGATTGTTTTTATGCTGTTTCTTGCACTCCTGGGTTGTTGTGAAATATTTCATTTCTTGTGTTTCCTTGGGCTTTGTTTGACTTGACCATACATTTGTATGCCTTTTTGAAAGAAAAATGTATTCATTTTTATTTATTTTGGTGAATTGTTCTTTGGCTGACTTTTGTCTCTGGTTCCTCTGAATGCAGTTCCCTCGGTGGCCGGAGGAGGGCACCAGATACCGAGTTATAAATGATGGTTAAGCACCCAGTAGGTCCTCTGAGTGAAGCCAGCAGGTTGTCCAGGTCGAACTCCAGTTGTAGCTCTCTGTGCACCATGATGTGCTACAGCTTCTCTGCCTCCTCCTGCTCTTCCTTGGCCAGCAGCACCTCTGCATTCTGCCCCTCCATGGCTCTCGCTTGGGTCTCAGTTCCCTCACTTTTGGGGATTTTAACTTTAAGAATGGACAGAAAGATTACAATTTGATGTTTGCCCTATATCTGAGAAGCTTTTTTGCCAGGAAAACAGAGTTTCCATTGCACACAATGGGATGATAAGACAGAGATTTCAGGAACGAAACCCCATATGTACAACAATGCCAAGCAACCAGAGCTTCCAGGGACTAAGCCACTACCTAAAGACTATACATGGATTGACCCTGGACTCTGACCTCATAGGTAGCAATGAATATCCTAGTAAGAGCACCAGTGGAAGGGGAAGCCCTGGGTCCTGCTAAGACTGAACCCCCAGTGAACTAGACTGGTGGGGGAGGGCGGCAATGGGGGGAGGGTTGGGAGGGGAACACCCATAAGGAAGGGGAGGGGGGAGGGGGATGTTTGCCCGGAAACCGGGAAAGGGAATAACACTGGAAATGTATATAAGAAATACTCAAGTTAATAAAAAAAAAAAAAACATGGGTGAATATATTGGAACCATGCCCCCTCTCAAGGCACAGTCCATGTAACAACATAGTCCAGCTTGCATACATTTAAAGGTGTAGGAAAAAAAATATTGGTCTCTAGGGAACAGTAAAAATTGTGGGAAATGGATTATATGTCACATGCATGGACCCTGGGTTTATACATTTCAGGAAGAAGAATATTCATCATCCAAGGTCTTTAGATCTTTGGCTGTTAACAAAGATGTTCTATCCATTTCAAGGACTGATACAACTCTCCCTCTCCTCAGCAACTGAGTTGTAATGAAGCAGTGAGAACTCTGAAGTTGTGGAAGGAGAGTGTGCGAATGGGTGTTCCTGCCTCAAAAGTGAGTCTCTGGAAAAGCCACTGCAGAAACTGGTCAGTCTGGTAGAGGTAGTTAGCAAGTAAGCTATGGCATTTCCCAGTGACATCACCGGTAGGGTCTTCCCTGGAAATTCTCTTGTATCCAGGAGACACTAGAATCTTCTGTGATGTCAGCAGTGTTGTGCTGACACCAACTGCCTGAGCGATTTCCCTTCAGTTTCTAATGGATTTCCGAGGAGGCATGTTCTCCAGGATCCTCAGTCTCTTTCGGAGGGACAATCATATCCATGCAGGCACCAGACCAAGGCAGAGGGAGGCCAGCCTTCCATCACGTTGGAGAACAAGACGAATGGAAAGATCCTTGAGGAGGTCAAGTGAGTACTGGGCAGGGCAAGGGGAGCTTCCTGGAGGAGGTTGGCTTGAGCTGGTCCTTCCAGGAGTAGGACGTATGATTTAGAGCCTCAGTCTTCCTAAATGGCTGACCCAGACTCAACAATTTCTGATCATTAGTTTGACAGAGAACCAAGACTGTTATATGTCAAGGGGCTTTCCTTGGATCTCTTTAGTGCCATGGGCGGTGTCAAAGAATACCAGGATGAGCCCCTGTAAGAATAACAAAGTGTCTCTCCCAGGATCGGCTGTTGAAACACTTCATTCTCAGCAGTGTCCTGTAGATTACGTGGGTAATCGATGCCAAGAGGGATACTCTCCTGGTCATATATCAAGGTCTCCGTTATTTTGTCCTTGAACACACATGATTCAAGATGTTAAGCAGCTTGGACTCAAGGACTTACCTGCCTCACATCAGACATTAGCTGAGAAGGTTCTCCAATTCTTCTTGTTTAGGCCAGCTTTAGAATTTCAGTGCCAGAGGAATGGCTTTAGGAGGTGTGGTCTATATCTATGATGGCATGTGTCATGCTATGGCTATGATGGTGGGAACAGGGACCTAGCTGAGTTCAGCTTAAAGATAGCTTTCTTGCTCTGTCAGGGATTCACTGTATCTGTAGAACTGTTCATCCTCAGACTTCTGTTTTAGACTAAGCATAGTTTTCCTTGACACTGTGTCCACATACATGCCTGTTCACTGGTGTTTATCTACCTACAGAGTTTGATCAGAAGGCATCGTCCCAACCCTCCACGACACCTGTTGAAGAGGAGAGAATGAAGCGTTTGGAGAACATCAAAATTGCTCTCCAGAAGATGCAGAAGGAGAGAGATGAACTCAGGAGTATCCTGGCCGATTACCCGGGAAAGAATTTAAATGACAGGTAGTCACAATGCAAGTTCTGTTAAATCCACATTTCCTGACATCGCAGTAGGCTACAACTCCAGGGTGTCCTCATGGTCAAAATCACTTTCCTGATTGCATCAGAATGTGAAGTTCAGATGGGAAAGAGATGGTGGCACAGGCTATTTTAATTCCTACAAACGTAAATCATAGCCTGTGGCCTGAATCACAGTCTGGGAATGAGGGTAGTAGTGTGTGAGCTCTCAGTGTGTGGTTTAAGGAGACTGGACAGGTGTTGGCTTGTGGGAACTTCTAGGTGCTCTGATTATGAGCAATCATTGTTGTAATTGACGTGGAGGTGCTTTGGGTTCAATAGGTCCTGTGAAGAGCTGTAGGGGCCCAATCCCACTTGCTGCCTCACAGTGTGTGACTGGACTGACAACAGGGGATCATTGGTTTTCTCTGATTTTATTCATTGTATTTGGAGATAATGCAACATCCTTGTATTTATTTGGCATTCTAATTGTATGTGAGAGTAGAGAGAGAGAGAGAGAGAGAGAGAGAGAGAGAGAGAGAGAGATTGACAGAGAGAGAGGGAGAGGAGTGTTTTGTGTGAGTTTGTGTGTGTGTCTGCATGTGAGTGCGTTTGTGTGTATCACTTAAGATCTGGGTATTCTATGTTCTAATTTGGCGTGAGAATTATCCCGTGTCAATTTCCATGGCATGATAATGATGAGACTGAGAGCCTCACTGTGAGCAGTACAACATTTCACATCTGCTCAGGTGGACGCACATGGGAATCTCCTGGTGCGTGTTATAAATTCTTTTCCCTGTAAATGACGTTCATGTTCCTTTGGGTTTTCATATAGCAATAGATTCTATGATTGAGAATTGTTACCTAAGAACAGGAGAATAGTCTTCATGGGTTTAAGTTGGAGCCTGGATTGTGGCACAGGGTCCTCAAATGTTCTTGGCAAGCTAGTCTATTCCTTCAAACACCCTCAGGGAGCTCAAGCAAATCAGCTCCCTCCTTTTGCTTGCTGGCACTGCTGTCCCTGTGTCCATAATAATAAACTTATA
Source organism: Rattus norvegicus (assembly GCF_021556685.1). Lineage (NCBI taxonomy): Eukaryota > Metazoa > Chordata > Mammalia > Rodentia > Muridae > Rattus > Rattus norvegicus. The sequence goes on along the minus strand of NC_141548.1, from coordinate 7,651,997 downwards.
AATACGAAATGGACCCAGTACCAAGGATCAAGGTGTGGCATGTCCTAGGCTGGGGTAGTTCAGGATTCAGTCTGAATTCATGTAATTCTTGAATCCTTCATTCATAATGTTATTTCATCCTTGGACCATGCCCTACCACAGGAACAACTTTGAGTCCGAGATGCTCACGATGCAGCACCAGGAAGTGATGACCGACATGAAGAAAATGAGCGAGCAGGTCAATAGAGCTTTGGTCAAATGTACACACCTCACACTGGAAAATGACTGGTACTGGTGAGTAACTTACAAGGCTGTGACCCCAGCACTAGGCACAGCATGTGTCAGCCCATTCTTATCTGTGAAGTAAAGTGAGGATCAGGCTTTATAGTGTTTGAAGCAACCAGGAAGCCTGTCTCTAAGGAAGGCTCTAGGACACACAGGACACAGAAAGATTGGCCTCCAAGCAACATTCTAATAAAATGGACAAATAAGCACACATAGGGATTATGTCCTCCTCTGGGAAAAACTTGAATCAATCTTGTCAGGTTTTTGAGAAGTGCACTGAGTCTTCTGGAATGTGGCTCTTTTCTCCATTTGACCTGACTCTAGGTCATGCTCCATGGCTACTGTGGACTTGGACTATAATCTGGGGCTCTCTTTGGATCAGGACCCTAGAAGGAGTAATGGACTTGGAGACGTGGGAGGAAGTTGGAGACTGGCTGGGAGTCACCATTTTTTCTTTGTGTCTCAGCCGCAGCTTCTGCCCCCTCCTAACTGAGTTGTTTGAGCTGAAGAACAATGGCCAGAGAGCACGGAATGAGAACAGGGAGCTTCTATGGGAACAGATTGCACTGGAAGAGTCCATTAAGGAAACAACAAGGATCTGTGGGGAAGCCAGTATGAAAATCCCTGTATCAAGCAGCCTCAGGTAGGATGAATGACGCATCAAGGTCAGGTTTTCCTGATATCTAAGCATAAACCAAGTCAAACCAGTTTAACCTTCTCCAACTTATCCAGACGCTCTCCTAGGACTCATCCAGTTGTTCAGTAGTTCTGTGGTGTTAGCTTCATGCAAGAAACTGGAGGATTGACAACCAAATCCTCCTGCTCAACTAGAAAATGCATTTCCTTAAGGGGGATCTGTTGATCACACACTGCACACTTACATGCCATTATGCTAGAGGGATGCCATGTGGTAGCCGTCTTTGTAGTGCACAGAACTGATTAGAGTTCAGTTCAATTGCCAAAAGAACGGCTCTCATTGTCAATTATGATGGGGCTTGTGGACTTTCTCTCCTTTTCCCCGTACATTGAAAATCTTCCCTTCTGCCCGTCTAAATCGTGGTTTACAGTGACAGAGCTTGAGAAGCAGTTTGTCCGTCCTGTTTTATGTCAGTGTTTTAGTGTTCTTTCCTGTGGCTTATGTCCTGGAGCTGACTGGATGAACAGGGATGTAAGAAAGACTTCTCTCAGGGTGAGGGTTTGTGTGAGATACGTGAGGATTAGAGGGAAATTTTTCTCCAACTCTTTCAACCTAGTGTGCCCAAGGAGTACATTCCCTACACAGGTTTACTCTATAAGGGATGGATAGCAATGTCTAAGCTCTCACTTGAAACATTTCCTTTGCCTCATCTGTATTCAACAATATATATATATATCGATAGAGAGGTAGAGAGATAGAGAGAGAGGGAGGGAGAGAGAGAGAGAGAGAAGAGGAAACACAATTTTTCCAATTAGTTTTAAACTGTTCTTAATGGGGTCTTGATCACTATTGAAATTATTACAGTGGGAAAACTATTCATCAACATTGACATTACTTGGAGAAAAACTCAGGAATGTGGTACAGGGATGTGAGGAGAGGCTGCTGTGTGTAATCCATGTACCTCAGTGTCGAAACTGATGACTGAGGGCTCTTCTGCCTTCTTTGCTCTCGGTGTATAGTAACACTGGAAGGTCACGTGCTTGTTGTATCTTCTCAACATCCAGGTTATGTTAATCATTAACCTGCCACCACTTTCTCTCCAGATTGGCCTAAACTTGGTTGAATATACCTTGGCTTTGGAGTTTGGCCTGGAATTTGTTAATTGAAAGATTAATTTGCTTAGAGTTGAATCTTCAGGCAGAAGATGTCCAGGAGTTATGCTGAGGTGTAATCACATCTTTGCCTCAGACAGAAACTTAGGCTCAAAATAGTCCAAAGCACTCAGCCTGTGTTGTGTTGTGGCACTCTTAACCATTGTTATTCAAAATCATTTGATCTGAGTGAAAATCATCTGTAAGGAGGGTTTAGAACAGTGATGACCCTCAGACATTGCTGGAGGTGTCAAATGGGTAGCCCTGTGAGAAGCTGTGTACAACTCTTGTGAAAGTTCAACCTTTTGACACAGCGATTCCAGAACAAGAAGTAGGTGTGAGCAGAGAAACTGTGGCACATTAGTGTTGTAGGGGTTCACCTCAGAGCAGCCATGAAGCAAAATTACCCAGATGTCCATCAGTCAGAAAGTGAAAAGGTACAATGTTGTCCAGCCCTTCCATGGACTGTGGCTGAGTTTGATTATACCTGCCAGCATTTGGCTTTGAAGTAGTCAGCCTTATCGCACTCGAATTATATCTGATAGCATCCCAGTCCAAGTTTTACCTTGGATTGTGGTTATGGAGATTTCCCAGCTGTTTGTGCTGGTAGTTTGGCTGCCCTGTCAGGTACTGTATGGTAAAGGGACCTCATATTGAAAAATGCAGCTCACTTTGCATGCACTGGGAAACAGTGAGCAGAGGACTGAAGAGGCTCACCTGCCCCCCCCCCCGCCCCCCCCCCAGTGCTCTGTTGCCTGAAATCAGCCTCCTGTGCACAGCCTTGTGACCTTGCTAAGCAGGCTTGGCTAACAGGCCTGGATGTCACATTTCTAATTTCTGATTTTCAGGGGAATACACTTTATTGGCTGAGCTGTCTTTAGGCTATGCTCACTCTGTACTTACCCCATTCCAGGTTTTTTTTTTTATGCCACAATAGTAGACTGGGTGATCTCTTCTATTACCATTAAGTGGGAAACTAACCACATTCTGCAAAATATTCTGCTTGTGTGTGTGAACAAATATATTTGGGTGAGTTCAAAAGTGTGTATGTCTGGGTGTCTGTCTGTCTGAGTCTGTATACATGCCTGTCTCCATGGACAAAATAATCTAATGACCAGGATGAGGAGAGAATGGAAGAAAGTCTGCAGGATCCCCTGAATCAGAAAAAACTGGTCACTGAGCAAAAGGCCTTGTCTGAGAAGATGCAGCACCATTTCGGTGTCACTGAGATGGTTTGAAAGCACAGGATGAGAGGACCCAAGTAGATTAGCTATACTTATAAACTGTCTTATTGGGTGTGTGACTTCCTACATAGTTCTCAGCATCTGTCAGCTAGGAGCAGCTCAGAATATTATTCTTGTCCATTTTAAAAGAAATTTCATCCATGAAGTGTATGTGATCCATAGAGATTCTGGCTATTGTGTACTGATCCCTCCAGTCTGTGCTCTCTTGTATTATCTGAGCCCAGTGCCTTTAAGTCTCCCCACAAATAGTTTTACGATACCCATAAACAAAGGAGTGGTATAGTTTATTTTCTGCATGAGTATCTCCTTTAGAGTTCAATGCCTACCCTTGGCAAGATTTCCATGCAGCATATTCTTGCCAAATATAATATCACTTCGGTGTGCATGTACTTCTTGAAATATTGTTTCTCTGGGTCTTTGCAGGTATTGAGGTTGTGATGTGGACCCCAGGCATTTCCCTGCATTGGAGGAATAATAATAGTCTTCATTTCAGAGATGGCCAGGCTTCCAAGGCCTTCCTATTGTTTTCTAGGTTGTTCATATCTCTCCTCACCTGACATTTAGACATTGCTACATGATATTAAAATATAATATATATGTACCATTGGATTTATCTGCTGTTCACTGTTCAATTTTTAGCATTTTGAAAAGCTGGGAAAATATGCAGGCCTGTGGGATCTCTTACCCTTCTCTCTTGGGCATGAGAGAATGACCTCAGATGAAAGATCATCCTGCATTATCCTGCTGAATTGTGCTGCTGTGTATGGGATAAGTGACATGGCAGGTCCTCACCAGGTCTTTTCCACCCCTAGGTCTGAACACTGCAGCAGAAGCTTTCCCAGGGCCCAGACCAGGACTACAGCTCTCAGAGACAGAACTGTCCACCAGGAGCACTGAGGGTGCAAAGATTGACACCACCTCCCACATCTCAGTCCTTGTAACCGTACAAATCTTGGGCTAAATTTGAAAGACCTTGAGATGTGGCCTGGAACACGCCTCACGTTTAACCTTTTGACGACTTGTCCATCAACAACCAACCACTCCGAGTGAGGCAGGTCTACATTCCTCTTGAGGAGATTTTTACCATCTTACCTGCCGTTCTGCTGTGTTTGCAAGGCCAGCAACAGGCTGGAGTTATATGTTGAAGAATCAGCAGGAATTGAATGCTGACTAATTTACTTGTTATATTTGTTTTTAGTTTGAAGTTTGGTTTTATGCATTTGGTTTTATTTGTTTACGTTTGAAGTTTTGTTATTTATTTGTTAACTTTAGTTTTTTAATTAATATGCTATATTCTTAAGGCTATATACATTGAACTCATTGACTCCCCACTTTAAAATGTTCTCGAATAAATTAATTTTTGCCAATAAATAAAATTGTGACCTTTAACCCTTCACTCACAAGACCGTCCTGAGTCGTGTGTGGTTCTTCCTTCTGTAACAGCACAAGTGTAAGGCAACAGTGGTGTTCTGCAAGTCTCATGCAGCTTAGGCTTCACCATCAGTTCACAGCCAGCCAGAGCTGCACAGGAAACTGTGCTCTTGATGTAGACAGTGTGTCGTGCTCTGTGGATCCCACATACATGACGAAAATTATCCTTGCTTTATCCTTGTGCTCACAAATTTAGCTTCCTTTATAATGACAAACAAAGGAGAAACACAAGTATTTCTCTAATACATTAGAGGAAATAAAAACATTCAGTATAGGAATATAAAAAGCGATCAGGACACACAGAGCTGTATGCCTCTGCATTCCTTATAATAAAGCATCGGTTATAACTGCACATTTATTGAATTCCAGCAATTTTGGAGGAACGATATTTTTAAATTTTTTTATTAGATATATTTCTTTACTTACATTTCAAACGTTATTCCCCATCCTTGTTTCCTTCCTTAAGCCCCCATTCCCTTCCCTCTCCCTTCCCCATATGTGTATCCCCTATACATCCCCCTTATTGTTCACCACTATTCCCCTGCACTGCCCCTGGAACATTTTCTTTATTGTTTTTGTTGGTTTGTTTGTTGTTATTCTTTTTCTCCCATTTTTATTAAATTGGGCATTTCTTATTTACATTTCAAATGTTATTCCTTTTCCCGGTTTCCTGTCCATCAGCCCCCTAACCACTCCCCTTCCCGTTCTAAATGGGTGTCCCCTCCCCATCGAACCCCCATTACTGCCCTCTCCAACATTCCCTACACTGGGGGTTCAACCTTGGTAGTACCAAGGGCTTCCCCTTCCACTGTTGCCCCAACAATGCTATTTACTGCTACCTACGCAGGGTCAGTCCATGTGTAGTCTTTGGGCAGTGGTTTGGTCCCTGGAAGGTCTGGTTGGTTCTTATGGGGTTGCAAGCCCCTTCAGCTCCTTCAGTCCTTTCCCTAATTCCTCCAATGGGTGTCCCGTTCTCAGTTCAGTGGTTCGCTTCAGGCATTTGACTCTGTATTTGACATGTTCTGGCTGTGTCTTTCAGGAGAGATCTATATCCGGTTCATGTCAGCATGCACTTCTTAGCTTCATCTATTTTATCTAGTTTTGGTGGATATATATCCATATCTATATCTATATCTATATCTATATCTATATCTACATCTATATCTATATCTATATATCTATATCTATATATCTATATCTATATATCTATATCTATATATCTATATCTATCTATCTATCTATCATCTATCTATCTATCTATCCATCTATCTATCTATATGGACCACATGTGGGGCAGGCTCTGAATGGCCGTTCCTTCATTCTCTGCCCTAAAATTTTCCTCCCTATCCCCTCCTGTGAATATTTTTGTTCCCCCCTTAAAGAAGGAGTGAAGCATCCACATTTTCGTCATCCTTCTTGAGTTTCATGTGGTTTGTGCCTTAGATCTTGTGTATTTCGAGTATAACTAAGAGGCGAGGATGTAAAAGAATCAAATGAATAGCTTGAGGCCAGAGGTTAGTGGTGAACACCAGAGGAAAAGATCATTCTTCCAGAAAGAATTGGCAGGTTTCTGGTAACTCAGCTTTACCAGACTACTTGTCTTGGGTCCACAGAACTCTCTGAGTTGCCAACACCAAGGTATGTTACGCCTACATACACTGGACAGTGTAGAAGGAGATGTCAAAGCCAGATGTCACATTTACACCTATGTAAATAAAAAACAGAGATAATTTACCAAGAAAGGATTGCATACAGGTAGCCAACGCTATGATAAATTATGGGAACCTGAATTAACTGACACATGGCCTCCTAGAGTCAGATAAAAGTACCTGCTTGTTTTTATTGATACCCTTTCTGGGTGAGTAGAAGCTCACTACATCGGACTGAAACTGATCATAGAGCAACTAGAAAGCTCTGCTAGGAACTTTCCTCCTAATTTTGCCACTTACTAAGAATGCTGTCCTATAATAGCCCAGCTCTCACGGCCAAAGCCTATGAATAACAGTCAAAGATGTATGAATAGTTTGGAGTCTTTGTTGTGCAGAATTCTGGGTAGGTGGAAATAATGAACAAGACATTAAAGAAGACACTAAGAAAACTCTCATTAGAGTCCAGGAAAGGTGGAAAGGCTCTTTTCTTATTTTGGGCCTGCTGTACTCCATACAAGGAGGGATTGAACCCTATAATATTATATTTAGAATACACGCCCCATTGCTTCTAAGTCTTAGAGATCAGCACTTGGCAGAATTCTTCAACTATTTTATTCTTGAAATCCTGTCTGTCCAGTTCTCTGTAAAGTCTATTACTTTGACTATCAGAGAGACCCAGTGAACCTCTAAATCTATCTACAATATCCCCTAATTTGGACCTGGTGGTAGTGGGCAACGAAAAGGACAATGAAAGCAATTTCCAAAGGACCTACGTGGCGATGTTTTACACTCTTACAGTTATGAGGTTAGGTGGAATTTTAACATGGATTCCTCACAACTAGGTCAAGAATATAGAAGCCACAGATGACAATGACAAATAGACTCCCTCCAGAACTTCTGGACCTATTAAAGTTGAGCTTTCACCTGACCTCAAGCCCTTCCACTCCCTGCCCAACCTCCTGGATCTTACATTTGGCATGAATACAGGATCATGGTCCAAACTCTAACACCCTCAGGCCTGGCCCTGGGACCTCAGGAAGGTGGACACTAGAGAAGTGACGTCTAATGGAACTGCAGAGGACCAATCTCCGTCCACGTTGTCCTTTGCTCACTAATATCTGGTTATTTTTTGGAGAAAGGATTTGAAAGTTTATCATCTGAAGTAGGTGCACAACATTTACAGTTTTATATTCACTGTATAACTGGGTTCACTATGTTACCAAGATCATTGCAACAGAGGGATGCAAAACAGAGACTTTGTGAGTACACATCCATGAATATATAAAAAGAAAGACACCTTGGAAGGAATGTACAATAAGAAAATGAAATCCAATATCCAATAAATTAAAGGTCTGGAGGGAAATACTGACTTTTGGGAAACCAGGAAAACCTAGGAAATTGGAATGTATGTCACAGGACTGGATCTGGGAATAAAATTATTATGCAGAAGAATGTCTTCCATCACGTGTCCCTTGATGTTTTCTCCCCATGCCAAGCCCCTGACGCAATCTGCCCTTTCAGAGCAGGTAACTACTAATGGAGCAAAGAGAAATCTCTAGCTTTAGAGGGAGGAGACATGGAAAGGGTTCCATTGTGTCACTGGAGAGCCTCCTGGAGATGGCACCTCAGAATCTGGTCACCATAAGGAAAGCTGGTTAGCAGGAGGCCCTGGCAGTTCCCAGTGACGTCATCCAAATGCTCTCCTGCAACCTGGCCTTCTAGAAAGAGTAGCGTAAACTGCAATAAAAGGATATGCTTGAAAGTAAAACTTGGAGGAAAGGCCCTGGCTTATCTACATTGTCACTGTGAACTGTGACATTGCTCTCTTGGCTTCTGTGGCCAGACATGAGGGGTCTGAAGCTATGCTGCCTCCTGTGAACTGTGAATGAGCTTGTGTCACACGAAGCATGTGAATGGAGTGAGAAGACAATAGGAGGACATTGTGACACTGCCCTCCCAATGGAGACATGGAAGTGTTGACAATCACAGTGGGTGAGTCTCAAGCTGCACTTTGAGACCCAGCCAGGCTACGTTTCACCTGTCAGCTCACTTCCTGCACATCCACCACAGGCCAAGGGCAGGCTCAGATGAAGCTCTGTTGAAGACAGGCGCTGTCCCTTGTGAGCTGCATCCCAGGGTATGCGGAAGACCATTCAGCCTCCTGTGATGTGGGAGATCAGAGTAGTAAGAGGCAGACAGAGGGGACAGTTCTGTGTTTGTTCTTCTGGGCTACCATAACTACATCTTCCAGGCTAAGGATTTGCTCATGGGAGTCTGCTGTCTCACATGTGTAAAGGCCAAGCTGTCGGAAGTCTCAATAACACAACTGGCTCCAGGCTGCTTTCTCAGTCACTGGGATTTTCACGCAGTCCTTCGTACCTTGTCTTCTAGAACCACAAATTCTTTTCTGGCTTCATATGTACAAGGCATATTTTCTCACTCTCTCTTTCTAGAGACCAGTAGGAACACATATATTGGACAGCCATGCTTATTGTCTAAACTGGCAGGCGTCCAGGTAGGGCATTAGTGGGTACAGCATCATATCTCAGCATCTCTTCCTGTAAGGGTTGGAGCAGAACTCCCCCATCTCATCCTGGGTGACGATGTAGATTAGACCCATCGATTAAATAAAGAATTGAAAAACTCTCCTGGGGGTGAAGTGGTGAGGAAATCATGTTGCCGTCCCATAAATGCACTGCTATGAGCAAGCTTCAGACAGCCTGGGGGGTGCAGCCTGCAGCAGAGACCACAGGCCTTTGGTGGAGAATGATTCAGTTCAGAACTGGGAAGGGAGAAGGATGGTTGATATTGTTCCAGTAGATCTCACTGCCTATAAAAAGAGTTTCTTCTAGATCAATGAATGGTTCTTGTAAAGCAGCTCCTGGACTGGACTACTGAGACCAACCATGAGCCCTCCAGACTGGTCTTTCCAACCAACAGACAAAAGTATCCACTCTACGAATGATACACAGATATATACACAGAATACCAGGATGGATACAGAGTTTCTTCAGTTCCATGAATGAGGTATTCAGCAGATGAGATGGCTCAGCAGATAAAGGTAATTGTTGCCAACTCCCTACACCTGAGCTCCTTCCTAGGACCTACATGATTGAAGGAAAGAACAAACCCCTCACAACTTGTCCTCAGATTTTTATGTAGTTGGGTTTTTCCGGTCTTGGTCCACAGAAGCAAAGACATCAGGTTTTCCAATTCCATTTGACACGGGACCAGGACCTTCAACCGAATGTTCCTTCCTGGAAAGCTGCAGCCTGTCAGCGTGGCTCAGTGGTTTGTGAACTGCAAGTGTCCGTCTGGGAAGGTGGTCGTGTTCATCCAGCCCACCTGCCCCTATTGCAGAAAGACCCAAGAAATCCTCAGTCAACTGCCTTTCAAACCTGGTCTTCTGGAGTCTGTGAACATCACAGCCACTAACAACACCAATGAGATTCCAGATTAATTACAACAGCTCACTGGATGGAGAACAGTTCCTCAGGCCTTCATAGGTAAAGAAAGACTGCATAGGCAGACGCAGCGATCTGATCTCCATGCCACACAATGGGGAGCTGATGACCCGGCTGAAGCGATTTGAGCTCTGCGGTTAGGAAAGGGGTGCAGGCAGAGCCCATGCCGAGAGCCATCATCCAGCTATTCTGATGGCCCGGACCCCTGAGAGATGATGTGCATCACAGAGGATGTCAGTATTTTCTGGTGACCAGACTTTTCAACAAATTGGCTTTTATTTCTTCTTTTCCTCAGTGCTAAAACTTGTTGCTGTTTGCCTTTAACCATGGGGCTGAGAAGCTTAACAGACAACACTGGCTTTTCCACTCTTCCTGAGCTGACATGTCTCTGCCTCTAAGCCCATGTTTCCCATCCAGTTGATCTAAATCCCCATTGAATCTGTTTCTGGTTTCCTGCCATGCTGGTCAGCTGAAGTCATTTTGCAGAAGTCCTCTTCCTGAATGGTCATTAAATCAATGGATATTGTGATTTTGTTTATGACCTACACACAGGCCTTTCCCTCCATCCTGCATGCACCGTCCCACTTCTCCATTCACAGCCCTCAGCCAGTGTTCTCAACCTTGCCCTCGCACAACCCACAGAAGGCCACACTTGTATGAGCACGCTGTTTGAAAAATCAGATGAAGAGCTTTAGCATACTTGGTCCTCACTGTAGCCATAATAACATAGACGACAGAGCAGATTGTGCATTCATCTCTATTCATAAAGGAGATTAAGAAAATCCCAAGTTTTATGTTGATCCTCGTCAGAGTACCAGCAAAGTCAAATATGAAATGCAAAATTGCATCAATTGTATCAAGGGGCAACCCCCAATATCCTCATGCCTGGACTTGGAAATTAAGGAAGACAGATATTGGAGAAGTGATGGCTGTCGGGCTACAATGTAGGAACACGCAGTCCAGGTTGACCTTTACTCACTGATGACCAATTTAATTGTCTGGCTATATTTGAGAAAGGAATGATGTCCTACTTAATATGTAAAAGAAGGGACAGAAATTTATGATTTTATATTTGCCCTGTAGTTGATCCCCTATATTCCGAAGAAAAGGGAGTTTTTATTGCAAAAAGTAGGATTATTAACATTGACTTTGTGAACTACATGGACATGTATGTGGAAATAGTCCTGGCTATCAAGCAATGCACAATAAGCAAATATTATTCAGGTTTTATAAAATTAAAATTACAGGAGGAATATATTGGCCTCTAGGAAACAGAAAAATTTGGGAATTGGACTGTATGTATGTGCATCGTCTCAGGTGTAGATTTATTATTGATAGAAATCGTCCTCATTTGTGGTCCCTGGAGATTTAGATACTAACAAAAATATCATATGCAATTCAGGGTTGTAACCAACTCTCTCCATCAAAAGCATTGATGACATCCGATGAAGCAGAGAGAAATATCTAACTCTGGAGGAGAAGTTGCCAAAGGATATTCCCTGGGTCACAGGAGAGGCTGCAGAAAAGGGCCTCATAGAAATTGGTTTCTTTTGGGAGAGCTGGTTAGCAGGTAGGCCATAGAACTTTCCAGTGACGTCATCAGTAATCTCTTCCTTGGACAATCTCTTGTATCTAAGAGAGCACTAGAATCTTCTGTGATGTCACCAGTGTTGTGGTGACACCAACTGCCTGTGGGATTCCCTCAGTGCCTTTTGGGTTCACAAACAGGCATGTTTCACCAGCTGCTCAAGCTAGTTCAGAAGGAGAGGGGAGACCAAGGAGAGACCAGACCGAGGCAGAAGAAAGCTGGCCTTCTGTCTTGTAAGTACAGAAGAATGAAATCATTCTGGGGAAGGCACAGTGAGTACTGGGTAGAGTTGGGGAACTTCCTCCAGGAGGGAGGTTTGAGCTGAGCCTTTCAGGAGTCGGCCTTACAAGCAGGAGCCTTGGAATTTGTCAATTGCAGACCAAGAGTCAAGAGTCCTGATGATTAATTTGACAGAGAGCCAGGAATTGGACAGCCTGCAGCTTCTTTTCTATGAGCTTTTTAATTTCTACTGCCAAGGAATGCCAGGAGGAAGCCCTATGAGACTAACAATGTGCCCGTTCATGGTTGGGTGCTGACGCACTTCATCCTCTAGATTCCTGTAGGTTACTAAGTCTGTAGTGACAACAACAAGGAAGGATGAACCCCCTAGTCATGAATTGAGGTCGCAGACACTTTAAGCTTGAACACACGATTAGGGTTTGATGGTGCTGTGAACTCCAGGATTGACCTGCTCCACGTCTGTTATCTGCTGACAATGTCCCAAATCTTTATGTCTGAGGTAGATTCTATCTTTCAGTATGAGGGATCCTGTAATAGTGAGTGAGGCTTATGTATGGCAATGGAGGTTGGGAAGAGGGAAATAGCTTAAGAGTCCACATTAAAGATAGCTTTTCTTCTCTTTCAGGGATTCAACAAGTCTCCAGCCTTTCCTCTTCCTCAACCTCCATTTTGAGACTCAGAATGGTCTTTTCTGCCCATGGGCTATCCAATATGTACATTCACTTGTGTTTATCTATCTACAGGGTTTATTCGGAAGGCATCATCAGAAAATTTCATCAGTAACCATGAAAAGCGTATAAAGAAATTGGAGGAACTAAAACTTGAAATCCAGAAGTGTAAAATCGAGCGGGATGAACTTTCTCGAATCCTGGACCTTTTTGTCAATGATGGTTTGAACTACAGGTAGTCATTATGCCCTGTAACCTATTGACTGTCTTGTGCTCTCTCTGCTAAGCCAAGATTTCCTCACATCAAGAAACTGTTTCGGGTCTGGGGATTTAGCTCAGTGGTAGAGCACTTACCTAGGAAGCACAAGGCCCTGGGTTCGGTCTCCAGCTCCGAAAAAAGGAACCAAAAAAAAAAAGAAAGTGTTTCACCTCTCATTCTGGATTTTAAGGAGCCTTGACAGGTGCTGGCCTGTGAGAGAAGCTAGGTGCTGTGTGTTTAGGGTCAACCTCTCTTGTACTTGACCCTGAGCTCCTTGGAGTTGAATTGGATTTTTTCAACAGCTGGAAGGACCTGGTCACACTTGCTGCATCTAAGTGTGTGAAATGAAATGCCTGAATGTCATCACTCTTACTCTGATTTTGGTCGTTATACACTGATTCTATGGCACCTCCACGATAAAGTTGGCATTCTAATTATGTTTGTATATGGGTTGGTATGAACGTATGGATGTGAAAGTATTTGTGTTTGTTTTGCTTAGGATCAGGAAGTCTGGGACCTTTGATTGGGTCTGAGAATTTGTTTGATGAACAGTTTGCAGGTCATGATAGTGATGAGTCCGTGAGTCCGTCATTGATCAACAGAGCACTTTGCTCCTTCTGTTTACCTTGCTGGCAAATAGGACTCTCCTGAGGGGAGGAGGTGTTATGAATCCTCTTCCCTGTAAAAAGTAGTTTCGGCCTCTGGGAGTCATGTAACAAGGATTGAGAATCCCTGCATTCAAAACAAGAGAAATGTCATCACATCTTTCTGTTGGACCCAAGGCTATGGCACAGACTGGAGGAAACATCTTATACTTCTTACACAACTATTCAATTCCTTCATGCTTACATGGCCAGCTCTTCAAGGTCAGCTCCCTCCATTTGGTCCCCTAGCTCTGCTGTCCAAAGGCCAGGATAATTAATTTAACCAGCACCATTGGAAGTAGCAAGTTTGTGGTATATACTGGGCTTAGGTAGTCCAGAGAACAGTCTGAGTTCATTTATTTATTTATTTATTTATTTATTTATTTATTTATTTATTATTCATTTTCCTGCTTTGAACTTTATTTTCTTTTTTTTAATTATCCAAGGATGGTTTACTGTGACCTAGAAAAGGTCACTGTGGGAATAAATTCTTGGCACTTGTTATTCCCAAACATGCAGCTCTCAGACTTTCTCCCCTCCTATACAGAGAGTCTTTATAGGACCATATCTCACCAGCCTTTTAAGGATTACTTATTTCAAAACAAATGCATGCTGATTTGCAGAGAAATATTTTCTATGGGAGAGTGATGGTTTGAATCTCACTGTTGTGTTTTTGCTGTGGTCTTTGAGTTTTCCACTTTCTTCCCTAGCCCCCATTCCTTGAATTTGAATTTTTTATTGGCTATTTTTTATTTACACTTCACCTAATTCTGAAATCATGGGGTCAGACAGTTATTTGTTCCTTGGGTCATGTTCTAACACAGGCTGAGTGTTGAATTGCCAATGCTTAAATCCCAACATGAGATGAGAACGATGGACATGCATAAGATGACCAACTGGATAAGTGATGCCATGGCGAAGTACAAGGAGCTCATACAAGAGAACAATTCCTACCGGTGAGTCACTGACAGAAAGGAGACCCCAGCACTAGGCAGGGAATACTTCTGTCCAGCTATGACTTTGAAAAAAGATCTGGGATCCATGAGAAACACATGGGAAGATTGTATAGCTGCTGGGTCTTCTATCAGCCCTCAGAGGGGATTGGCCCTCCACCTGCCAATGATTTTAGAATACCATGAACACATAAGCACCCATATGCACCATTTCCTCTGCTTTGATGTATATATACCCTCTAGTGTCAAGATTTTCTGAAGTACTTTGATTCCCATGGAGTGCGGACTCGGGATGTGACCTGCCTCTAATTGGTGCTAACATGTAAACTGTGGCTCTAGTCTGGAGATGCCTGGGGATGGGGCCCTTGAAGGGATGATTGTACTTGCAGGAGTGGCAGGCAAATAGAAACTGCCTGGGATTTACCATTATTTGTTTTTGATTCAGCATCAGAAACTTCCACCTCCTGAATGAATGCAATGAATTGAAGAAGAATGTAAGGATTTTGATGAATGAGAACAGAAAACTGCTGGTGGAGCAGACTGAACTGCAAGCATCCTGTGAGGAGGGAAAGAGGTTCTGTGAGGAGGCCAGCAAGACCATCTACACCGCAGATATTGAATCCTTGTGTCCTGTTACTTTTGAGTAAATCGAATGTATCCTTGTGAATCAAACAGTGATCTCGAACTCGTCACTCTTAAGAACCTTCTTTATTGAGGTGTGATGTAACCATCTGAAATCCCACAGCTCTCAGGCAGAGATGGATCTCTGCATTCTCACAGGGATTGGGCATCATAATTACTTCCCAGTCAGACTGAGATACAAAGAAAATTGTACTTTCAGTGTAGATTGTGTGTCCAACTCTGAATACCAACTTCATGATGAAAAAATTATCAATGCTGTATCCTTATCAAATATTTAGTGACCACTAAAATATACTCTTTTGTGGATGAGAGTGTTGAACATATTAATGGAATATTCATCAGGTGTTCTGTAGTATCTCCCAGGAAATAAAACAATATTATAGGGAGTATAGAAGCAGTCATGAAACAGAATTGCTTGCTTTTGGTTTCCTTCAAACATGATATCAATTGTAACTGCACAGAAGAGATAATAAATTGCAAGACCTTTCAGGGGATAGGGTTTTTATGGTTGGTTGTTTTCTTGTTCTTCTTGATTAGGATGATGACTTTTGTTCTTGACAATGTACTATGTTCCATTTGGGATTTCAACTCAAGCAGACCACATAGTTTACAATTCAGTTTCTAGATTTCTTTAAAAGCTGGACAAAATATCCAGGCAAAGGTGCCCTATGAGTTTTCTCCTTTGGTTTTCCCATCTTTGGGTGCTTTTGTTTTTGTTTGTTGTTGTCGTTGATTTATTTTATATTTATGAGTGTTTTGCCTTCTGTAGGTCTGTGCGTGCTATTCCCCAAAGGCCAGAAGAGGTCATTGGGTTTCACCTGGAACTTAAGTGACAGAGGATTGTTAGGTGCCCTGCAGGTCTTTTGAGAAACAAATTCTCAAATGATGAGCCATCTCTCCAGCCCCTACCCTGGACGTTTGTCCTTCATCGTGTTCCTTATTTGTGGCAATGGATCATACCTGAACAAAGTGTTTCTTGAGATATGTAGGGACACATTTATGGGGTACGCATGCTAATTATCTAAACTTCCAGGCATCTATGTGAAGTTTTTAGTTAGGGTTTCACTGCCGAGAACAGATACCATGACTAAGACAAATGTTATAAAGGACAGCATTTAATTGGAGCTGGCTTAAAGGTTCAGATTTTCAGTTCTTTATCATCAAGGTGGGAGCCTGGCAGCAACTAAGCAGATATGGTGCTGTAGGAGCTGAGAGTTCTACATCTTCATCTGATGTTTGCTAGCAGAATACTCAGTTTCAGGCAGCTAGGATGAGGGTCTTAAAGGCCAGACCCACAGCTAAACACCTGACCCAACAAGGAAATACCTACTCCAAAGAGCCGTACCGTATAATAGTACCACTCCCTGGGCCAAGCATATACAAACCTGCACATTTCACTCTGAGGCTTCCAGAGGCTTCTTCAAACATATAAGACTATGGGGGCC
Organism: Rattus norvegicus; assembly: GCF_021556685.1. NCBI lineage: Eukaryota > Metazoa > Chordata > Mammalia > Rodentia > Muridae > Rattus > Rattus norvegicus. Next base: position 7,635,718 of record NC_141548.1, on the reverse strand, counting down.
ACATAGTGGTGTTTCTGAGACTTCCTTTTTCAATTCAATTTATCTGATTTTCTTAATCTAGTTCTCACGCAGAATCTTCAGACAAGTGCAAAAGGTAGCCACATTCTTTACCATAAAATCTCCCCAAAGAGTCTCTAAGCAAATATTGAAATTCTTCACAGTATGCTTGGGACAGAGTCACACAATTTAAACCACTTTCAGTAATAAAGTCTTCCATATTTGTTCTAGGATGGCCCATTAAGCCCTATTTAAAGCATTTCCACAGCTTTCCAGATCCAAAGTCCCCATGAAAGAGCCCGAGTTGGAACAAATCTGAGGCCGGTGGGAAAATTCCACCACCAACCTCTGAGCAAAGAATGACCCCTCCCTTCCAGGAGGAGTAGAGCTAGTGTAGTTCCTGCAACAGCTGCAAACCAGACTGTTGAAAAAGCCTCCTGTGACTCCCCATCCGACTCCCTCAGAAGGTCCCAGAACAGCCCACTGACTGCAAGTCAATTTGGAGGTTGCCTCTCCCCACTGATAGTACCCTATATAGTTACCTTTCTCCAAATTCTGCCCCAATTGTTTGAATTCTACCTTAATTGCAAGTATATAACTCCCTGGTAGACTCTACTCAGGGACTTCTCTCTCTGAAATGGGATGACCCTGATATTTTGGAATTTCTAACTCTTGTTTTTGCATAGATTTCCTCCTCTGTGAGTAACATTTCAGGAGGTCCAGGTAGTGGTTCAATTTGCACCTCACATTTTGTGTATTGGCCAGTAAACTCCCCTCTTGTGGGGGACCCACAGGAGAGTGGTGAATCGGGGAAGTGACAGCTTGAGCGATGTACCACAGTTGTCTATGTTGCCTCTATCTAGCTTCCATGTGTTCTGCTTTTGGTTAGATTCATATGTGCAAGCTTAAGGAGGGCTCGGACAGCCTCAGTAACAGGACTTTGATCTGGCCAGTGGCTGGAGCAGATAGCCTGAGTTATCCTGTCCGTGGCATGGACAGGCTGGTCTGTGTACTTCAGCTGTGAAAGAGGGCGCTTTGTGTTAGTTGTTCTTTTGTTTTCTGTGTTCTTGGACTTGGACTGACGAAATTTTTTGACATGGGACAGGTTGTTAGGACTAATGACCACTTAATGTAACTTAGAGTGGCCTGCGTTTGATGTTAAATGGCCACAGGACCCCCCCCCCCAAGGTGTCAGCAGTAGAGGATATAGTGTTTCAGAAGTTTTCCCTCCTCCTCCCTGCTAACACTTCTTTGTCAACGGGAACAAAATCTGAGTCCAGCCTAGCGGTTAGCTCCATCCGTGTTGACAGTGTTAGCTTAAGGGCTGGAGAGATGGCTCAGTGGTTAAGAACACTGACTGCTCTTCCAGATGTCCTGAGTTCAATTCTCAGCAGTCATTTGTTGAGTTTCTTTTTCCCTCAGGACCAGCTCCAGGTTTTACATTTCTCACTGGTTTATCCCCTCTTCCCCTCTCCTTCTGCCTAGGGCAGACACAGTGCAGTCTGGCATCCAGGGTCCATGACAGGAGAGGCCCCAAGTGGTCATATGTATCCATTAACAGAGTTTGCAACTGACTCTTGGTCACATCTTTTGTTCAGTAAATGAATATCCTTCTTGCCAAGAGAAATGCTTGCTCCCTGTCCGAGTAAATGTGGTCTCTGAGTTTTTAAGATGAAAAAGATTTATTTTATATAAAGAAAGGGGATGCCTCTGGTAGGCTCATGTTGAGGCATCTCTTCCCCTGAGGAACCAGCCACAGGATGGCATAATGTAGAATAAACTGTATTCAGGACATGACACCAACTCCCCCGAAAAGTTCTTACAGATTCTCTTCACCACAGACATAGGCCAAGAAACTGGCCCTTGGGCCCACAGGGAACCCACCCAGATTGGTTATTTAATGGGTGTAAGGGTTAGGGATCTCCTCCAGATTTGCCACCAGGCTCTGTAAGCAGGTTTAAACAATAATTTGCCAGTGTTTAGATATGATATTAAATAAGAGAAAACAGAGAACTCTAGCACAGGGCTTTCTTCAATTAGTTAGTGCCAAATATTAGATAAAAGTTACAGATACAAGCTAATAAAAGTTGCAGAGATTATAGAAGAGTGCAGATTAGACAAGAAGAATTAATTAGAGCCCCTCTAGCCAACAAAGCCCTGGATCCAGGAGAAAAGACTACCATAGAAATGGCCAATGGCTTATTTATCATAGAAACTGGACTCAGTGACAGCAGGATTGCCTGCTTATTATTGTTGCCACAGCACTGTTGGATAAAGATGCGGATAAGTTAACTTTGGGACTCATCACACACACACACACACACACACACACACACACACACACACACACACACACACACAGATTGCTGTTCAGTAATGTCTACAGGCTTCATTATCAGACTTTCTCAATCTACTATGGCTTACATATTTTCCAGCCACCTGTTACCCCGAACCGTGCAATTCTGCTGCCCGACCCTGACTTGGACTGTCCACTCCATCAAAGTGATTCTCCTCTGTCAGAGACAGAACAGATCTGGTTTATTAACAAAAGCAGCTTTACCCATGAGGGTCAGAGGAGAGCAGGGGCAGTAGTGACACTGGAAATGGAGGTAGTCTGGACTCAGTCTGTTCCTCCAGACACTTCAATTCAAAGGGCCAAGCTAATAACATTAACACAGGCCCTCATCATGGGAAAAGAACCCAATGGCTAGAGATAACAGACGGGCTAACAAGGCCGCTAAGGACATAGTCTTAAAGAAAACAGCATCTCTAGATTGGATACTGTTCTACCTGAACCACCTAGATCAACTGATACATGCAGAAAAAGAAACTAAATGGGACGGTGATTATCGAGCGTAAGCTAATATTATCCATCTCTTTAACAAGAACTCTTCTCAGAAAGATCCACAGAGTCACTCACTTGGGAGTAAAACGAATGACAAACTTTAAAGCTTATCAGCTGAGCAACACTCCCAGTCACCCCAAATATCCAAACTCCTGACTGAGAGGTAAGAGCTTGGAGGCCTCTACTGGGAAAATTGATTTTATAGAGATTAAGGAAGAAAGACATGGCTCAAAATACCTGCTGGTTTTTGTGGACATTTCCTCCTGGATAGACGGATAGAGATACTAGAAGAGATTTTCCCAGGTTTGGAGCACCTAAGGTAATAGGACCAGATAAGGGCCTGCCTTCATATTTCAGAAATGTCAGGGACTGACTAAGATCTTGGGGACTAATTGGAAGCTTCATTATGCATATCATCCCCACAGTTAAGGGCAGGTAGAAAGGATACATAGAACTCTAAATTAGACCTTAACTGAATTAGCCTTAGAGACTGGTGGGACTGGATGACGCTCCTTCCCTTTGCCCTGCATTAGATGTATATGGCATTCTAGCCCCCATTGTATCCAGCCTACAGTTGGCAGCTATTACAGAACTGAAAAATGATAATTTAATATTTAAGGTCAGCGCTACCCAATAGGCTCATGACTATGTTTGCCCTAAATTATGTGCCCTCAACGCCCTGGCAGTCCCCTACATTGGGGAAATGATCCTTCAGAGGACCGTGAAGTTAGGGTTTTACTGCTGAGAACATATAGCATGACCAAAGTAAGTCTTATGAAGGACAACATTTAATTGGGGCTGGGCTTATAGGTTCAGATGTTTAGTTCAATATCTTTAAGGTGGGGGCATGTCACCCTCTAAGCAGGTGTGGTGCAGCAGGAGTTGTGAGTTCTACATCTTCATCAGAAGGCTGCTAGCAGAATACTAACACTCAGGCATTTCTCTGACCCCAGATATCTTAATCAAGCAACTGGCTTTTGAAAATGCTAGTGCAGTAGAAAAACACTGTCTCAAAAACCAACCAACCAACCAAACCAACAAAGACAAATTAAAAACAACAACAACGGGGTTGGGGATTTAGCTCAGTGGTAGAGCACTTGCCGAACAAGCATAAGGCCCTGGATATGGTTCTCAGCTGTGAAAAAAAAAAAAAAGACAAAATAAAAACAGGGGCAACAGCAACAATAACAACAGCAAACGAAAGAAAGAAAACACCAATGCATACTCTTATGTGACCTTGACTCCAAGTTATTTCTGAATTGTAAATTAAAAGGCCTATAGTCACAAGCTGTACAGAATTAAGACAGGTGTTCCCTGGTGATCCCAGCGTGGGGGTGGGAGGAGACCATTACAGACAGGGGTAGAAAGAAGAACATAAATAGAGGAGAAGCCACCATGAGGTAAAAATCTTTAAATAATGGCCGTGTGAGTGGTCTAATTGGAGTTTAAAGCATCCCAGACAAAACCATGGCAAATTATATAACGGAATTATTGGAAAAATATGCATAATAGTATAGAGGATAGCTATCTGCCCAACTCTTGTGCTGATTAAGGATTATCATAGATATAAAGCTAGTGTGAATCTTTTATCTAGAAACTAACTGGGCAAAGGATGGGCAGAAATCCATGGTTGGGATCAAATACTTTCTACACACAAAAGCAGAATCAGCACCTAGAATTACAATCTTCCCAAGCCCAGATAACTACAGACCAGCATAGAAACACAACCAGTAACAGCCAGGGCATTCAAATCTCTATTAGAGCCCATCAACACTATGACAGAAGGCCCTGAACATGTCAACATGACTGAAGAACAAGAATAAAAAAAGACTGTAAAACAGCATTTGCACATATGGGAGAGGCCTTTAAAGAGAAAGTAAAGAAATGTGTGAAAACAATAACTGTGGAAGGAAATGAATAAAGAAATCCTAAACAGAGAGATGTGGATGAGTAAAATGTAGGAACTCAAATAGTCTCTCAGAGGCAGACCTTAATAACAGACTCCAACAGATGGAATAGAGAACCTCAGGCATTGAAGAGATGATAGAAGGAATGGATACGTAGATAGAGGAAATCTTAAATCCAAAGGGAGGAAAAGAGTGGAGGGGGGAAAGGAATAAAGGAAAAGCAAAGGAAGAAAGGAAGGAAGGAAGGAGGAAGGGAGGGTAGGAAGGAAGGAAGTCAATCCTGGAAGAAAACATCCAAGAAATAGACAGGATTTTTCTGCAAAATAACAAATATAATAATGATAAACACAATAAAGTATATAGGAAGGATGAAAATAAACTTGGGTCAAAGGCAAATAAAACAGAAAACAAAAACAAAAACCAACGAACAAACAAACAAACAAAAATTCTCAACAAAATCATAAAAGAAAATGTCCTTAACTTAAACAAGAGACTCATCAAAGTAAAAGGAGCACACAGTATGAAATAGACTGGAGTGGAAAAGAAATTCCCCTGGGCATATATTACCTAAGACAGTAACATGGAGAACAAATAAGTATAATAAAAGCTGCAAGGGAAAAAGTACTGGTAACATACAAAGTCAGTCCTCCTATGAGAATCACACATTACTTCTCGCTAGAGACTCTAAAAGCCAGAAGAGCCTGGATAGATGCACCGAAGACTAAGAGACCAGACTAATAAAGTTGGATTTTAGTTGACCCAAGGGCCTCTCTTCTTTTATCATATACAATATTATTAGATACTTCCTAAAATTGCCTTCAGAGCTTCCTTGAGGAAGCCTGAGGAGCTTAAGACCTCTGATAAAGTATTTTGTACACAAGAACCTGCTTCCTTTTTCCTTATTTCTACTACAGCAGGATGGAGGCAAAGTTTTTTGCAAACTACTTTTAATAAGTAGCCCACATCATAGTTAATGGAAGAGAAAAGTTATTAGGATATGGGGAAGAGGACCTGTTCAGCAATAGTTCTTCAGGAAGGAGCTTGTTTTTCTTTGGCAACAGTTCAGGACAACAGCAAGCAGCAAACCTGACTCCAGAGGGGAGTTCACAGGGGAGGAAAGCAGGAGTGTGGTGGAAAAATTGTGGCAGCGGCTGTGCAGACTCAGGAGCTCCTGCTCAAGCTGCAACAAAGCACCCTGTGCTCTGAAGCACAGCAGCTTAGCCAGTTAGCTGGAGACCTGGCTCTCCCACTGCCTGCCTTACCTGGAATCCGCACAGGATACAAGAGGACAAACAACTGTGCCCAAGCTGAGCAAGCAGCACAAAAGCGCCTGTGAAGGACCCGCAGGCACCACCTTAGTCAGCTTCATCGGAGCAGAGAGTCTAAAGTGTTTTCCTCCTTCAAGCATGGCACCCCAGCCCATTTTCTTTCATTCCCCGCCTTTATTTTGATGGCTTCTACTTCCCTTCATAAGTTTGTCGTTTAGTTTCTTTTCTCTCTTTTTTGTTTCTTTGTTACTTTCTTTCTATCAACTAATATAAAGGACCAGCAATTTGATATTTCTAACCTAATATTTGTTGTGGTTTATGCCGTACATATTTGCACATTAAAATTTTTTTTCTTGCATTTGCCACACTTTAATCGGACTCATTAGCTTAGCTCAATTTCGGTTCTTGGGTTTTCTGAGGTAAGTGAATGTTGGGGTGACCTCATTCCCAACTCCTGATCCTTGTGCCTCTAAAGTCAAATGCTTATGAATTTTCAAAGTTTTCTTTGCCAGTGGATACGTGTGTGTCTGTGCATATATGTGCCACAATATTCAGTCCATGTTTGTACCATGGGTCCCAGGTATTGAACTCAGATAATCATACTAGTGTAGCAAGTTCTTTTACCTGCTAAGGACCTTGCTGCTATTGCACAAGTGTGTGTGTGTCTAATTTTCATATATGTATACACCATATATTGCGCCAATCTCTGCCTCTCAATACCATTGTCCTTCCTTTCCTCACCTCTTCTATCATTTCTTTTTATCCCTCTGGACAGTTTCTCTTTGTTCACATCAGTTTAAAATGTAGGAACACACACACACCGTTTGAAACCAAATTAAAATGAAAAAATAAAAACATGCAGTCTTTTTTATCAGTACTCCTTAGCAATAGCTTTTCTTTGATTTTTTATACATTTGATATATAATAATTAATGGGCAATCAGCTTGAAAATTTTCCTTAATGATTATATCCTTGGAATTTTCATAAATGTTTTATAAATGTTATTATACTATCTGCAGATAAAAATGTCAACTTTTAATTCCTACTAGTGACAGGCCTTAAATTATCACCTTCCTCCATTCTGACCACCGCAGTCTGCTGTCTATAAGGGTGATCACCACTTAGTGCTCAATGAAAGGGGAACAGAAGAGTGGACTTGTTCTGACCCCTTCTGGCCAGTAGCCCTTAGGTGTTTGTCCTGAAGAAATGAGGATATAGATTGCTAGGTATGGGGTGCCACCTTGTGGAAGTGAGAATTTAGTGCACCTGAGTGAGGTCTTCTCACAATTGCCTTGGCTGGAGGAGAGGTGAATCATCCCAGTCACAAGCACTCCTCTCTCAAAAGAAACCCAACCTCAGCTTCAAAGGAAACGGACACTTAATTTCCAGTGAGATTCGTGCACATCCCTCACTCTGGCATAAGTCCAAAGGACTTTCAGAAAAATGAAAGGGCACTTAGCGCCATTAGAAAATTCATGCCAGAGTCTTCTGTCTAGTCCAATTGAACAATGCCTCGAAATACCCAGCTACAAGTTGTTAATCTATACGCCATGCCGTGAACCATCTAAGGTGATAGCATATTCATAACGCCCTAGTAGGCACTTAATTGCTTTTTTGTGGATTTAGGACACAAAGAAGAAAGTGCCTTTCATGGTGGTGGTCCACTGTTAGTTCAAGAGTTCAAGCAGGAGGGCAGAGGCAGGGAGTAGAACATCCTTGTTTACATAGATAGTTCCATGCTAAATACAAACAAAAAGATCTTCGATTACAAAATACAAAACTCAAAATGAACATGTCATTGCAGATGTGTGTCCCTTCTGAGCGCATAGGTTAAGATCAAACTTTATCATGCCAAGAGAACACTCATGAGAAAATTACTGGAGACACCAGGCAGATTAGAATAGAAGTAATGGTTCTGGAGAGGTGGTTCCACAGTTAATACTGGCTACTGTTCCAGAGGTCGGAGTTCAATTCCCAGTAACCACACAGTGGCTCACAACCATCTATAGTGAGATCTGGCGCCCTCTTCTGGCCTGCAAGCATGCATGCAGGCAGAATGCGGTATATGTCATAAATCTTAAACAAACTAAAATAAAAGTAAATAGGTTTGGAAAGCTCTGTGTGTTTTATGTAAAAAGTGCAACTACATCTACTGCTATCCTGCATAGATATCCAGTGGCCTGCGGTGTCCTTCTATTTCTGATCGTTTACTCACCACTTCAATATCTGAGACCAGTGTCACTTATGATATACTTCATCTAAGTTATAATGCACCATTGTCACTCAAGCCTGGAAATATTAACCCTTTGAAGGAATGTATAAAGAGTTTTAGTCAGTATGTTGTCACAGGATCTGTCAGGGGTTGGAGAGATGGTTCAGAGATTAAGAGTACCAACTGCTCTCCCAGAGATCCTGAGTTCAAATCTCAACAACCACATGGCTACCTACAGCCATCTGCAATGGGACCTGACGCCCTCTTCTGGTGTGTTTGAAGATAGCTACAATATACTCACACAAGTAAAAAGTATGAAAAAAAAAAAAAGGAAAAACGGGACCTCTCAGTATAATCTGGCAGAACTAAACATCATGGACTTGCTGGGTGAAACAGGGTGGCCTTGATCCTACAGGAATCTACCTACTTCTTTATCCCAAGTACTGAAATTGGCACTTTGAGTCACTATGCCCAGTTGTGAAGAGTCCTTTCATGGTCGTGCTGAGCAACTTTGCTTATCATTTCCCAACAGCCACTTCTTTCTATGTAAATGAGACCATTTCTGTAGTGTCTGGTTTCAGGTGAATTCTGATTGGCTGTGTGATTCTGACATTTTTGTGGCTCCAGTTGACTAAAGAGGAACCCATCCATGGTTTTCTAGGTCTCTGAGTGTTTTACCTCTTTTAAAAATATTAATCAATCATGTTTATTTAAAGTATTACCATCAGAAATTTTTAATGGTAATTAAAAAAAAATCAGTAAACAACCAAATCGATTTTCCTATTCTAGCCATATAAGCCAGCTGGACTTTGTAAGGAAAATGATCTAAAGTATCAGTGCCAAGGACTACAGAAAACTGCCACCCATAGGTAAACTGCCACAGTAAAGTGACTACGGCATGGCTCTGTCACTCATACCAGACAACCAGAATATACCTTATGAAAAGAATTAAAATCTATCCAAACCACTTAAAATACTTAAATGCAGAAACCTTAATTTTCCTTCAGTTGGGCCAGAAACCACCACAGACGCTATGGTCAGGGTTCCAGGGAGAACGAGTGGAAAGTTTAAGCTTAGGCCAACCAACACAGCCCTCGATTTTTCAAAGAAATCATTTACTGGGGTATACTGTAAACAAGGACTGTGGCAACACAGGAAACAAAGGCAGTTGGCAAGTGAAACTTCTAGAAGCTCATGAAAACAATACCATCCACACTGCAGACGGAAAAGGAGAGACAGGTAATGCCATGTTCTCTTCAGTCGTTCGGTCGTGCAGGGCATCAAACAATCGCTGTTTCCCACACCAGGATGTTAGCCCACAGGAGGGGCTGGCGGGACCTGTCCACTGTGAGGACTGGAGGGCTTTCCAGGAAGGCTGAAGCCTCTCAGGTTAGGAGGCCTCAGTAGAAAGAGGAGCACAGTGATCACCATCCAGGCCATCAAGATCACAGTGATGCTGATGCCACTGTCGCCTGAGGGCCCTGGCAATTCCCGAAGGCATTCTGTGTTGGTGCAATAGGACTGGGACTGCCGGAGCAGATTGATGAATTTTCTCATAGCGCGTTCATGAGAGCAAATACATTCACAGGGATCAAATCCCCCTTCAACCATGGTTGGTTACCAGCTTGTTTTTACTCAACTCTTTAAAGCCACCCATACAAGTGGTGGTGGGGACGGTGGTGGCCTGGAGTGTTCTGGATGCCCCTGTCGCTGCCACTGCTGCTGCTGGCTGCCACCCTCCTCCCCTCCAGATTAGATAGACCATGTCACTATTAGCCACTAGACCCAGATCTGTGTTTTGCCTTTTGTATGGGTGGATGCATCACGAGGTTGTCAAGTGTGGGCAGAATCTGGGAGACAGCTTTGCCTATCGAGGTTGGTGTTAGTCTTTGTATGGTTACCAGGGACCAATTCCAGATCCTCTGGAAGAACAATAAGTGATTTCAACTGCTGTGATATCTTCCCTGCCCCTTCCTCCATACCTTGATCTTTCTTTTTCTCCCCCCCCCTACCCCCGGAGCTGGGGACCGAACCCAGGGCTTTGCGGTTGCCAGGCAACCGCTCTTCCACTGAGCTAAATCCCCAGCCCCATACTTTGATCTTTCTGTAGTCTCTCTGACTCCATCTGCCATAATGAACACTTCATCTCATAAAGCACGGTGGACAATAGCTACTGTGAAAAATACCATAAGTTGACAGAGCCTCCATTTTCACATAAATATATAAACACATAAATACACATACCTACCTAAAGAAACACAGAGACACACATAAACACACGCACAGAACACACAAAGACACACACAGCCCAAGTCATCATATTCTTTAGTAATTCTGTCCAGAGCAGAGCAGTTATAGATAGAAGAAAGTACAATTCCCAGCAATTTCAACTGAATATCATGTAATGCATATTTATGAAATACATATTTCACAGTATTTTAGGATTAGAGTACATTATACTATCTATCCTTTATTTTCAAAAGTATCGAAAGTTAGGAAGAGAATTCCAGCCTAGTATCAGACTTGTGTCCATCAGAGTCAGAACAGGTTGCTGTTTGAAACTTTCTTTTATTACAACTGTTTCCTAATGTCACATAGGAAAACCGGCTTCAGCCAGAAATGCCTTTAGCTACCACATGCATCTGAATCTCACCCTGGGAAAACCATGAGAAGCCATGAGAGAATGTGTGTGGCTCTTTGATGTCCAGCTTTCCTGTAGGTCTCTTCTGGCTTGCACGGACACCACTCCTTGATTCCTCCCTCTAAATGGCCGTGCAACCTTCTTGCCTTGCTCTGCTGCTGGTCACTGACAATTTGAGGAAGGTAAAAATTGCCTAGTGTGTTAGTGAAGCAGGCCTTTGAATGTCGCTCTGAGGGGTTTTGGGGAGAGAATCGACATAAAACTCACTCTGAATGGTGGTAACACCATAACTCACAGGCCAGGTGCCTGCACTAAATGGCACAGAGAGGAAGCTAAGAGCTAGAATTTCCCTATTTCTGCTCCCTGCTCCATCCACATGGAAAGAGTCTCATTCACATCCTGCCAGCCAGTCCACTTCTACCAACTGCACCTCTCACGGCTACACTCACCCCTTCTAGGATGGAGTCTGTGCTTCCCGACTCTGAGCCAATGGAACCCTCCTTTCTTAAAATGCTTCTGTGACAGAATGGGAAACAGGACCAGTGCAGTCACTGCTTCGTTCTGCCCTTTGCAGTCTCCTCCCGACTGGCTCCCTCACAGCCTTTCCAGTCCAATGTGTCTATAAGAAAACAGGCTAAAGATGTCACCTTAATTCTCCTTTGACTTGTCTCCGGTAAGAGCCTTTTGCTACATCAGCCCAGGTAGACAAGTGAAAGAGGAAAAAGAGAAGAGAAGACAGTAGATGGTCTAGGCAAGGGATAACTGAAGTTCTCCTTGTAACACAAGCTACTTCCCAAGATATTACCACTAATCCAGTTTCTGTGTCAATATGGCCCCCAAAATCTAATCACCTATCATTAGAGCACATTTGCTGACACACTTTTATTGCAGTTCAATTTCTATTGCATGCCTTTTGAAAACACATCTAGGGGCTGGGGATTTGGCTCAGTGGTAGAGCGCTTGCCTAGGAAGCGCAAGGCCCTGGGTTCGGTCCCCAGCTCCGAAAAAAAGAAAAGTAAAAAAAAAAAAAAAAAGAAAGAAAAGAAAGAAAACACATCTAAAAGTGGGGTGGGCTTTTCCAGCTAGATTCATGACCTTTTCTCTCCCACTCAGCACCCATACTCAAATCACCTGCGGACATCTCGTTTCCTAAACACAGGTGTGGCTGTCTCTTTTACTTTTCCCCATGGGATAGTTTAGTTAGAATGATCTTACCGCACCAGCCCATCAATGACTGGCTTTCTAGCTTTAATGACTTAGGAAAATTTCTGTTTGTTGATAATGGAAATCGCCCACTGTATAAAGTCATTTGCTCCTGCTCTCAAACAGAGGAAAAGAAAGAGAGAAAAGGTCTGCCTGCTGGGCATACTCAAGGTAGGTCAAGGCCTGTTGGCAGATTTTTCAGCCTGAGGTATGGAACCATAAGAGAAGGTGTACTTGAGGCTTAAATTTCTATTGACCTTGGTGGAAAAAAACGGAGAAGTTTGGGGAACGGGAACGAATGCATTGTTTATTTTAACAATTTGTTTCTGTTAGCTTGTGGTTATGCTTCCCACAGTACTACAGTAAAACAGGGCTTTGAGAAATATGCTTGTTGTTGCCTTGTACCCACCAGCATTCCTTTCATAACTGTGTCTTTCCTCTTCTTTTGGCCTTTCATATTCTGATCCTCATCTGCCCCTCAGAGGACCTTTCCACTTCCTACCACTCAGTCCACCAAAGTAGGGCCATGCCGTTTCAGGAAACTGGAATTTCTGAAAAGCCCATTGAATCTGGAAAGCAATATACCCCAGGATATGTCCTGTAGGTCAGAGTAAGATGTTGCAAAAAGAGGAAAACTGACTGACCTCCCACTTTGTGCTTTCAAAAAGAACAAATACTTCAAAAACTTAGTTTCTCCCTCCTCCCCATTACAGAATCTGATTTCAGCCCTGCACACTGTGCTCTCCTGGATCCATGGATGCTAAGCTGCAGGTTCTGGAGATGCCAACCCCTCAATGTCTGCTCAACTCAGTCCATTCATTCTCAGTTCCTGGAGTGATTGCGTCCACCGACCCATACGCCCATCGCCAATCGAGAGTATTCCACGCAGCAGATCGAGTTCCAGCAAGCAGAAGGAATCTTCACTCACAGAACACATTGCGGACCTTACCTGACACGCTGGACAGAACTAAGAGGTTAGTGAGAAACAAGTGTGTGTGAATACCATCCTATGTCGCCATCTTCTGGGCACATACAGAATTACATCCTATTACCTTACTTGGGAGTCCGAGGCTTCCTTCTACCCTCTCAAGTTCAAGTCACAGATGCAGATATTCACAGCCAACCACTGGACTAAGCCTGGGGACCACAATGAAAGAGTTAGGGGAAAGCCTGAAGGAGATGAAGGGTTTGGAACTCAATATGAAGAACAACAATATCAATTAACTGGAGCCTTCAGAGCTCCTCGGGACTAAACTACCAACTAAAGAGGATACATGGTCCTGGCCATGGCTCCTGATACATAAAGTGTAGAGCATGTGTAGCAACAACTGGCTCATCTGACATCTATGGGAAGGGAGACAACTGGCCCTGTAGAAACTTGATGTCCCAGAGAAGGGGGATGCTAGAGGGGTGAAGTGGAAGTGGATGGGTAGATGGAGGAGTGCCCTCTTAGAAACAAAGAGGACTGGGAGGGTATGGGGGTTCAAAGTGGAGAGATCAATGATGGGGATGACATTTGAAATGTAAACAAATAAAATGACTAGTGTATAATAGATGGTAACAGACGTCTCCATAAGGACTAGATATTCATTATCTGTAGCAGGTTCATTGAAAGTCAAACTCCATAATTGTTGTGACTTACTTATTATTGAAATTTCACATAGATGAACCCAAGCAACATTTTAACTTTTCTCCTTGAACCTATAATAAATCATTAGTTACCTTTATAAAACAATTTAAAAAGCAATTAGGGTTTCTACTCTCTTAGGCTTCGATACAGTGCCTCATTTTAGCTGTCCCTCTCTATGTTCCCTCCATTGCTGCCTCGCCCTGTCTCTTCACATTTCACATTCCTATCCCTGACAGTGTCCCTCAGCAATCCATGAGTGAACTTGTACTTCCCTAAATGAGGACAGTCTGGCCCACGTCCCTAGACCCTCACACTAAACTGATCATACAGTCACACAGATTGAAGAATCAACAGCTAACATCCACATTTAAGTGAATATGTATCCCATTTGTCTTTTTCAGCCTGGATTACCGCATCCAGAATGACTTTTACTAGATCCATTCATTGTCCTGCATAGTGCATGCTTCCTTTTTGCCTTTTGTAATTGTTAAGCAGCAATGCAGTCTGTAAATGCACCACGTTTTCTTTATGCATTCATCCGTTAAGGGACAACTTAAATATTTCCAAATTCTAAGTATTACAAACGAGCTTCACTGAACATGGTTGAGCAAAGGTCTGTATTCTACGATGAACCAACATCTGGACATGAGACCTGGAGTTGTATCTTAAGGAACAACAATTTTCACCTTCCTGAAGAACCATCATACTGATCTCCGAAGTTGCTGTAGAAGTTTGCCTTTCCACCAGGAGAATATGAATGTTCCCCTTGCTCCATAACCCAGTCAGCTTGAGTTGTCACACGTGTTATTAACCTTAGTCATACTGACAAGTGTGAAAAGTGATTCAGAGTAATTTTGATTTGCATTTGTGTGATGTACAAGGATGACGAATATTTCTTATGAATTTCTCAGTCATTTGAGTTTCTTCTCTTATGAATGTTATGCTTAGATATGTAGCACATTTTAATTATTTTTCTTGATAGTGTTTTAGTTTTTCAAATATACTTTTATATTAGCCTGTTGGGCCCTACCTTGGGGTGTTTCCCTTCCCCCTCACCGAGCCTTTCAGTCTGCTATGGCAAGAAGTTGTTTACACCCTTGGCAGCTGCTCTCAGTCTCTGATTTGGGGCCAGGACCTTCCATGGCACCCATTCCCCTTACTGAGCCTTTCAGATTATTGTTGTTAAGAAGTTGTTTACGCCCCTGTATTGGGGTCGGGACTTGCCACGATGCAGATTTTTCCTGTTTTCCTATTTTCCTGGTTGGGAATTTTCACCTACTTTATTGTTTTTCCATGGCTTTTGCCTGTGGTATATAAGGAGATCTCAGTAAAGCGCGGACAGCCTTCTTTTAACACGAATGACCCGAGTGTGTGTTTCTTCTTAACTCTTACAGGCCTATGCCTGGTTCTGTGTTGTGACGACAGAGGTCCCACTGAGATCGGGAAAGAGGGGACAACGTGACTAGATCGTACCAGGAAGCCGGAAGGTGAAGAAGGAGGAGCGAATGGGGGAAAGTGGGCCAGGAAAGGCCTCAGAAAGCAGGTTTCAGAAGGACCACTAGAATTGAAAGCACGTGCAAAGAAAAATAAAGATTTGGGGTAGTGGTGAGTAAACCTTGTAAAAAGGGACAAGGTAACAATGGTAAAATGTTTCTGTGTATGTGTTCTTTTAGAGTTATGCTAAAATCTAGAGAAGCAAAGTCAATTCTCACAGATGATTTTAGTCTTTGGACCCTGATTAGGGACAGTTTACACCCTAGACAAGAGAGAAAGTGGTTTGAGAAAAACATTCCTCCCAGACTCTCCACAGATGCTTTGGAAAAAGAAGGAAAATGAGATTAAGCTTTTTAAGAGCTCTCCTAGGGACATCCTGCCTCCTTGCTGGCTGCTATTGGAGAAGTGTTTATTTCTGGTTCTGGGTCCTTTAGGATATCTGGGTCCCTTTGGTGGGACACCATCTAGCTCCTTCCCTCTATGTCTATTGTCTGTCCTTGGTGCACTAAGCTGTCCATGTATGTCAATTTATGTCTGGGTTTTGCTTCTTGTTGCTTGAATATTTTGTTTCATGTTTAATAGAAAAAAATGGTGAAAACTTTAAATGCTGGTTGATTCCCCCCTTGATTTAGTTTTAAGTCCTTTCAAGAAAGGAACAAATAAATAAAAACAGTTTCAATTGACCTTTGGAGCCCTGCATCCTAGATAACTGGTTGTGTCTGGTGTTAACTGTCATGTGTGTCTCTGACTGGATCCGGCCTCAATGGAGGAATGTAGCTAGGAACCAAGGTCTGTCCACTGGGGAAGCTCCAAAGGGGGCTGGCTAAATGTCTACACTAGCTGCCCTTAAAGGTGCCAGCAGCTTCAAAGCTTCTATGGTAAGGGAGCTGATGTCTGATTCTCTTAGAGAAATCTGTGACTGTGATTATTGGAATCAACAGGTAACAAGGTGCTTCTTTTAAAATGACAGCTAAAAAAGTAAGAATGGTGTTTGATCTAAATACTAAAGATATGTGCACTCACTTCATTTTTTTTTGGTTTTAAATGTATAATACGCTTTACATGTCTTGGCTACAGGTGACTGGCTTTTATGTTATTTTGTAAGGTTGAAAATTTGTAACATTGGTAATAGAAAGTTGGCTTTAAAAAGGAGTCATTCTAGACAACATGTGGCATGAGCCAACCCAGGGGAACAGGTCTAGATTGGGATAATATTTTAATATAACTCTTATCATGGAAACCGGACTTATAAAAGAATTTAAGGCAATGTCTCTTTGGTGAGGTATTAGAGCCTGCACCATCGTTCCTTCATATGCAAAGCTTGGCCGTCATACTTTATAGCACGAGGAATGGACTTGGTGTTTTGGAGAGACAGGATTTTGGAGGATAGATAGTTTGGTGGAGGGTGCGCTTTGCTTTCCAAAGTTATGGCTATGCTCTGGGGTTAGGAGGGAAACTTGAAGATTGTGGCTAATGATTGCCAGTGTTACATTGACTACAGTTTACAGTCTGATCCCAGACAGACTCAGGATTCTAACTCACACATATTTGTGCTTAAGAAAAAGTCAAACAGGTGGAGACTGTGACAAGGGTTGATGAGGCTATGGAACTTATAAGAGCATTATAGCCCGGTTGCTTACTCCAACTACTATTTCAAGAAATACATATAGAATTATTATAGGTTTAAGAGATTGTTTTTATGCTGTTTCTTGCACTCTTGGGTTGTTGTGAAATATTTCACTTCTTGTGTTTCCTTGGGTTTTGTTTGACTTGACCATATATTTGTATGCTTTTTCACAGAAAAATGTGTTCATTTTTATTTATTTTGGTGAATTGTTCTTGGCTGACTTTTGTCTGTGGTTCCTCTGAATGCAGTTCCCTCGGTAGCCAGAGGAGGGAACCAGACACCGAGTTATAAATGATGGTTAAGCACCCTGTAGGTCCTCTGAGTGAAGACAGCAGGTTGCCCAGGTGTGCACCATGATGTGCTACAGCTTCTCTGCTTCCTCCTGCTCTTCCTTGGCCAGCAGCACTTATGCATTCTGCCCCTCCATGGCTCTCGGTTGGGTCTCAGTTCCCTCACTTTTGGGGATTTTAACTTTAAGAATGGACATAAAGTTTACAATTTGATGTTTGCCCTATACCTGAGAACCTATGTTGCCAGGAAAAGGGAGTTTCCATTGCACAAAATGGGATGGTAAGACAGAGATTTCAGGAAAGAACATGGGTGGATATATTGAAACCAGGACCCCTCTCAAGGCACAGTCCATGAAACAATGTACTCCAACTTGCATATATTTAAAGGTGTAGGAAAAAAATATTGGCCTCTAGGGAACAGTAAAACTGTGGAAATTGGACTATATGTCACATGCATGGACCCTGGGTTTATACATTTCAGGAAGAAGAATATCCATCATCCATGGTCTTTAGATCTTTGGCTGTTAACAAAGATGTTCTATCCATTTCAAGGCCTGATACAACTCTCCCTGTCCTCAGCAACTGAGTTGTAATGAAGGAGTGAGAACTCTGAAGCTCTGGAAGGAGAGTGAGCGAATGGGTGTTCCTGGCTCAAAAGTGAGTCTCTGGAAAAGCCACTGCAGAAACTGGTCAGTCTGGGTGGAGGTAGTTAGCAAGTAAGCTATGGCATTTCCCAGTGACATCACTGGTTGTGTCTTCCCTGGAAATTCTCTTGTATCCAGGAGACACTAGAATGTTCTAAAATTTGCCTCCCTATCCCCTCCTGTGGATATTTTTGTTCCCCCTTTAAAGAAGGAGTGAAGCCTCCTTCTTTAAAAGGGGAAAAAGAATACCCTTGGAAGGGAAGAGAGAGGCAAAGATTAAAACAGAGACTGAAGGAACACCCATTCAGAGCCTGCCCCACATGTGGCCCATATATATATACAGCCACCCAATTAGACAAGATGGATGAAGCAAAGAAGTGCAGACCGACAGGAGCCAGATGTAGATCGCTCCTGAGAGACACAGCCAGAATATAGCAAATACAGAGGCGAATGCCAGCAGCAAACCACTGAACTGAGAATAGGACCCACGTTGAAGGAATCAGAGAAAGAACTGGAAGAGCTTGAAGGGGCTCGAGACCCCATATGTACAACAATGTCAAGCAACCAGAGCTTCCAGGGACTAAGCCACTACCTAAAGAGTATACATGGACTGACCCTGGACTCTGACCTCATAGGTAGCAATGAATATCCTAGTAAGAGCACCAGTGGAAGGGGAAGCCCTGGGTCCTGCTAAGACTGAACCCCCAGTGAACTAGACTGTTGGGGTGAGGGCGGCAATGGGGGGAGGGTTGGGAGGGGAACACCCATAAGGAAGGGGAGGGGGGAGGGGGATGTTTGCCCGGAAACCGGGAAAGGGAATAACACTCGAAATGTATATAAGAAATACTCAAGTTAATAAAAAAAAAAGGAGTGAAGCATCCACATTTTCGTTATCCTTCTTGAGTTTTATGTGGTTTGTGCCTTAGATCTTGTGTATTTCGAGTATAACCAAGAGGTGAAGATGCAAAAGAATCAAATGGATAGCTTGACGCCAGAGGTTGGTGGTGAACACCAGAGGGAAAGATCATTCTTCCAGAGACAATTGGCAGATTTCTGGTAACTCAGCTTTACCAGACTACTTGTCTTGGGTCCACAGAACTCTCTGAGTTGCCAACACCAAGGTATGTTCTACCTAATACACTGGACAGTGTAGAAGGAGATGTCAAAGCCAGATGTCACATTTGCACCTATGTAAATAAAAAACAGAGATCATTTACC
Organism: Rattus norvegicus; assembly: GCF_021556685.1. Lineage (NCBI taxonomy): Eukaryota > Metazoa > Chordata > Mammalia > Rodentia > Muridae > Rattus > Rattus norvegicus. The sequence continues at coordinate 7,616,742 of NC_141548.1, read as the reverse complement.
CAGAGAAGATTGCATACAGGTAGCCAATGCTCTGATAAATTATGGGATCCTGAGTTTACTGACACATGGTCTCCTAGAGTAAGACAAAAGTGCCTGCTTTTTTTTATTGATTCCTTTTCTGGGTGAGTAGAAGCTCACTACATCAGACTGAAACTGATCATAGAGCAACTAGAAAGCTCTGCTAGGAACTTTCCCCCAATTTTGCCACTCACTAGGAATGCTGTCATATAATAGCCCAGCTCTCACTGCCAAAGCCTGTGAATAACAGTCAAAGATGTATGCATAGTTTGGAGTCTTTGTTGTGCAGAATTCTGGGCAGGTGGAAATAATGAACAAGACATTAAAGGAAACACTATGGAAACTCTCATTAGAGTCCGGTAAGGGTGGAAAGGCACTTTCCTTACTTTGGGCTTGCTGTACTCCATACAAGGAGGGATTGAACCATAGAATATTATGTTTAGAATATACCCCCCATTGCTTCTGACTCTTAGAGATCAGCAGTTGGCAGAATTCTTCAGCTATTTTATTCTTGAAATCCTATTCGTCCAGTTCTCCGTAAAGTCTATTACTTTCACTATTGGAGAGACCCAGTGAACCTCTAAATCTACCAACAATATCCCCTAATTTGGACCTAGTGGTAGCGAACCTGCATGAGCCAATTGGGCATCGAAAAGGACAAAGCAATTTGCGATGAACTTACGTGGCGATGTTTTACACTCTTACAGTTATGAGGTTAGGTGGAATTTTAACATGGATTCCTCACAACTAGGTCAAGAACGTAGAAGCCACAGATGACAAGGCCAAATAGACTCCCTCCAGAACTTCTGGACCTATTAAAGTTGAGCTTTCACCTGACCTCAAGCCCTTCCACTCCCTGCCCAACCTCCTGAATCTTATGTTTGGCATGAATACAGGATCATGGTCCAAACTCTAACACCCTCAGGCCTGTCCCTGGGAACTCAGGAAGGTGGACACTAGAGAAGTGACGTCTAATGGAACTGCAGAGGACCAATCTCCGTCCACGTTGTCCTTTGCTCACTGATATCTGGTTATTTTTTGGAGAAAGGATTTGGAAGTTTATCATCTGAAGTAGGTGCACAACACTTAAAGTTTTATATTCACTGTGTAACTGGATTAACTATGTTACCAAGATCATTGCAACAGAGTCTCTGCAAAACAGAGACTTTGTGAGTAGACATCCATGAATATATATAAAGAAAGCCCCCTTTGAAGGAATGCACAATAAGAAAATGAAATCCAATATCCAATAAATTAAAGGTCTGGAGGGAAATACTGACTTTTGGGAAACAGGAAAACCTAGGAAATTGGAATGTATGTCACAGGACTGGATCTGGGAATAAAATTATTATGCAGAAGAATGTCTTCCACCCCATGTCCCGTGATGTTTTCTCCCCATGCCAAGCCCCTGACGCAATCTGCCCTTTCAGAGCATGAAACTACTAATGGAGCAAAGAGAAATCTCTAGCTTTAGAGGGAGGAGATATGGAAAGGGTTCCATTGTGTCACTGGAGAGCCTCCTGGAGATGGCACCTCAGAATCTGGTCACCATAAGGAAAGCTGGTTAGCAGGAGGCCCTGGTAGTTCCCAGTGACGTCGTCAGCAGACCCTTCCCTGAACAATCTCTTGTATCCAGGAGAGCCCTAGCATCTTCTATGATGCCACAAGTGTTGTGGTGGCACCAACTGCTTGTGGGATATTTCTTCAGTGCCTCCAGATTTCACTAATCAACCTGTTGTCCAGGCTAAGCAGGCCGTTTGGGAGAAAGAGCAAAGAGCATGAATCGGTGAGAGTTGGGGAGAAGGAAGCTGGCCTTCTGTCTTGTTGTAAAAAAGGAAGAAATAAATGGTCCTTGGGAAAGCTCAGTGAGCTCTGGGCTAAGGGTGAGAAGGTTCCTTGAGGAGATGGCCTTGAGCTGAGCCTTCTGGAAACCCAGAGCCGGGAGCCTATAAGAAGCAGCTGGACTTCCCTGCTTGATATGGTTCCTGGAAGTCAGAGACTTTACATCATTATTTTCTCTGTTTCAGTGCCAGTTGTTGGGAAGGGCACCACTGTTTTCCTGAGAGATTAGGGCTTTTACTCCTTTTACTTAGAAGACAAAGGTCCTTAGGAAGAAGGGAGAGACTAGTGTGGTATCCTCAGGGCTGACTGTTTCACCTTTGGATTGGTTCAGTTTGTGTCTGACACTAATATCTGGGAGAGAGAAGAACTTCTAGATGAGACCTCATCATCTCAGGCTTTCCACTAGAGTTATTCTGACTACCATTCCCTGATAGTGGTCCCCTTAGATTTCTGAGTCAACACGTGTGAGTGTCATGCAGTTTTCTAGTGCAGTGAAGAACTGTTAGTCAGTGAACCAGAACCGGGACTGGCTCCTTCCTGACTTCTCTGGGTGTCCTGAGCAGTAAGTAGGGGAACTAAACGACCATGTTCTACCAATACAAGGCATCTATTACTACAGTCCTGGGATCTAGAGAGATCTATCCATGATTCTGGGCATCTCCATAGCAACTGGGTGCTGATGGAGTTTTCATCCTGGCTTCTATACCTCAGACTAGGGTGTTCTGAAGCCAAGTTCCATCCTGTGCAGCTGTGAATATGCCTGAGGAGGCTGTCTCCTTGGTTTTCTGAAACATTGCTAAGGGAGCCAGAGGAAATCAGCACCTGCTGCTCAACAGAGCTCTGGGAATGTTGACATTCTCAGCTTCAGCTACATATTAAACTGGGTCAAAAGATCACCTATCAGGTCCATTCTTAAATATCCTACAGGGTGCTAGGGGTGGACTGTAATGAAGTAGTATGCAGGAGAGGTGCTGGCCCTCAGCTGCTACATATCAGTGTGTGTGTGGGAAACACCTGAACTCTTCTATTACAGATCAGAGAGATGAGCTGCAATCAAATTCAATAGACTGTGTATATTCCTGGGGTTTGGCTTTGACCATGCAGGTCTGTAGTCTCATACTTCATTGTTCATGTGGCCAAGTTGTGGGAAAGCACCACTCACAATTGTTTCCTATCCTCCGTCCTAGGGTCTTAGATTTTAGCACAACACTTCACATCTTACCTTCTAGATCCACTGTCCTAACTTTACTTCAACATGCACATCTCTATTATCCTTGCACCGTGTGTGTGTGTGTGTGTGTGTGTGTGTGTGTGTGTGTGTGTGTGTGTATGGGTGCATACAACTTTAGGGAAACCTTGCCACTGAAATCCTCTAGGAGTCTATGTAAGTAATCTGTAAACTGTGGAGGGGCAAAATCCAAATGCTCTCCCGCAACCTGGCCTTCTAGAAAGAGCAGCGTAAACTGCAATAAAAGGATACACTTGAGAGTAAAACTTGGACGAAATGCCCTGGCTTATCTACATTATCACTGTGAACTGTGACATTGCTCTCTTGGCTTCTGTGGCCAGACATGAGGGCTCTGAAGTTGTGCTGCCTCCTGTGGAACTGTGAATGAGCTTGTGTCACACGAAGCATGTGAATGGAGTGAGAAGACAGTAGGAGGACATTGTGACATTGTGCTCCCAATGGAGACATGGAAATGTTGACAATCACAGTGGGTGAGTCTCAAGCTGCACTTTGAGACCCAGCCAGGCTATGTTTCACCTGTCAGCTCACTTCCTGCACATCCACCACAGGCCAAGGGCAGGCTCAGATGAAGCTCTGTTGAAGACAGGTGCTGTCCCTTGTGAGCTGTGTCTCAGGGTATGCGGAAGACCATTCAGCCTCCTGTGATGTGAGAGATCAGAGTAGTAAGAGGCAGGCAAAGGGGACAGTTTTGTGTTAGTTCTTCTTGGCTACCATAACTACATCCTCCAGGTTAGGGATTTGCTCATGGAAGTCTGGTGTCTCACATGTGTAAAGGCCAAGCTGTCTGAAGTCTCAATAACACAACTGGCTCCAGGCTGCTTTCTCAGTCACTGGGATTTACAGGAAGTCCTTCGTACCTTGTCTTCTAGAACCACACATTCTTTTCTGCCTTCATATGGACAAGGCATATTTTCTCACTCTCTCTTACTAGAGACCAGTAGGAACACATATATTGGACAGCCATGCTTATTGTCTAAACTGCTGGCGTCCATGTACGGCAGTAGTGGGTACAGCATCATATCTCAGCATCTCTTACTGTAAGGGTTGGAGCAGAACTCCCACATCTCATCCTCCGTGACGATGTAGATTAGACCCATCAGATTAAATAAAGAATTGAAAAACTCTCCTGGGGGTGAGGTGGTAAGGAAATCATGTTGCCGTCCCATAAATGCACTGCTATGAGCAAGCTTCAGACATTCTGGGGGGATGCAGCCTGCAGCAGAGACCACAGGCCTTTGGTGGAGAATGATTCAGTTCAAAACTGGGGAGGGATAAGGATGGTTGATATTGTTCCAGTAGATCTCACTGCCTATAAAAAGAGTTTCTTCCAGATCAATGAATGGTTCTTGTAAAGCAGCTCCTGGACTGGACTACTGAGACCAACCATGAGCCCACCAGACTGGTGCTTTCCAACCAACAGACAAAAGTATCCACTGTACAAATGATACACAGATATATACACAGAATACCAGATGGATACAGAGTTTCTTCAGTTCCATGAATGAGGGATTCAGCAGGTGAGATGGCAGCAGATAAAGGTGATTGTTGCCAACTCCCTACACCTGAGCTCCTTCCTAGGACCTACATGATTGACGGAAAGAACAAACCTCTCACAACTTGTCCTCAGATTTTTATGTAGTTGGATTTTTCCGGTCTTGGTCCACAGAAGCAAAGACATCAGGTTTTCCAATCCCATTTGACACGGGACCAGTACCTTCAACCGAATGTTCCTTCCTGGAAAGCTGCAGCCTGTCAGCGTGGCTCAGTGGTTTGTGAACTGCAAGTTCCCATCTGGGAAGGTGGTCATGTTCATCCAGCCCACCTGCCCCTATTGCAGAAAGACCCAAGAAATCCTCAGTCAACTGCCTTTCAAACCTGGTCTTATGGATTCGTGAACATCACAGCCACTAACAACACCAATGAGATTCAAGATTAATTACAACAGCTCACTGGATGGAGAACAGTTCCTCAGGTCTTCATAGGTAAAGAAAGACTGCATAGGCAGACACAGCGATCTGATCTACATGCAACAGAATGGGGAGCTGATGACCCAGCTGAAGCAGATTTGAGCTCTGCAGTTAGGAAAGGGGTGCAGGCAGAGCCCATGCCGAGAGCCATCATCCAGCCATTCCGACGGCCAGTGCCCCTGAGAGATGATGTGCATCACAGAGGATGTCACTACTTTTTGGTGATGGGGATTTTCAACAAATTGGCTTTTATTTCTTCTTTTCCTCAGTGCTAAAACCTGTTGCCGTTTGCCTTTAACCATGGGGCTGAGAAGCTTAACAGACAACACTGGCTTGATTTTCCACTCTTCATGTGCTGACACATCTCTGCCTCTAAGCCCATGTTTCCCATCCAGTTGATCTAAATCCCCATTGAATCTGTCTCTGGTTTCCTGCCATGCTGGTCAGCTCAAGTCATTTTGCAGAAGTCCACTTCCTGAATGGTTATTAAATCAATGGATATTGTGAATTTGTTTATGACCCACACTCAGGCCTTTCCCTCCCTCCTGCAAGCACCGTCCCACTTCTCCATTCACAGCTCTCAGCCAGTGTTCTCAACCTTGCCCTCCCACAACCCACAGAACTTCACACTTGTATGAGCACGCTGTTTGAAAAATCAGATCAAGAGCTTTAGCATACTTGGTCCTCACTGTAGCCATAATAACATAGACGACAGAGCTGATGGTTCATTCATCTCTATTCGTAAAGGAGATTAAGAAAATCCCAAGAAGTTTTATGTTGATCCTAGTCAGAGTACCAGCAAAGTCAAATATGAAATGCAAAATTGCAGAGCTCTCCTACCAAGAATATCTGTATCAAAACTTGTTTGCAAAACACTGTCCTAAAGAATTTCCTCCATTCACACTTTGACATTTTGTTTTGATGTCTTGCTATGACACTTAAGTATCATGGAACTGTAGGTCTCTTCTCTGGTCTCCAGTGAGAAGGACACATTCCTAATAATGATGTATCTGTAGATGACTAAAAAAGAAAAAAGAAGATCAGGATTAAAGTTCTGGGTTAAAGGTGTGACTTCCTACCTCAAACATCCAGACTAGAAGTAAATTTGAATTTACATTAAATGGAAATCCCTCACAGATTTCCCCTCTACTTTTGTGGTTTGGTTAATCTCAGATGAAGACAATTCAACAACCAAGAATAACCTTTAGAATCATATTCTCCTCCTCACTAAAATACTTGAACAAATGGCACACTAAAAGATCAAAAGGAAGGAATGGTTAGAATCAAAAGCTACATCTGGGTCAGCTCTAACTCTCTTAGTCAAGGTGACTTTGGATACGCCCCTTAATGCCCATGGATTGCTCACATAGGACTCTGTAGAGTGTTGTTTCTACTTCCTCACTTTAAGCTCTAGGCAGACCAAGCTATCAAACCTGCCCAGGTCTCTTTGGATTGCACATAAAAGACACATACATTAAGATACTTTTGATGAGATGGCTCAGTGGCCAGGTTCTTCTAAGCCTCCTCCAAATAGGATGCCCTCCTTTTTACTCCCAGCTCAGCACCTCTAAGTCTGCCCTCAGCGCAGTTGCTCAGTTGCCTTTAGTCATAGCTCAGAGCCCAAATCTGCTCTCAACTTATTGTGTTATAGCCTCCTGCCTGCTACGCCAAGCCCAGTCTGGGAGGCCACCAATGGCCACTCAGCCCTAGATCTCAAATGGCTGGTAGCTCTTACTCCCTCTGAAGTATTAAATCCCTTCTCCTCTCCTGTGTCTCCTAGCCTGCCTGGAGGAAAACTAGAAGACCTGCCTATGCCACCCAGCTGGTTGGCCAACAGCATCTTTATTGAACTATCAAGAATCAGTGTTCACAGGAAGATTCCTGATCTAAGCATCAAAACCACACCCTACGGGACTCAACGCCTGTCTCTGGTTTAAAGTGGGAGATAGAGTAGTTAGAATTGGATAATTGAAATTCAGATAATAATGATATATATATGTTACTAATTATGCCTTGATAAAAGGCTCCTAGAGAGTGGAAATGGGTAACATTTAAGGCAAAAGGGAAAAAGCCCTAATGCAGCAAACACAGTGGACCTGCCAGAAATGCTGGGGTCTTTCTGCACATCTGAATTTGGACTTGAACTTCTTCAGACAACTTCTTGATCACTCCATGCATCCTGAGAAGAATAGAACAAATAGAAAAACAAAACAAAACAAAATAAAATAAAAAAATCACCAAAATGGAAAAAAAGCAAAAGCAAAAGCAAAAAACAAAACAAAAAACAAAAAACTTAAAACAGGAGGACTGAGGGAAGATTGCTTGAGGTCTTCATTGTTAACTACAACTACAAGCTACCAATGGCTTTCAATGCAAAAATTATTTATTATTTTACTTGAAGCTTCTGTCTGGGTCAAAGAAACAGTATTTGGAAGCAGCACCACCAGGAAACTGGAAGAAATAATACTATTGAGCTCACCACTGATATTACCGTGGTGACTGACGGCACAGCAGAGAATACTGGTGTGAGACAATGGGTCTTTTGGTGTTCTAGATGCTTGCAATATCTATGACTCTGAAATGAGTTAGAGCCATCCTGAAATCATGACTAAATGGACTCTTCCATTTCTTTGGAGCACAAGATCTGTCATCCAATTGACTGACTATGATTAGTACTTGGGACCTACCCTCTGTAGTAAGGCTAAGGCTTCTGATGGAAAATCCTTCACCAAAACAGTGAATGGGCCATGGTGGTGCCAGCCAACAACCATGCCCTGTGTCCACCCTGCAGCCTCCAGAAGAGGTTTGAAGAGGTCAATGTTACCAACATTTTATCTGTGGCTTTGACTTGTTGTCACTTTTTATTTTAAATAAAGTTCGATTTCTGTCATAATTCCTTCTAATTTCTTCCTCACATGAAACTTCACTTGTGACCTCAAATTCTATTCATGAAGTGTTACTTTTCTCTGGAGTAGACTAAGGTTTGTATTTTCCTTTTATACCTTGCTGTGATGGCTAAGTGTAGCTGTCTAAATGGTGCATTCTTGAGCAATTGACGCCATCAGAATGGCTGGCAGGCTGTGTCTTTGGCATTTTCTTGATGGCAATTGATGTATGGGGACTTAGCCCACTGTGGGTGGTACCAGCCCTAGTAAGGGGAGGAGAGGTCATAGAGAAAGGTAGCTGAGCAGATGAATAATCAGAGTTCCTATCTGTTGTCAAGCTGCTGCCTTGTGTTCTTATCTCATATTCCATTGATGATGAACTGTAATTTATGGGGTGAATAAAACCTTCACTTTCCCACATTGGCATTTTTATGTTTCCTATAACAATAGGAAACTAATTTGAACATTTGGAATTTTCTTGAGATCTGCTCTGATAATCCCTCCTCCTGAAGGTTTTTAAATCAATAAACACAGTTCCTGGACACTCTAATCTGTTGAAATATTCGCTCTGCCAACCGCATGACACTGCTTAAGTATCTATCACATTTTTTTCTCATGACAATTTTTCCTTCCTCTTTTTTTCTCTTTAAAATTATATTTCTAAACATGTTAGCTCTTTGTACTTTAAAAGTTGTCCTTTTTCCCATAGTAGAATATTTATATTCAAATTCATGCGTTTCATAAAAGTGGGTGATTTATTGTAGTAAAATTTTCTAATCACTATTTATTGTATTAATTTTATTAATTCATCAAAAACTGACCTTATTATATTATCTACTTATCCATAAAGATATAAAAGCTTTGATTTATTCAAGTCTTTAAGGTCTTTCAGAACATCAGCTGGAAAGTTCTTATATGTGTTCAGGATGGATCATGGGTACTTCCTATGTCTTCTTACTAATAGTATGCTTTATAAGTGTGCTTATCCAGGGTGTTTTGTTATATATTTTAAGACTATTTTGAGTAGAATATTTCCCTGATTTCTTTCCCATGGTTTGTTTTTGGTATACAGGAAAGATAATGAGTTTTGTGTGTTATTTTGCATTCTACTACTTTAATGAATGTATTTTCAGCTTTAAGAAACTTAATTTTTTAGAGACAACTTGTCTGTTTAGCATCACCTCTAGCTAGTTCATAGTTGTCTTTGCATTAAATATTTTAATCCACATCATTTTATTTTATATTTTCAAATTATTATGAGGGGAATTTTTCCCAGATTTTCTCATGGTATGAATTGGATTGGCATAAAGGATGGCTAAGAAATTTTGTGTGTTCACATTGTATTGTGTTTTTATGAATGTATTTATCAGTCTTAAAAGACGGTGATACATTTTTAGAGTTTTTAAAATAGAATCAGGTCATCTGTAAATGAGGACATTTTGACTTCTTCATTTTTCATTTGGGTTACCCAAGTTCACCACCCACCACTGATGCTTATTGTTATTTATTCCACTTTTCCTCTGGGTTTCTCTCGTGTCTCTTTTCATTGTTGCTACTCCCCCCACCCTTGTCCATCCTTCCCTGCCTCTACCTAGGTCCCTCCATCCCTCTGCCTCCCATGATTATGTTGTCCCCCCTTCTAAGTGGGTCTCAAGCATCCACAATTTGGCCTTCTGACATGTTACCCTTCATGTGATCAATGATTTGTATAGTGGGTCTTCTGAACTTTTGGGCTAACATCCATTTGTCACTAAATACATCCCATGTTATGTCCTTTTCGATCTCTGTTACTTCACTATTTTCCAGTTCCATCCCTTTGCCTACAAAGGTCCTGGTATTCATTTTTGATACCCGAGTACTGTTCCTCTGTTTGAATAGAGCGCACTTTCTATATTCATTCCTCAGTTGAGTTGAGGTCTATCGTAGTTCTTTCCAGCATTTGACTAATATGAGTAAGGCTGCTATGAACATATTCAACCACACGTCCTTGTCATATGTGGATCAGGTTTGAGTATATGCGCTGAAGTGAGTGGTAAAGCTGGGTCTTCAGGTAAAGCTATTTGCAATGTTCCCTGATCCTCCACATTGATATCCAGAGTGGCTATACAGCGAGTAATCGCACCAACAATGGAGGAGTGTTCCACTTTCTCTGCATCCTAGCCCACTCTGCTACTGCCTCAGTTTTCTATCTTAGCCATTCTGATTGGTGTAATGAAGGATCTCAGGTTCATTTTGATTTGCCTTTTTCTGATAACTAAGGATGTCGAACGTTTCTTGATGAGTTTCTCAGGCATTGAGATACCTCAGGTGAGAATTCTTAGTTTAGCTCTCTGTCCCAGTTTAAAAGTCGGGTTATTTGGTTGTCTGGGAGTTTACCTATTTGAGTACTTTGTATATTTGGAATTTTGGCACTCTCTCAGATGTAGGGTTGGTAAAATTCTTTTCTGAATCTGTAGCTTGCTGATTTGTCCTACTGGCAGTGTCCTTTGCTTCAAAGAAAGTTTTCAGATTGTTGAGATTTCATACATTTACTGTTGATCTTAGAGCCTGACCCTTTGGTATTCTGTTCTGACAACTTTCTCCTGTGCAAATGTGTTCTAGGCAATTTGTGACACTTTCCCTTCTATTAGCTTCTGCATGTTTGGTTTTATGTGGATTTCCTTGATTCACTTGGATTTGAACTGTGTAGAAAGAGATAGAAATGGATCCATTGGCACTCAACTACATGCAGACCACCAGTTAGGGTAGCATCATTTCTTAAAATGCCTTCTGTTATGTTCAAAGTCCTCAGTCATCAGGGAAATGCAAATCAAAACAACCCTGAGATTCCACATCACACCAATCAGAATGGCTAACACCAAAAACTCAGGTGTTAGCAGATGCTGGCGAGAATGCGGAGAAAGAGGAACACTCCTCCACTGTTGGTAGGATTGCAAACTGGATTACCTCTCTGGAAATCAGTCTGGAGTTTCTTCAAAAATTGAACATTGCACTGCCTGAGCACCCAGTATACCCCTCCTGGGCATATAACCAAAAGATGCTCAAACATACAATGAAGGCACATGGTCCACTAAGTTCATAGCAGCCGTAATCATAACAGCCAGAAGCTGGGAAAAACGCAGATGCCCTTCAACAGAGGAATGGATACAGAAAATGGGGCACATCTACACAGTGGAGTACTACTCAGCTATTAAGAACAATGACTTCATGGAAATTTTACGTCAATGGAAGGAACTAGAAAATATAATCCTGAGTGAGGAAACCCAATCACAAGAAAACACACATCGTATGCACTCACTGATAAGTGGACATTAGCACAAATCTCAGATTACCCAAGATGCAATCCACAGACCACATGAAGCTCAAGAAGGATGACCAAAGTGTGGAAGCTTCAGTCCTTCTCAGAAGGGGGAACAAAAATATTCACATGAGGAAGTATGGAGATGAAGTTTGGAGCAGAGACTAAAGGAAAGGCTACCCAGGGACTGCCCTAACTGGGGATCCAGCCTATATACATCCACCAACCTCAGACAATATTGGTGATACCAAGAAGTGCGAGCTGACAGGAGCCTGATATAGCTGTCTTCTGAAAGGCACTGCCAGAGCATGACAAATACAGAGGCGGATGTTTGAAGTCAACCATTGAACTGAGAACAATGGAGGAGGCAGAGAAAGGATTGAAGGAGCTGAAAGGGTTAGCAACCCCATAACAACAATAATACCAACCAACTATAGCTCCAAGAGACTAAACCACCATTCAAATGGAACACATGGACAGACCCAGGGCTCCAGCAACATGTGTAGAAAAGGAGTGGCTTGTTGGGCTTCAATGAGAGAAGAAGCCCTTGTTCCTGCGAAGGCTCTATGCCCCAGTGTAGGAGAATGTCAGGGCAGGGTGGCAGGAAGGGTTGGGTGGGTAGAAAAACACCCTCAGAGAAACAGGGTGAGGGGGATGAGGTAGGGGGATATGGGTGTGAAACAGAGAAAGGCTTTAACATTTGAATGTAACTAAGAACAAATAAAGAATAAAAAAATTTAAAAGGCATAAGAAATGCAAAAGATTGGGGTGCCATTCCATACTCGTGATGTGTTTCTTCTGTGAGAGCATAGTGATTAACTCACTTCTCTATGACTGTCTTCTTATTTGAAAGTAAATAATGGGATCATCTGTGGAGTGGTTAGTAAGAATAAAAGCATTGCCTAACATGAATAGGTCCCTCCAGAGCGTGTGCTTAATATTCTAGGTATAGAGCAATTAGCTGGGGGGATTAAAAACAAAAAACAAACAAAAAACAACATCAACGATTAAAATAAATTTTGAATGCTGGGATTAAGGCGTGTGCCAACAAACACAGGTCCTGTCACAATTCTAGCAGTCGCCAGCAGAGAGAGCTGTGAGGTAGTGTGTGCTTCTTCCTTTCCAAGATACCCCATGGCCTCAGGCCTGTATCCAGTGAGCTGGAATGTAGAGCAGCCTAGTTGAAAGTCCTGTTGTGTTGATTACCTGAGACCATATGAGTTAACTCTCTTCTTCATGCCTTTTTTTCTTATTTGAAAGTAAATAATGTGATCATGTGTGGTGTGGGTGGTAAGAGTAAAATCTTTAACATGAAGAATAGTGCCATGAAGAGTGTGGGTAACATTCTAGGTACAGAGCAAATAGAGGGATTACCAAAGAAAGCAATGGGAATTCTAACAATAATTACAAAAAAAGAAGAGAAAAAAAGAGAAAAAAACCCTTATGGGTGCTGGGATTAAAGGCATGTCTCAACTCTGACCAGCATTGTAGGTATTTCCAATAAAATATTTAAAAAAACAAACAATCCTATTATTATTTTAGCAATTGCAGCAGAGAAGACTGAGAGATCGTGTGCTGCTGCCGCCATGCCATGATCCTGTAACAACAACTGCCTTGGTGATAGGAGCCTGTATGCAGCAGGCCTCTTGGTGGGCCTGTCATCTCAAAAACAGATGCTTCAGTCATCTAAAAGAGTGGACTCCAGTATACTTCAGGCCAGGAAAGAAGCCAGCCACCATGAGTGAAAGAACAAAGGAAAAATTACATTGGAAAAATGTGTGCCTTATTTGGAAGAAATGACCCTAAACTTCTGAGGCGTCCACCATCTCCACCCCTCTTTTCTGAGTTTTGCATAGCGATGTTGTACAACTCCAGGTGGGAGTCAAAGGCAGAGCCCTTCCCAGAGAAGACAGACATGATTTTCACTCTTACGTCTGTGAGGTTAGGAGGCATCATAGCACAGATTGAGCGCACCTAGGAGAGAAGAACACAGAAGCCACACATGACAATGCCAAATGGACTTTCCCCTGAACTTAGGGACCCACTAAAATTGAGGTTTAACCTGACCTCAGGCCATTCGACTCCCTCCCCATCCTGCTGATTCTTATATTTGCTAGGAGTAAAGTATCAAGGGGCAACCCCCGATATCCTCGTGCCTGGACTTGGAAATGAAGGAAGACAGATATTGGAGAAGTGATGGCTGTTGGGCTACAATGTAGGAACACGCAGTCCAGGTTGACCTTTGCTCACTGATGACCAATTTAATTGTCTGGCTATATTTGAGAAAGGAAGATGTCCAACTTAATATGTAAAAGAAGGGACAGAAATTTATGATTTTATATTTGCCCTGTAGTTAATCCCCCTATATTCCCAAGAAAAGGAAGTTTTTATTGCAAAAAGTAGGATTGTAAACCATTGACTTTGTGAAATACATGGACGTTTATGTGGAAATACTGCTGGCTATCAAGGAATACACAGTAAGCAAATATTATTCAGGTTTTATAAAATTAAAAGTATAGGAGAAATATATTGGCCTCTAGGAAACAGGGAAACTTTGGGAATTGGACTGTATGTATGTGCATTGTCTCAGGTGTAGATTTATTATTAAGAGAAATCTCCCTCATTTATGGTCCCTAGGGATTTGGGTGCTAACAAAAATCTCTTATCCAATTCAGGGTTGTAACCAACTCTCCCCATCACGAGAATTGATGACACCCGATGAAGCAGAGAGAAATATCTAACTTTGGAGGAGAAGTTGCCAAAGGATATTCCCTGGGTCACAGGAGAGGCTGCAGAAAAGGGCCCCATAGAAATTGGTTGCTTTTGGGAGAGCTGGGTAGCAGGGAGGCCATAGAACTTCCCAGTGACGTCATCAGTAATCTCTTCCTTGGACAATATCTTGTATATAAGAGAGCACTAGAATCTTCTGTGACGTCACCAGTGTTGTGGTGACACCAACTGCCTGTGGGATTCCTTCAGTGCCTTTTGGGTTCACAAACAGGCATGTTTCACCAGCTGCTCAAGCTCTTTCAGAAGGAGAGGGGAGACCAAGGAGAGACCAGACCGAGGCAGAAGAAAGCTGGCCTTCTGTCTTGTAAGTACGGAAGAATGAAATCATTCTGGGGAAGGCACAGTGAGTACTGGGTAGAGTCGGGGAACTTCCTCCAGGAGGCAAGTTTGAGCTGAGCCTTTCAGGAGTCGGCCTTACAAGCAGGAGCCTTGGAATTTGTCAATTGCAGACCAAGAGTCAAGAGTCCTGATGATTAATTTGACAGAGAGCCAGGAATTGGCAGCCCTGCAGTTTCTTTTCTATGAGCCTTTTAATTTCTACTGCCAAGGAATGCCAGGAGGAAGCCCTATGAGGATAACAATGTGCCCATTCATGGTTGGGTGCTGAAGCACTTCATCCTCTAGATTACTGTAGGTTACCTAAGTCTGTGGTGACAACAACAAGGAAGGATGAACCCCCTAGTCATGAATTGAGGTCGCAGACACTTTAAGCTTGAACACACGATTAGGGTTTAATGGTGCTGTGAACTCCAGGATTGACCTGCTCCACGTCTGTTATCTGCTGACAATGTCCCAAATCTTTATGTCTGAGGTAGATTCTATCTTTCAGTATGAGGGATCATGTAATAGTGAGTGAGGCTTATGTATGGCACTGGAGGTTGGGAAGAGGGAAATAGCTTAAGAGTCCACATTAGAGATAGCTTTTCTTCTCTTTCAGGGATTCAACAAGTCTCCAGCCTTTCCTCTTCCTCAACCTCCATTTTGAGACTCAGAATGGTCTTTTCTACCCATGGGCTATCCAATATGTACATTCACTTGTGTTTATCTATCTACAGGGTTTATTAGGAAGGCATCATCAGAAAATTTCATCAGTAACCATGAAAAGCGTATAAAGAAATTGGAGGAACTAAAATCTGAAATCCAGAAGTGTAAAATCGAGCGGGATGAACTTTCTCGAATCCTGGACCTTTATGTCAATGATGGTTTGAACTACAGGTAGTCATTATGCCCTGTAACCTATTGACTGTCTGTGCTCTCTCTGCTAAGCCAAGATTTCCTCACATCCAGAAAGTGTTTCACCTCTCATCCTGGACTTTAAGGAGCCTTGGCAGGTGCTGGCCTGTGAGAGAAGCTCGGTGCTGTGTGTTTAGGGTCAACCTCTCTTGTACTTGACCCTGAGCTCCTTGGAGTTGGATTGGATTTTTTCAACAGCTGGAAGGACCTGGTCACACTTGCTGCATCTAAGTGTGTGAATGAAATGCCTGAATGTCATCACTCTTACTCTGATTTAGGTCGTTATACACTGATTCTATGGCACCTCTATGATAAAGTTGGCATTCTAATTATGTTTGTATATGGGTTGGTATGTATGGATGGATGTGAAAGTATTTGTGTGTGTTTTGCTCAGGATCAGGGAGTCTGGGACCTTTGATTGGGTCTGAGGATTTGTTTGATGAACAGTTTGCAGGTCATGATAGTGATGAGTCTGTGGAGGCCGTCATTGATCAACAGAGTACTTTGCTCCTTCTGTTTACCTTCCAGGCACATAGGACTCTCCTGAGGGGAGGAGGTGTTATGAATCCTCTTCCCTGTAAAAAGTAGTTACGGCCTCTGGGAGTCATGTAACAAGGATTGAGAATCCCTGCTTTCAAAACAAGAGAAATGTCATCACATCTTTCTGTTGGACCCAAGGCTATGGCACAGACTGGAGGAAACATCTTATACTTCTTACACAACTGTTCAATTCCTTCATGCTTACCTGGCTAGATCTTGAAGGTCCACTCCCTCCATTTGGTCCCCTGGCTCTGCCGTCCAATGCCCAGGATAATTAGTTTAACCAGCACCAACAGGAAGGAGAAAGTTTGTGTTATATACTGGGCTTAGGTAGTCCAGAGAGCACTCTGATTTCACTTATTTATTTATTTATTTATTTATTTATTTATTTATTTATTTTTCTGCTTTGAACTTTATTTTCTTTTTTTAATTATCCAAGGATGGTTTACTGTGACTTAGAAAAGGTCACTGTGGGAATAAATTCTTGGCACTTCTTATTCCCAAACATGCAGCTCTCAGACTTTCCCCCCTCCTATACAGAGGGTCTTTATAGGACCATATCTCACCAGCCTTTTAAGGATTACTTATTTCAAAACAAATTTGCAGAGAAATGTTTTCTATGGGAGAGTGATGGTTTGAGTCTCACTGTTGTGTTTTTGCTGTGGTCTTTGAGTTTTCCACTTTCTTCCCTAGCCCCCATTCCTTGAATTTGAATTTTTTATTGGCTATTTTTTATTTACACTTCATCTAATTCTGAAATCATGAGTTCAGACAGTTATTTGTTCCTTGGGTCATGTTCTAACACAGGCTGAGTGTTGAATTGCCAATGCTTAAATCCCAACATGAGATGAGAACGATGGACATGCATAAGATGACCAACTGGATAAGTGATGCCATGGAGAAGTACAAGGAGCTCACACAAGAGAATAATTCCTACCGGTGAGTCACTGACAGAAAGGAGACCCCAGCACTAGGCAGGGAATACTTCTGTCCAGCTATGACTTTGAAAAAAGATCTGGGATCCCTGAGAAACACATGGAAAATTTGTATAGCTGCTGGGTCTTCTATCAGCCCTCAGAGGGGATTGGCCCTCTACCTGCCAATGGCTTTAGAATACCATGACACATAAGCATCCATATGCACCATTTCCTCTGCTTTGATGTATATACAGCCTCTAGTGTCAGGAGTTTCTGAAGTACTTTGATTCCCGTGGAATGCGGACTCAGGATGTGACCTGCATCTAATTGGTGATAACATGTAAACTGTGGCTCTAGTCTGGAGATGCCTGGGGACGAGGACCCTTGAAGGGATGATTGTACTTGCAGGAGTGGCAGGCAAATAGAAACTGCCTGGGATTTACCATTATTTGTTTTTGATTCAGCATCAGAAACTTCCACCTCCTGAATGAATGCAATGAATTGAAGAAGAATGTAAGGATTTTGATGAATGAGAACAGAAAACTGCTGGTGGAGCAGACTGAACTGCAAGCATCCTGTGAGGAGGGAAAGAGGTTCTGTGAGGAGGCCAGCAAGACCATGTACACCGCAGATATTGAATCCTTGTGTCCTGTTACTTTTGAGTACATCGAATGTATCCTTGTGAATCAAACAGTGATCTCGAACTCGTCACTCTTAAGAACCTTCTTTATTGAAGTGTGATGTAACCATCTGAAATCCCACCGCTCTCAGGCAGAGATGGATCTCTGCATTCTCACAGGGATTGGGCATCATAATTACTTCCCAGTCAGACTGAGATACAAAGACAATTGTACTTTCAGTGAGATTGTGTGTCAAACTCTGAATACCAACTTCATGATGAAAAAATTATCAATGCTGTATCCTTATCAAATATTTAGCCACCGCTAAAATATACTCTTTTGTGGATGAGAGTGTTGAACATATTAATGGAATATTCACCAGGTGTTCTGTAGTACCTCACAGGAAATAAAACAATATTATTATAGGGAGTATAGAAGCAGTCATGAAACAGATTTGCTTGCTTTTGGTTTCCTTCCAACATGATATCAATTGTAACTGCACAGAGGAGATAATAAATTGCAAGACCTTTCAGGGGATAGGGTTTTTATGGTTGGTTGTTTTCTTGTTCTTCTTGATTAGGATGATGGCATTTGTTCTTGACAATGTACTATGTTCCATTTGGGATTTCAACTCAAGCAGACCACATAGTTTATAATTCAGTTTCTAGATTTCTTTAAAATTTGGACAAAATATCCAGGCAAAGGTGCCCTATGAGTTTTCTCCTTTGGTTTTCCCTCCTTTGGGTGCTTTTGTTTTTGTGTGTTGCTGTTGTTGATTTATTTTATATTTATGAGTGTTTTGCCTTCTGTAGGTCTGTGCGTGCTATTCCCCAAAGGCCAGAAGAGGTCACTGTGTTTCACCTGGAACTTAAGTGACAGAGGATTGTTAGGTGCCCTGCAGGTCTTTTGAGAAACAAATTCTCAAATGATGAGCCATCTCTCCAGCCCCTACCCTGGACGTTTGTCCTTCATCGTGTTCCTTATTTGTGGCAATGGATCATACCTGAACAAAGTGTTTCTTGAGATATGTAGGGACACATTTATGGGGTCTGCATGCTAATTATCTAGACTTCCAGGCATCTACGTGAAGTTTTTAGTTAGGGTTTCACTGCTCTGAACAGATAACATGACTAAGACAAATGTTACAAAGGCCAGCATTTAATTGGAGCTGGCTTAAAGATTCAGATCTTCAGTTCTTTATCATCAAGGTGGGAGCCTCGCAGCATCTAAGCAGATATGGTGCTGTAGGAGCTGAGAGTTGTACATCTTCATCTGATGTTTGCTAGCAGAATACTCAGTTTCAGGCAGCTAGGATGAGGGTCTTAAAGCCCAGACCCACAGCGAAACACCTGACCCAACAAGGAAATACCTACTCCAAAGGAGCCATACCTTATAATAGTACCACTCCCTGGGCCAAGCGTATACAAACCTGCACATTCCACTCTGAGGCTTCCAGAGGCTTCTTCAAACATATGAGACTGTGGGGGCCACATAGTGGTGTTTCTGAGACTTCCTTTTTCAATTCAATTTATCTGATTCTCATAACCTTGGTCTCAGGCAGATTCTTCAGACAAGTGCAAAAGGTAGCCACATTCTTTACCATAAAACCTCCCCAAAGAGTCTCTAGGCAAATATTGAAATTCTTCACAGAAGGCTTGGGACAGATTCACACAATTTAAACCACTTTCAGTAACAAAGTCTTCCATATTTGTTCTAGGATAGCCCATTAAGCCCTATTTAAAGCATTCCCACAGCTTTCCAGATCCAAAGTCCCCATGAAAGAGTCAGAGTTGGGGCCAAGCTGAGGCCAGTGGGAAAATTCCACCACCAACCTCTGAGCACAGAAGGACCCCTCCCTTCCAGGAGGAGTAGAGCTAGTGTAGTTCCTGCAACAGCTGCAAACCAGACTGTTGAAAAAGCCTCCTGTGACTCCCCATCCGACTCCCTCAGAAAGTCCCAGAACAGCCCACTGACTGCAAGTCAATTTGGAGGTTGCCTCCCCCCCCTGATTGTACCCTATATAGTTACCTTTGTACAAATTCTGCCCCAATTGTTTGAATTCTACCTTAATTGCAAGTATATAACACCCTGGTAGACTCTGCTCAGGGACTTCTCTCTTTGAAATGGGATGACCCCGATATTTTGGAATGACTAAACTCTTGCCTTTACATAGATTTCCTCCTCTGTGAGTCACATTTCAGGAGGTCCACATAGTGGTTCAATTTGCACCTCATATTTTGTGTATTGGCCAGTAAACTCACCTCTTGGAGGAGACCCACAGGAGAGTGGTGAATCGGGGAAGTGACAGCTTGAGCGATGTACCACAGTTGTCTACGTCTCCTCTATCTAGCTTCCATGTGTTCTGCTTTTGGTTAGATTCATATGTGCAAGCTTAAGGAGGGCTCGGACAGCCTCAGTAACAGGACTTTGATCTGGCCAGTGGCTGGAGCAGAAGGCCTGAGTTATCCTGTCCGTGGCATGGACAGGCTGGTCTGTGTACTTCAGCTGCGAAAGAGGGCACTTTGTGTTAGTTGTTCTTTTGTTTTCTGTGTTCTTGGACTTGGACTGACGAAATTTTTTGACATGGGACAGGTTGTTAGGACTAATGACCACTTAATGTAACTTAGAGTGGCCTGCTTTTGATGTTAAATGGCCACAGGACCCCCCCCCCCCCCAAGGTGTCAGCAGTAGAGGATATAGTGTTTCAGAAGTTTTCCCTCCTCCTCCCTGCTAACACTTCTTTGTCAACTGGAACAAAATCTGAGTCCAGCCTAGCGGTTAGCTCCATCCTTGTTGACAGTGTTAGCTTTGGGGCTGGAGAGATGGCTCAATGGTTAAGAACACTGACTGCTCTTCCAGATGTCCTGAGTTCAATTCTCAGCAGTCATTTGTTGAGTTTCTTTTTCCCTCAGGACCAGCTCCAGGCTTTACATTTCTCACCGGTTTATCCCCTCTTCCCCTCTCCTTCTGCCTAGGGCAGACACAGTGCAGTCTGGCATCCAGGGTCCATGACAGGAGAGGCCCCAAGTGGTCATATGTATCCATTAACAGAGTTAGCAACTGACTCCTGCTCACATCTTTTGTTCAGTAAATGAATATCCTTCTTGCCAAGAGAAATGCATGCTCCCTGTCCGAGTAAATGTGGTCTCTGAGTTTTTAAGATGAAAAAGATTTATTTTATATAAAGAAAGGGGATGCCTCTGGTAGGCTCATGTTGAGGCATCTCTTCCCCTGAGGGACCAGCCACGGATGGCATAATGTAGAATAAACTGTATTCAGGACATGACACCAACTTCCCCGAAAAGTTCTTACAGGTTCTCTTCACCACAGACATAGGCCAAGAAACTGGCCCTTGGGCCCACAGGGAACCCACCCAGATTGGTTATTTAATGGGTGTAAGGGTTAGCGATCTCCTCCAGATTTGCCACCAGGCTCTGCAAGCAGGTTTAAACAATAATTTGCCAGTGTTTAGATATGATATGAAATAAGAGAAAACAGAGAACTCTAGTAGAGGGCGTTCTTCAATTAGTTAGTGCCAAATATTAGATAAAAGTTACAGATACAAGCTAATAAAAGTTGCAAAGATTATAGAAGAGTGCAGATTAGACAAGAAGAATGAATTAGAGCCCCTCTAGCCAACAAAGCCCTGGATCCAGGAGAAAAGACTACCATAGAAATGGCCAATGGCTTATTTATCATAGAAACTGGACTCAGTGACAGCAGGATTGCCTGCTTATTATTGTTGCCACAGCACTGTTGGATAAAGATGCAGATAAGTTAACTTTGCGACTCATCACACACACACACACACACACACACACACACACACACACACACACAAAATTCTGATTGTTGTTAAGTAATGCCTACAGGCTTCATTTTCAGACTTTCTCAATTTACCATGGCTTACATATTTTCCAGCCACCTGTTTCCCCGAACCGTGCATTTCTGCTGCCCGACCCTGACTTGGACTGTCCACTCCATCAAAGTGGTTCTCCTCTGTCAGAGATAGAACAGATCTGGTTTATTAACAAAAGCAGCTTTTCACATGAGGGTCAGAGGAGAGCAGGGGCAGTGGTGACACTGGAAATGGAGGTAGTCTGGATTCAGTCTGTCCCTCCAGGCACTTCAATTCAAAGGGCCAAGCTAATAACATTAACACAGGCCCTCATCATGGGAAAAGAAACCAATGGCTAGAGATAACAGATGGGCTAACAAGGCCGCTAAGGACATAGTCTTAAAGAAAACAGCATCTCTAGATTGGATACTGTTCTACCTGAACCACCTAGATCAACTGATACATGCAGAAAAAGAAATTAAATGGGATGGTGATGATCGACTGAATGTAAGCTAATATTATCCATCTCTTTAACAAGAACTCTTCCTAGAAAGATCCACAGAGTCACTCACTTGGGGTAAAACGAATGACAAACTTTAAAGCTTATCAGCTGAGCAACACTCCCAGTCACCCCAAATATCCAAACTCCTGACTGATAGGTAAGAGCTTGGAGGCCTCTACTGGGGAAATTGACTTTATAGAGATTAAGGAAGAAAGACATGGCTCAAAATACCTGCTGGTTTTTGTGGACATTTCTTCCTGGATAGACGGATAGAGATACTAGAAGAGATTTTCCCAGGTTTGGAGCACCTAAGGTAATAGGACCAGATAATGGGCCTGCCTTCATATTTCAGAAATGTCAGGGACTAACTAAGATCTTGGGGACTAATTGGAAGCTTCATTATGCATATCATCCCCAGAGTTAAGGGCAGGTAGAAAGGATACATAGAACTCTAAATTAGACCTTAACTAAATTAGCCTTAGAGACTGGTGGGCCTGGATGACGATCCTTCCCTTTGCCCTGCATTAGATGTATATGGCATTCTAGCCCCCATTGTATCCAGCCTACAGTTGGCAGCGATTACAGAACTGAAAAATGATAATTTAATATTTAAGGTCAGCGCTACCCAATAGGCTCATGACTATGTTTGCCCTAAATTATGTGCCCTAAAAACCCTGGCAGTCCCCTACATTGGGGAAATGATCCTTCAGAGGACCGTGAAGTTAGGGTTTTACTGCTGAGAACATATAGCAAACCAAAGTGAGTCTTATGAAGGACAACATTTAATTGGGGCTGGCTTATAGGTTCAGATGTTTAGTCCATTATCATTAAAGTGGGGGCGTGTCAACCTCTAAGCAGGTATGGCACAGCAGGAGTTGTGAGTTCTACATCTCCATCAGAAGGCTGCTAGCAGAATACTAACACTCAGGCCTTTCTCTGACCCCAGATATCTTAATCAAGCAACTGGCTTTTGAAAATGCTAATACAGTAGAGAAACACTGTCTCAAAAACCAACCAACCAACCAAACCAACAAAGACAAATTAAAAACAGCAGCAAAGGGGTTGGGGATTTAGCTCAGTGGTAGAGCACTTGCCTAACAAGCGTAAGGCCCTAGATATGGTTCTCAGCTCTGAAAAAAAAAAAGACAAAATAAAAACAGGAGCAGCAGCAACAATAACAACAGCAAACGAAAGAAAGAAAACACCAATGCATACTCTTATGTGACCTTACCTCCAAGTTATTTCTGAATTGTAAATTAAAATGCCTATAGTCAAAAGCTGTGCAGAATTAAGACAGGTGTTCCCTGGGGTTCCAGCTTGGGGGTGGGAGACCATGACAGACGGGGTAGAAAGAAGAACGTAAATAGAGGAGAAGCCACCAGGAGGTAAAAATCTTTAAATAATGGCCGTGTGAGTGGGCTAATTGGAGTGAAAAGCATCCCAGACAAAACCATGGCAAATTATATAACAGAATTATTGGAAAAATATGCATAATAGTATAGAGGATAGCTATCTGCCCAGCTCTTGTGCTAATTAAGGATTATCATAGATATAAAGCTAGTGTGAATCTTTTATCCAGAAACTAACTGGGCAAAGGATGGGCAGAAATCCATGGTTGGGATCAAATATTTTCTACACACAAAACCAGATTCAGCACCTAGAATTACAATCTTCCCAACCCCAGATAACTACAGACCAGCATAGAAACACAACCAGTAACAGCCAGGGCATTCAAATCTCTATTAGAGCCCATCAACACTATGACAGAAGGCCCTGAATATGTCAACATGACTGAAGAACAATAATAAAAAAAGACTGTAAAACAGCATTTGCACATATGGGAGAGGCCTTTAAAGAGAAAGTAAAGAAATGTGTGAAAACAATAACTGTGGAAGGAAATGAATAAAGAAATCCTAAACAGAGAGATGTGGATGAGTAAAATGTAGGAACTCAAATAGTCTCTCAGAGGCAGACCTTAATAACAGACTCCAACAGATGGAATAGAGAACCTCAGGCATTGAAGAGATGATAGAAGGAATGGATACGTAGATAGAGGAAATCTTAAATCCAAAGGGAGGAAAAGAGTGGAGGGGGAAAGGAATAAAGGAAAAGCAAAGGAAGAAAGGAAGGAAGGAAGGAGGGAGGGAGGGTAGGAAGGAAGGAAGTCAATCCTGGAAGAAAACATCCAAGAAATAGACAGGATTTTTCTGCAAAATAACAAATATAATAATGATAAACACAATAAAGTATATAGGAAGGATGAAAATAAACTTGGGTCAAAGGCAAATAAAACAGAAAACAAAAACAAAAACCAACCAACAAACAAACAAGCAAAAATTCTCAACAAAATCATAAAAGAAAATGTCCTTAACTTAAACAAGAGACTTATCAAAGTAAAAGGAGCACACAGTATGAAATAGACTGGAGTGGAAAAGAAATTCTCCTGGGCATATATTACCTAAGACAGTAAAGATGGAGAACAAATAAGTGTAATAAAAGCTGCAAGGGAAAAAGTACTGGTAACATACAAAGTCAGTCCTCCTATGAGAATCACACATTACTTCTCGCTAGAGACTCTAAAAGCCAGAAGAGCCTGGATAGATGCACCGAAGACTAAGAGACGAGACTAATAAAGTTGGATTTTAGTTGACCCAAGGGCCTCTCTTCTTTTATCACATACAACATTATTAGATACTTCCTAAAATTGCCTTCAGAGCTTCTTTGAGGAAGCCTGAGGAGCTTAAGACCTCTGATAAAGTATTTTGTACAAAAGGACCTGCTTGCTTTTTCCTTATTTCTACTACAGCAGGATGGAGGCAAAGTTTTTTGCAAACTACTTTTAATAAGTAGCCCACATCATAGTTAATGGAAGAGAAAAGTTATTAGGATATGGGGAAGAGGACCTGTTCAGCAATAATTCTTCAGGAACGAGCTTGTTTTTCTTTGGCAGCAGTTCAGGACAACAGCAAGCAGCAAACCTGACTCCGGAGGGGATTTCACAGGGGAGGAAAGCAGGAGTGAGGTGGAAACATTGTGGCAGCGGCTGTGCAGACTCAGGCGCTCCTCCTCAAGCTGCAACAAGGCACCCTGTGCTCTGAAGCACAGCAGCTTAGCCAGTTAGCTGGAGACCTGGCTCTCCCACTGCCTGCCTTACCTGGAATCCGCACAGAATACAAGAGGACAAACAACTGTGCCCAAGCCGAGCAGGCAGCGAAAAAGCGCCTGTGAAGGACCCGCAGGCACCGCCTTAGTCAGCTTCATCGGAGCAGAGAGTCTAAAGGCTTTTCCTCCTTCAAGCATGGCACCCCAGCCCATTTTCTTTCATTCCCTGCCTTTATTTTGATGGCTTCTACTTCCCTTCATAAGTTTGTCGTTTAGTTTCTTTTCTCTCTTTTTTGTTTCTTTGTTACTTTCTTTCTATCAACTAATATAAAGGACCAGCAATTTGATATTTCTAACCTAATATTTGTTGTGGTTTATGCCGTACATATTTGCACATTAAAACTCTTTTTTCTTGCATTTGCCACACTTTAATCGGACTCGTTAGCTTAGCTCAATTTCAGTTCTTGGGTTTTCTGAGGTAAGTGAATGTTGGGTGACCTCATTCCCAACTCCTGATCCTTGTGCCTCTAAAGTCAAATGCTTATGAATTTTCAAAGTTTTCTTTGCCTGTGGATATGTGTGTGTCTGTGCACATATGTGCCACATATTCAGTCCATGTTTGTACCATGGGTCCCAGGTATTGAACTCAGATAATCATACTAGTGTAGCAAGTTCTTTTACCTGCTAAGGACCTTGCTGCTATTGCACAAGTGTGTGTGTGTCTAATTTTCATATATGTATACACCATATATTGCGCCAATCTCTGCCTCTCAATACCATTGTCCTTCCTTTCCTCACCTCTTCTATCATTTCTTTTTATCCCTCTGGACAGTTTCTCTTTGTTCACATCAGTTTAAAATGTAGGAACACACACACACCGTTTGAAACCAAATTAAAATGAAAAAATAAAAACATGCAGTCTTTTTTATCAGTACTCCTTAGCAATAGCTTTTCTTTGATTTTTTATACATTTGATATATAATAATTAATGGGCAATCAGCTTGAAAATTTTCCTTAATGATTATATCCTTGGAATTTTCATAAATGTTTTATAAATGTTATTATACTATCTGCAGATAAAAATGTCAACTTTTAATTCCTACTAGTGACAGGCCTTAAATTATCACCTTCCTCCATTCTGACCACCGCAGTCTGCTGTCTATAAGGGTGATCACCACTTAGTGCTCAATGAAAGGGGAACAGAAGAGTGGACTTGTTCTGACCCCTTCTGGCCAGTAGCCCTTAGGTGTTTGTCCTGAAGAAATGAGGATATAGATTGCTAGGTATGGGGTGCCACCTTGTGGAAGTGAGAATTTAGTGCACCTGAGTGAGGTCTTCTCACAATTGCCTTGGCTGGAGGAGAGGTGAATCATCCCAGTCACAAGCACTCCTCTCTCAAAAGAAACCCAACCTCAGCTTCAAAGGAAACGGACACTTAATTTCCAGTGAGATTCGTGCACATCCCTCACTCTGGCATAAGTCCAAAGGACTTTCAGAAAAATGAAAGGGCACTTAGCGCCATTAGAAAATTCATGCCAGAGTCTTCTGTCTAGTCCAATTGAACAATGCCTCGAAATACCCAGCTACAAGTTGTTAATCTATACGCCATGCCGTGAACCATCTAAGGTGATAGCATATTCATAACGCCCTAGTAGGCACTTAATTGCTTTTTTGTGGATTTAGGACACAAAGAAGAAAGTGCCTTTCATGGTGGTGGTCCACTGTTAGTTCAAGAGTTCAAGCAGGAGGGCAGAGGCAGGGAGTAGAACATCCTTGTTTACATAGATAGTTCCATGCTAAATACAAACAAAAAGATCTTCGATTACAAAATACAAAACTCAAAATGAACATGTCATTGCAGATGTGTGTCCCTTCTGAGCGCATAGGTTAAGATCAAACTTTATCATGCCAAGAGAACACTCATGAGAAAATTACTGGAGACACCAGGCAGATTAGAATAGAAGTAATGGTTCTGGAGAGGTGGTTCCACAGTTAATACTGGCTACTGTTCCAGAGGTCGGAGTTCAATTCCCAGTAACCACACAGTGGCTCACAACCATCTATAGTGAGATCTGGCGCCCTCTTCTGGCCTGCAAGCATGCATGCAGGCAGAATGCGGTATATGTCATAAATCTTAAACAAACTAAAATAAAAGTAAATAGGTTTGGAAAGCTCTGTGTGTTTTATGTAAAAAGTGCAACTACATCTACTGCTATCCTGCATAGATATCCAGTGGCCTGCGGTGTCCTTCTATTTCTGATCGTTTACTCACCACTTCAATATCTGAGACCAGTGTCACTTATGATATACTTCATCTAAGTTATAATGCACCATTGTCACTCAAGCCTGGAAATATTAACCCTTTGAAGGAATGTATAAAGAGTTTTAGTCAGTATGTTGTCACAGGATCTGTCAGGGGTTGGAGAGATGGTTCAGAGATTAAGAGTACCAACTGCTCTCCCAGAGATCCTGAGTTCAAATCTCAACAACCACATGGCTACCTACAGCCATCTGCAATGGGACCTGACGCCCTCTTCTGGTGTGTTTGAAGATAGCTACAATATACTCACACAAGTAAAAAGTATGAAAAAAAAAAAAAAGGAAAAACGGGACCTCTCAGTATAATCTGGCAGAACTAAACATCATGGACTTGCTGGGTGAAACAGGGTGGCCTTGATCCTACAGGAATCTACCTACTTCTTTATCCCAAGTACTGAAATTGGCACTTTGAGTCACTATGCCCAGTTGTGAAGAGTCCTTTCATGGTCGTGCTGAGCAACTTTGCTTATCATTTCCCAACAGCCACTTCTTTCTATGTAAATGAGACCATTTCTGTAGTGTCTGGTTTCAGGTGAATTCTGATTGGCTGTGTGATTCTGACATTTTTGTGGCTCCAGTTGACTAAAGAGGAACCCATCCATGGTTTTCTAGGTCTCTGAGTGTTTTACCTCTTTTAAAAATATTAATCAATCATGTTTATTTAAAGTATTACCATCAGAAATTTTTAATGGTAATTAAAAAAAAATCAGTAAACAACCAAATCGATTTTCCTATTCTAGCCATATAAGCCAGCTGGACTTTGTAAGGAAAATGATCTAAAGTATCAGTGCCAAGGACTACAGAAAACTGCCACCCATAGGTAAACTGCCACAGTAAAGTGACTACGGCATGGCTCTGTCACTCATACCAGACAACCAGAATATACCTTATGAAAAGAATTAAAATCTATCCAAACCACTTAAAATACTTAAATGCAGAAACCTTAATTTTCCTTCAGTTGGGCCAGAAACCACCACAGACGCTATGGTCAGGGTTCCAGGGAGAACGAGTGGAAAGTTTAAGCTTAGGCCAACCAACACAGCCCTCGATTTTTCAAAGAAATCATTTACTGGGGTATACTGTAAACAAGGACTGTGGCAACACAGGAAACAAAGGCAGTTGGCAAGTGAAACTTCTAGAAGCTCATGAAAACAATACCATCCACACTGCAGACGGAAAAGGAGAGACAGGTAATGCCATGTTCTCTTCAGTCGTTCGGTCGTGCAGGGCATCAAACAATCGCTGTTTCCCACACCAGGATGTTAGCCCACAGGAGGGGCTGGCGGGACCTGTCCACTGTGAGGACTGGAGGGCTTTCCAGGAAGGCTGAAGCCTCTCAGGTTAGGAGGCCTCAGTAGAAAGAGGAGCACAGTGATCACCATCCAGGCCATCAAGATCACAGTGATGCTGATGCCACTGTCGCCTGAGGGCCCTGGCAATTCCCGAAGGCATTCTGTGTTGGTGCAATAGGACTGGGACTGCCGGAGCAGATTGATGAATTTTCTCATAGCGCGTTCATGAGAGCAAATACATTCACAGGGATCAAATCCCCCTTCAACCATGGTTGGTTACCAGCTTGTTTTTACTCAACTCTTTAAAGCCACCCATACAAGTGGTGGTGGGGACGGTGGTGGCCTGGAGTGTTCTGGATGCCCCTGTCGCTGCCACTGCTGCTGCTGGCTGCCACCCTCCTCCCCTCCAGATTAGATAGACCATGTCACTATTAGCCACTAGACCCAGATCTGTGTTTTGCCTTTTGTATGGGTGGATGCATCACGAGGTTGTCAAGTGTGGGCAGAATCTGGGAGACAGCTTTGCCTATCGAGGTTGGTGTTAGTCTTTGTATGGTTACCAGGGACCAATTCCAGATCCTCTGGAAGAACAATAAGTGATTTCAACTGCTGTGATATCTTCCCTGCCCCTTCCTCCATACCTTGATCTTTCTTTTTCTCCCCCCCCCTACCCCCGGAGCTGGGGACCGAACCCAGGGCTTTGCGGTTGCCAGGCAACCGCTCTTCCACTGAGCTAAATCCCCAGCCCCATACTTTGATCTTTCTGTAGTCTCTCTGACTCCATCTGCCATAATGAACACTTCATCTCATAAAGCACGGTGGACAATAGCTACTGTG
Organism: Rattus norvegicus; assembly: GCF_021556685.1. NCBI lineage: Eukaryota > Metazoa > Chordata > Mammalia > Rodentia > Muridae > Rattus > Rattus norvegicus. The sequence goes on along the minus strand of NC_141548.1, from coordinate 7,587,493 downwards.
AAAAATACCATAAGTTGACAGAGCCTCCATTTTCACATAAATATATAAACACATAAATACACATACCTACCTAAAGAAACACAGAGACACACATAAACACACGCACAGAACACACAAAGACACACACAGCCCAAGTCATCATATTCTTTAGTAATTCTGTCCAGAGCAGAGCAGTTATAGATAGAAGAAAGTACAATTCCCAGCAATTTCAACTGAATATCATGTAATGCATATTTATGAAATACATATTTCACAGTATTTTAGGATTAGAGTACATTATACTATCTATCCTTTATTTTCAAAAGTATCGAAAGTTAGGAAGAGAATTCCAGCCTAGTATCAGACTTGTGTCCATCAGAGTCAGAACAGGTTGCTGTTTGAAACTTTCTTTTATTACAACTGTTTCCTAATGTCACATAGGAAAACCGGCTTCAGCCAGAAATGCCTTTAGCTACCACATGCATCTGAATCTCACCCTGGGAAAACCATGAGAAGCCATGAGAGAATGTGTGTGGCTCTTTGATGTCCAGCTTTCCTGTAGGTCTCTTCTGGCTTGCACGGACACCACTCCTTGATTCCTCCCTCTAAATGGCCGTGCAACCTTCTTGCCTTGCTCTGCTGCTGGTCACTGACAATTTGAGGAAGGTAAAAATTGCCTAGTGTGTTAGTGAAGCAGGCCTTTGAATGTCGCTCTGAGGGGTTTTGGGGAGAGAATCGACATAAAACTCACTCTGAATGGTGGTAACACCATAACTCACAGGCCAGGTGCCTGCACTAAATGGCACAGAGAGGAAGCTAAGAGCTAAAATTTCCCTATTTCTGCTCCCTGCTCCATCCACATGGAAAGAGTCTCATTCACATCCTGCCAGCCAGTCCACTTCTACCAACTGCACCTCTCACGGCTGCACTCACCCCTTCTAGGATGGAGTCTGTGCTTCCCGACTCTGAGCCAATGGAACCCTCCTTTCTTAAAATGCTTCTGTGACAGAATGGGAAACACGACCAGTGCAGTCACTGCTTCGTTCTGCCCTTTGCAGTCTCCTCCCGACTGGTTCCCTCACAGCCTTTCCAGTCCAATGTGTCTCCAAGAAAACAGGCTAAAGATTTCACCTTAATTCTCCTTTGACTTGTCTCCGGTAAGAGCCTTTTGCTACATCAGCCCAGGTAGACAAGTGAAAGAGGAAAAAGAGAAGAGAAGACAGTAGATGGTCTAGGCAAGGGATAACTGAAGTTCTCCTTGTAACACAAGCTACTTCCCAAGATATTACCACTAATCCAGTTTCTGTGTCAATATGGCCCCCAAAATCTAATCACCTATCATTAGAGCACATTTGCTGACACACTTTTATTGCAGTTCAATTTCTATTGCATGCCTTTTGAAAACACATCTAGGGGCTGGGGATTTGGCTCAGTGGTAGAGCGCTTGCCTAGGAAGCGCAAGGCCCTGGGTTCGGTCCCCAGCTCCGAAAAAAAGAAAAGTAAAAAAAAAAAAAAAAAGAAAGAAAAGAAAGAAAACACATCTAAAAGTGGGGTGGGCTTTTCCAGCTAGATTCATGACCTTTTCTCTCCCACTCAGCACCCATACTCAAATCACCTGCGGACATCTCGTTTCCTAAACACAGGTGTGGCTGTCTCTTTTACTTTTCCCCATGGGATAGTTTAGTTAGAATGATCTTACCGCACCAGCCCATCAATGACTGGCTTTCTAGCTTTAATGACTTAGGAAAATTTCTGTTTGTTGATAATGGAAATCGCCCACTGTATAAAGTCATTTGCTCCTGCTCTCAAACAGAGGAAAAGAAAGAGAGAAAAGGTCTGCCTGCTGGGCATACTCAAGGTAGGTCAAGGCCTGTTGGCAGATTTTTCAGCCTGAGGTATGGAACCATAAGAGAAGGTGTACTTGAGGCTTAAATTTCTATTGACCTTGGTGGAAAAAAACGGAGAAGTTTGGGGAACGGGAACGAATGCATTGTTTATTTTAACAATTTGTTTCTGTTAGCTTGTGGTTATGCTTCCCACAGTACTACAGTAAAACAGGGCTTTGAGAAATATGCTCGTTGTTGCCTTGTACCCACCAGCATTCCTTTCATAACTGTGTCTTTCCTCTTCTTTTGGCCTTTCATATTCTGATCCTCATCTGCCCCTCAGAGGACCTTTCCACTTCCTACCACTCAGTCCACCAAAGTAGGGCCATGCCGTTTCAGGAAACTGGAATTTCTGAAAAGCCCATTGAATCTGGAAAGCAATATACCCCAGGATATGTCCTGTAGGTCAGAGTAAGATGTTGCAAAAAGAGGAAAACTGACTGACCTCCCACTTTGTGCTTTCAAAAAGAACAAATACTTCAAAAACTTAGTTTCTCCCTCCTCCCCATTACAGAATCTGATTTCAGCCCTGCACACTGTGCTCTCCTGGATCCATGGATGCTAAGCTGCAGGTTCTGGAGATGCCAACCCCTCAATGTCTGCTCAACTCAGTCCATTCATTCTCAGTTCCTGGAGTGATTGCGTCCACCGACCCATACGCCCATCGCCAATCGAGAGTATTCCACGCAGCAGATCGAGTTCCAGCAAGCAGAAGGAATCTTCACTCACAGAACACATTGCGGACCTTACCTGACACGCTGGACAGAACTAAGAGGTTAGTGAGAAACAAGTGTGTGTGAATACCATCCTATGTCGCCATCTTCTGGGCACATACAGAATTACATCCTATTACCTTACTTGGGAGTCCGAGGCTTCCTTCTACCCTCTCAAGTTCAAGTCACAGATGCAGATATTCACAGCCAACCACTGGACTAAGCCTGGGGACCACAATGAAAGAGTTAGGGGAAAGCCTGAAGGAGATGAAGGGTTTGGAACTCAATATGAAGAACAACAATATCAATTAACTGGAGCCTTCAGAGCTCCTCGGGACTAAACTACCAACTAAAGAGGATACATGGTCCTGGCCATGGCTCCTGATACATAAAGTGTAGAGCATGTGTAGCAACAACTGGCTCATCTGACATCTATGGGAAGGGAGACAACTGGCCCTGTAGAAACTTGATGTCCCAGAGAAGGGGGATGCTAGAGGGGTGAAGTGGAAGTGGATGGGTAGATGGAGGAGTGCCCTCTTAGAAACAAAGAGGACTGGGAGGGTATGGGGGTTCAAAGTGGAGAGATCAATGATGGGGATGACATTTGAAATGTAAACAAATAAAATGACTAGTGTATAATAGATGGTAACAGACGTCTCCATAAGGACTAGATATTCATTATCTGTAGCAGGTTCATTGAAAGTCAAACTCCATAATTGTTGTGACTTACTTATTATTGAAATTTCACATAGATGAACCCAAGCAACATTTTAACTTTTCTCCTTGAACCTATAATAAATCATTAGTTACCTTTATAAAACAATTTAAAAAGCAATTAGGGTTTCTACTCTCTTAGGCTTCGATACAGTGCCTCATTTTAGCTGTCCCTCTCTATGTTCCCTCCATTGCTGCCTCGCCCTGTCTCTTCACATTTCACATTCCTATCCCTGACAGTGTCCCTCAGCAATCCATGAGTGAACTTGTACTTCCCTAAATGAGGACAGTCTGGCCCACGTCCCTAGACCCTCACACTAAACTGATCATACAGTCACACAGATTGAAGAATCAACAGCTAACATCCACATTTAAGTGAATATGTATCCCATTTGTCTTTTTCAGCTTGGATTACCGCATCCAGAATGACTTTTACTAGATCCATTCATTGTCCTGCATAGTGCATGCTTCCTTTTTGCCTTTTGTATTGTTAAGCAGCAATGCAGTCTGTAAATGCACCACGTTTTCTTTATGCATTCATCCGTTAAGGGACAACTTAAATATTTCCAAATTCTAAGTATTACAAACGAGCTTCACTGAACATGGTTGAGCAAAGGTCTGTATTCTACGATGAATCAACATCTGGACATGAGACCTGGAGTTGTATCTTAAGGAACAACAATTTTCACCTTCCTGAAGAACCATCATACTGATCTCCGAAGTTGCTGTAGAAGTTTGCCTTTCCACCAGGAGAATATGAATGTTCCCCTTGCTCCATAACCCAGTCAGCTTGAGTTATCACACGTGTTATTAACCTTAGTCATACTGACAAATATGAAAAGTGATCTCAGAGTAATTTTAATTTGCATTTGTCTGATGTACTAGGATGTTGAATATTTCTTATGAATTTCTCAGTCATTTAAGTTTCTTCTATTATGAATGTTATGCTTAGATAAGTAGCACATTTTAATTATTTTTCTTGAAATATAGTGTTTTAGTTTTTCAAATACATTTTTTTTTATTTTTTTGTATTTTTTTTTATTAACTTGAGTATTTCTTATATACATTTCGAGTGTTATTCCCTTTCCCGGTTTCCGGGCAAACATCCCCTTCCCCCCTCCCCTTCCTTATGGGTGTTCCCCTCCCAACCCTCCCCCCATTGCCGCCATCCCCCCATAGACTAGTTCACTGGGGGTTCAGTCTTAGCAGGACCCAGGGCTTCCCCTTCCACTGGTGCTCTTACTAGGATATTCATTGCTACCTATGGGGTCAGAGTCCAGGGTCAGTCCATGTATAGTCTTTAGGTAGTGGCTTAGTCCCTGGAAGCTCTGGTTGCTTGGCATTGTTGTACTTTTGGGGTCTCGAGCCCCTTCAAGCTCTTCCAGTTCTTTCTCTGATTCCTTCAATAGGGGACCTATTCTCAGTTCAGTGGTTTGCTGCTGGCATTCGCCTCTATATTTGCTGTATTCTGGCTGTGTCTCTCAGGAGCGATCTACATCCGGCTCCTGTCGGTCTGCACTTCTTTTCTTCATCCATCTTGTCTAATTGGGTGGCTGTATATATATGGGCCACATGTGGGGCAGGCTCTGAATGGGTGTTCCTTCAGTCTCTGTTTTAATCTTTGCCTCTCCCTTCCCTGCCAAGGGTATTCTTTTTCCTCATTTAAAGAAGGAGTGAAGCATTCACATTTTGATCATCCGTCTTGAGTTTCGTTTGTTCTAGGGATCTAGGGTAATTCAAGCATTTGGGCTAATAGCCACTTATCAATGAGTGCATACCATGTATGTCTTTCTGTGATTGGGTTAGCTCACTCAGGATGATATTTTCCAGTTCCAACCATTTGCCTACGAATTTCATAAACTCGTTGTTTTTGATAGCTGAGTAATATTCCATTGTGTAGATGTACCACATTTTCTGTATCCATTCCTCTGTTGAAGGGCATCTGGGTTCTTTCCAGTTTCTGGCTATTATAAAGAAGGCTGCGATGAACATAGTGGAGCACGTGTCTCTTTTATATGTTGAGGCATCTTTTGGGTATATGCCCAAGAGAGGTATAGCTGGATCCTCAGGCAGTTCAATGTCCAATTTTCTGAGGAACCTCCAGACTGATTTCCAGAATGGTTTTACCAGTCTGCAATCCCACCAACAATGGAGGAGTGTTCCTCTTTCTCCACATCCTCGCCAGCATCTGCTGTCACCTGAGTTTTTGTTCTTAGCCAATCGCACTGGTGTGAGGTGAAATCTCAGGGTTGTTTTGATTTGCATTTCCCTTATGACTAAAGATGTTGAACATTTCTTTAGGTGTTTCTCAGCCATTCGGCATTCCTCAGCTGTGAATTCTTTGTTTAGCTCTGAACCCCATTTTTTAATAGGGTTATTTGTTTCCCTGCGGTCTAACTTCTTGAGTTCTTTGTATATTTTGGATATAAGGCCTCTATCTGTTGTAGGATTGGTAAAGATCTTTTCCCAATCTGTTGGTTGCCGTTTTGTCCTAACCACAGTGTCCTTTGCCTTACAGAAGCTTTGCAGTTTTATGAGATCCCATTTGTCGATTCTTGATCTTAGAGCATAAGCCATTGGTGTTTTGTTCAGGAAATTTTTTCCAGTGCCCATGTGTTCCAGATGCTGCCCTAGTTTTTCTTCTATTAGTTTGAGTGTGTCTGGTTTGATGTGGAGGTCCTTGATCCACTTGGACTTAAGCTTTGTACAGGGTGATAAGCATGGATCGATCTGCATTCTTCTACATGTTGCCCTCCAGTTGAACCAGCACCATTTGCTGAAAATGCTATCTTTTTTCCATTGGATGGTTTTGGCTCCTTTGTCAAAAATCAAGTGACCATAGGTGTGTGGGTTCATTTCTGGGTCTTCAATTCTATTCCATTGGTCTATCTGTCTGTCTCTGTACCAATACCATGCAGTTTTTATCACTATTGCTCTGAAATACTGCTTGAGTTCAGGGATAGTGATTCCCCCTGAAGTCCTTTTATTGTTGAGGATAGCTTTAGCTATCCTGGGTTTTTTGTTATTCCAGATGAATTTGCAAATTGTTCTGTCTAACTCTTTGAAGAATTGGATTGGTATTTTGATGGGGATTGCATTGAATCTGTAGATTGCTTTTGGTAAAATGGCCATTTTTACTATATTAATCCTGCCAATCCATGAGCATGGGAGATCTTTCCATCTTCTGAGGTCTTCTTCAATTTCTTTCCTCAGTGTCTTGACGTTCTTATTGTACAGATCTTTTACTTGCTTGGTTAAAGTCACACCGAGGTACTTTATATTATTTGGGTCTATTATGAAGGGTGTCGTTTCCCTAATTTCTTTCTCGGCTTGTTTCTCTTTTGTATAGAGGAAGGCAACTGATTTATTTGAGTTAATTTTATACCCAGCCACTTTGCTGAAGTTGTTTATCAGCTTTAGTAGTTCTCTGGTGGAACTTTTGGGATCACTTAAATATACTATCATGTCATCTGCAAATAGTGATATTTTGACCTCTTCTTTTCCGATCTGTATCCCTTTGATCTCCTTTTGTTGTCTGATTGCTCTGGCTAGAACTTCAAGAAATATATTGAATAAGTAGGGAGAGAGTGGGCAGCCTTGTCTAGTCCCTGATTTTAGTGGGATTGCTTCAAGTTTCTCTCCATTTAGTTTAATGTTAGCAACTGGTTTGCTGTATATGGCTTTTACTATGTTTAGGTATGGGCCTTGAATTCCTATTCTTTCCAGGACTTTTATCATGAAGGGGTGTTGAATTTTGTCAAATGCTTTCTCAGCATCTAATGAAATGATCATGTGGTTCTGTTCTTTCAGTTTGTTTATATAATGGATCACGTTGATGGTTTTCCGTATATTAAACCATCCCTGCATGCCTGGGATGAAGCCTACTTGATCATGGTGGATGATTGTTTTGATGTGCTCTTGGATTCGGTTTGCCAGAATTTTATTGAGTATTTTTGCGTCGATATTCATAAGGGAAATTGGTCTGAAGTTCTCTTTCTTTGTTGTGTCTTTGTGTGGTTTAGGTATAAGAGTAATTGTGGCTTCGTAGAAGGAATTCGGTAGGGCTCCATCTGTTTCAATTTTGTGGAATAGTTTGGATAATATTGGTATGAGGTCTTCTATGAAGGTTTGATAGAATTCTGCACTAAACCCGTCTGGACCTGGGCTCTTTTTGGTTGGGAGACCTTTAATGACTGCTTCTATTTCCTTAGGAGTTATGGGGTTGTTTAACTGGTTTATCTGTTCCTGATTTAACTTCGATACCTGGTATCTGTCTAGGAAATTGTCCATTTCCTGAAGATTTTCAAATTTTGTTGAATATAGGTTTTTATAGTAAGATCTGATGATTTTTTGAATTTCCTCCGAATCTGTAGTTATGTCTCCCTTTTCATTTCTGATTTTGTTAATTTGGACACACTTTCTGTGTCCTCTCGTTAGTCTGGCTAAGGGTTTATCTATCTTGTTGATTTTCTCAAAGAACCAACTTTTGGTTCTGTTGATTCTTTCTATGGTCCTTTTTGTTTCTACTTGGTTGATTTCAGCTCTGAGTTTGATTATTTCCTGCCTTCTACTCCTCCTGGGTGTATTTGCTTCTTTTTGTTCTAGAGCTTTTAGGTGTGCTGTCAAGCTGCTGACATATGCTCTTTCCTGTTTCTTTCTGCAGGCACTCAGCGCTATGAGTTTTCCTCTTAGCACAGCTTTCATTGTGTCCCATAAGTTTGGGTATGTTGTATCTTCATTTTCATTAAATTCTAAAAAGTTTTTAATTTCTTTCTTTATTTCTTCCTTGACCAGGTTATCATTGAGTAGAGCATTGTTCAATTTCCACGTATATGTGGGCATTCTTCCCTTATTGTTATTGAAGACCAGTTTTAGGCCGTGGTGGTCCGATAGCACGCATGGGATTATTTCTATCTTTCTGTACCTGTTGAGGCCCGTTTTTTGACCAATTATATGGTCAATTTTGGAGAAAGTACCATGAGGAGCTGAGAAGAAGGTATATCCTTTTGCTTTAGGATAGAATGTTCTATAAATATCCGTTAAGTCCATTTGGCTCATGACTTCTCTTAGTCTGTCGACATCACTGTTTAATTTCTGTTTCAATGATCTGTCCATTGATGAGAGTGGGGTGTTGAAATCTCCCACTATTATTGTGTGAGGTGCAATGTGTGTTTTGAGCTTTAGTAAGGTTTCTTTTACGTATGTAGGTGCCCTTGTATTTGGGGCATAGATATTTAGGATTGAGAGTTCATCTTGGTTGATTTTTCCTTTGATGAATATGAAGTGTCCTTCCTTATCTTTTTTGATGACTTTTAGTTGGAAATTGATTTTATTTGATATTAGAATGGCTACTCCAGCTTGCTTCTTCTGACCATTTGCTTGGAAAGTTGTTTTCCAGCCTTTCACTCTGAGGTAGTGTCTGTCTTTGTCTCTGAGGTGTGTTTCCTGTAGGCAGCAGAATGCAGGGTCCTCGTTGCGTATCCAGTTTGTTAATCTATGTCTTTTTATTGGGGAGTTGAGGCCATTGATATTGAGAGATATTAAGGAATAGTGATTATTGCTTCCCGTTATATTCATATTTGGAAGTGATGTTATGTTTGTGTGCTTTCATTCTCTTTGTTTTGTTGCCAAGACGATTAGTTTCTTGCTTCTTCTAGGGTATAGCTTGCCTCCTTATGTTGGGCTTTACTATTTATTATCCTTTGTAGTGCTGGATTTGTAGAAAGATATTGTGTAAATTTGGTTTTGTCATGGAATATCTTGGTTTCTCCATCAATGTTAATTGAGAGTTTTGCTGGATACAGTAACCTGGGCTGGCATTTGTGTTCTCTTAGGGTCTGTATGACATCAGTCCAGGATCTTCTGGCCTTCATAGTTTCTGGCGAGAAGTCTGGTGTGATTCTGATAGGTCTCCCTTTATATGTTACTTGACATTTTTCCCTTACTGCTTTTAATATTCTTTCTTTATTTTGTGCGTTTGGTGTTTTGACAATTATGTGACGGGAGGTGTTTCTTTTCTGGTCCAATCTATTTGGAGTTCTGTAGGCTTCTTGTATGTCTATGGGTATCTCTTTTTTTAGGTTAGGGAAGTTTTCTTCTATGATTTTGTTGAAGATATTTACTGGTCCTTTGAGCTGGGAGTCTTCACTCTCTTCTATACCTATTATCCTTAGGTTTGATCTTCTCATTGAGTCCTGGATTTCCTGTATGTTTTGGACCAGTAGCTTTTTCCGCTTTACATTATCTTTGACAGTTGAGTCAATGATTTCTATGGAATCTTCTGCTCCTGAGATTCTCTCTTCCATCTCTTGTATTCTGTTGGTGAAGCTTGTATCTACAGCTCCTTGTCTCTTCTTTTGGTTTTCTATATCCAGGGTTGTTTCCATGTGTTCTTTCTTGATTGCTTCTATTTCCATTTTTAATTCCTTCAACTGTTTGATTGTGTTTTCCTGGAATTCTTTCAGGGATTTTTGCGATTCCTCTCTGTAGGCTTTTACTTGTTTATTAATGTTTTCCTGTGCTTCCCTAAGTGTGTTCATGTCTTTCTTGAAGTCCTCTAGCATCATGATCAAATATGATTTTGAAACTAGATCTTGCTTTTCTGGTGTGTTTGGATATTCCATGTTTGTTTTGGTGGGAGAATTGGGCTCCGATGATGGCATGTAGTCTTGGTTTCTGTTGCTTGGGTTCCTGCGCTTGCCTCTCGCCATCAGATTATCTCTAGTGTTACTTTGTTCTGCTATTTCTGACAGTGGCTAGACTGTCCTATAAGCCTGTGTGTCAGGAGTGCTGTAGACCTGTTTTCCTCTCTTTCAGTCAGTTATGGGGACAGAGTGTTCTGCTTTCGGGCGTGTAGTTTTTCCTCTCTACAGGTCTTCAGCTGTTCCTGTGGGCCTGTGTCTTGAGTTCACCAGGCAGCTTTCTTGCAGCAGAAAATTTGGTCTTACCTGTGGTCCCGAGGCTCAGGTTTGCTCGTGGGGTGCTGCCCAGGGGCTCTCTGCAGCGGCAGCAACCAGGAAGACCTGTGCTGCCCCTTCCGGGAGCTTCAGCGCACCAGGGTTCCAGATGGTCTTTGGCTTTTTCCTCTGGCGTCCGAGATGTGTGTGCAGGGAGCAGTCTCTTCTGGTTTCCCAGGCTTGTCTGCCTCTCTGAAGGTTTAGCTCTCCCTCCCACGGGATTTGGGTGCAGAGAACTGTTTATCCGGTCTGTTTCCTTCAGGGTCCGGCGGTGTCTCTGGCAGGGGTCCTGCTGCTCCCCCACGGGAGCCCAGAGGCCTTATACAGTTTCCTCTTGGGCCAGGGATGTGGGCAGGGGTGAGCAGTGTTGGTGGTCTCTTCCGCTCTGCAGCCTCAGGAGTGCCCACCTCACCAGGCGGTTGGGTCTCTCTCTCACCGGGTCTGGGAGCAGAGAGCTGCTCAAATACATTTTTATATTAGCCTGTTGGGCCATACCTTGGAGTGTTTCCCTTCCCCCTCGCTGTGACTTTCAGCCTGCTATGGCAAGAAGTTGTTTACACCTTTGGCAGCTGCTCTAGGCCCCTAATTTGGGGCCAGTACCTTCCATGGCACCCAGCCCTCTTGCTGAGCCTTTCAGCTTATTGATGTTAAGAAGTTGTTTAAGCCCCTGTGTTGGGGCCAGAACTTGCCACGATGCAGATTTTTCCCCTTTTCCTATTTTCCTGGTTGGGGATTTTCGCCTGCTTTATTGTTTTTCCACGGCTTTTGCCTCTGGTATATAAGGAGATCTCAGTAAAGCCCGGATAGCATTCTTTTAACACGAATGACCCGAGTGTGTGTTCCTTCTTAACTCTTATAGTCCTATGCCCGAATCTCAGTGTCTGGATGACACAGGCATCATCAAATGGAGGTCCCACCAAGATCGGGAAAGAGAGGACAACCTGACGAGATGGTCCCAGGAAACCAGCCAGTGAAGGAGGGATGCATTGGGGAAAATGGGCCAGGAAAGGTCCCAGTAAGCAGGATACAGAAGCACCGTGGGCATTGAAAACACATGCAAAGAAAAATAAAGATTTGGGGTAGTGGTGAGTAAACCTTGTAAAAAGGGACAAGGTAATAATGGTCAAATGTTTTTGTGTATGTGTTCTTTTAGAGTTATGCTAAAATCTAGAGAAGCAAAGTCAATTCTCATTGATGCTTTTAGGCTTTGGACCCTGATTAGAGACAGTTTACACCCCGGACAAGAGAGAAAATGGTTTGAGAAAAACAGTCCTCCCAGACTCTCCACAGATGCTTTGGCAAAAGAAGGAAAATGAGATTAAGCTTTTTAAGAGCTCTCCTAGGGACATCCTGCCTCCTTGCTGGCTCCTATTGGAGAAGTGCTCATTTCTGGTTCTGGTCCTTTAGGTAGGATATCTGGGTCCCTTTGGTGGGACACCATCTAGCTCCTTCCCTCTATGTCTATTGTCTGTCCTTGGTGCACCAAGCTGTCCACGGGTGTCAGTTTATGTCTGGGTTTTGCTTCTCGTTGCTTGAATGTTTTGTGTTTCATGTTTAAAAGAAAAAATGGTGAAAACTTTAAATGCTGGTTGATTCTCCCCTTGATTAAGTTTTAAGTCCTTTCAAGAAATAACAAATAAATAAAAACCGTTTCAATTGACCTTTGGAGCCCTGCATCCTAGATAACTGGTTATCTCTGGTGTTAACTATTATGCATGTCCCTGACTGGATCAGGCCTCAATGGAGGAATGTAGCTAGGAGCCTAGGTCTGTCCACTGGGGAAGCTCCCCAGGGGGCTGGCTAAATAGATTAAATAGACTAAATACACTAGCTGGTCTTAAAGGTGCCAGCAGCTTCAAAACTTCTATGGTAAGGGAGCTGGTGTCTGTTTCTCTTAGAGAAATCTGTGACTGTGATTATTGGATTCAACACATAACAAGGTGCTTCTTTTAAAATGACAGCTAAAAAAGTAAAAATTGTGTTTGATCTAAATAGTAAAGATATGTGTAGTCACTTCATTTTTTTTCTGTTTGGTTTTAAATGTATAATACGCTTTACGTGTCTTGGCTATAGGTTACTGGCTTTTAAGTTATTGGGTATGGTTAAAAATTTGTAACATTGGTAACAGAAAGTTGGCTTAAAAAAGGAGTCATTCTAGACAACACGTGGCATGAGGCAACCCAGGGAAACAGGTCTAGGTTGGGTAATACTTTACTATAACTCTTATCATGGAAACAGGACTTATAAAAGAATTTAGGGCAGTGTCTCTTTGGTGAGGTATTAGAGCCTGCACTATCGTTCCTTCATATGCCAGGCTTGGCCGTCATACTTTATAGCATGAGGAATGGACTTGGTGTTTTGAAGAGACTGGATTTTGGAGGATAGATAGTTTGCTGGAGGGTGAGTTTTGCTTTCCAAAGTTATGGCTGTGCTCTGGGGTTAGGAGGGAAACTTAAAGATTTTGGCTAATGATTGCCAGTGTTACATTGACTACAGTTTACAGTCTGATCCCAGACAGACTCGGGATTCTAACTCACACATATTTGTAATTAAGAAAAAATCAAACAGGTGGAGATTGTGACAAGGGTTGATGAGGCTATGGAACTCATAAGAGCATTACAGCCCGGTTGCTTACTGCAACTGCTATTTCAAGAAATACATATAGAATTATTATAGATTTAAGAGATTGCTTTTATGCTGTTTCTTGCACTCTTGGGTTGTTGTGAAATATTTCATTTCTTGTGTTTCCTTGGGTTTTGTTTGACTTGACCATACATTTGTATGCCTTTTTGAAAGAAAAATGTATTCATTTTTATTTATTTTGGTGAATTGTTCTTGGCTGACTTTTGTCTGTGGTTCCTCTGAATGCAATTCCCTCGGTGGCCAGAGGAGGCACCAGATACCGAGTTATAAATGATGGTTAAGCACCCTGTAGGTCCTCTGAGTGAAGACAGCAGGTTGCCCAGGTGTGCACCATGATGTGCTACAGCTTCTCTGCTTCCTCCTGCTCTTCCTTGGCCAGCAGCACTTTGCGTTCTGCCCCTCCATGGCTCTCACTTGGGTCTCAGTTCCCTCACTTTTGGGGATTTTAAATTTTCAGAATGTACAGAAAGATTACAATTTGATGTTTGACCTATACCTGAGAAGCTTTTTTGCTAGGAGAAGGGAGTTTCCATTGCATAAAATGGGATGGTAAGGCCAAGATTTCAGGAAAAAACATGGGTGAATATATTGAAACCATGACCCCTCTCAAGGCACAATCCATGAAACAACGTACTCCAACTTGCATACATTTAAAGGTGTAGGAAAAAAAATATTGGACTCTAGGGAACAGTAAAAATTGTGGGAATTGGATTATATGTCACATGCATGGACCCTGGGTTTATACATTTCAGGGAGAAGAATATCCATCATCCACGGTCTTTAGATCTTTGGCTGTTAACAAAGATGTTCTCTCCATTTCAAGCCCGGATACAACTCTCCCTCTCCTCAGCAACTGAGTTGTAATGAAGGAGTGAGAACTCTGAAGCTCTGGAAGGAGAGTGTGCGAATGTGTGTTCCTGGCTCAAAAGTGAGTCTCTGGAAAAGCTACTGCAGAAACTGGCCAGTCTGGTAGAGGTAGTTAGCAAGTAAGCTATGGCATTTCCCAGTGACATCACCGGTAGTGTCTTCCCTGGAAATTCTCTTGTATCCAGGAGACACTAGAATCTTCTGAGATGTCACCAGTGTTGTGGTGACACCAACTGCCTGAGCAATTTCCCTTCAGTTTCTAATGGGTTCCCGAGGAGGCATGTTCTCCAGGATCCTCAGTCTCTTTCGGAGGGACAATCATATCCATGCAGAGACCAGACCAAGGCAGAGGGAGGCCAGCCCTCCATCACGTTGGAGAAGAAGACGAATGGAAAGGTCCTGGAGGAGGTCAAGTGAGTACTGGGCAGGGCAAGGGGGATTCCTGGAGGAGGTTGGCTTGAGCTGGTCCTTCCAGGAGTAGGACATATGATTTAGAGCCCCAGTCTTCCTAATGGCTGACGCAGACACAACAATTTCTGATCATTAGTTTGACAGAAAACCAAGAACTGTTATATGTCAAGGGGCTTTCCTTGGATCTCTTTAACATCATGGGCAGTGTCAAAGAATACCAGGATGAGCCTCTGTAAGAATAACAAAGTGTCTCTCTCAGGATCGGCTGTTGAAGCACTTCATTCTCAGCAGTGTCCTGTATATTACGTGGGTAATCGATGCCAAGAGGGATACTCTCCTGGTCATATATCAAGGTCTCAGTCACTTTGTCCTGGAACACACAGACTAGGGATTCAAGATGTTAAGCAGTTTGAACTCAAGGACTTACCTGCCTCACATCAGACATTAGCTGAGAAGGTCCTCCATTTCTTCTTGTTTAGGCCAGCTTTAGAATTTCAGTGCCAGAGGAATGGTTTTAGGAGGTGTGGTCTATATCTATGATGGCATATGTCATCATATGGCTCTGATGGTGGGAACAGGGAACTAGCTGAGTTCAGCTTAAAGATAGCTTTCTTGCTCTGTCAGGGATTCACTGTATCTGTAGAACTGTTCATCCTCAGACTTCTGTTTAGAGCAAGCATAGTTTTTCTTGACACTGTGTCCACATATATGCCTGTTCACTGTTGTTTATCTACCTACAGAGTTTGATCAGAAGGCATCGTCCCAACCCTCCACAACACCTGTTGAAGAGGAGAGAATGAAGCGTTTGGAGAACCTCAAAATTGCTCTCCACAAGATGCAGAAGGAGAGAGATGAACTCAGGAGAATACTGGCGGATTACCCGGGAAAGAATTTAAATGACAGGTAGTCACAATGCAAGTTCTGTTAAATCCACATGTCCTCACATCGCAGTAGGCTACAACTCCAGGGTGTCCTCATGGTCAAAAGCACTTTCCTGATTGTATCAGAATGTGAAGTTCAGATGGGAATGGGATGGTGGCACAGGCTATTTTAATTCCTACAAACGTAAATCATAGCCTGTAGCCTGATTGAATCACAGTCTGGGAGTGAGGGTAGTAGTGTGTGAGCTCTCATTGTGTGATTTAAGTAGCCTGGACAGGTGTTGGCTTGTGGGAATTTCTAGGTGCTCTGATTATGACCAATCATTGTTGTAATTGACGTGGAGGTGCTTTGGGTTCAATAGGTCCTGTGAGGAGCTGGAGGGGCCTAATCCCACTTGGTGCCGCACAGTGTGTGACTGGACTGACAACAGGGGATCATTGGTGTTCTCTGATTTTATTCATTGTATTTGGAGATAATGCCACATCCTTGTATTTAATTGGCATTCTAATTGTATTTGAGAGAGAGAGAGAGAGAGAGAGAGAGAGAGAGAGAGAGAGAGAGAGTTTTATGTGAGTTTGTGTATATGTGTCTGCATGTGTGAGTGTGTTTGTGTGTATCACTTAAGATCTGGGTATTCTATGTACTGATTTGGCCTGAGAATTATCCTGTGTCAATTTCCATGGCATGATGATGATGAGGGTGAGAGCCTCACTGTGAGCAGTAGAACATTTCACATCTGCTCAGGTGGACGCACATGGGAATCTCCTGGTGCGTGTTATAAATTCTTTTCCCTGTAAATACTGTTCATGTTCCTTTGGGTTTTCATGTAGCAATAGATTCTATGATTGAGAATTGTTACCTAAGAACAGGAGAATAGTCTTCATGGGCTTAAGTTGGAGCCTGGATTGTGACACAGGGTCCTCAAATGTTCTTGGTAAGCTAGTCTATTCCTTCAAACTCCCTCAGGGAGCTCAAGCAAATCAGCTCCCTCCTTTTGTTTGCTGGCACTGCTGTCTCCGTGTTCATAATAATAAACTTAATAAATACCAAATGGACCCCGTACCAAGAAGCAAGGGCGTGGCATGTCCTAGTCTGGGGTAGTTCAGGATTCAGTCTGAATTCATGTAATTCTTGAATCCTTCATTCATAATGTTATTTCATCCTTGGACCATGCCCTACCACAGGAACAACTTTGAGTCCGAGATGCTCACGATGCAGCACCAGGAAGTGATGACCGACATGAAGAAAATGAGCGAGCAGGTCAATAGAGCTTTGGTCAAATGTACACACCTCACACTGGAAAATGACTGGTACTGGTGAGTAACTTACAAGGTTGTGACCCCAGCACAGGGCACAGCATGTGTCAGCCCATTCTTATCTTTGAAGTAAAGTGAGGATCAGGCTTTATAGTGTTTGAAGCAGACCAGGAAGCCTGTGTCTAAGGAAGGCTCTAGGACACACAAGACACAGAAAGATTGGCCTCCAAGCGACATTCTAATAAAATGGACAAATAAGCACACATAGGGATTAAGTCCTCTTCTGGGAAAAACTTGAATCAATGGTGTCAGGTTTTTGAGAAGTGCCCTGAGTCTTCTGGAATGTGGCTCTTTTCTCCATTTGACCTGTCTCTAGGTCATGCTCCATGGCTACTGTGGAATTGGACTATAATCTGGGGCTCTCTTCAGATCAGGACCCTAGAAGGAGTAATGGACTTGGAGACGTGGGAGGAAGTTGGAGAATGGCTGGGAGTCACCATTTTTTCTTTGTGTCTCAGCCGCAGCTTCTGCCCCCTCCTAACTGAGTTGTTTGAGCTGAAGAACAATGCCCAGAGAGCACGGCATGAGAACAGGGAGCTTCTATGGGAACAGATTGCACTGGAAGAGTCCATTAAGGAAACAACAAGGATCTGTGGGGAAGCCAGTATGAAAATCCGTGTATCAAGCAGCCTCAGGTAGGATGAATGAAGCATCAAGGGCAGGTTTTCCTGATATCTAAGCATAAACCAAGTCAAACCAGTTTAACCTTCTCCAACTTATCCAGACACTCTCCTAGGTCTCATCCAGTTGTTCATCTCTTTGAACATTTACAAAACTTTCTGTGATGTTAGCTTCATGCAAGAAACTGGAGGATTGACAACCAAATCCTCCTGCTCAACTAGAAAATGCATTTCCTTAGGGGGATCTGTTGATCACACACTGCACACTTACATGCCATTATGCTAGAGGGATGCCATGTGGTAGCCGTCTTTGTAGTGCACAGAACTGATTAGAGTTCAGTTCAATTGCCAAAAGAATGGCTCTCATTGTCAATTATGATGGGGCTTGTGGACTTTCTCTCCTTTTCCCCGTACATTGAAAATGGTCCCTCCTGCCTGTCCAAATCGTGGTTTCTAGTGACAGAGCTTGAGAAGCAGTTTGTCCGTCCTGTTTTATGTCAGTGTTTTAGTGGTCTTTCCTGTGGCTTATGTCCTGGAGCTGACTGGATGAACAGGGATGTAAGAAAGACTTCTCTCAGGGTGAGGGTTTGTGTGAGATATGTGAGGATTAGAGGGATATTTTTGTCCAGCTCTCCCAACCTAGTGTGCCCAAGAAGTGCATTCCCTACACAGGTTTACTCTATAAGGGATGGATAGCAGTGTCTAAGCTCTCACTTGACACATTTCCTTTGCCTCATCTGCATTCAACAACTGTTCTTCCAGCATGATGGCCTCCCCATTCTTTTCTGCTTCTCACTTATGATTTCTGTTCTCTCTCTCTCTCTCTCTCTCTCTCTCTCTCTCTCTCTCTCTCCCCCTCTCTCCCTCTCTCCCTCTCTCCATCTCTCTCTGACTCTGTGTGTGTGGGGGGGTGTTTTTTGTGTGTTTGTGGGTACATATATGTGTGATCATGTTTATGACTATGGTGCATATTGTACTTTGGAAGTTGTTTGTTTTAATTGTTTGTGATATGGGGGTCTTATATATATAAGTGTGTGTATATGTGTGCTTTTTCACATGTGTGTGTGAAGTCATCAAGTTTCTGAACACAGACACATATATATATTTATATATATTGTATAAGTCTATATGTGCATATTTAGAAACATGTAAAAGTATACACACACACACACACACACACACACACACACACACACACACACACACCACAAACACTCTGAGAGAGAAAGAAGAAGAGAAAACATAATCTTTCCAATTACATTTTAAACTGTTCTTAATGGGGTCTTGATCACTATTCAAACTATTTACACTGGGAAAACTATTCATAAACATTGATATTACTTGGAGAAAACTCAGGAATAGGGTACAGGGATGTGAGGAGAGGCTGCTGTGTGAAATCTATATACCTCAGTGTAGAAACTGATGACTCAGAGCTCTTCTGCCTTCTTTGCTCTCGGTGTATAGTAACACTGGAAGGTCATGTGGCTTGTTGTGTCTTCTCAGCATCCTGGTTATGTTAATCATTACCTGCCACCACTTTCTCTCCAGATTGGCCTAATTGGTTGAATATACCTTGGCTTTGGAGTTTGGCCTGGAATTTGTTAATTGAAAGATTAATTTGCTTAGAGTTGAATCTGCAAGCAGAAGATGTCCAGGAGTTATGCTGAGGTGGAATCACATCTGTGCCTCAGACAGAAACTTAGGCTCAAAATCGTCCAAAGCACTCACCCTGTGTTGTGTTGTGGCACTCTCAACCATTGTTATTCAAAATCATTTGATCTGAGTGAAAATCATCTGTAAGGAGGGTTTAGAACAGTGATGACCCTCAGACATTGCTGGAGGTGTCAAATGGGTAGCCCTGTGAGAAGCTGTGTACAACTCTTGTGAAAGTTCAACCTTTTGACACAGCGATTCCAGAACAAGAAGTAGGTGTGAGCAGAGAAACTGTGGCACATTAGTGTTTAGTGGTTCACCTCAGAGCAGCCATGAAGCAAAATTATCCAGATGTCCACCAGTCAGAAAGTGAAAAGGTACAATGTTGTCCAGCCCTTCCATGGACTGTGGCTGAGTTTGATTATACCTGCCAGCATTTGGCTTTGAATTAGTCAGCCTTATCTTACTGGAATTATATCTGATAGCATCCCAGTCCAAGTTTTACCTTGGATTGTGGTTATAGAGATTTCCTAGCTGTTTGTGCTGGTAGTTTGTTTCCCCTGTCAGGTACTGTATGGTAAAGGGACCTCATATTGAAAAATGCAGCTCACTTTGCATGCACTGGGAAACAGTGGGCCAGAGGACTGAAGAGGCTCACCTGCCCCCCCCAGTGCTCTGTTTCCTGAAATCAGCCTCCTGTGCACAGCCTTGTGACCTTGCTAAGCAGGCTTGGCTAACAGGCCTAGATGTCACATTTCTAATTTCTGATTTTCATGGGAATACACTTTATTGGCTGAGCTGTCTTTAGGCTATGCTCACTGTGTACTTACCCCACTCCAGGTTTTTTTTTTAATGCCACAATAGTAGACTGGGTGAACCCTTCTATTACCATTAACTGGGAAACTAACCACATTCTGCAAAATACTCTGCTTGTATATGTGAACAAATATATTTGGGTGAGTTCAAAAGTGTGTATGTCTGGGTGTCTGTCTGTCTGTGTCTGTATACATGTATGTCTCCATGGACAATATAATCTTCTAATGACCAGGATGAGGAGAGAATGGAGGAAAGTCTGCAGGACCCCCTGAATCAGCAAAAACTGGTCACTGAGCAAAAGGCCTTGTCTGAGAAGATGCAGCATCATTTCAGTGTCACTGAGAGGATTTGAAAGCACAGGATGAGAGGACCCAAGTAGATTCCCTGTACTTATAAACTGTCTTATTGGGTGTGTGACTTTCTCCATAGTTCTCAGCACCTGTCAGCTAGGAGCAGCTCAGAATATTTTTCTTGTCCATTTTAAAAGAAATTCCATCCATGAAGTGTATGTGATCCATAGAGATTCTGGCTATTGTGTACTGATCCCTCCAGTCTGTGCTCTCTTGTATTATCTGAGCCCAGTGCCTTTAAGTCTCCCCACAAATAGTTTTACGATACCCATAAACAAAGGAGTGGTATAGTTTATTTTCTGCATGAGTATCTCCTTTGGACTTCAATGCCTACCCTCGGCAAGATTTCCATGCAGCATATTCTTGCCAAGTATAATATCACTTCAGTGTGCATGTACTTCTTGAGATATTGTTTCTCTGAGTCTTTGCAGATATTGAGGTTGTCATGTGGACCCCAGGCATATTCCTGCACTGGAGGAATAATAATAGTCTTCATTTCAGTGATGGCCAGGCTTCCAAGGCCTTCCTATTGTTTTCTAGTTTGTTCATATCTCTCCTCATCTGACATTGAGACATTGCTACATGATATTAAAATATAATGTATACGTATGATTGGAATTATCTGCTGTTCACTGTTTAATTTTTAGCAGTTTTAAAAGCTGGGAAAATATGCAGGCCTGTGTGATCTCTTACCCTTCTCACTTGGGCATGAGAGAATGACCTCAGATGAAAGATCATCCTGGATTATCCTGCTGAATTGTGCTGCTGTGTATGGGATAAGTGACATGGCAGGTCCTCACCAGGTCTTATCCACCCCTAGGTCTGAACACTGCAGCAGAAGCTTTCCCAGGGCACAGAGCAGGACTACAGCTCTCAGAGACAGAACTGTCCACCAGGAGCACTGAGGGTGCAAAGATTGACACCACCTCCCACATCTCAGTCCTTGTAACCATACCAATCTTGGGCTAATTTTGAAAGACCTTGAGATGTGGCCTGGAACACGCCTCACGTTTAACCTTTTGACGACTTGTCCATCAACAACCAACCACTCCGAGTGAGGCAGGTCTACATTCCTCTTGAAGAGATTTTTACCATCGTACCTGCCGTTCTGCTGTGTTTGCAAGGCCAGCAACAGGCTGGAGTTATATGTTGAAGAATCAGCAGGAATTGAATGCTGACTAATTTACTTGTTATATTTGTTTTTAGTTTGAAGTTTGGTTTTATGCATTTGGTTTTATTTGTTTACATTTGAAGTTTTGTTATTTATTTGTTAACTTTAGTTTTTTAATTAATATGCTATATTCTTAAGGCTATATACATTGAACTCATTGACTCCCCACTTTAAAATGTTCTTGAATAAATTAATTTTTGCCAATAAATAACAATGTGACCTTTAACCCTTCACTCACAAGACCGTCCTGAGTCGTGTGTGGTTTTTCCTCCTGTAACAGCACAAGTGTAAGGCAACAGTGGTTTTCTGCAAGTCTCATGGAGCTTAGGCTTCACCATCAGTTCACAGCCAGCCAGAGCTACGCAGGAAACTGTGCTCTTGATGTAGACACTTTGTCATGCTCTGTGGAACCCACCTTCATGATGAAAAATATCCTTGCTTTATCCTTGTGCTCACAAATTTAGCTTCCTTTATAATGACAAACAAAGGAGAAACAGAGAAGTATTTCTCTAATACATTAGAGGAAATAAAACCATTCAGTATAGGAATATAAAAAGCGATCAGGACACACGGAGCTGTATGCCTCTGCATTCCTTGTAATAAAGCATCGGTTATGACTGCAGATTTATTGAATTCCAGCAATTTTGGAGGAACGATATTTTTAAATTCTTTTATTAGATATATTTCTTTACTTACATTTCAAACTTTATTCCCCTCCCTTGTTTCCTTCCTTAAGCCCCCATTCCCTTCCCTCTCCCTTCCCCATATGTGTATCCCCTATACATCCCCCTTATTGTTCACCACTATTCCCCTGCACTGCCCCTGGAACATTTTCTTTATTGTTTTGTTGGTTTGTTTGTTGTTACTCTTTTTCTCCTATTTTTATTAAATTGGGCATTTCTTATTTACATTTCAAATGTTATCCCTTTTCCCGGTTTCCTGTCCATCAGCCCCCTAACCCCTCCCCTCCCCTTCTATATGGGTTTTCCCCTCCCCATCCAACCCCCATTACTGCCCTCTCCAACATTCCCTACACTGGGGGTTCAACCTTGGTAATACCAAGGGCTTCCCCTTCCACTGCTGCCCCAACAATGCTATTTACTGCTACCTACGCAGGGTCAGTCCATGTGTAGTCTTTGGGTAGTGGTTTGGTCCCTGGAAGCTCTGGTTGGTTCTTATGGGCTTGCAAGCCCCTTCAGCTGGCCTCATATGGACAAGGCATATTTTCTCACTCTCTCCTTCTAGAGACCAGTAGGAACACATATACTGGATAGCCATGCTTATTGTCTAAACTGCCAGGCGTCCAGGTAGGGCATTAGTGAATACAGCATCATATCTCAGCATCTCTTACAGTAAGGGTTGGAGCAGAACTCCCCCATCTCGTCCTGGGTGACGATGTAGATTAGACCCATCAGATTAAATAAAGAATTGAAAAAAAAATATTTCCTGGGGGTGAAGTGGTGAGGAAATCATGTTGCCGTCCCATAAATGCACTGCTATGAGCAAGCTTCAGACAGCCTGGGGGGATGCAGCCTGCAGCAGAGACCACAGGTCTGTGGTGGAGAATGATTCAGTTCAAAACTGGGAAGGGAGAAGGATGGTTGATATTGTTCCAGTAGATCTCACTGCCTATAAAAAGAGTTTCTTCCAGATCAGTGAATGGTTCTTGTAAAGCAGCTCCTGGACTGGACTACTGAGACCAACCATGAGCCCTCCAGACTGGTGCTTTCCAACCAACAGACAAAAGTATCCACTGTAAAAATGATACACAGATATATACACAGAATACCAGGATGGATACAGAGTTTCTTCAGTTCCATGAATGAGGTATTCAGCAGGTGAGATGGCTCAGCATATAAAGGTAATTGTTGCCAACTCCCTACACTTGAGCTCCTTCCTAGGACCTACATGATTGAAGGAAAGAACAAACCTCTCACAACTTGTCCTCAGATTGTTATGTAGTTGGGTTTTTCCGGTCTTGGTCCACAGAAGCAAAGACATCAGGTTTTCCAATTCCATTTGACACGGGACCAGTACCTTCAACCGAATGTTCCTTCCTGGAAAGCTGCAGCCTGTCAGCGTGGCTCAGTGGTTTGTGAACTGCAAGTGTCCGTCTGGGAAGGTGGTTGTGTTAATCCAGCCCACCTGCCCCTATTGCAGAAAGACCCAAGAAATCCTCAGTCAACTGCCTTTCAAACCTGGTCTTCTGGAGTCTGTGAACATCACAGCCACTTACAACACCAATGAGATTCAAGATTAATTACAACAGCTCACTGCATGGAGAACAGTTCCTCAGGTCTTCATAGGTAAAGAAATACTGAAAGACCCCCTCCCAGAAAGGGAATTGTACAAGCCCAAGGCCCTCAACTATAGAAGTAAAAAGTAAGTTTTTAGATATGTGGGACAAGCTGACCCATCATTTAGACGAAACAGACCATAAAAGAAAACAAAATGCAGAAACCAGACTAAATTATGGGCACTGCTTCATGGGCCACCTGGCAGAAAAAAGAAAAAGTCCCTGACCCCCCGGAAGCCCTGACCACCATGTACTTTTTGCTAACTCACTGTTATGATTATAGCCAAAATAGGTAACATACACGTATGCCTCATTTACTCCACCAATCACATCCCTGTAACCATGCATCTGCTTCTGTAAGCCGGCTTCTGCTCCCCAAAATACTATAAAAAGCCCACCCTGGCTCTGCTAGGCGCGCCAGTCTTCCGAATTGACTGGGACACCCACAGATACCTGTGTATCCTGATCAATAAAAATCCTCTTGCAGATTGCAGCCTGTGGACTCGGTCTGGTCATTGGGCTTGAGGATCTCCCTCCTGAGGGAAGATTCTCTCTGAGAGTCTTACATATGGGGGCTCGTCCGGGATCGGAGATCCTCTGCCTAGAGACCACCGACCACCCACCGGGAGGTAAGCTGGCCAGTGTTTGTCTTGTCCTGTCTTGTCTTGCTTTGTGACTTGTTCTGTAAATGCTTAGTTACTTGGCTTGGGTCTAGACCGTTTGTATTTGGGCGGGCCAGAGAAGGAGCTGACGAGCTCGAACTTCTCCCCCGCAGCCCTGGAAGACGTTCCAAGTGTGTTTAGAGCCCGGTTTTTGGGGCCTCAGCCTGTATCGGAAGTTTACGTGGTTTTGGGTTGGAGGAGAGAGGAGAGAGCCGGATCCACTGAAGGATTCAGACCCTCGTCGCCTCTGTCTGAATTTTTGGTTTCAGTTTGACACTGAAGCCGCGCGGTGCGTCTGTCTGTCTGACTGTTGGAATTGTTTGTCTCTTTGTGTCCTAATTTTCTTTGAACACCTGTGGAAATTGGTTATAGGATGCTTTGTCTTGGTCTTGTTTGTCTGGGTTGTTTTCTGTGGTATTGTCCAGTGTCTTTTTGGCTTTTGTTTCGTTTTTGAACTTTGGATAGACGACTGTGTTTAAAATCTTGGAATGACACTGTGTTTGAAATCATGAAACTGTTTGCTTTGTTTGTCAAGGAGTTTTACTTGGTCCTCTTGGTGCTTAACTTGGAAATAATTTGCTTGAGAAAAATTGTTTTATCTTTCTCTCTTAGCCTCCTCCCCAAGGAGAGATGCCCCTCCCTTTGCTCCCCTTGTCCAGTCTAGCTGCTGTTAACAGTTGTGTATGAAGAACTCCAGGTTAGTGAGTGACCCTGTCTGAAGCAGGTATTAACAAGAGCCTGAAAGCTTTACCTTAGATCCTGAAGAAAAATTCTCCCTGTTGCTTAAACATTCACAGCTTCTAAGGAAGGGACAGCACAGAGTAGGACAATATAGGGGCTGAGGGTGACAAGCATGCAGGCCTGCTAGCAAGCTGCAGGCTGCGCGTGGGCAGTGGTGCAGCTCAGGCCAAGTCAGCGTAAGAGGAGTTTCAAGGTGATGAGGCCGGCCCGGGTTGATGCTTTGACAACAAGAAGATAGCGTAGAGTTAGTGGTTGTTTTATGAGACTTTTGGCCCTGAAAAAAAATAATAATTCCAGTTGCTGCCTTCAGTGACCAGACCTTCAACACTTGCTCACAGAAGGAGAGTGTTCATTAAGAGAAGTTCTTTAAGGGAGCCTGCCATATCTGCTGGCCCTATTCCAAGAGAGGAGTTGATCTCCAACATTAAGTAACCTTCCCTGTTAGTCATCATTGACATGGAGAGTGCCTTTGATCCTATCCCCACAGCAGCCAGTTCCTACCCCTGTGGTCAAAATGCCCCAGGTTTGGGGGCAGAGAAGCCCCTAAAATAGTTTCGAAAAGAATCTGCAACAAACTGTGAAGAACTTTGTTTTGCCAGTCAAAATTTAGAATTCAGGCTTTGGCTGTGGCCAAGGTCAGGATTAATGTTTTCTTTTCCATGGGCCTTTAGCCCACTGAGACAGTTTGGTAAAGGGCTGCTACTGAGGTCCTGAAAGTCCCAGGTGAACTGGTTACAATTCTTTTGTCAGCCACTTGGTATCTAGCACCCAGGTCCTAACCATCTCTCCATCCTTTTGTTATTAGTTCTTAAGTCCAGAGAGATGGTCGGTAACAGATCAGCTCCCTCTGCTTGCCGTTCTGTTTCACAGACACAAAGCTTGTGCTTATTTTTACAACAGCCTTTTTGTCCCAAAAAGTCCTCCTGGTTTAGCTGTGTGACTAAATGCTATTTGTCCTCTTCAGTGGACCTCTATTCTCAAGATTCTCTTGTTTTCTCACCATCCCATTTGAGATGCTTGTTAGTAACTGTTACAGGTCTTCTTTACCACTGAGGAAAGACAGAATCCTACTGGAGGCCAGAAAGAATGTTCCAGACATAGATGGAAGACCCTCACTCTTGACTGTTGACTTGAATACCCCTGAAGGTAGGGAGTGCTCCAGGTCTGCCACCAGGCTCCAAGGGTGGGTCTCTGAGGGGCTGGAAAATGCCCCACCAATCTGGCTAAGATAAGAAAAAGATATAAAGAGAGAAAGTTACAAAAATTTAAAGGGTTAAGCTAAGTTGCTGAGAGTTAGTGTAAGTTGCAGAGAAAGTAAAGTTGAAGTGTAGTTACATAAGTGGACAGCATCTAATAGCTGTAGAGGAAGATGCAGAAGATATGAGAGAGAGACTGAGGAAGAGAAAGAGGAAAGAAGGTAAAAAGAGCAGGAAGCTAAGGAAGAAAAGAGACAAAAGGAAAAAGAAGCTAGAGAGCTAAAGAGGGATAAAAGACAGGAGAGGAATATATACTGGCCACAGTAGTTAGGGAACCTAGGAAGACAGTACCTGGCAACAGAAGAGAATTCCTAGCTAAAGATCAGTGTGCCTATCGCAAGGAAAAAGGACACTGGGTCAGGGACTGCCCCAGGAAGAACAAGAAGGGCCTCTCCAGCAACCCGGAAGGCAAGCCTCTTGGTCCTAGAGTGCTGGCTATGCGCTAAGATAGAAGGGAAGCCCGCCCAGCTGTTTTGTGAATATGGGGGCCCAACACTCTGTGCTCCTACGCCCAAATGGGCTAGTGTCCAGCAAAAGACCTTGAGTACAGGGGACTACCGGCAACAAATGATACTCATGGACTACCCGAAGAACAGTGGACCTTGGCGTGGGCCGGGTATCCCACTTGTTCCTTGTGATTCCAGACTGCCCCTACGAGTCTAAACCCTGCAACCCTGCTCCCGGACCCCGACCTAGACACCCCCCTTCATGACTGTCAGCAGGAGCTCACTAAAGAGTGGCATAAAGATCGGACTGATCAGCCAGCAGAGGAGGTAGATGCCATCTGGTTCATAGATGGGAGCAGCTTCTTACAGAAGGAAAAAGATGGGCTGGGGCAGCAGTGGTAGATGGAAACAGAGTCATATGGGCTCAGGCCCTACCAGAAGGCACTTCTACTCAGAGAGTAGAGCTCGCTCCCCTCACCAAAGCCCTTGAACTGAGAAAGAGACTTAACATCTCTGTGGACAGCAGCAGAGGGGCCTGCTGACATCTGAGGGCAAGAAAAAAAGAGATTCTGGCTCTGTTAAGGGCCCTACATGACCCAGCCAGGCCGAGGAAGAGACTCTGGTACACCTCAACGAGAAAGAAGATCCTGCTACAAAAATAGGCAGAGGCCATGATAAAACAAATGCATCAATAGACTCACTTAGGGGTAAGCAAACTCATCCAGACGTTTTCAAAAACTAAATATTATGTCACAGGTCTCAAGTATCTCGTGGAACAGATAGTGCACTGATGTATACCATGCCAAAAGGTAACTGTTTTCAGGAAAGTTGACTGTGGTAGGAGGCTCCGTGGGGAACGGCCTGGATACTACTGAGAAGTGGACTTCACAGAGATAAAACCAGGAAAATATGGTTATAAATGTCTCCTAGTGTTTATAGATATCTTTTCAGGAATAGATAGAAGCTTTCCCCACCAAACAAGAGACGGCCTCTACAATCATCAAGAAGATACTGGAAGAAATCTTCCCCCGATTTGGAATGCCCAAGGTAATCTGGTCAGACAACAGCCCTACTTTCGTTGCCAAGGTAAGCCAGGGTGTGGCCAAGTATTTAGAGGTCAATTGAAAATTACGTTGTATTTACAGACCTCAAAGTTCAGGACAAGTAGAGTAAATAAATAAAATTCTAAAAGAGACCCTGACCAAATTGACCATGGAGACTGGCACAGACTGGGTGACACTCCTTCCCTCTTGTTCTCTTCAGAGCAAGAAATACCCCTTCCAGATTCAGCCTTACCCCTTTGAGATCTTATATGGGGCCTCAGCTCCCCTGACTGTATTAGATGATGTTACTGAACCAACATGTCATAGTAATAATGATTTATATGCCAGGCTAAAAGACCTACAGGTGATACAGAAAGAAATCTGCTCACAGCTGACAGCAGCCTATGCCCCGGAGACCCCTGAGACATGTCATCAGTTCCAGGTTAGAGACTACAGCTACACTGAGCCCAGACACTCGAGCCTCGCTGGAAAGGACCGTACCTGGTGCTGCTGACCACCCTGACATCCGTCAATTCTCAGCCCTCACCAGCAGCGTACTAGCTGTTGGGGCTGAGAGCTGGGACCTAGAGGCACACTCAGATCTTCAAAAAGCTCCCTAGACTTAAGTGACTGGGAGGTTGCTAACAAGAACTTCATGTTTGCCTGTTTGCCCTGGGTTCCCTCGGAATAGGTGTAAGGATAGGCTTGATTTTTATTACAAATGATGTAACATTACATATGTTAGTACTCCTAACACTTCTTGGGACTGTGCCTCAGGGATCACAACCTATATAAGTTTAGAAGTTCTAAAAGACCTTGGTGTATAGGTTCAGATAGTGTCCAGATTAGAATCCTGATGCTAAAGACTTAATAAGACACAAAAGAGAGTTGAGAATTATTTAAGGCTATCCAGGTGCTACAAGGGCAGCACAAGGACATCTGCTGTTGCCTTACAATGCAAGGCTTATAGAGAATTCAGAACTGCCATTGACTCAGATATAAAAAGAGTAAAAAAGACTTTTTAGCTGACCTCCAAGAATACCTAACCTCCCTCTCAGAGGTAGTCCTTCAAAATAGGAAAAGATTAGACCTGATATTCCTTAAAGAAAGAGTCTGTGTGCTACACTAAAAGAAGAATGTTGTTTCTATGCAGATCAGACAGGAATAATAAGAGATACAGACTTTCAGTCATTCAAACTTTTGTGCTGAGACAACAGTATCAGATGGTGAAAAAAAAAAAAAACAGAGGTACCTAAAACAAGTTGAGTGGAAGATTCCACTCAAGGACAAAAAAAGAAAATGGGGGAATGAAAGACCCCCTCCCAGAAAGGGAATTGTACAAGCCCAAGGCCCTCAACTATAGAAGTAAAAAGTAAGTTTTTAGATATGTGGGACAAGCTGACCCATCATTTAGACGAAACAGACCATAAAAGAAAACAAAATGCAGAAACCAGACTAAATTATAGGCACTGCTCCATGGGCCACCTGGCAGAAAAAAGAAAAAGTCCCTGACCCCCCGGAAGCCCTGACCACCATGTACTTTTTGCTAACTCACTGTTATGATTATAGCCAAAATAGGTAACATACACGTATGCCTCATTTACTCCACCAATCACATCCCTGTAACCATGCATCTGCTTCTGTAAGCCTGCTTCTGCTCCCCAAAATACTATAAAAAGCCCACCCTGGCTCTGCTAGGCGCGCCAGTCTTCCGAATTGACTGGGACGCCCACAGATACCTGTGTATCCTGATCAATAAAAATCCTCTTGCAGATTGCAGCCTGTGGACTCGGTCTGGTCATTGGGCTTGAGGATCTCCCTCCTGAGGGAAGATTCTCTCTGAGAGTCTTACAATACTGCATATGCAGACGCAGCGATCTGATCTCCATGCAACAGAATGGGGAGCTGATGACCCGGCTGAAGCAGATTTGAGCTCTGCAGTTAGGAAAGGGGTGCAGGCAGAGCCCATGCCGAGAGCCATCATCCAGCCATTCCGATGGCCCGTGCCCCTGAGAGATGATGTGCATCACAGAGGATGTCACTACTTTTTGGTGATGGGGATTTTCAACAAATTGGCTTTTATTTCTTCTTTTCCTCAGTGCTAAAACTTGTTGCTGTTTGCCTCTAACCATGGGGATGAGAAGCTTAACAGACCACACTGGCTTGATTTTCCACTCTTCATGTGCTGACACGTCTCTGCCTCCTAAGCCCATGTTTACCATCCAGTTGATCTAAATCCCCATTGAATCTGTTTCTGGTTTCCCGCCATGCTGGTCAGCTGAAGTCATTTTGCAGAAGTCCACTTCCTGAATGGTTATTAAATCAATGGATATTGTGAATTTGTTCATGAGCCACACTCAGGCCTTTCCCTCCCTCCTGCATGCACCGTCCCACTTCTCCATTCACAGCTCTCAGCCAGTGTTCTCAACCTTGCCCTCCCACAACCCACAGAAGTTCACACTTGTATGAGCACGCTGTTTGAAAAATCAGATGAAGAGCTTTAGCATACTTGGTCCTCACTGTAGCCATAATAACATAGACGACAGAGCTGATGGTTCATTCATCTCTATTCGTAAAGGAGATTAAGAAAATCCCAAGAAGTTTTATGTTGATCCTAGTCAGAGTACCAGCAAAGTCAAATATGAAATGCAAAATTGCAGAGCTCTCCTACCAAGAATATCTGTATCAAAACTTGTTTGCAAAACACTGTCCTAAATAATTTCCTCCATTCACACTTTGACATTTTGTTTTGATGTCTTGCTATGACATTTAAGTATCATAGAACTGTAGGTCTCTTCTCTGGTCTCCAGTGAGAAGGACACATTCCTAATAATGATGTATCTGTAGATGACTAAAAAAGAAAAAAGAAGATCAGGATTAAAGTTCTGGGTTAAAGGTATGACTTCCTACCTCAAATATCCAGATTACAAGTAAATTTGAATTTACATTAAACGGAAATCCCTCACAGATTTCCCCTCTACTTTTGTGGTTTGGTAATCTCAGATGAAGACAATTTAACAACCAAGAATAACCTTTAGAGTCATATTCTCCTCCTCACTAATATTCTTGAACAAATGGCACACTAAAAGATCAAAAGGAAGGGATGGTTATAGTGAAAAGCTACATCTGGGTCAGCTCTAACTCTCTTAGTCAAGGTGACTTTGGATTCGCTCCTTAATGCCCATGGATTGCTCACATAGGACTCTGTAGAGTGTTGTTTCTACTTCCTCACTTTAAACTCTAGGCAGACCAAGCTATCAACCCTGCCCAGGTTTCTTTGGATTGCACATAAAAGACACACACATTAAGATACTTTTGATGAGATGGCTCAGTGGCCAGGTTCTTCTAAGTCTCCTCCAAATAGGATGCCCTCCTTTTTACTCCCAGCTCAGCACCTCTAAATCTGCCCTCAGCGCAGTTGCTCAGGTGCCTTTAGTCATAGCTCAGCTCCCCAAATCAGCTTATTGTGTTTCTAACCTCCTGCCTGCTACACCAAGCCCAGTCTGGGAGGCCACCAATTGCCACTCAGCCCTAGATCTCAAATGGCTGGTAGTTTTACTCCCTCTGAAGTATTAAATCCCTTCTCCTCTCCTGTGTCTCCTAGCCTGCCTGGAGGAAAACTAGAAGACATGCCTATGCCACCCAGCTGGTTGGCCAACAGCATCTTTATTGAACTATCAAGAATCAGTGTTCACAGGAAGATTCCTGATCTAAGCATCAAAACCACACCCTACGGGACTCAACGCCTGTCTCTGGTTTAAAGTGGGAGATAGAGTAGTTAGAATTGGATAATTGAAATTCAAATAATAATGATATATATGTTACTAATTATGCCTTGATAAAAGGCTGCTAGAGAGTGGAAATGGGTAACATTTAAGGCAAAAGGGAAAAAGCCCTAATGCAGCAAACACAGTGGACCTGCCAGAAATGCTGGGGTCTTTCTGTGCATCTGAATTTGTACTTGACCTTTTTCCGACCACTTCTTGACCACTCCATGCACCCTAAGAAGAATAGAACAAAAAGAAAAACAAAACGAAATAAAACAAAATAAAATAAAAAACAACCAAAACGAAACAGAAAGCAAAAGAAAAAAAAAAAAAACCCTTGCTAAAACAGGAGGACTGAGGGAAGATTGCTTGAGGTCTTCATTGTTAACTACAACTAAAAGCTACCAATGGCTTTCAATGCAAAAATTATTTATTATTTTACTTGAAGCTTCTGTCTGGGTCAAAGAAACAGGGTTTGGAGGCAGCACCACCAGGAAACTGGAACAAATAATACTATAGAGCTCACCACTGATTATTACCGTGGTGACTGAGGGCACAGCAAGAGAATACTGGTGTGAGACAATGGGTCTTTTGGTGTTCTAGATGCTTGCAATATAATATCTATGACTCTGAAATGAGTTAGAGCCATCCTGAAATCATGACTAAATGGACTCTTCCATTTCTTTGGAGCACAAGATCTGTCATCCAATTGACTGACTATGATTAGTACTTGGGACCTGGCCTCTGTACTAAGGCTAAGGCTTCTGATGGAAAATCCTTCACCAAAACAGTGAATGGGCCATGGTGGTGCCAGCCAACAGCCATGCCCTGTGTCCACCCTGCAGCCTCCAGAAGAGGTCTGAAGAGGTCAAAGTTACCAACATTTTATTTGTGGCTTTGACTTGTCACTTTTTATTTTAAATAAAGTTCGATTTCTGTCATAATTCCTTCTAATTTTTTCCTCACATGAAACTTCACTTGTGACCTCAAATTCTATTAATGAAGTGTTACTTTTCTCTGGAATAGGCTAAGGTTTGTATTTTCCTTTTATACCTTACTGTGATGGCTAATTGTAGCTGTCTAAATGGTGCATTCTTGAGCAATGGACGCCATCAGAATGGCTGGCAGTCATGTGTCTTTGGCATTTTCTTGATGGCAGTTGATGTATTTGATTTAGCCCACTGTGGGTGGTACCAGCCCTAGTAAGGGGAGGAGAGGTCATAGAGAAAGGTAGCTGAGCAGATGAGTAAGCAGAGTTCCTCTCTGTTGTCAAGCTGCTGCCTTCTGTTCTTATCTCGTATTCCATTAATGATGAACTGTAACTTATGGGGTGAATAAAACCTTCACTTTCCCACATTGGCATTTTTATGTTTCCTATAACAATAGGAAACTAACTTGAACAATCGGAATTTTCTTGAGATCTGCTCTGATAGTCCCTCCTCCTGCAGGTTTTAAAATCAATACACACAGTTCCTGGACACTCTAATCTGTTGAAATACTTGCTCTGCCAACCACATCACACTGCTTAGGTAACTATCACATTTTTTTCTCATGACAATTTTTCCTTCCTCTTTTTTTTCTTTAAAATTATCTTTCTAAACATGTTAGCTCTTTGTACTTTAAAAGTTGTCCTTTTTCCCATAGTAGAATATTTATATTCAAATTCATATGTTTCATAAAAGTGGGTGATTTATTGTAGTAAAATTTTCTAATCACTATTTATTGTATTAATTTTATTAATTCATCAAAAACTGACCTTATTATATTATCTACTTATCCATAAAGATATAAAAGCTTTGATTTATTCAAGTCTTTAAGGTCTTTCAGAACATCAGCTGGAAAGTCTTATATGTATTCAGGATGGATCGTGGGTACTTCATATGTCTTCTTACTAATAGTATGCTTTATAAGTAAGCTAATCCACAGTATTTTGTTATATATTTTAAGAGTATTTTGAGTAGAATATTTCCCTGATTTCTTTCCCATGGTTTTTTATTGGTATACAGGAAAGATAAAGAGTTTTGTGTGTTATTTTGCATTCTACTACTTTTATGAATGTATTTTCAGCTTTAAGAAACTTAATTTTTTTAGAGACAAATTGTCTCTATTTAGCATCACCTCTAGCTAATTCATAGTTGCCTTTGCATTTTAAATGTTTTGATCCACATTATTTTATTTTATATTTTCAGATGATTATGAGGGGAATTTTTCCCAGATTTTCTCACGGTATGATTTGGATTGGCATAAAGGAAGGCTAAGAAATTTTGTGTGTTCACATTGTATTGTGCTTTTATGAATGTATTTATCAGTCTTAAGAGACGGTGATACATTTCTAGAGTTTTTAAAATAGTATCACGCCATCTGCGAATGAGAACATTTTGACTTCTTCATTTTCTTTTTTTTTTTTGTTTCTTTTTTTTTTTAATTAACTTGAGTATTTCTTATATACATTTCGAGTGTTATTCCCTTTCCCGGTTTCCGGGCAAACATCCCCCTCCCCCCTCCCCTTCCTTATGGGTGTTCCCCTCCCAACCCTCCCCCCGTTGCCGCCCTCCCCCCAACAGTCTAGTTCACTGGGGGTTCAGTCTTAGCAGGACCCAGGGCTTCCCCTTCCACTGGTTCTTCATTTTCCATTTGGGTTACCCAAGTTCACTACCCACCACTGATGCTTATTGTCATTGATTCCACTTTTCCTCTGGGTTTCTCTCTTGTCTCTTTTCATTGTTGCTACTCCCCCCACCCCTTGTCCATCCTTCCCTGCCTCTACCTAGGTCCCTCCATCCTTCTGCCTCCCATGATTATGTTCTTCCCCTTCTAAGTGGGTTCAAGCATCCACAATTTGGCCTTCTGACATGTTACCCTTCATATGATCAATGAATTGTATAGTGGGTCTTCTGAACTTTTGGGCTAACATACATTTGTCACTAAATGCATCCCATGTTATGTCCTTTTCGATCTCTGTTACTTCACTATTTTCCAGTTCCATCCCTTTGCCTACAAAGTTCTCGGTGTATTCATCTTTGATACCCGAGTACTGTTCCTCTGTTTGAATAGAGCGCACTTCTTATACTCATTCCTCAGTTGAGTTGAGGTCTATCGTGGTTGTTCCCAGCATTTGACTAATATAAGTAAGGCTGCCATGAACATATTCATCCACACGTCCTTGTCATATGTGGATCATGTTTGAGTATATGCACTGAAGTGAGTGGTAAAGCTGGGTCTTCAGGTACAGCTATTTGCATTGTTCCCATTATCCTCCACATTGATATCCAGAGTGGTTATACAGCTAGTAATCGCACCAACAATGGAGGAGTGTTCCACTTTCTCTACATCCCACTCTCTCAGATGTAGGGTTGGTAAAACTCTTCTCCGAATCTGTAGCTTGCTGTTTTGTCCTATTGGCAGTGTCCTTTGCTTTAAAGAAAGTTTCAGATTGTTGAGATTTCATACATTTACTGTTGATCTTAGAGCCTGACCCTTTGGTATTGTGTTCTGAAAACTTTGTCCTGTGCATATGTGTTCTAGGAACTTTGCGACACTTTCCCTTCTATTAGCTTCTGCATGTTTGGTTTTATGTGGATTTCCTTGATTCACTTGGACTTCAACTGTGTAGAGAGAGAAATGGATCCATTGGCACTCAACTACATGCAGACCACCAGTTAGGGTAGCATCATTTCTTAAAATGCCTTCTGTTATGTACAAAATCCTCAGTCATTAGGGAAACACAAATCAAAATAACCCTGAGATTCCACCTCACACCAGTCAGAATAGCTAAAATCAAAAACTCAGGTGTCAGCAGATGCTGGTGAGAATGCGGAGAAAGAGGAACACTCCTCCACTGTTGGTAGGATTGCAAACTGGACAACCTCTCTGGAAATCAGTCTGGAGTTTCCTCAAATATTGAACATTGCACGGCCTGAGGACCCAGCTATACCTCTCCTGGGCATATACCCAAAAGATGCTCCAACATACAATGAAGGCACATGCTCCACTATGTTCATAACAGCCACATTCATAACAGCCAAAAGCTGGGAAAAACCCAGATGCCCTTCAACAGAGGAGTGGATACAGAAAATGGGGTACATCTACACAGTGAATACTACTCAGCTATTAAGAACAATGACTTCATGAAAATCTTACGGCAATGGAAGGAACCAGATAATTATCATCCTGAGTGAGGAAACCCAATCACAAGAAAACACACATGGTATGCACTCACTGATAAGTGGACATTAGCCCAAAATCTCAGATTACCCAAGATGCAATCCACAGACCACATGAAGGTGAAGAAGGATGACCAAAGTGTGGAAGCTTCAGTCCCTCTCAGAAGGGGGAACAAAAATACTCACAGGAGGAAGTGTGGAGATGAAGTCTGGAGCAGAGACTGAGGAAAGGCTACCCAGGGACTGCCCTAACTGGGGATCCAGTCTATATACATCCACCAACCTCAGACAATATTGGTGATGCCAAGAAGTGCAAGCTGACAGAAGCCTGATATAGCTGTCTTCTGAAAGGCACTGCCAGAGCATGACAAATACAGAGGCGGATGTTTGGAGTTAACCATTGAACTGAGAACAATGGAGAAGGCAGAGAAAGGATTGAAGGAGCTGAAGGGGTTTGCAACCCCATAACAACAATAATACCAACCAACTACAGCTCCAAGAGACTAAACCACCATTCAAATGGTACACATGGACAGACCCAGGGCTCCAGCAGCATGTGTAGAAAAGGATTGACTTGTTGGGCGTCAATGAGAGAAGAAGCCCTTGGTCCTGCGAAGGCTCTATGCCCCAGTGTAGGAGAATGTCAGGGCAGGGTGGCAGGAAGGGTTGGGTGGGGGGCAGAACACCCTCAGAGAAACAGGGTGAGTGGGATGGGGTAGGGGGATATGGGTGTGAAACAGAGAAAGTCTATAAAATCTGAATGTAACTAAAAACAAATAAAGAATAAAAAATTTAAAAGGGCATAACAAATGCAAAAGGTTGGGGTGCCATTCCATAGTTGTGATGTGTTTCTTCTGTGAGAGCATACTGGTTAACTCACTTCTCTATGACTGTTTTCTTATTTGAAAGTAAATAATGGGATCATCTGTGGAGTGGTTGGAAAGAATAAAAGCATTGCCTAACATGAATAGGTCCCTCCAGAGCATGTGCTTAATATTGTAGGAATAGAACAATTAGCTGGAGAGGGGGGATTAAAAACAAAAACCAAACAAAAAACAAGAACATCAACGATTAACATAAATTTTGAATGCTGGGATTAATGCGTGTGCTGACTTTGATCAGCTTTGTAGCTGCTTCTCATAAACACACACATGTCCTATCACAGTTCTAGCAGTCGCCAGCAGAGAGAGCAGTGAGGTAGTGTGTGCTTCTTCCTTTCCAAGACACCCCAAGGCCTCAGGCCTGCATCCAGTGAGCTGGAAGGAAGAGCAGCCTGGTTGAAACTCCTGCTGCCATGGCAGATTCTGCAGGAACATTTTCCTTTGCCCACAAGGAGCCTGTGTGGAGGGGACCTTTTGGCGGGGTCCTCAAGGACTCTGCATGTCCTATTCTACAGGGAGAAGCCCAGATAGGTCTTTGAGAAAGGTCAGTGAGTTGTTCGGGAAGTCTCTGTGTGGCATAGGGCCTGGTATGGGTGAAAGAATGGCTGCTTCCCTGAGGGCAAAGGATAGACCTTCTAGGGCTATGTCCTCCTACTTTATATTTTCACCTGGTGGCTTATTATTCATATTTTCTTCATGGGATACGACTATGGTCTTGGTGAGCATCTTGTCTCTCTGATTCTCAATCAGTTCTTTGTTGTCACAGAGCTTTTGAGCTTACTCCAGCCCCTGGGACTTATTCATACCTCCAAATTTCTCTGACTCTTGGCATTCCTAATATTTGTGGCATACTGAGTGACAAAAGCAATGAATTAGCCTGGTGCCCAGTGCATATGGATCTGAGGGTGTATAGATATCATAAGCCTCTAGGATACACTCTAGGAAAGCAGCAGTGTGCTCTTAGGTCCCCTGTGTGACCTCACTTAACTTTGCCTGCTTTGTGGGCTTCTTCTATTCTGCTGCTCTCAGAAATGGAAACTCCTGGAATAGATGTATAGTGTCCCATTACCTTTGTCATTGTTAGGATATTAGTGGGGGTAAGTTTGATTGAAATATACTCTCAAGAACATTATCCAAACCAGTGCGTCTTGTGTACCATCTATATGAAGTACCAAGTTCACAGACAGTTCTGCATGAACTTCCCAAAGCCAGCAAATTGGAGCATGAAGAAAGCCCAAGGCATCCATTACCAGCATCCTTAGCACCTGCCCCAGGATGGGTAAATTGGCTTTGGTGGAAGAAGGGATCTACTGTGATAGCTGGCCCTCATACACCCAGAGAAGAATATACTAGGAGAGTTGGGGAAGGATTGTGGGAGAGATTAACTGGGTGACAGGGGGCAGTGAGCAGCATGCAATGTGAATAAGTAAAATATGTATAAATAAAGTTCTTTAACAAAATGGGACACAGTGTATTGTTGTACTAACTCTACTATGTTTACACTAGTGAACACTTTAACAACTAGAGAGACTAGACATGATAAAGTAGGATGCCTTTGTCATTTACAAATACTATTTACACAGCAAAGATAAATGAAATGGAGGACTTGCAGCCTAAAGATTGGTTGTTTCCAGCACATCTATGTGACCCTCCTTCCCTTTATCAGGACTCTGGAGGCCTCTGTTCATCCAGGTCTCACAGATCACCCAAAAGGCTGTCCTTACCAGCTCTGGTCAAGTGCCCTTGTGCTCTTGGCAGACCTCTGCTCAGGCTGCAGAGGCACTGAAGGGCCAGCCTTCTCCTTGCAGGGGTAGCCATTATGTCAGCCATTCCAGACTCTCTGCTACCCAACTGGAGACTTCTGCAGAGGCCTGTCGATCTCAAAAACAGGAGCTTGGGTAATCCAAAACCCTAGGATGCCATCCTGCACTCATGATGTGTTGATTACCTGAGACCATACACGTTAACTCTCTTCTTCATGCCTGTTTTTCTTATTTGAAAGTAAATAATGTGATCATGTGTGGTGTGGGTGGTAAGAGTAAAATCTTTAACATGAAGGATAGGGCCATGAAGAGTGTGGGTAACATTCTAGGTACAGAGCAAATAGAGGGAATTACCAAAGAAAACAATGGGAATTCTAACAAAAATTGCAAAAAAAGAAGAGAAAAAAACCCTTATGGGTGCTGGGATTAAAGGCATGTATCAACTCTGACCAGCATTGTAGGTATTTCCAATAAAATATTTAAAAAACCAAACAACCCTATTATTCTTTTAGCAATTGCAGCAGAGAAGACTGTGAGAGATCGTGTGCTGCTGCCGCCATGCCATGATCCTGTAACAACAACTGCCTTGGTGATAGGAGCCTGTATGCCGCAGGCCTCTTGGTGGGCCTGTCATCTCAAAAAAAGATGCTTCAGTCATCTAAAAGATTGGACTCCAGTATACTTCAGGCCAGGAAAGAAGACAGCCACCATGAGTAAAAGAACAAGGAAAAATTACATTGGAAAAATATGTGCCTTATTTGGAAGAAATGACCCTAAACTTCTGAGGCGTCCATCATCTCCACACCTCTGTTTTGAGCTTTGTATAGTGATGTTGTCCAACTCCAGGTGGGAGTCAGAGGCAAAGCCCTTCCCAGAAAAGACAGACGTGTTTTAGACTCTTATGACTGTGAGGTTAGGAGGCGTCATAGCACAGATTGAGCGCACCTAGGATAAGAACACAGAAGCCACACATGACAATGCCAAATGGACTTTCCCCTGAACTTATGGACCCACTAAAATTGAGGTTTAACCTGACCTCAGGCCCTTCAACTCCCTGCCCATCCTGCTGATTCTTATGTTTGCTAGGAGTAAAGTATCAAGGGGCAACCCCCGATATCCTCGTGCCTGGACTTGGAAATGAAGGAAGACAGATATTGGAGAAGTGATGGCTATCGGGCTACAATGTAGGAACACGCAGTCCAGATTGACCTTTACTCACTGATGACCAATTTAATTGTCTGGCTATATTTGAGAAAGGGATGATGTCCTACTTAATATGTAAAAGAATGGACAGAAATTTATGATTTTATATTTGCCCTGTAGTTGATCCCCTATATTCACAAGAAAAGGGAGTTTTTATTGCAAAAAGGAGGATTATCAACCATTGACTTTGTGAAATACATGGACGTTTATGTGGAAATAGTGCCGGCTATTAAGGAATGCACAGTAAGCAAATATTATTCAGGTTTTATAAAATTAAAAGTATAGGAGAAATATATTGGCCTCTAGGACAGGAAAACCTTGGGAATTGGACTGTGTATATGTGCATTGTCTCAGGTGTAGATTTATTATTGAGAGAAATCTCCCTCATTTATGGTCCCTAGGGATTTGGGTGTTAACAAAAATCTCTTCTCCAATTCAGGGTTGTAACCAACTCTCCCCATCTAGAGCATTGATGACATCCAATGAAGCTGAGAGAAATATCTAACTTTGGAGGAGAAGTTGCCAAAGGATATTCCCTGGGTCACAGGAGAGGCTGCAGGAAAGGGTCCCATAGAAATCGGTTGCTTTTGGGAGAGCTGGGTAGCAGGGAGGCCATAAAACTTCCCAGTGACATCAGTAATATGTTATTAGTAATGTCTTCCTTGGACAATCTCTTGTATCTAAGAGAGCACTAGAATCTTCTGTGATGTCACAGTGTTGTGGTGACACCAACTGCCTGTGGAATTCCTTCAGTACCTTTTGGGTTCACAAACAGGCATGTTTCACCAGCTGCTCAAGCTCATTCAGAAGGAGAGGGGAGACCAAGGAGAGACCAGACCGAGGCAGAAGAAAGCTGGCCTTCTGTCTTGTAAGTACAGAAGAATGAAATCGTTCTGGGGAAGGTACAGTGAGTACTGGGTAGAGTCGGGGAACTTCCTCCAGGAGGCAGGTTTGAGCTGAGCCTTTCAGGAGTTGGCCTTACAGGCAGGAGCCTTGGAATTTGTCAATTGCAGACCAAGAGTCAAGAGTCCTGATGATTAATTTGACAGAGAGCCAGGAATTGGCAGGCCTGCAGCTTCTTTTCTATGAGCTTTTTAATTTCTACTGCCAAGGAATGCCAGGAGGAAGCCTTATGAGGATAACAATGTGCCCGTTCATGGTTGGGTGCTGAAGCACTTCATCCTCTAGATTCCTGTAGGTTACTAAGTCTGTGATGACAACAACAAGGAAGGATGAACCCTCTAGTCATGAATTGAGGTCGCAGACACTTTAAGCTTGAGCACACGATTAGGATTTGATGGTGCTGTGAACTCCAGGATTTACCTGCTCCACGTCTGATATCTGCTGACAATGTCCCAAATCTTTATGTCTGAGGTAGAGTCTATCTTTCAGTATGAGGGATCCTTTAATAGTGAGTGAGGCTTATGTATGGCAATGGAGGTTGGGAAGAGGGAAATAGCTTAAGAGTCCACATTAGAGGTAGCTTTTCTTCTCTTTCAGGGATTCAACAAGTCTCCATCCTTTCCTCTTCCTCAACCTCCATTTTGAGATTCAGAATGGTCTTTTCTACCCATGGGCTATCCAATATGTACATTCACTTGTGTTTATCTACCTACAGGGTTTATTCGGAAGGCATCATCAGAAAATTTCATCAGTAACCATGAAAAGCGTATAAAGAAATTGGAGGAACTAAAATCTGAAATCCAGAAGTGTAAATTCGAGCGGGATGAACTTTCTCAAATCCTGGACCTTTATGTCAGGATGGTTTGAACTACAGGTAGTCATTATGCCCTGTAACCTACTGACTGTCTTGTGCTCTCTCTGCTAAGCCAAGATTTCCTCACATCCAGAAAGTGTTTCACCTTTCATCCTGGACTTTAAGGAGCCTTGGCAGGTGCTGGCCTGTGAGAGAAGCTAGGTGCTGTGTGTTTAGGGTCAACCTCTCTTGTACTTGACCCTGAGCTCCTTGGAGTTGGATTGGATTTTTTTTCAACAGCTGGAAGGACCTGGTCACACTTGCTGCATCTAAGTGTGTGAATGAAATGCCTGAATGTCATCACTCTTACTCTGATTTTGGTCGTTATACACTGATTCTATGGCACCTCCACGATAAAGTTGGCATTCTAATTATGTTTGTATATGGGTTGGTATGTATGGATGGATGTGAAAGTATTTGTGTGTGTTTTGCTCAGGATCAGGGAATCTGGGACCTTTGATTGGGTCTGAGGATTTGTTTGATGAACAGTTTGCAGGTCATGATAGTGATGAGTCCGTGAGGCCGTCATTGATCAACAGAGCACTTTGCTCCTTCTGTTTACCTTGCTGGCACATAGGACTCTCCTGAGGGGAGGAGGTGTTATGAATCCTCTTCCCTGTAAAAAGTAGTTTCGGCCTCTGGGAGTCATGTAACAAGGATTGAGAATCCCTGCATTCAAAACAAGAGAAATGTCATCACATCTTTCTGTTGGACCCAAGGCTATGGCACAGACTGGAGGAAACATCTTATACTTCTTACACAACTATTCAATTCCTTCATGCTTACCTGGCCAGCTCTTCAAGGTCAGCTCCCTCCATTTGGTCCCCTAGCTCTGCTGTCCAAAGGCCAGGATAATTAGTTTAACCAGCACCATTGGAAGGAGCAAGTTTGTGGTATATACTGGGCTTAGGTAGTCCAGAGAACAGTCTGAGTTCATTTATTTATTTATTTATTTATTATTCATTTTCCTGCTTTGAACTTTATTTTCTTTTTTGTAATTATCCAAGGATGGTTTACTGTGACCTAGAAAAGGTCACTGTGGGAATAAATTCTTGGCACTTGTTATTCCCAAACATGCAGCTCTCAGACTTTCCCCCTCCTATACAGAGGGTCTTTGTAGGACCGTATCTCACCAGCCTTTTAAGGAGCCCTTATTTCAAAACAAATGCATGCTGATTTAGAGAGCAATATTTTCTATGGGAGAGTGATGGTTTGAGTCTCCCTGTTGTGTTTTTGCTGTGGTCTTTGAGTTTTCCACTTTCTTCCCTAGCCCGCATTCCTTGAATTTGAATTTTTATTGGCTATTTTTTATTTACACTTCACCTAATTCTGAAATCAAGAGTTCAGACAGTTATTTGTTCCTTCGGTCATTTTCTAACACAGGCTGAATGTTGAATTGCCAATGCTTAAATCCCAACATGAGATGAGAACGATGGATATGCCTAAGATGACCAACTGGATAAGTGATGCCATGGAGAAGTACAAGGAGCTCATACAAGAGAACAATTCCTACCGGTGAGTCACTGACAGAAAGGAGACCCCAGCAAGCACTAGGCAGGGAATACTTCTGTCCAGCTATGACTTTGAAAAAAGATCTGTGATCCATGAGAAACACATGGGAAGATTGTATAGCTGCTGGGTCTTCTATCAGCCCTCAGAGGGGATTGGCCCTCTACCTGCCAATGGTTTTAGAATACCATGAACACATAAGCACCCATATGCACCATTTCCTCTGCTTTGATGTGCATATACCCTCTAATGTCAGGATTTTCTGAAGTACTTTGATTCCCGTGGAGTGCGGCCTCGGGATTTGACCTGCCTCTAATTGGTGCTAACATGCAAACTGTGGCTGTAGTCTGGAGATGCCTGGGGATGGGGCCCTTGAAGGGATGATTGTACTTGCAGGAGTGGCAGGCAAATAGAAACTGCCTGGGATTTACCATTATTTGTTTTTGATTCAGCATCAGAAACTTCCACCTCCTGAATGAATGCAATGAATTGAAGAAGAATGTAAGGATTTTGATGAATGAGAACAGAAAACTGCTGGTGGAGCAGACGGAACTGCAAGCATCCTGTGAGGAGGGAAAGAGGTTCTGTGAGGAGGCCAGCAAGACCATGTACACCGCAGATATTGAATCCTTGTGTCCTGTTACTTTTGAGTAAATCGAATGTATCCTTGTGAATCAAACAGTGATCTCGAACTCGTCACTCTTAAGAACCTTCTTTATTGAGGTGTGACGTAACCATCTGAAATCCCACAGCTCTCAGGCAGAGATGGATCTCTGCATTCTCACAGGGATTGGGCATCATAATGACTTCCCAGTCAGACTGAGATACAAAGACAATTGTGCTTTCAGTGTAGATTGTGTGTCCAACTCTGAATACCAACTTCATGATGAAAAAATTATCAATGCTGTATCCTTATCAAATATTTAGCCACCGCTAAAATATACTCTTTTGTGGATGAGAGTGTTGAACATATTAATGGAATATTCATAAGATTTTCTGTAGTATCTCCCAGGAAATAAAACAATATTATAGGGAGTATAGAAGCAGTCATGAAACAGAATTGCTTGCTTTTGGTTTCCTTCAAACATGATATCAATTATAACTGCACAGAAGAGATAATAAATTGCAAGAGCTTTCAGGGGATAGGGTTTTTATGGTTGGTTGTTTTCTTGTTCTTCTTGATTAGGATGATGACTTTTGTTCTTGACAATGTACTATGTTCCATTTGGGATTTCAACACAAGCAGACCACATAGTTTACAATTCAGTTTCTAGATTTCTTTAAAAGCTGGACAAAATATCCAGGCAAAGGTGCCCTATGAGTTTTCTCCTTTGTTTTTCCCTCCTTTGGGTGCTTTTGTTTTTGTTTGTTGTTGTCGTTGATTTATTTTATATTTATGAGTGTTTTGCCTTCTGTAGGTCTGTGCATGCTGTTCCCCAAAGGCCAGAAGAGGTCATTGGGTTTCACCTGGAACTTAAGTGACAGAGGATTGTTAGGTGCCCTGAAGGTCTTTTGAGAAACAAATTCTCAAATGATGAGCCATCTCTCCAGCCCCTACCGTGGACGTTTGTCCTTCATCGTGTTCCTTATTTGTGGCCATGGATCATACCTGAACAAAGTGTTTCTTGAGATATGTAGGGACACATTTATGGGGTCTGCATGCTAATTATCTAGACTTCCAGGCATCTATGTGAAGTTTTAAGTTAGGGTTTCACTGCTCTGAACAGATACCATGACTAAGACAAATGTTATAAAGGACAGCATTTAATTGGAGCTGGATTAAAGGTTCGGATCTTCAGTTCTTTATCATCAAGGTGGGAGCCTGGCAGCATCTAAGCAGATATGGTGCCGTAGGAGCTGAGAGTTGTACATCTTCATCTGATGTTTGCTAGCAGAATCCTCAGTTTCAGGCAGCTAGGATGAGGGTCTTAAAGCCCAGAACCACAGCTAAACACCTGACCCAACAAGGAAATACCTACTCCAAAGAGCCGTACCGTATTAGTACCGCTCCCTGGGCCAAGCATATACAAACCTTCACATTCCACTCTGAGGCTTCCAGAGGCTTGTTCAAACATATGAGACGATGGGGGCCACATAGTGGTGTTTCTGAGACTTCCTTTTTCAATTCAATTTATCTGATTTTCTTAATCTAGGTCTCACGCAGAATCTTCAGACAAGTGCAAAAGGTAGCCAGATTCTTTACCATAAAATCTCCCCAAAGAGTCTCTAAGCAAATATTGAAATTCTTCACAGTATGCTTGGGACAGAGTCACACAATTTAAACCACTTTCAGTAACAAAGTCTTCCATATTTGTTCTAGGATAGCCCATTAAGCCCTATTTAAAGCATTTCCACAG
Source organism: Rattus norvegicus (assembly GCF_021556685.1). NCBI lineage: Eukaryota > Metazoa > Chordata > Mammalia > Rodentia > Muridae > Rattus > Rattus norvegicus. Next base: position 7,542,673 of record NC_141548.1, on the reverse strand, counting down.
CTTTCCAGATCCAAAGTCCCCATGAAAGAGTCAGAGTTGGGGCCAATCTGAGGCCAGTGGGAAAATTCCACCACCAACCTCTGAGCACAGAAGGACCCCTCCCTTCCAGGAGGAGTAGAGCTAGTGTAGTTCCTGCAACAGCTGCAAACCAGACTGTTGAAAAAGCCTCCTGTGACTCCCCATCCGACTCCCTCAGAAGGTCCCAGAACAGCCCACTGACTGCCAGTCTATTTGGAGGTTGCCTCTCCCCCCTGATTGTACCCTGTCTAGTTACCTTTGTACAAATTCTGCCCCAATTATTTGAATTCTACCCTAATTGCAAGTATATAGCTCCCTGGTAGACTCTGCTCAGGGACTTCTCTCTCTGAAATGGGATGACCCCGATATTTTGGAATGACTAAACTCTTGCCTTTACATAGATTTCCTCCTCTGTGAGTCACATTTCAGGAGGTCCACATAGTGGTTCAATTTGCACCTCATATTTTGTGTATTGGCCAGTAAACTCACCTCTTGGAGGAGACCCACAGGAGAGTGGTGAATCGGGGAAGTGACAGCTTGAGCGATGTACCACAGTTGTCTACGTCTCCTCTATCTAGCTTCTTTGTGTTCTGCTTTTGGTCAGATTCATATGTGCAAGCTTAAGGAGGGCTCGGACAGCCTCAGTAACAGGACTTTGATCTGGCCAGTGGCTGGAGCAGAAGGCCTGAGTTATCCTGTCCGTGGCATGGACAGGCTGGTCTGTGTACTTCAGCTGCCAAGGAGGGCACTTTGTGTTAGTTGTTCTTTTGTTTTCTGTGTTCTTGGACTTGGACTGACGAAATTTTTTGACATGGGACAGGTTGTTAGGACTAAAGCCCACTTAATGTAACTTAGAGTGGCCTGCGTTTGATGTTAAATGGCCACAGGACCCCCCCCCAAGGTGTCAGCAGTAGAGGATATAGTGTTTCAGAAGTTTTCCCTCCTCCTCCCTGCTAACACTTCTTTGTCAACGGGAACAAAATCTGAGTCCAGCCTAGCAGTTAGCTCCATCCGTGTTGACAGTGTTAGCTTTGGGGCTGGAGAGATGGCTCAGTGGTTAAGAACACTGACTGCTCTTCCAGATGTCCTGAGTTCAATTCTCAGCAGTCATTTGTTGAGTTTCTTTTTCCCTCAGGACCAGCTCCAGGTTTTACATTTCTCACCGGTTTATCCCCTCTTCCCCTCTCCTTCTGCCTAGGGCAGACACAGTGCAGTCTGGCATCCAGGGTCCATGACAGGAGAGGCCCCAAGTGGTCATATGTATCCATTAACAGAGTTTGCAACTGACTCCTGCTCACATCTTTTGTTCAGTAAATGAATATCCTTCTTGCTAAGAGAAATGCATGCTCCCTGTCCGAGTAAATGTGGTCTCTGAGTTTTTAAGATGAAAAAGATTTATTTTATATAAAGAAAGGGGATGCCTCTGGTAGGCTCATGTTGAGGCATCTCTTCCCCTGAGGGACCAGCCACAGGATGGCATAATGTAGAATAAACTGTATTCAGGACATGACACCAACTCCCCCGAAAAGTTCTTACAAGTTCTCTTCACCACAGACATAGGCCAAGAAACTGGCCCTTGGGCCCACAGGGAACCCACCCAGATTGGTTATTTAATGGGTGTAAGGGTTAGGGATCTCCTCCAGATTTGCCACCAGGCTCTGTAAGCAGGTTTAAACAATAATTGGCCAGTGTTTAGATATGATATTAAATAAGAGAAAACAGAGAACTCTAGTACAGGGCGTTCTTCAATTAGTTAGTGCCAAATATTAGATAAAAGTTACAGATACAAGCTAATAAAAGTTGCAAAGATTATAGAAGAGTGCAGATTAGACAAGAAGAATGAATTAGAGCCCCTCTAGCGAACAAAGCCATGGATCCAGGAGAAAAGACTACCATAGAAATGGCCAATGGCTTATTTATCATAGAAACTGGACTCAGTGACAGCAGGATTGCCTGCTTATTATTGTTGCCGCAGCACTGTTGGATAAAGATGCAGATAAGTTAACTTTGCGACTCATCACACACACACACACACACACACACACACACAAAATTCTGATTGTTGTTCAGTAATGCCTACAGGCTTCATTTTCAGACTTTCTCAATTTACCATGGCTTACATATTTTCCAGCCACCTGTTTCCCCGAACCGTGCATTTCTGCTGCCCGACCCTGACTTGGACTGTCCACTCCATCAAAGTGATTCTTCTCTGCCAGAGACAGAACAGATCTGGTTTATTAACAAAAGCAGCTTTACCCATGAGGGTCAGAGGAGATCAGGGGCAGTGGTGACACTGGAAATGGAGGTAGTCTGGACTCAGTCTGTTCCTCCAGACACTTGAATTCAAAGGGCCAAGCTAATAACATTAACACAAGCCCTCATCATGGAAAAAGAAACCAATGGCTAGAGATAACACATGGGCTAACAAGGCCGCTAAGGACATAGTCTTAAAGAAAACAGCATCCATAGATTGGATACTGTTCTATCTGAACCACCTAGATCAACTGATATATGGAGAAAAAGAAATTAAATGGGATGGTGATGATCGACTGAATGTAAGCTAATATTATCCATCTCTTTAACAAGAACTCTTCTCAGAAAGATCCACAGAGTCACTCACTTGGGAGTAAAACGAATGACAAACTTTAAAGCTTATCAGCTGAGCAACACTCCCAGTCACCCCAAATATCCAAACTCCTGACTGAGAGGTAAGAGCCTGGAGGCCTCTACTGGGAAAATTGATTTTATAGAGATTAAGGAAGAAAGACATGGCTCAAAATACCTGCTGGTTTTTGTGGACATTTCCTCCTGGATAGACGGATAGAGATACTAGAAGAGATTTTCCCAGATTTGAAGCACCTAAAGTAATAGGACCAGATAATGGGCCTGCCTTCATATTTCAGAAATGTCAGTGACTAACTAAGATCTTGGGGACAAATTGGAAGCTTCATTATGCATATCATCCCCACAGTTAAGGGCAGGTAGAAAGGATAAATAGAACTCTAAATTAGACCTTAACTAAATTAGCCTTAGAGACTGGTGGGACTGGATGATGCACCTTCCCTTTGCCCTATACTAGATGTATATGGCATTCTAGCCCCCATTGTATCCAGCCTACAGTTGGCAGCTATTACAGAACTGAAAATGATAATTTAATACTTAAGGTCAGCGCTACTCAATAGGCTCATGACTATGTTTGCCCTAAATTATGTGCCCTCAACACCCTGGCAGTCCCCTACATTGGGGAAATTATCCTTCACAGGACCATGAACTTAGGGTTTTACTGCTGAGAACATATAGCATGACCAAAGTAAGTTTTATAAAGGACAACATTTAATTGGGGCTGGCTTATAGGTTCAGATGTTTAGTTCAATATCTTTAAGGTGGGGACGTGTCACCCTCTAAGCAGGTGTGGTGCTGTAGGAGTTGTGAGTTCTCCATCAGAAGGCTGCTAGCAGAATACTAACACTCAGGCCTTTCTCTGACCCCAGATATCTTAATCAAGCAACTGGCTTTTGAAAATGCTAGTACAGTAGAAAAACACTGTCTCAAAAACCAACCAACCAACCAAACCAACAAAGACAAATTAAAAACAGCAGCAATGGGGTTGGTGATTTAGCTCAGTGGTAGAGCACTTGCCTAACAAGCGTAAGGCCCTGGATATGGTTCTCAGCTCTGAAAAAAAAAGACAAAATAAAAACAGGAGCAGCAGCAACAATAACAACAACAAACGAAAGAAAGAAAACACCAATGCATACTCTTATGTGACCTTACCTCCAAGTTATTTCTGAATTGTAAATTAAAATGCCTATAGTCAAAAGCTGTGCAGAATTAAGATAGGTGTTCCCTGGTGGTTCCAATTGGGGGTGGGAGACCATGACAGACGGGGTAGAAAGAAGAACATAAATAGAGGAGAAGCCACCATGAGGTAAGAATCTTTAAATAATGGCCATGTGAGTGGGCTAATTGGAGTGAAAAGCATCCCAGACAAAACCATGGCAAATTATATAACAGAATTATTGGAAAAATATGCATAATAGTATAGAGGATAGCTATCTGCCCAGTTCTTGTGCTAATTAAGGATTATCATAGATATAAAGCTAGTGTGAATCTTTTATCCAGAAACTAACTGGGCAAAGGATGGGCAGAAATCCATGGTTGGGATCAAATACTTTCTACACACAAAACCAGATTCAGCACCTAGAATTACAATCTTCCCAACCCCAGATAACTACACACCAGCATAGAAACACAACCAGTAACAGCCAGGGCATTCAAATCTCTATTAGAGCCCATCAACACTATGACAGAAGGCCCTGAATATGTCAACATGATTGAAGAAGAAGAATAAAACAGACTGTAAAACAGCATTTGCACATATGGGAGAGGCCTTTAAAGAGAAAGTAAAGAAATGTGTGAAAACAATAACTGTGGAAGGAAATGAATAAAGAAATCCTAAACAGAGAGATGTGGATGAGTAAAATGTAGGAACTCAAATAGTCTCTCAGAGGCAGACCTTAATAACAGACTCCAACAGATGGAATAGAGAACCTCAGGCATTGAAGAGATGATAGAAGGAATGGATACGTAGATAGAGGAAATCTTAAATCCAAAGGGAGGAAAAGAGTGGAGGGGGAAAGGAATAAAGGAAAAGTAAAGGAAGGAAGGAAGGAAGGAAGGAAGGAAGGATGGAAGGAAGGAAGGAAGGAAGGAAGTAAATCCTGGAAGAAAACATCCAAGAAATAGACAGGATTTTTCTGCAAAATAACAAATATAATAAAGACAATAAAGTATATAGGAAGGATGAAAATAAACTCTTCAAAGGCAAATAAAACAAAAAACAAAAACAAAAACCAACAAATAAACAAACAAACAAACAAAAATTCTCAACAAAATCATAGAAGAAAATGTCCTTAACTTAAACAAGAGACTCATCAAAGTAAAAGGAGCACACAGTATGAAATAGACTGGAGTGGAAAAGAAATTCCCCTGGGCATATATTTCCTAAGACAGTGAAGATGGAGAACAAATAAGTGTAATAAAAGCTGCAAGGGAAAAAGTACTGGTAACATACAAAGTCAGTCCTCCTATGAGAATCACACATTACTTCTCCCAGAGACTCTAAAAGCCAGAAGAGCCTGGATAGATTCAACGAAGACTAAGAGACCAGACTAATAAAGTTGGATTTTTGTTGACCCAAGGGCCTCCCTTCTTTTATCACATACAATATTATTAGATACTTCCTAAAATTGCCTTCAGAGCTTCTTTGAGGAAGCCTGAGGAGCTTAAGACCTCTGATAAAGTATTTTGTACAAAAGGACCTGCTTGCTTTTTCCTTATTTCTACTACAGCAGGATGGAGGCAAAGTTTTTTGCAAACTACTTTTAATAAGTAGCCCACATCATAGGTAATGGAAGAGAAAAGTTATTAGGATATGGGGGAAGAGGACCTGTTCAGCAATAGTTCTTCTGGAACGAGCTTGTTTTCCTTTGGCAGCAGTTCAGGACAACAGCAAGCAGCAAACATGACTCCGGAGGGGATTTCTCAGGGGAGGAAAGCAGGAGTGTGGTGGAAACATTGTGGCAGCGGCTGTGCAGACTCAGCAGCTCCTGCTCAAGCTGCAACAAAGCACCCTGTGCTCTGAAGCAGAGCAGCTTAGCCAGTTAGCTGGAGACCTGGCTCTCCCACTGCCCGCCTTACCTGGAAACCACACAGAATACACGAGGACAAACAACTGTGCCCAAGCTGAGCAGGCAGCGCAAAAGCGCCTGTGAAGGACCAGCAGGCACCACCTTAGTCAGCTTCATCAGAGCAGAGAGTCTAAAGTCTTTTCCTCCTTCAAGCATGGCACCCCAGCCCATTTTCTTTCATTCCCTGCCTTTATTTTGATGGCTTCTACTTCCCTTCATAAGTTTGTCGTTTAGTTTCTTTTCTCTCTTTTTTGTTTCTTTGTTACTTTCTTTCTAATAACTAATATAAAGGACCAGCAATTTGATATTTCTAACCTAATATTTGTTGTGGTTTATGCCATGCATATTTGCACATTAAAACTCTTTTTTCTTGCATTTGCCACACTTTAATCGGACTCATTAGCTTAGCTCAATTTCAGTTCTTGGGTTTTCTGAGGTAAGTGAATGTTGGGGTGACCTCATTCCCAACTCCTGATCCTTGTGCCTCTAAAGTCAAATGCTTATGAATTTTCAAAGTTTTCTTTGCCAGTGGATATGTGTGTGTCTGTGCACATATGTGCCACATATTCAGTCCATGTTTGTACCATGGGTCCCAGGTATTGAACTCAGATAATCATACTAGGGTAGCAAGTTCTTTTACCTGCTAAGGACCTTGCTGCTATTGCACAAGTGTGTGTGTGAGTGTGTGTGTCTGTGTGTTTGTGTGTGTGTCTAATTTTCATATATGTATACACCATATATTGCGCCAATCTCTGCCTCTCAATACCATTGTCCTTCCTTTCCTCACCTCTTCTATCATTTCTTTTTATCCCTCTGGACAGTTTCTCGTTGTTGACATCAATTTAAAATGTAGGAACACACACACGCCATTTGAAACCAAGTTAAAATGAAAAAATAAAAATATGCAGTCTTTTTGATCAGTACTCCTTAGCAATAGCTTTTCTTTGATTTTTTTATACAATTGATATATAATAATTAATGGGCAATCAGCTTGCAAATTTTCCTTAATGATTATATCCTTGGAATTTTCATAAATGTTAGTATACTATCTGTGGATAAAAATGTCAACTTTTAATTCCTACTAGTGACGGGCCTTAAATTATCACCTTCCTCCATTCTGACCACAGCAGTCTGCTGTCTATAAGGGTGATCACCACTTAATAAATAAAAGGGAAACAGAAGAGTGGTCTTGTTCTGACCCCTTCTACCCAAATGGTGTTACATGTTTGTCCTGAAGAAATGAGGATATATTTTGCTAGGTATGGGGTGCCAGCTTGTGGAAGTGAGAATTTAGTGCACCTGAGTGATGTCTTCTCCCACAGTTGCCTTGGCTGGAGGAGACCTGAATCATCCCAGTCACAAGCACTCCTCTCTCGAAAGAAACCCAACCTCAGCTTTAAAGGAAATGGACACTTAATATCCAGTGAGATTCGTGCACATCCCTCACTCTGGCATAAGTCCAAAAGACTTTCAGAAAAATGAAAGGGCACTTAGCGCCATTAGAAAATTCATGCCAGAGTCTTCTGTCTAGTCCAATGGAACAATGCCTCGAAATACCCAGCTACAAGTTGTTAATCTATACGCCATGCCGTGAATCATCTAAGGTGATAGTATATTTCATAACGCCCTAGTAGGTACTTAATTGCTTTTTTGTGGATTTTTTGTGATTTTTCATGGTGGTGGTCCACTGTTACTTCAAGAGTTCAAGCAGGAGGGCAGAGGCAGGGAGTAGAACATCCTTGTTTACATAGATAGTTCCATGCTAAATACAAACAAAAAGATCTTGGATTACAAATACAAAACCCCAAATGAACATGTCATTGCAGATGTGTGTCCCTTCGGAGCGCACAGGTTAAAATCAAACTTTATCATGCCAAGAGAACATCCACAAGAAAATTGCTGGAGACACCAGGCAGATTAGAATAGAAGTAATGGTGCCGGAGAGGTGGTTCCACACTTAATACTGGCTACTGTTCCAGAGGTCCTGAGTTCAATTCCCAGCAACCACATAGTGGCTCACAACCATCTACAGTGAGATCTGGCGCCCTCTTCTGGTCTGCAAGCATGCATGCAGGCAGAATGCTCTATACGTCATAAATCTTAAACAAACTAAAATAAAAATAAATAGGTTTGGAAAGCTATGTGTATTATATATAAAAAGTGCAATTACATCTACTGCTATCCTGCATAGATATACAGGGGCCTGCAGCATCCTTCTATTTCTGATAGTTCACCCACCACTTCAATATCTGAGACCAGTGTCACTTATGAAATACTTCATTTAAGTTATAAATGTACCATTGTCATTCAAGCCTGGAAATATTAACTCTTTGAATGAATGTACAGAGAATTTTAGTCAGTATGTTGCCACAGGATCTGTCAGGGGTTGGAGAGATGCTTCACGGATTAAGAGTACCAATTGCTCTCCCAGAGATCCTGAGTTCAAATCCCAACAACCACATGGGTACTTACAGAACTCTGCAATGTGATCTGATACACTCTTCTGGTGTGTTTGAAGATAACTACAATGTACTCACAAGTAGATATTATATAGTAAAAAAAAGGAAAAATAGGACTTCTCAGTTTAATCTGGCAGACCTAAATGTCATGGACTTACTGGATGGAGCAGGGTGGACTTGATCCTGTAGGAATGTACCCAGGCACTGAAATTGGCACTTTGAGTCACTATGCCCAGTTGTGAAGAGTCCTTTCATGGTTGTGGTGAGCAACTTTGCTTATCCTTTCCCATCAGCCAATTCTTTCTATATAAATGAGATCATTTCTGTAGTGTCTGGTTTCAGGTGAATTCTGATTGGCTCTGTGATTCTGACATTTTTGTGGCTCCAGTTGACTAAAGAGGAAGCCATCCATGGTTTTCTAGGTCTCTGAGTGTTTTACCTCTTTTAAAAATATTAATCAATCATGTTTTTTTTTCTTTTTTTTTTTTATTAACTTGAGTATTTCTTATATACATTTCGAGTGTTATTCCCTTTCCCGGTTTCCGGGCAAACATCCCCCTCCCCCCTCCCCTTCCTTATGGGTGTTCCCCTCCCAACCCTCCCACCATTGCCGCCCTCCCCCCATAGACTAGTTCACTGGGGGTTCAGTCTTAGCAGGACCCAGGGCTTCCCCTTCCACTGGTGCTCTTACTAGGATATTCATTGCTACCTATGGGGTCAGAGTCCAGGGTCAGTCCATGTATAGTCTTTAGGTAGTGGCTTAGTCCCTGGAAGCTCTGGTTGCTTGGCATTGTTGTACTTTTGGGGTCTCGAGCCCCTTCAAGCTCTTCCAGTTCTTTCTCTGATTCCTTCAGTAGGGGACCTATTCTCAGTTCAGTGGTTTGCTGCTGGCATTCGCCTCTGTATTTGCTGTATTCTGGCTGTGTCTCTCAGGAGCGATCTACATCCGGCTCCTGTCGGTCTGCACTTCTTTGCTTCATCCATCTAGTCCAATTGGGTGGCTGTATATGTATGGGCCAAATGTGGGACAGGCTCTGAATGGGTGTTCCTTCAGTCTCTGTTTTAATCTTTGCCTCTCCCTTCCCTGCCAAGGGTATTCTTTTTCCTCATTTAAAGAAGGAGTGAAGCATTCACATTTTGATCATCCGTCTTGAGTTTCGTTTGTTCTAGGGATCTAGGGTAATTCAAGCATTTGGGCTAATAGCCACTTATCAATGAGTGCATACCATGTATGTCTTTCTGTGATTGGGTTAGTTCACTCAGGATGATATTTTCCAGTTCCAACCATTTGCCTACGAATTTCATAAACTCGTTGTTTTTGATAGCTGAGTAGTATTCCATTGTGTAGATGTACCACAATTTCTGTATCCATTCCTCTGTTGAAGGGCATCTGGGTTCTTTCCATTTTCTGGCTATTATAAATAAGGCTGCGATGAACATAGTGGAGCACGTGTCTCTTTTATATGTTGAGGCATCTTTTGGGTATATGCCCAAGAGAGGTATAGCTGGATCCTCAGGCAGTTCAATGTCCAATTTTCTGAGGAACCTCCAGACTGATTTCCAGAATGGTTTTACCAGTCTGCAATCCCACCAACAATGGAGGAGTGTTCCTCTTTCTCCACATCCTCGCCAGCATCTGCTGTCACCTGAGTTTTTGATCTTAGCCATTCTCACTGGTGTGAGGTGAAATCTCAGGGTTGTTTTGATTTGCATTTCCCTTATGACTAAAGATGTTGAACATTTCTTTAGGTGTTTCTCAGCCATTCGGCATTCCTCAGCTGTGAATTCTTTGTTTAGCTCTGAACCCCATTTTTTAATAGGGTTATTTGTTTCCCTGCGGTCTAACTTCTTGAGTTCTTTGTATATTTTGGATATAAGGCCTCTATCTGTTGTAGGGTTGGTAAAGATCTTTTCCCAATCTGTTGGTTGCCGTTTTGTCCTAACCACAGTGTCCTTTGCCTTACAGAAGCTTTGCAGTTTTATGAGATCCCATTTGTCAATTCTTGATCTTAGAGCATAAGCCATTGGTGTTTTGTTCAGGAAATTTTTTCCAGTGCCCATGTGTTCCAGATGTTTCCCTAGTTTTTCTTCTATTAGTTTGAGTGTGTCTGGTTTGATGTGGAGGTCCTTGATCCACTTGGACTTAAGCTTTGTACAGGGTGATAAGCATGGATCGATCTGCATTCTTCTACATGTTGCCCTCCAGTTGAACCAGCACCATTTGCTGAAAATGCTATCTTTTTTCCATTGGATGGTTTTGGCTCCTTTGTCAAAAATCAAGTGACCATAGGTGTGTGGGTTCATTTCTGGGTCTTCAATTCTATTCCATTGGTCTATCTGTCTGTCTCTGTACCAATACCATGCAGTTTTTATCACTATTGCTCTGTAATACTGCTTGAGTTCAGGGATAGTGATTCCCCCTGAAGTCCTTTTATTGTTGAGGATAGCTTTAGCTATCCTGGGTTTTTTGTTATTCCAGATGAATTTGCAAATTGTTCTGTCTAACTCTTTGAAGAATTGGATTGGTATTTTGATGGGGATTGCATTGAATCTGTAGATTGCTTTTGGTAAAATGGCCATTTTTACTATATTAATCCTGCCAATCCATGAGCATGGGAGATCTTTCCATCTTCTGAGGTCTTCTTCAATTTCTTTCTTCAGTGTCTTGAAGTTCTTATTGTACAGATCTTTTACTTGCTTGGTTAAAGTCACACCGAGGTACTTTATATTATTTGGGTCTATTATGAAGGGTGTCGTTTCCCTAATTTCTATCTCGGCTTGTTTCTCTTTTGTATAGAGGAAGGCAACTGATTTATTTGAGTTAATTTTATACCCAGCCACTTTGCTGAAGTTGTTTATCAGCTTTAGTAGTTCTCTGGTGGAACTTTTGGGATCACTTAAATATACTATCATATCATCTGCAAATAGTGATATTTTGACCTCTTCTTTTCCGATCTGTATCCCTTTGATCTCCTTTTGTTGTCTGATTGCTCTAGCTAGAACTTCAAGAACTATATTGAATAAGTAGGGAGAGAGTGGGCAGCCTTGTCTAGTCCCTGATTTTAGTGGGATTGCTTCAAGTTTCTCTCCATTTAGTTTAATGTTAGCAACTGGTTTGCTGTATATGGCTTTTACTATGTTTAGGTATGGGCCTTGAATTCCTATTCTTTCCAGGACTTTTATCATGAAGGGGTGTTGAATTTTGTCAAATGCTTTCTCAGCATCTAATGAAATGATCATGTGGTTCTGTTCTTTCAGTTTGTTTATATAATGGATCACGTTGATGGTTTTCCGTATATTAAACCATCCCTGCATGTCTGGGATGAAGCCTACTTGATCATGGTGGATGATTGTTTTGATGTGCTCTTGAATTCGGTTTGCCAGAATTTTATTGAGTATTTTTGCGTCGATATTCATAAGGGAAATTGGTCTGAAGTTCTCTTTCTTTGTTGTGTCTTTGTGTGGTTTAGGTATAAGAGTAATTGTAGATTCGTAGAAGGAATTCGGTAGGGCTCCATCTGTTTCAATTTTGTGGAATAGTTTGGATAATATTGGTATGAGGTCTTCTATGAAGGTTTGATAGAATTCTGCACTAAACCCATCTGGACCTGGGCTCTTTTTGGTTGGGAGACCTTTAATGACTGCTTCTATTTCCTTAGGAGTTATGGGGTTGTTTAACTGGTTTATCTGTTCCTGATTTAACTTTGATACCTGGTATCTGTCTAGGAAATTGTCCATTTCCTGAAGATTTTCAAATTTTGTTGAATATAGGTTTTTATAGTAAGATCTGATGGTTTTTTGAATTTCCTCTGAATCTGTAGTTATGTCTCCCTTTTCATTTCTGATTTTGTTAATTTGGACGCACTCTCTGTGTCCTCTCGTTAGTCTGGCTAAGGGTTTATCTATCTTGTTGATTTTCTCAAAGAACCAACTTTTGGTCCTGTTGATTCTTTCTATGGTTCTTTTTGTTTCTACTTGGTTGATTTCAGCTCTGAGTTTGATTATTTCCTGCCTTCTACTCCTCCTGGGTGTATTTGCTTCTTTTTGTTCTAGAGCTTTTAGGTGTGCTGTCAAGCTGCTGACATATGCTCTTTCCTGTTTCTTTCTGCAGGCACTCAGCGCTATGAGTTTTCCTCTTAGCACAGCTTTCATTGTGTCCCATAAGTTTGAGTATGTTGTATCTTCATTTTCATTAAATTCTAAAAAGTTTTTAATTTCTTTCTTTATTTCTTCCTTGACCAGGTTATCATTGAGTAGAGCATTGTTCAATTTCCACGTATATGTGGGCATTCTTCCCTTATTGTTATTGAAGACCAGTTTTAGGCCGTGGTGGTCCGATAGCACGCATGGGATTATTTCTATCTTTCTGTACCTGTTGAGGCCCGTTTTTTGACCAATTATATGGTCAATTTTGGAGAAAGTACCATGAGGAGCTGAGAAGAAGGTATATCCTTTTGCTTTAAGATAGAATGTTCTATAAATATCCGTTAAGTCCATTTGGCTCATGACTTCTCTTAGTCTGTCGACATCACTGTTTAATTTCTGTTTCCATGATCTGTCCATTGATGAGAGTGGGGTGTTGAAATCTCCCACTATTATTGTGTGAGGTGCAATGTGTGTTTTGAGCTTTAGTAAGGTTTCTTTTACGTATGTAGGTGCCCTTGTATTTGGGGCATAGATATTTAGGATTGAGAGTTCATCTTGGTGGATTTTTCCTTTGATGAATATGAAGTGTCCTTCCTTATCTTTTTTGATGACTTTTAGTTGGAAATTGATTTTATTTGATATTAGAATGGCTACTCCAGCTTGCTTCTTCTGACCATTTGCTTGGAAAGTTGATTTCCAGCCTTTCACTCTGAGGTAGTGTCTGTCTTTGTCTCTGAGGTGTGTTTCCTGTAGGCAGCAGAATGCAGGGTCCTCGTTGCGTATCCAGTTTGTTAATCTATGTCTTTTTATTGGGGAGTTGAGGCCATTGATATTGAGAGATATTAAGGAATAGTGATTATTGTTTCCCTTTATATTCATATTTGGATGTGAGGTTATGTTTGTGTGCTTTCATTCTCTTTGTTTTGTTGCCAAGACGATTAGTTTCTTGCTTCTTCTAGGGTATAGCTTGCCTCCTTATGTTGGGCTTTACCATTTATTATCCTTTGTAGTGCTGGATTTGTAGAAAGATATTGTGTAAATTTGGTTTTGTCATGGAATATCTTGGTTTCTCCATCAATGTTAATTGAGAGTTTTGCTGGATACAGTAACCTGGGCTGGCATTTGTGTTCTCTTAGGGTCTGTATGACATCAGTCCAGGATCTTCTGGCCTTCATAGTTTCTGGCGAGAAGTCTGGTGTGATTCTGATAGGTCTCCCTTTATATGTTACTTGACCTTTTTCCCTTACTGCTTTTAATATTCTTTCTTTATTTTGTGCGTTTGGTGTTTTGACAATTATGTGACGGGAGGTGTTTCTTTTCTGGTCCAATCTATTTGGAGTTCTGTAGGCTTCTTGTATGCCTATGGGTATCTCTTTTTTTAGGTTAGGGAAGTTTTCTTCTATGATTTTGTTGAAGATATTTACTGGTCCTTTGAGCTGGGAGTCTTCACTCTCTTCTATACCTATTATCCTTAGGTTTGATCTTCTCATTGAGTCCTGGATTTCCTTATGTTTTGGACCAGTAGCTTTTTCCGCTTTACATTATCTTTGACAGTTGAGTCAATGATTTCTATGGAATCTTCTGCTTCTGAGATTCTCTCTTCCATCTCTTGTATTCTGTTGGTGAAGCTTGTATCTACAGCTCCTTGTATCTTCTTTTGGTTTTCTATATCCAGGGTTGTTTCCATGTGTTCTTTCTTGATTGCTTCTATTTCCATTTTTAATTCCTTCATCTGTTTGATTGTGTTTTCCTGGAATTCTTTCAGGGATTTTTGCCATTCCTCTCTGTAGGCCTCTACTTGTTTATTAATGATTTCCTGTGTTTCCCTAAGTGTGTTCATGTCTTTCTTGAAGTCCTCCAGCATCATGATCAAATATGATTTTGAAACTAGATCTTGCTTTTCTGGTGTGTTTGGATATTCCATGTTTGTTTTGGCGTGAGAATTGGGCTCCGATGATGGCATGCAGTCTTGGTTTCTGTTGCTTGGGTTCCTGCGCTTGCCTCTCGCCATCAGATTATCTCTAGTGTTACTTTGTTCTGCTATTTCTGACAGTGGCTAGACTGACCTATAAGCCTGTGTGTCAGGAGTGCTGTAGACCTGTTTTCCTCTCTTTCAGTCAGTTATGGGGACAGTGTGTTCTGCTTTCCGGCGTGTAGTTTTTCCTCTCTACAGGTCTTCAGCTGTTCCTGTGGGCCTGTGTCTTGAGTTCACCAGGCAGCTTTCTTGCAGCAGAAAATTTGGTCTTACCTGTGGTCCCGAGGCTCAGGTTCGCTCGTGGGGTGCTGCCCAGGGGCTCTCTGCAGCGGCAGCAACCAGGAAGACCTGTGCCGCCCCTTCCGGGAGCTTCAGTGCACCAGGGTTCCAGATGGTCTTTGGCTTTTTCCTCTGGCGTCCGAGATGTGTGTGCAGGGAGCAGTCTCTTCTGGTTTCCCAGGCTTGTCTGCCTCTCTGAAGGTTTAGCTCTCCCTCCCACGGGATTTGGGTGCAGAGAAGTGTTTATCCGGTCTGTTTCTTTCAGGTTCCGGTGGTGTCTCAGGCGCAGAAGTCCTGCCACTCCTGGGCCCTCCCCCACGGGAGCCCAGAGGCCTTATACAGTTTCCTCTTGGGCCAGGGATGTGGGCAGGGGTGAGCAGTGTTGGTGGTCTCTTCCGCTCTGCAGCCTCAGGAGTGCCCACCTGACCAGGCGGTTGGGTCTCTCTCTCACCGGGTCTGGGAGCAGAGAGCTGCTGCGGGCCGGGATCCGCGGGTGTGGGACTTCCGGTAAACACAGACCGTGCCTCCTAGAGAAATTCTGCTTCCCTGTCCCAAGCTCACCAGGCAGCTTTCTTGCAGCAGAAAATTTGGTCTTACCTGTGGTCCCGAGGCTCAGGTTCGCTCGTGGGGTGCTGCCCAGGGGCTCTCTGCAGCGGCAGCAACCAGGGAGACCTGTGCCGCCCCTTCCGGGAGCTTCAGTGCACCAGGGTTCCAGATGGTCTTTGGCTTTTTCCTCTGGCGTCCGAGATGTGTGTGCAGGGAGCAGTCTCTTCTGGTTTCCCAGGCTTGTCTGCCTCTCTGAAGGTTTAGCTCTCCCTCCCACGGGATTTGGGTGCAGAGAACTGTTTATCCGGTCTGTTTCTTTCAGGTTCCGGTGGTGTCTCAGGCGCAGAAGTCCTGCCACTCCTGGGCCCTCCCCCACGGGAGCCCAGAGGCCTTATACAGTTTCCTCTTGGGCCAGGGATGTGGGCAGGGGTGAGCAGTGTTGGTGGTCTCTTCCGCTCTGCAGCATCAGGAGTGCCCACCTGACCAGGCGGTTGGGTCTCCTCAATCATGTTTATTTAAAGTATTAACATCAGAAATTTTTAATGGGAATTATTTTAAAAAATCATTAAACAACCAAATCGATTTTCCTATTCTAGCCATATAAGCCAGCTGGACTTTGTAAGGAAAATGATCTAAAGCATCAGTGTCAAGGACTACAGAAAACTGCCACCCACAGGTAAACTGCCACAGTAAAGTGACTACAGCATGGTTCTGTCATTCATACCAGACAACCCAGAATAAATACCTTATAAAAAGAATTAAAATCTATCCAAACAACTTAAAATACTTAAATGCAGAAACCTTAATTTTCCTTCAGTTGGGCCAGAAACCACCACAGACGCTATGGTCAGTGTTCCAGGGAGAACGAGTGGAATGTTTAAGCCTAGGCCAACCAACATAGCCCTCGACTTTTCAAAGAAATCGTTTACTCAGGTATACTGTAAACAAGGACTGTGGCAACACAGGAAACAAAGGCAGTTGGCAAGTGAAACTTCTAGAAGCTCATGAAAACAATACCATCCAAACTGCAGATGGAAAAGGAGAGACAGGTAGTGCCAGGTTCTCTGCAGTCGTTCGGTCCTGCAGGGTGTCAAACAATCGCTGCTTCCCACACCAGGATGTTAGCCCACAGGAGGGGCTGGCGGGACCTGTCCACTGTGAGGACTGGAGGGCTTTCCAGGAAGGCTGAAGCCTCTCAGGTTAGGAGGCCTCAGTAGAAAGAGGAGCACAGCGATCACCATCCAGGCCATCAAGATCACAGTGATGCTGATGCCACTGTCACCGGAGGGCCCTGGCAATTCCCGAAGGCATTCTGTGTCGGTACAATAGGCCCGGGACTGCCGGAGCAGATTGATGAGTCTTCTCATGGCGCGTTCACGAGAGCAAATACATTCACAGGGATCAAATCCTCCTTCAGTCATGGTTGGTTACCAGCTTGATTTTACTCAACTCTTTAAAGCCACCCAAACAAGTGGTGGGTGGGGAGGGAGGTGGCCTGGAGTATTCTGGATGCCCCTGTCGCTGCGGCTGCTGCTGGCCGCCACCCTCCTCCCCTCCGGATTAGATAGTCAATGTCACTCTTAGCCACTAGACCCGGATCTGCGTTTTGCCTTTTGTATGGGTGGATCACGAGGTTGTCAAGTGTGGGCAGAATCTGGGAGACAGCTTTGCCTATCGAGGTTGGTGTTAGTCTTTGTATGGTTGCCAGGAACCAATTCCAGATCCTCTGGAAGAACAGTAAGTGATTTCAACTGCTGTGATATCTTCCCTGCCCCTTCCTCTATACTTTGATCTTTCTTTCTTTTTTTTTTTTCTTTTCCGGAGCTGGGGACCGAATCCAGGGCCTTGCGGTTTCTAGGCAAGCGTCTACAACTAAGCTAAATCCCCAACCCCATACTTTGATCTTTCTGTAGTCTCTCTGACTCCATCTGCCATAATGAAAACTTCATCTCATAAAACACTGTGGACAATAGCTACTGTGAAAAATACCATAAGTTGACAGAGCCTCCATTTTCACATAAATATATAAACACATAAATACCTAAAGAAACACAGAGACACACATAAACACAAGCACAGAACACACAAAGACACACAAGACACACACAGCCCAAGTCATCATATTCTTTAGTAATTCTGTCCAGAGCCAAGTGGTTATAGGGATAGAAGAAAGTACAATTCCCAGCAATTTCAACTGAATATCATGTAATGCATATTTATGAAATGCATACTTCACAGTATTTTAGGATTCGAGTACATTATACTATCTATCCTTTATTTTCAAAAGTATCGAAAGTTATGAAGAGAATTCCAGCCTAGTATCAGACTTGTGTCCATCAGAATCAGAACAGTTTGCTGTTTGAAACTTTCTTTTATTACAACTGTTTCCTAATGTCACATAGGAAAACCGGCTTCAGCCAGAAATGCCTTTAGCTACCACATGCATCTGAATCTCACCCTGGGAAAACCATGAGAATCCATGAGAGAATGTGTGTGGCTCTTTGATGTCCAGCTTTCCTGTAGGTCTCTTCTGGCTTGCACGAACACCACTCCTTGATTCCTCCCTCTAAATGGCCGTGCAACCTTCTTGCCTTGCTCTGCTGCTGGTCACTGACAACTTGAGGAAGGTAAAAATTGCCTAGTGTGTTAGTGAAGCAGGCCTTTGAATGTCGCTCTGAGGGGTTTTGGGGAGAGAATCGACGTAGAGCAAACTCTGAATGGTGGTAACACCATAACTCTCAGGCCAGGTGCCTGCACTGAATGGCACAGAGAGGAAGCTAAGAGCTAGAATTTCCCTATTTCTGCTCCCTGCTCCACCCACATGGTAAGAGTCTCATTCACATCCTGCCAGCCAGTCCACTTCTACCAACTGCACCTC
Organism: Rattus norvegicus; assembly: GCF_021556685.1. Classification (NCBI taxonomy): domain Eukaryota; kingdom Metazoa; phylum Chordata; class Mammalia; order Rodentia; family Muridae; genus Rattus; species Rattus norvegicus. The sequence continues at coordinate 7,524,682 of NC_141548.1, read as the reverse complement.
TCACGGCTACACTCACCCCTTCTAGGATGGAGTCTGTGCTTCCCGACTCTGAGCCAATGGAACCCTCCTTTCTTAAAATGCTTCTGTGACAGAATGGGAAACACGACCAGTGCAGTCACTGCTTCCTTCTGCCTTTTGCAGTCTCCTCCCGCCTGGTTCCCTCACAGCCTTCGCAGTCCAATGTGTCTATAAGAAAACAGGCTAAAGATGTCACCTTAATTCTCCTTTGACTTGTCTCTGGGAAGAGCCTTTTGCTACATCAGCCCAGATAGAAGAGTGAACGAGGAAAAAGAGAAGAGAAGACAGTAGATGGCCTAGGCAAGGGATAACTGAAGTTCTCCTTGTAACACAAGCTACTTCCCAAGATATTACCACTAATCCAGTTTCTGTGTCAATATGACCCACAAAACCTAACCACCTATCATTAGAGCACATTTGCTGACAAAATTTTGTTGCAGTTAAATTTCTATTATATGTCTTTCAAAACACATCTAAAAGTGGAGTGGGCTTTTCCAGCTAGATTCATGACCTCCTCTCTCCCACACAGCACCCATATTCAAATCACCTGTGACATCTTGTTTCCTAAACACAGGTATGGCTGTCACTTTTACTTTTCTCCATGGGATAGTTTAGGTAGAATGACCTGACCACACCTGTCCATCAATGATTGGCCTTCTAGCTTTAATGACTTCGAAAAATTTATGTTTGTTGATAATGGAAATCCTCCCACAGTATAAAGTCATTTGCTCCTGCTCTCAAACAGAGGAAAAGAAAGAGAGAGAAGGTCTGCCTGCTAGGCATAGTCAAGGTAGGTCAAGGCCTGTTGGCAGATTTTTCAGCCTGCTGAGGTATGGAACCTTAAGAGAAGGTGTACTTGAGGCTTAAATTTCTATTGACCTTGGTGGATAAAAACGAGGTAGTTTGGGGGATGGGAATGAATGCATTGTTTATTTTAACAATTTGTTTCTGTCAGCTTGTGGTTATGCTTCCCACAGTGCTATAGTAAAATAGGGCTTTGAGAAATGTGCTTGTTGTTTCCTTGTACCCACCAGCAGCCCTTTCATAGCTGTCTCTTTCCTCTTTTTTTGGCCTTTCCTCATCTGCCCCTCAGAGAACCTTTCCACTTCCTACCAGTCAGTCCACCAAAGTAGGGCCATGCCGTTTCAGGAAACTGGAATTTCTGAAAAGCCCATTGAATATGGAAAGCAATATCCCCCAGGATATGTCCTGCAGCTCAGAGTAAGATGTTGCAAAAAGAGGATAACTAACTGATCTCCCACTTTGTGCTTTCAAAAAGAACAAATACTTCAAAACCATAGTTTCTTCCGCCTCTCCATTACAGAATCTGATTTCAGCCCTGCACACTGTGCTCTCCTGGATCCATGGATGCTAAGCTGCAGGTTCTGGAGATGCCAACCACTCAGATGAATTCAATGTCTGCTCAACTCAGTCCATTCATTCTCAGTTCCTGGAGTCAATCCGTCCACCGACCCAGACGCCCATCGCCGATCGAGAGTATTCCACGCAGCGGATCGAGTTCCAGCAAGCAGAAGGATCTTCAGTCACAGAGCACATTGCGGAACTTTCCTGACATGCTGGACAGAACTAAGAGGATAGTGAGAAACAAGTTTGTGAAAAGGATCCTATGTCGCCATCTTCTGGGAAAATACAGAATTACATCCTATTACCTTACTTTGGAGTCTGAGGCTTCCTTCTAGTCTCCCATGTGCCTCTGTTCAAGACATAGATGCAGATATTCACAGCCAACCATTGGACTAAGCCTGGGGACCACAATGAAAGAGTTAGGGAAAAGCCTGAAGGAGATGAAGGGGATTGGAACCCAATATGAAGAACAACAATATCAATTAACTGGAGCCTTCAGAGTTCCTCGGGACTAAACTACCAACTAAAGAGGATATGTGGTCCCGGCCATGGCTCCTGATACATATAGTGTAGAGCATGTGTAGCAACAACTGGCTCATCTGACATCTCTGGGATGGGAGGCAACTGGCCCTGTAGAAACTTGATGTCCCAGAGCAGGGGGATGCTAGAGGGGTGAAGTGGAAGTGGGTAGGTAGGTGGAGGAGTGGCCTCTTAGAAACAAAGAGGATTGGGAGGGTATGGGGGTTCAAAGTGGAGAGACCAATGATGGGGATGACATTTGAAATGTAAACAAATAAAATGACTAGTGTATAATAGATGGTGACAGATGTCTCCATAAGGACTAGATATTCATTATCTGTAACAGGTTCATTGAAAGTCAAAATCCATAACTGTTGTGACTTACTTATTATTGAAATTTCACATAGATGAACACAATCAACATTTTAACTTCTCTCCTTGCACCCATAATAAATCATTAGTTACCTTTATAAAACAATTTAAAAAGCAATTAGTGTTTCTACTCTCTTAGGCTTCGATACAACGCCTCATTTTACTGTCCCTCTCTATGTTCCCTCCATTGCTGCCCTCTCCCTGTCTCTTCACATTTCACATTCCTATCCCTGACAGTGTCCCTCAGCAATCCATGAGTGAACTTGTACTTCCCTAAATGAGGACAGTCTGGCCCACGTCCCTAGACCCTCACACTAAACTGATCATACAGTCACACAGATTGAAGAATCAACAGCTAACACCCACACCCACATTTCAGTGAATATGTATCCCATTTGTCTCTTTCAGTCTGGATTGTCTCATCCAGAATGACTTTTACTAGATCCATTCATTGTCCTGCATAGTGCATGCTTCCTTTTTGCCTTTTGTAATTGTTAAGCAGCAATGCAGTGTGTAAATGCACCATGTTTTCTTTATGCAGTCATCCGTTAAGGGACAACTTAAATATTTCCAAATTCTAAGCATTATAAATGAGCTTCACTGAACATGGTTGAGCAAGGGTCTGTATTCTAGGATGAATCAACATCTGGACATGAGACCTGGAGTTGTATCTTAAGGTACAACAATTTTCACCTTCCTGAAGAACCATCATACTGATCTCCGAAGTTGCTGTAGAAGTTTGCCTTTCCACCAGGAGAGTATGAATGTTCCCCTTGCTCCATAACCCAATCAGCTTGAGTTGTCACATGTGTTATTAACCTTAGTCATACTGACAAGTGTGAAAAGTGATCTCAGAGTAATTTTAATTTGCATTTGCGTGATGTAGAAGGATGATGAATATTTCTTATGAATTTCTGTCATTTGAGTTTCTTTTATTATGAATGTTATGCTTAGATATGTAGCACTTTTTAATTATTTTTCTTCATATACAGTGTTTTAGTTTTTCCAATATATATTTATATTAGCCTGTTGGGCCCTACCTTGGAGTGTTTCCCTTCCCCCTCGCTGTGCCTTTCAGCCTACTATGGCCAGAAGTTGTTTACACCCTTGGCAGCTTCTCTCGGTCCCTGATTTGGGGCCAGGACCTTCCATGGCACCCATTCCTCTTGCTGAGCCTTTCAGCTTCTTATTGTTAAGAAGTTGTTTACGCCCCTGTGTTGGGGCCGGGACTTGCCACGATGCAGATTTTTCCTGTTTTCCTATTTTCCTGGTTGGGGTTTTCACCTGCTTTATTGTTTTTCCACGGCTTTTGCCTCTGGTATATAAGGAGATCTCAGTAAAGCGTGGACAGCCTTCTTTTAACATGAATGACCCGAGTGTGTGTTTCTTCTTAACTCTTATAGGCCTATGCCCGGTTCTGAGTGTCCTGATGACACAGGCATCATCAAATGGAGGTCCCACCAAGATTGGAAAAGAGAGGACAACCTGACGAGATGGTCCCAGGAAGCCGGCCAGTGAAGGAGGGACGTATTGGGGAAAATGGGCCAGGAAAGGTCCCAGTAAGCAGGATACAGAAGCACCGTGGGCATTGAAAGCACGTGCAAAGAAAAATAAAGATTTGGGGTACTGGTGAGTAAACCTTGTAAAAAGGGACAAGGTAATAATGGTCAAATGTTTTTGTGTACGTGTTCTTTTAGAGTTATGCTAAAATCTAGAGAAGCAAAGTTAATTCTCATCGATGCTTTTAGTCTTTGGACCCTGATTAGAGACAGTTTACACCCTAGACAAGAGAGAAAATGGTTTGAGAAAAACATTCCTCCCAGACTCTCCACAGATGCTTTGGCAAAAGAAGGAAAGTGAGATTAAGCTTTTTAAGAGCTCTCCTGGGGACATCCTGCCTCCTTGCTGGCTCCTATTGGAGAAGTGCTTATTTCTGGTTCTGTGTCCTTTAGGTAGGGTATCTGCGTCCTTTTGGTGGGACACCATCTAGCTCCTTCCCTCTATGTCTATTGTCTGTCCTTGTTGCACCAAGCTGTCCATGGATGTCAATGTATGTCTGGGTTGTGCTTCTTGTTGCTTGAATGTTTTGTGTTTCATGTTTAAAAGAAAAAATGGTGAAAACTTTAAATGCTGGTTGATTTCCCCCTTGATTTAGTTTTAAGTCCTTTCAAGAAAGGAACAAATAAATAAAACAGTTTCAATTGACCTTTGGAGCCCAGCATCCTAGATAACTGGTTATCTCTGGTGTTAACTGCCATGTGTGTCTCTGACTGAATCCTGCCTCAATGGAGGAATGTAGCTAGGAGCCTAGGTCTATCCACTGGGGAAGCTCCCCAGGGGGCTGGCTCAATGTCTACACTAGCTGGCCTTAAAGGTGCCAGCAGCTTCAAAGCTTCTATGGTAATGGAGCTGTTAGCTGTTTCTCTTAGAGAAATCTTTGACTGTGATATTTGGAATCAACAGGTAACAAGGTGCTTCTTTTAAAATGACAGCTAAAGAAGTAAAAATGGTGTTTGATCTAAGTACTAAAGATATGTGTAGTCACTTCATTTTTTTCTGTTTGGTTTTAAATGTATAATAAGCTTTACATGTCTTGGCTATAAGTGACTGGCTTTTAAGTTATTGGGTATGGTTGAAAATTTGTAATATTTGTAATAGAATGTTGGCTTAAAAAAGGAGTCATTCGAGAAAACACGTGGCATGTGCCAACCCAGGGAAACAGGTCTAGATTGGGATAATATTTTAATATAACTCTTATCATGGAAACCGGACTTGTAAAAGAATTTAGGGCAATGTCTCTTTGGTGAGGTATTAGAGCCTGCAATATCGATCCTTCATATGCAAGGCTTGGCCGTCATACTTTATAGCATGAGGAATGGACTTGGTGTTTTGGAGAGACTGGATTTTGGAGGATAGTTTGGTGGAGGGTGAGTTTTGCTTTCCAAAGTTATGGCAGTGCTCTGATGTTACAAAGGAAACTTGAAGATTGTGGCTAATGATTGCCAGTGTTACATTGACTACAGTTTACAGTCTGATCACAGACAGACCTCGGAATTCTAACTCACACATATCTGTGCTTAAGAAAAAATCAAACAGGTGTAGATTGTCACAAGGGTTGATGAGGCTATGGAACTTATAAGAGCATGACAGCCTGCTTCCTCCAACTGCTATTTCAAGAAATACATATAGAATTATTATAGATTTAAAAGATTGGTCTTTTTTTCTTTTCTTTTCTTTCTTTTTTTTTTTTTTTTTTTTTTTTGGTGCTGGGGACCGACCCGGGGCCTTGCTCTACCACTGAGCTAAATTCCCAACCCCTAAGAGATTGTTTTTATACTGTTTCTTGCACTCTTGGGTTGTTGTGAAATATTTCATTTCTTGTGTTTCCTTGGGTTTTGTTTGACTTGACCATACATTTGTATGCCTTTTTGAAAGAAAAATGTACTAATTTTTATTTATTTTGGTGAATTGTTCTTTGGATGACTTTTGTCTGTGGTTCCTCTGAATGCAGTTCCAACGGTGGCCAGAGAGACACCAGATACTGAGTTATAAATGATGGTTAAGCACCCTGTAGGTCCTCAGAGTGAAGCCAGCAGGTTGCCCAGGTTGAACTCCAATTCTAGCTCCCAGTGCACCATGATGTGCTACAGCTTCTCTGCTTCCTCCTGCTCTTCCTTGGCCAGCAGCACCTCTGCATTCTGCCCCTCCATGGCTCTCGCTTGGGTCTCAGTTCCTCCCTCACCTTTGGGGATTTTAACTTTAAGAATGGACAGAAAGTTTACAATTTGATGTTTGCTCTATACCTGAGAAGCTTTTTTGCCAGGAAAAGGGAGTTTCCATTGCACAAAATGGGATGGTAAGACAGAGATTTCAGGAAAAAACATGGGTGAATATATTGAAACCATGACCCCTCTCAAGGCACAATCCATGAAACAACAGGTCCAGCTTGCATACATTTAAAGGAGTAGGAAAAAATATTGGCCTCTAGGGAACAGTAAAAATTGTGGCAAATGGATTATATGTCACATGCACGGACCCTGGATTTATACATTTCAGGAAGAAGAATATCCCTCATCCACGGTCTTTAGATCTTTGGCTGTTAACCAAGATGTTCTATCCATTTCAAGGCCTGATACAACTCTCCCTCTCCTCAGCAACTGAGTTGTAATGAAGGAGTGAGAACTCTGAAGCTCTGGAAGGAGAGTGAGCGAATGGGTGTTCCCTGGCTCAAAAGTGAGTCTCTGGAAAAGCCACTGCAGAAACTGGTCAGTCTGGGTGGAGGTAGTTAGCAAGTAAGCTATGGCATTTCCCAGTGACATCACCGGTAGTGTCTTCCTTGGAAATTCTCTTGTATCCAGGAGACACTAGAATGTTCTGTGATGTCAGCAGTGTTGTGGTGACACCAACTGCCTGAGCGATTTCCCTTCATTTCCTAATGGGTTCCCGAGGAGGCATGTTCTCCAGGATCCTCAGTCTCTTTCGGAGGGACAATCATATCCATGCAGGCACCAGACCAAGGCAGAGGGAGGCTAGCCTTCCATCACGTTGGAGAAGAAGACGAATGGAAAGGTCCTTGAGGAGGTCAAGTGAGTACTGGGCAGGGCAAGGGGAGCTCCCTGGAGGAGGTTGGCTTGTGTTGGTCCTTCCAGGAGTAGGACGTATGATTTAGAGCCTCAGTCTTCCTAATGGCTGACCCAGACACAATAATTTCTGATCATTAGTTTGACAGAAAACCAAGAACTGTTATATGTCAAGGGGCTTTCCTTGGATCTCTTTAGTGTCCTGGGCAGTGTCAAAGAATACCAGGATGAGCCTTTATAAGAATAACAAAGTGTCTCTTCCAGGATCGGCTGTTGAAACACTTCATTCTCAGCAGTGTCCTGTAGATTACTTGGGTAATTGATGCCAAGAGGGATACTCTCCTGGTCATATATCAAGGTCTCAGTTACTTTGTCCTTGAACACACATGATTAGGGATTCAAGATGTTAAGCAGTTTGAACTCAAGGACTTACCTGCCTCACATCAGACATTAGCTGAGAAGGTCCTCCAATTCTTCTTGTTTAGGCCAGCTTTAGAATTTCAGTGACAGAGGAATGGATTTAGGAGGTGTGGTCTATATCTATGATGGCATATGTCATCATATGGCTCTGACGGTGGGAACAGGGAACTAGCTGAGTTCAGCTTAAAGATAGCTTTCTTGCTCTGTCAGGGATTCACTGTATCTGTAGAACTGTTCATCCTCAGACTTCTGTTTAGAGTAAGCATAGTTTTTCTTGACACTGTGTCCACATATATGCCTGTTTACTGGTATTTATCTACCTACAGAGTTTGATCAGAAGGCATCGTCCCAACCCTCCACGACACCTGTTGAAGAGGAGAGAATGAAGCGTTTAGAGAACATCAAAATTGCTCTCCAGAAGATGCAGAAGGAGAGAGATGAACTCAGGAGTATCCTGGCCGATTACCCGGGAAAGAATTTAAATGACAGGTAGTCACAATGCAAGTTCTGTTAAATCCACATTTCCTCACATCACAGTAGGCTACAACTCCAGGGTGTCCTCATGGTCAAAATCACTTTCCTGATTGCATCAGAATGTGAAGTTCAGATGGGAATGGGATGGTGGCACAGGCTATTTTAATTCCTACAAACGTAAATCATAGCCTGTGGCCTGATTGTATCACTGCTGAGAGTGAGGGTAGTAGTGTGTGTGCTCTCATTGTGTGGTTTAAGGAGACTGGACAGGTGTTGGCTTGTGGGAATTTCTAGGTGCTCTGATTATGACCAATCATTGTTGTAATTGACGTGGAGATGCTTTGGGTTCAATAGGTCCTGTGATGAGCTGGAGGGACCCAATCCCACTTGCTGCCTCACAGTGTGTGACTGGACTGACAACAGGGGATCATTGGTTTTCTCTGATTTTATTCATTGTATTTGGAGATAATGCCACATCCTTATATTTAATTGGCATTCTAATTGTATTTGAGAGAGAGAGAGAGAGAGAGAGAGAGAGAGAGAGAGAGAGAGTGTTTTGTGTGAGTTTGTGTGTGTGTATGCATGTGTGAGTGTGTTTGTGTGTATCACTTAAGATCTGGGTATTCTATGTATTGATTTGGCCTGAGAATTATCCTGTGTCAATTTCCATGGCATGATAATGATGAGGGTGAGAGCCTCACTGTGAGCAGTAGAACATTTCACATCTGCTCAGGTGGACGCACATGGAAATCTCCTGGTGCGTGTTATAAATTCTTTTCCCTGTAAATACTGTTCATGTTCCTTTGGGTTTTCATGTAGCAATAGATTCTATGATTGAGAATTGTTACCTAAGAACAGGAGAATAGTCTTCATGGGCTTAAGTTGGAGCCTGGATTGTGACACAGGGTCCTCGAATGTTCTTGGCAAGCTAGTCTATTCCTTCAAACCCCCTCAGGGAGCTCAAGCAAATCAGCTCCCTCCTTCTGTTTCCTGGCACTGCTGTCTCCGTGTTCACAATACTAAACTTAATAAATATCAAATGACCCAGTACCAAGAAGCAAGGGCGTGGCATGTCCTAGGCTGGGGTAGTTCAGGATTCAGTCTGAATTCATGTAATTCTTGAATCCTTCATTCATAATGTTATTTCATCTTTGGACCATGCCTTACCACAGGAACAACTTTGAGTCTGAGATGCTCACGATGCAGCACCAGGAAGTGATGACCGACATGAAGAAAATGAGCGAGCAGGTCAATAGAGCTTTGGTCAAATGTACACACCTCACACTGGAAAATGACTGGTACTGGTGAGTAACTTACAAGGTTGTGACCCCAGCACAGGGCACAGCATGTGTCAGCCCATTCTTATCTTTGAAGTAAAGTAGGATCAGGCTTTATAGGGTTTGAAGCAGACAAGGAAGCCTGTGTCTAAGGAAGGCTCTAGGACACACAGGACACAGAAAGATTGGCCTCCAAGCGACATTCTAATAAAATGGACAAATAAGCACACATGGGGATTAAGTCCTCTTCTGGGAAAAACTTGAATCAATGGTGTCAGGTTTTTGAGAAGTGCCCTGAGTCTTCTGGAATGTGGCTCTTTTCTCCATTTGACCTGTCTCTAGGTCATGCTCCATGGCTACTGTGGACTTGGACTATAATCTGAGACTCTCTTCAGATCAGGACCCTAGAAGAAGTAATGGACTTGGAGACGTGGGAGGAAGTTGGAGACTGGCTGGGAGTCACCATTTTTTCTTTGTGTCTCAGCCGCAGCTTCTGCCCCCTCCTAACTGAGTTGTTTGAGCTGAAGAACAATGCCCAGAGAGCACGGCATGAGAACAGGGAGCTTCTATGGGAACAGATTGCACTGGAAGAGTCTATTAAGGAAACAACAAGGTTCTGTGGGGAAGCCAGTATGAAAATCCGTGTAACAAGCAGCCTCAGGTAGGATGAATGAAGCATCAAGGGCAGGTTTTCCTGATATCTAAGCATAAACCAAGTCAAACCAGTTTAACCTTTCTCCACCTTATCCAGACACTCTCCTGGGTCTCATCCAGTTGTTCATCTCTTTGAACATTTACAAAACTTTCTGTGATGTTAGCTTCATGCAAGAAACTGGAGGGTTGACAACCAAATCCTCCTGCTCAACTAGAAAATGCATTTCCTTAAGGGGGATCTGTTGATCACACATTGCACACTTACATGCCATTATGCTAGAGGGATGCCATGAGGTAGCCGTCTTTGTAGTGCACAGAACTGATTAGAGTTCAGTTCAATTGCCAAAAGAATGGCTCTCATTGTCAATCATGATGGGGCTTGTGAACTTTCTCTCCTTTTCCCCGTACATTGAAAATGGTCCCTCCTGCCTGTCCAAATCGTGGTTTCTAGTGACAGAGCTTGAGAAGCAGTTTGTCCGTCCTGTTTTATGTCAGTGTTTTAGTGTTCTTTCCTGTGGCTTATGTCCTGGAGCTGACTGGATGAACAGGGATGTAGGAAAGACTTCTCTCAGGGTGAGGGTTTGTGTGAGATGTGTGAGGATTAGAGGGATATTTTTGTCCAGCTCTCTCAACCTAGTGTGCCCAAGAAGTGCATTCCCTACACAGGTTTACTCTATAAGGGATGGATAGCAGTGTCTAAGCTCTCACTTGACACATTTCCTTTGCCTCATCTGCATTCAACAACTGTTCTTCCAGCATGATGGCCTCCCCATTCTTTTCTGCTTCTCACTTATGATTTCTGTTCTCTCTCTCTCTCTCTCTCTCTCTCTCTCTCTCTCTCTCTCTCTCTCTCTCTCCCCCTCTCTCCCTCTCTCCCTCTCTCCATCTCTCTCTGACTCTGTGTGTGTGGGGGGGTGTTTTTTGTGTGTTTGTGGGTACATATATGTGTGATCATGTTTATGACTATGGTGCATATTGTACTTTGGAAGTTGTTTGTTTTAATTGTTTGTGATATGGGGGTCTTATATATATAAGTGTGTGTATATGTGTGCTTTTTCACATGTGTGTGTGAAGTCATCAAGTTTCTGAACACAGACACATATATATATTTATATATATTGTATAAGTCTATATGTGCATATTTAGAAACATGTAAAAGTATACACACACTAACACACACACACACACACACACACACACACACACACACACACCACAAACACTCTGAGAGAGAAAGAAGAAGAGAAAACATAATCTTTCCAATTACATTTTAAACTGTTCTTAATGGGGTCTTGATCACTATTCAAACTATTTACACTGGGAAAACTATTCATAAATATTGATATTACTTGGAGAAAACTTGAATAGGGTACAGGGATGTGAGGAGAGGCTGCTGTGTGAAATCTATATACCTCAGTATAGAAACTGATGACTCAGAGCTCTTCTGCCTTCTTTGCTCTCGGTGTATAGTAACACTGGAAGGTCATGTGGCTTGTTGTGTCTTCTCAGCATCCTGGTTATGTTAATCATTACCTGCCACCACTTTCTTTCCAGATTGGCCTAAACTTGGTTGAATATACCTTGGCTTTGGAGTTTGGACTGGAATTTGTTAATTGAAAGATTAATTTGCTTAGAGTTGAATCTGCAAGCAGAAGATGTCCAGGAGTTATGCTGAGGTGGAATCACATCTTTGCCTCAGACAGAAACTTAGGCTCAAAATCGTCCAAAGCACTCACCCTGTGCTGTGTTGTGGCACTCTTAACCATTGTTATTCAAAATCATTTGATCTGAGTGAAAATCATCTGTAAAGAGGGTTTAGAACAGTGATGACCCTCAGACATTGCTGGAGGTGTCAAATGGGTAGCCCTGTGAGAAGCTGTGTACAACTCTTGTGAAAGTTCAACCTTTTGACACAGCGATTCCAGAACAAGAAGTAGGTGTGAGCAGAGAAACTGTGGCATATTAGTGTTTAGTGGTTCACCTCAGAGCAGCCATGAAGCAAAATTACCCAGATGTCCATCAGTCAGAAAGTGAAAAGGTACAATGTTGTCCAGCCCTTCCATGGACTGCGGCTGAGTTTGATTATACCTGCCAGCATTTGGCTTTGAATTAGCCTTCTCTTACTCGAATTATATCTGATAGCATCCCAGTACAAGTTTTACCTTGGATTGTGGTTATGGAGATTTCCTAGCTGTTTGTGCTGGTAGTTTGTTTCCCCTGTCAGGTACTGTATGGTAAAGGGACCTCATATTGGAAAATGCAGCTCACTTTGCATGCACTGGGAAACAGTGAGCAGAGGACTGAAGAGGCTCACCTGCCCCCCCCCCCAGTGCTCTGTTGCCTGAAATCAGCCTCCTGTGCACGGCCTTGTGACCTTGCTAAGCAGGCTTGGCTAACAGGCCTAGATGTCACATTTCTAATTTCTGATTTTCAGGGGAATACACTTTATTGGCTGAGCTGTCTTTAGGCTATGCTCACTGTGTACTTACTCCACTCCAGGTTTTTTTTTTTTCTTATGCCACAATAGTAGACTGGGTGATCCCTTCTATTACCATTAACTGGGAAACTAACCACATTCTGCAAATTACTCTGCTTGTATATGTGAACAAATATATTTGGGTGAGTTCAAAAGTGTGTATGTCTGGGTGTTTGTCTGTCTATGTCTGTATACATGTATGTCTCCATGGACAATATAATCTTCTAATGACCAGGATGAGGAGAAAATGGAGGAAAGTCTGCAGGACCCCCTGAATCAGCAAAAACTGGTCACTGAGCAAAAGGCCTAGTCTGAGAAGATGCAGCATCATTTCGGTGTCACTGAGAGGATTTGAAAGCACAGGATGAGAGGACCCAAGTAGATTCCCTGTACTTATAAACTGTCTTATTGGGTGTGTGACTTTCTCCATAGTTCTCAGCACCTGTCACCTAGGAGCAGCTCAGAATATTTTTCTTGTCCATTTTAAAAGAAATTCCGTCCATGAAGTGTATGTGATCCATAGAGATTCTGGCTATTGTGTACTGATCCCTCCAGTCTGTGCTCTCTTGTATTATCTGAGCCCAGTGCCTTTAGGTCTCCCCACAAATAGTTTTACGATACACATAAACAAAGGAGTGGTATAGTTTATTTTCTGCATGAGTATCTCCTTTGGACTTCAATGCCTACCCTCGGCAAGATTTCCATGCAGCATATTCTTGCCAAGTATAATATCACTTCAGTGTTCATGTACTTCTTGAGATATTGTTCCTCTGGGTCTTTACAGATTTTGAGGTTGTCATGTGGACCCCAGGCATATTCCTGCACTGGAGGAATTATAATAGTCTTCATTTCAGTGATGGCCAGACTTCCAAGGCCTTCCTATTGTTTTCTAGTTTGTTCATATCTCTCCTCATCTGACATTGAGACATTGCTACATGATATTAAAATATAATGTATACGTATGATTGGAATTATCTGCTGTTCACTGTTTAATTTTTAGCAGTTTTAAAAGCTGGGAAAATATGCAGGCTTGTGGGATCTCTTACCCTTCTCTCTTGGGCATGAGAGAATGACCTCAGATGAAAGATCATCCTGGATTATCCTGCTGAATTGTGCTGCTGTGTATGGGATAAGTGACATGGCAGGTTCTCACCAGGCCTTTTCCACCCCTAGGTCTGAACACTGCAGCAGAAGCTTTCCCAGGGCACAGAGCAGGATTACAGCTCTCAGAGACAGGACTGTCCACCAGGAGCACTGAGGGTGCAAAGATTGACACCACCTCCCACATCTCAGTCCTTGTAACCATACCAATCTTGGGCTAAATTTGAAAGACCTTGAGATGTGGCCAGGAACACGCCTCACGTTTAACCTTTTGACGACTTGTCCATCAACAACCAACCACTCCAAGTGAGGCAGGTCTACATTCATCTTGAGGAGATTTTTACCATCTTACCTGCCGTTCTGCTGTGTTTGCAAGGCCAGCAACAGGCTGGAGTTATATGTTGAAGAATCAGCAGGAATTGAATGCTGACTAATTTACTTGTTATATTTGTTTTTAGTTTGAAGTTTGGTTTTATGCATTTGGTTTTATTTGTTTACGTTTGAAGTTTTGGTATTTATTTGTTAACTTTAGTTTTTTAATTAATATGCTATATTCTTAAGGCTATATACATTGAACTCATTGACTCCCCACTTTAAAGTGTTCTCGAATAAATCAATTTTTGCCAATAAATAAAAATGTGACCTTTAACCCTTCACTCACAAGACCGTCCTGAGTCGTGTGTGGTTCTTCCTCCTGTAACAGCACAAGTATAAGGCAACAGTGGTGCTCTGCAAGTCTCATGCAGCTTAGGCTTTACCATCAGTTCACAGCCAGCCAGAACTGCACAGGAAACTGTGCTCTTGATGTAGACAGTGTATCGTGCTCTGTGGATCCCACATACATGACGAAAATTATCCTTGCTTTATCCTTGTGCTCACAAATTTAGCTTCCTTTATAATGACAAACAAAGGAGAAACACAAGTATTTCTCTAATACATTAGAGGAAATAAAAACATTCAGTATAGGAATATAAAAAGCGATCAGGACACACAGAGCTGTATGCCTCTGCATTCCTTATAATAAAGCATCGGTTATAACTGCACATTTATTGAATTCCAGCAATTTTGGAGGAACGATATTTTTAAATTTTTTTATTAGATATATTTCTTTACTTACATTTCAAACGTTATTCCCCATCCTTGTTTCCTTCCTTAAGCCCCCATTCCCTTCCCTCTCCCTTCCCCATATGTGTATCCCCTATACATCCCCCTTATTGTTCACCACTATTCCCCTGCACTGCCCCTGGAACATTTTCTTTATTGTTTTTGTTGGTTTGTTTGTTGTTATTCTTTTTCTCCCATTTTTATTAAATTGGGCATTTCTTATTTACATTTCAAATGTTATTCCTTTTCCCGGTTTCCTGTCCATCAGCCCCCTAACAACTCCCCTTCCCGTTCTAAATGGGTGTCCCCTCCCTGTCCAACCCCCATTACTGCCCTCTCCAACATTCCCTACGCTGGGGGTTCAACCTTGGTAGTACCAAGGGCTTCCCCTTCCACTGTTGCCCCAACAATGCTATTTACTGTTACCTACGCAGGGTCAGTCCATGTGTCAGTCCAGTCTTTGGGTAGTGGTTTGGTCCCTGGAAGCTCTGGTTGGTTCTTATGGGGTTGCAAGCCCCTTCAGCTCCTTCAGTCCTTTCCCTAGTTCCTCCAATGGGTGTCCCGTTCTCAGTTCAGTGGTTCGCTTCAGGCATTTGACTCTGTATTTGACATGTTCTGGCTGTGTCTTTCAGGAGAGATCTATATCCGGTTGATGTCAGCATGCACTTCTTAGCTTCATCCATCTTATCTAGTTTTGGTGGATATATATCCATATCTATATCTATATCTATATCTATATCTATATCTATATCTATATATCTATATATCTATATCTATATCTCTATATCTATATATCTATCATCTATCTATCTATCTATCCATCTATCTATCTATCTATATGGACCACATGTGGGGCAGGCTCTGAATGGCCGTTCCTTCATTCTCTGCCCTAAAATTTTCCTCCCTATCCCCTCCTGTGAATATTTTTGTTCCCCCCTTAAAGGAGTGAAGCATCCACATTTTCGTCATCCTTCTTGAGTTTCATGTGGTTTGTGCCTTAGATCTCGTGTATTTCGAGTATAACTAAGAGGCGAGGATGCAAAAGAATCAAATGAATAGCTTGAGGCCAGAGGTTAGTGGTGAACACCAGAGGGAAAGATCATTCTTCCAGAAAGAATTGGCAGGTTTCTGGTAACTCAGCTTTACCAGACTACTTGTCTTGGGTCCACAGAACTCTCTGAGTTGCCAACACCAAGGTATGTTACGCCTACATACACTGGACAGTGTAGAAGGAGATGTCAAAGCCAGATGTCACATTTACACCTATGTAAATAAAAAACAGAGATCATTTACCCAGAAAGGATTGCATACAGGTAGCCAACGCTAGGATAAATTATGGGAACCTGAATTAACTGACACATGGCCTCCTAGAGTCAGATAAAAGTACCTGCTTGTTTTTATTGATACCCTTTCTGGGTGAGTAGAAGCTCACTACATCGGACTGAAACTGATCATAGAGCAACTAGAAAGCTCTGCTAGGAACTTTCCTCCTAATTTTGCCACTCACTAGGAATGCTGTCCTATAATAGCCCAGCTCTCACGGCCAAAGCCTATGAATAACAGTCAAAGATGTATGAATAGTTTGGAGTCTTTGTTGTGCAGAATTCTGGGTAGGTGGAAATAATGAACAAGACATTAAAGGAGACACTAA
Source organism: Rattus norvegicus (assembly GCF_021556685.1). Classification (NCBI taxonomy): domain Eukaryota; kingdom Metazoa; phylum Chordata; class Mammalia; order Rodentia; family Muridae; genus Rattus; species Rattus norvegicus. The sequence goes on along the minus strand of NC_141548.1, from coordinate 7,508,671 downwards.
GAAAACTCTCATTAGAGTCCAGGAAAGGTGGAAAGGCTCTTTTCTTATTTTGGGCCTGCTGTACTCCATACAAGGAGGGGTTGAACCCTATAATATTATGTTTAGAATACACGCCCCATTGCTTCTAAGTCTTAGAGATCAGAGGTTGGCAGAATTCTTCAACTATTTCATTCTTGAAATCCTGTCTGTCCAGTTCTCTGTAAAGTCTATTACTTTGACTATCAGAGAGACCCAGTGAACCTCTAAATCTATCTACAATATCCCCTAATTTGGACCTGGTGGTAGTGGGCAACGAAAGGACAATGAAAGCAATTTGCAATGAACTTACGTGGCGATGTTTTACACTCTTACAGTTATGAGGTTAGGTGGAATTTTAACAGGGATTCCTCACAACTAGGTCAAGAATGTTGAAGCCACAGATGACAAGGCCAAATAGACTCCCTCCAGAACTTCTGGACCTATTAAAGTTGAGCTTTCACCTGACCTCAAGTCCTTCCACTCCCTGCCCAACCTCCTGGATCTTACATTTGGCATGAATACAGGATCATGGTCCAAACTCTAACACCCTCAGGCCTGGCCCTGGGAACTCAGGAAGGTGGATACTAGAGAAGAGACGTCTAATGGAACTGCGGAAGAGCAATCTCCGTCCACGTTGTCCTTTGCTCACTAATATCTGGTTACTTTTTGGAGAAAGGATTTGAAAGTTTATCATTTGAAGTAGGTGCACAACATTTAAAGTTGTATATTCACTGTGTAACTGGGTTCACTATGTTACCAAGATCATTGCAACAGAGGGATGCAAAACAGAGACTTTGTGAGTACACATCCATGAATATATGTAAAGAAAGACACCTTGGAAGGAATGCACAATAAGAAAATGAAATCCAATATCCATTAAATTAAAGGTCTGGAGGGAAATACTGCCTTTTGGGAAACAGGAAAACCTAGGAAATTGGAATGTATGTCACAGGACTGGATCTGGGAATAAAATTATTATGCAGAAGAATCTTCCACCCCATGTCCCTTGATGTTTTCTCCCCATGCCAGGCCCCTGACACAATCTGCCCTTTCAGAGCATGTAACTACTAATGGAGCAAAGAGAAATCTCTAGCTTTAGAGGGAGGAGATATGGAAAGGGTTCCATTGTGTCACTGGAGAGCCTCCTGGACATGGCACCTCAGAATCTGGTCACCATAAGGAAAGCTGGTTAGCAGGAGGCCCTGGCAGTTCCCAGTGACGTCATCCAAATGCTCTCCTGTATGGTGGCCTTCTAGAAAGAGTAGCGTAAACTGCAATAAAAGGATACACTTGAAAGTAAAACTTGGAGGAAATGCCCTGGCTTATCTACATTATCACTGTGAACTGTGACATTGCTCTCTTGGCTTCTGTGGCCCGACATGAGGGCTCTGAAGCTATGCTGCATCCTGTGGAACTGTGAATGAGCTTGTGTCACACGAAGCATGTGAATGGAGTGAGAAGACAGTAGGAGGACATTGTGACATTGCTCTCCCAATGGAGACATGGAAGTGTTGACAATCACAGTGGGTGAGTCTCAAGCTGCACTTTGAGACCCAGCCAGGCTACGTTTCACCTGTCAGCTCACTTCCTGCACATCCACCACAGGCCAAGGGCAGGCTCAGATGAAGCTCTGTTGAAGACAGGTGCTGTCCCTTGTGAGCTGCGTCTCAGGGTATGCGGAAGACCATTCAGCCTCCGGTGATGTGGGAGATCAGAGTAGTAAGAGGCAGACAGAGGGGACAGTTCTGTGTTTGTTCTTCTGGGCTACCATAACTACATCTTCCAGGCTAAGGATTTGCTCATGGGAGTCTGCTGTGTCACATGTGTAAAGGCCAAGCTGTCGGAAGTCTCAATAACACAACTGGCTCCAGGCTGCTTTCTCAGTCACTGGGATTTTCACACAGTCCTTCGTACCTTGTCTTCTAGAACCACACATTCTTTTCTGCCTTCATATGGACAAGGCATATTTTCTCACTCTCTCTCTCTAGAGACCAGTAGGAACACATATATTGGATAGCCATGCTTACTGTCTAAACTGGCAGGCGTCCAGGTAAGGCATTAGTGGGTACAGCATCATATCTCAGGATCTCTTCCTGTAAGGGTTGGAGCAGAACTCCCCCATCTCATCCTGGGTGACGATGTAGATTAGACCCATCAGATTAAATAAAGAATTGAAAAACTCTCCTGGGGGTGAAGTGGTGAGGAAATCATGTTGCCGTCCCATAAATGCACTGCTATGAGCAAGCTTCAGACAGCCTGGGGGGTGCAGCCTGCAGCAGAGACCACAGGCCTTTGGTGGAGAATGATTCAGTTCAGAACTGGGAAGGGAGAAGGATGGTTGATATTGTTCCAGTAGATCTCACTGCCTATAAAAAGAGTTTCTTCTAGATCAATGAATGGTTCTTGTAAAGCAGCTCCTGGACTGGACTACTGAGACCAACCATGAGCCCACCAGACTGGTGCTTTCCAACCAACAGACAAAAGTATCCACTGTACAAATGATACACAGATATATACACAGAATACCAGATGGATACAGAGTTTCTTCAGTTCCATGAATGAGGGATTCAGCAGATGAGATGGCTCAGCAGATAAAGGTAATTGTTGCCAACTCCCTACACCTGAGCTCCTTCCTAGGACCTACATGATTGAAGGAAAGAACAAACCTCTCACAACTTGTCCTCAGATTGTTATGTAGTTGGATTTTTCCGGTCTTGGTCCACAGAAGCAAAGACATCAGGTTTTCCAATTCCATTTGACACGGGACCAGCACCTTCAACCGAATGTTCCTTCCTGGAAAGCTGCAGCCTGTCGGCGTGGCTCAGTGGTTTGTGAACTGCAGGTGTCCGTCTGGGAAGGTGGTCGTGTTCATCCAGCCCACCTGCCCCTATTGCAGAAAGACCCAAGAAATCCTCAGTCACCTGCCTTTCAAACCTGGTCTTATGGATTCATGAACATCACAGCCACTAACAACACCAATGAGATTCAAGATTAATTACAACAGCTCACTGGATGGAGAACAGTTCCTCAGGTCTTCATAGGTAAAGAAAGACTGCATAGGCAGACGCAGCGATCTGATCTCCATGCCACACAATGGGGAGCTGATGACCCGGCTGAAGCAGATTTGAGCTCTGCAGTTAGGAAAGGGGTGCAGGCAGAGCCCATGCCGAGAGCCATCATCCAGCTATTCTGATGGCCCGGACCCCTGAGAGATGATGTGCATCACAGAGGATGTCAGTATTTTCTGGTGACCAGACTTTTCAACAAATTGGCTTTTATATCTTCTTTTCCTCAGTGCTAAAACTTGTTGCTGTTTGCCTTTAACCATGGGGCTGAGAAGCTTAACAGACAACACTGGCTTTTCCACTCTTCCTGAGCTGACATGTCTCTGCCTCTAAGCCCATGTTTCCCATCCAGTTGATCTAAATCCCCATTGAATCTGTTTCTGGTTTCCTGCCATGCTGGTCAGCTGAAGTCATTTTGCAGAAGTCCACTTCCTGAATGGTCATTAAATCAATGGATATTGTGATTTTGTTTATGACCTACACACAGGCCTTTCCCTCCATCCTGCATGCACCGTCCCACTTCTCCATTCACAGCCCTCAGCCAGTGTTCTCAACCTTGCCCTCGCACAACCCACAGAAGTCCACACTTGTATGAGCACGCTGTTTGAAAAATCAGATGAAGAGCTTTAGCATACTTGGTCCTCACTGTAGCCATAATAACATAGACGACAGAGCAGATTGTGCATTCATCTCTATTCATAAAGGAGATTAAGAAAATCCCAAGTTTTATGTTGATCCTCGTCAGAGTACCAGCACAGTCAAATATGAAATGCAAAATTGCATCAATTGTATCAAGGGGCAACCCCCAATATCCTCATGCCTGGACTTGGAAATTAAGGAAGACAGATATTGGAGAAGTGATGGCTGTCGGGCTACAATGTAGGAACACGCAGTCCAGGTTGACCTTTACTCACTGATGACCAATTTAATTGTCTGGCTATATTTGAGAAAGGAATGATGTCCTACTTAATATGTAAAAGAAGGGACAGAAATTTATGATTTTATATTTGCCCTGTAGTTGATCCCCTATATTCCGAAGAAAAGGGAGTTTTTATTGCAAAAAGTAGGATTATTAACATTGACTTTGTGAACTACATGGACGTGTATGTGGAAATAGCCCTGGCTATCAAGCAATGCACAATAAGCAAATATTATTCAGGTTTTATAAAATTAAAATTACAGGAGGAATATATTGTCCTCTAGGAAACAGAAAAATTTGGGAATTAGACTGTATATATGTGCACCGTCTCAAGTGTAGATTTATTATTGATAGAAATCGTCCTCATTTGTGGTCCCTAGAGATTTAGATACTAACAAAAATATCTTATGCAATTCAGGGTTGTAACCAACTCTCCCCATCAAAAGCATTGATGACATCCGATGAAGCAGAGAGAAATATCTAACTCTGGAGGAGAAGTTGCCAAAGGATATTCCCTGGGTCACAGGAGAGGCTGCAGAAAAGGGCCCCATAGAAATTGGTTTCTTTTGGGAGAGCTGGTTAGCAGGTAGGCCATAGAACTTTCCAGTGACGTCATCAGTAATCTCTTCCTTGGACAATCTCTTGTATCTAAGAGAGCACTAGAATCTTCTGTGATGTCACCAGTGTTGTGGTGACACCAACTGCCTGTGGGATTCCCTCAGTGCCTTTTAGGTTCACAAACAGGCATGTTTCACCAGCTGCTCAAGCTCGTTCAGAAGGAGAGGGGAGACCAAGGAGAGACCAGACCGAGGCAGAAGAAAGCTGGCCTTCTGTCTTGTAAGTACAGAAGAATGAAATCATTCTGGGGAAGGCACAGTGAGTACTGGGTAGAGTTGGGGAACTTCCTCCAGGAGGGAGGTTTGAGCTGAGCCTTTCAGGAGTCGGCCTTACAAGCAGGAGCCTTGGAATTTGTCAATTGCAGACCAAGAGTCAAGAGTCCTGATGATTAATTTGACAGAGAGCCAGGAATTGGACAGCCTGCAGCTTCTTTTCTATGAGCTTTTTAATTTCTACTGCCAAGGAATGCCAGGAGGAAGCCCTATGAGACTAACAATGTGCCCATTCATGGTTGGGTGCTGAAGCACTTCATCCTCTAGATTCCTGTAGGTTACTAAGTCTGGGGTGACAACAACAAGGAAGGATGAACCCCCTAGTCATGAATTGAGGTCGCAGACACTTTAAGCTTGAACACACGATTAGGGTTTGATGGTGCTGTGAACTCCAGGATTGACCTGCTCCACGTCTGTTATCTGCTGACAATGTCCCAAATCTTTATGTCTGAGGTAGATTCTATCTTTCACGATGAGGGATCATGTAATAGTGAGTGAGGCTTATGTATGGCAATGGAGGTTGGGAAGAGGGAAATAGCTTAAGAGTCCACATTAAAGATAGCTTTTCTTCTCTTTCAGGGATTCAACAAGTCTCCAGCCTTTCCTCTTCCTCAACCTCCTTTTTGAGACTCAGAATGGTCTTTTCTGCCCATGGGCTATCCAATATGTACATTCACTTGTGTTTATCTATCTACAGGGTTTATTCGGAAGGCATCATCAGAAAATTTCATCAGTAACCATGAAAAGCGTATAAAGAAATTGGAGGAACTAAAACTTGAAATCCAGAAGTGTAAAATCAAGCGGGATGAACTTTCTCGAATCCTGGACCTTTATGTCAATGATGGTTTGAACTACAGGTAGTCATTATGCCCTGTAACCTATTGACTGTCTTGTGCTCTCTCTGCTAAGCCAAGATTTCCTCACATCAAGAAACTGTTTCGGGGCTGGGGATTTAGCTCAGTGGTAGAGCACTTACCTAGGAAGCACAAGGCCCTGGGTTCGGTCCCCAGCTCCGAAAAAAGGAACCAAAAAAAAAAAAAGTGTTTCACCTCTCATTCTGGATTTTAAGGAGCCTTGGCAGGTGCTGGCCTGTGAGAGAAGCTAGGTGCTGTGTGTTTAGGGTCAACCTCTCTTGTACTTGACCCTGAGCTCCTTGGAGTTGAATTGGATTTTTTCAACAGCTGGAAGGACCTGGTCACACTTGCTGCATCTAAGTGTGTGAATGAAATGCCTGAATGTCCTCACTCTTACTCTGATTTAGATCGTATATACTGATTCTATGGCACCTCCACGATAAAGTTGGCATTCTAATTATGTTTGTATATGGGTTGGTATGAACGTATGGATGTGAAAGTATTTGTGTGTGTTTTGCTCAGGATCAGGAAGTCTGGGAACTTTGATTGGGTCTGAGAATTTGTTTGATGAACAGTTTGCAGGTCATGATAGTGATGAGTCCGTGAGGCCGTCATTGATCAACAGAGCACTTTGCTCCTTCTGTTTACCTTGCTGGCAAATAGGACTCTCCTGAGGGGAGGAGGTGTTATGAATCCTCTTCCCTGTAAAAAGTAGTTTCGGCCTCTGGGAGTCTTGTAACAAGGATTGAGAATCCCTGCATTCAAAACAAGAGAAATGTCATCACATCTTTCTGTTGGACCCAAGGCTATGGCACAGACTGGAGGAAACATCTTATACTTCTTACACAACTATTCAATTCCTTCATGCTTACCTGGCCAGCTCTTCAAGGTCAGCTCCCTCCATTTGGTCCCCTAGCTCTGCTGTCCAAAGGCCAGGATAATTAATTTAACCAGCACCATTGGAAGGAGCAAGTTTGTGGTATATACTGGGCTTAGGTAGTCCAGAGAACAGTCTGAGTTCATTTATTTATTTATTTATTTATTTATTTATTTATTTATTTATTATTCATTTTCCTGCTTTGAACTTTATTTTCTTTTTTTTAATTATCCAAGGATGGTTTACTGTGACCTAGAAAAGGTCACTGTGGGAATAAATTCTTGGCACTTGTTATTCCCAAACATGCAGCTCTCAGACTTTCCCCCCTCCTATACAGAGGGTCTTTATAGGACCATATCTCACCAGCCTTTTAAGGATTACTTATTTCAAAACAAATGCATGCTGATTTGCAGAGAAATATTTTCTATGGGAGAGTGATGGTTTGAATCTCACTGTTGTGTTTTTGCTGTGGTCTTTGAGTTTTCCACTTTCTTCCCTAGCCCCCATTCCTTGAATTTGAATTTTTTATTGGCTATTTTTTATTTACACTTCACCTAATTCTGAAATCATGGGTTCAGACAGTTATTTGTTCCTTGGGTCATGTTCTAACACAGGCTGAGTGTTGAATTGCCAATGCTTAAATCCCAACATGAGATGAGAACGATGGACATGCATAAGATGACCAACTGGATAAGTGATGCCATGGAGAAGTACAAGGAGCTCATACAAGAGAACAATTCCTACCGGTGAGTCACTGACAGAAAGGAGACCCCAGCACTAGGCAGGGAATACTTCTGTCCAGCTGTGACTTTGAAAAAAGATCTGTGATCCATGAGAAACACATGGGAAGATTGTATAGCTGCTGGGTCTTCTATCAGCCCTCAGAGGGGATTGGCCCTCCACCTGCCAATGGTTTTAGAATACCATGAACACAGAAGCACCCATATGCACCATTTCCTCTTCTTTGATGTATATATACCCTCTTAGTGTCAAGATTTTCTGAAGTACTTTGATTCCCATGGAGTGCGGACTCGAGATTTGACCTGCCTCTAATTGGTGCTAACATGTAAACTGTGGCTCTAGTCTGGAGATGCCTGGGGATGGGGCCCTTGAAGGGATGATTGTACTTGCAGGAGTGGCAGGCAAATAGAAACTGCCTGGGATTTACCATTATTTGTTTTTGATTCAGCATCAGAAACTTCCACCTCCTGAATGAATGCAATGAATTGAAGAAGAATGTAAGGATTTTGATGAATGAGAACAGAAAACTGCTGGTGGAGCAGACTGAACTGCAAGCATCCTGTGAGGAGGGAAAGAGGTTCTGTGAGGAGGCCAGCAAGACCATCTACACCGCAGATATTGGATCCTTGTGTCCTGTTACTTTTGAGTAAATCGAATGTATCCTTGTGAATCAAACAGTGATCTCGAACTCGTCACTCTTAAGAACCTTCTTTATTGAGGTGTGATGTAACCATCTGAAATCCCACAGCTCTCAGGCAGAGATGGGTCTCTGCATTCTCACAGGGATTGGGCATCATAATGACTTCCCAGTCAGACTGAGATACAAAGACAATTGTACTTTCAGTGTAGATTGTGTGTCCAACTCTGAATACCAACTTCATGATGAAAAAATTATCAATGCTGTATCCTTATCAAATATTTAGTGACCACTAAAATATACTCTTTTGTGGATGAGAGTGTTGAACATATTAATGGAATATTCATCAGGTGTTCTGTAGTATCTCCCAGGAAATAAAACAATATTATAGGGAGTATAGAAGCAGTCATGAAACAGAATTGCTTGCTTTTGGTTTCCTTCAAACATGATATCAATTGTAACTGCACAGAAGAGATAATAAATTGCAAGACCTTTCAGGGGATAGGGTTTTTATGGTTGGTTGTTTTCTTGTTCTTCTTGATTAGGATGATGACTTTTGTTCTTGACAATGTACTATGTTCCATTTGGGATTTCAACTCAAGCAGACCACATAGTTTACAATTCAGTTTCTAGATTTCTTTAAAAGCCGGACAAAATATCCAGGCAAAGGTGCCCTATGAGTTTTCTCCTTTGGTTTTCCCATCTTTGGGTGCTTTTGTTTTTGTTTGTTGTTGTCGTTGATTTATTTTATATTTATGAGTGTTTTGCCTTCTGTAGGTCTGTGCGTGCTATTCCCCAAAGGCCAGAAGAGGTCATTGGGTTTCACCTGGAACTTAAGTGACAGAGGATTGTTAGGTGCCCTGCAGGCCTTTTGAGAAACAAATTCTCAAATGATGAGCCATCTCTCCAGCCCCTACCCTGGACGTTTGTCCTTCATCGTGTTCCTTATTTGTGGCAATGGATCATACCTGAACAAAGTGTTTCTTGAGATATGTAGGGACACATTTATGGGGTCTGCATGCTAATTATCTAAACTTCCAGGCATCTATGTGAAGTTTTTAGTTAGGGTTTCACTGCCGAGAACAGATACCATGACTAAGACAAATGTTATAAAGGGCAGCATTTAATTAGAGCTGGCTTAAAGGTTCAGATTTTCAGTTCTTTATCATCAAGGTGGGAGCCTGGCAGCATCTAAGCAGATATGGTGCTGTAGGAGCTGAGAGTTCTACATCTTCATCTGATGTTTGCTAGCAGAATACTCAGTTTCAGGCAGCTAGGATGAGGGTCTTAAAGGCCAGACCCACAGCTAAACACCTGACCCAACAAGGAAATACCTACTCCAAAGAGCCGTACCGTATAATAGTACCACTCCCTGGGCCAAGTGTATACAAACCTGCACATTCCACTCTGAGGCTTCCAGAGGCTTCTTCAAACATATGAGACGATGGGGGCCACATAGTGGTGTTTCTGAGACTTCCTTTTTCAATTCAATTTATCTGATTTTCTTAATCTAGGTCTCACGCAGAATCTTCAGACAAGTGCAAAAGGTAGCCACATTCTTTACCATAAAATCTCCCCAAAGAGTCTCTAAGCAAATATTGAAATTCTTCACAGTATGCTTGGGACAGAGTCACACAATTTAAACCACTTTCAGTAATAAAGTCTTCCATATTTGTTCTAGGATGGCCCATTAAGCCCTATTTAAAGCATTTCCACAGCTTTCCAGATCCAAAGTCCCCATGAAAGAGCCCGAGTTGGAACAAATCTGAGGCCGGTGGGAAAATTCGACCACCAACCTCTGAGCACAGAAGGACCCCTCCCTTCCAGGAGGAGTAGAGCTAGTGTAGTTCCTGCAACAGCTGCAAACCAGACTGTTGAAAAAGCCTCCTGTGACTCCCCATCCGACTCCCTCAGAAAGTCCCAGAACAGCCCACTGACTGCAAGTCAATTTGGAGGTTGCCTCTCCCCACTGATAGTACCCTATATAGTTACCTTTCTCCAAATTCTGCCCCAATTGTTTGAATTCTACCTTAATTGCAAGTATATAACTCCCTGGTAGACTCTACTCAGGGACTTCTCTCTCTGAAATGGGATGACCCTGATATTTTGGAATGACTAAACTCTTGCCTTTACATAGATTTCCTCCTCTGTGAGTGACATTTCAGGTGGTTCAGGTAGTGGTTCAATTTGTACCTCACATTTTGTGTATTGGCCAGTAAACTCCCCTCTTGGAGGAGACCCACAGGAGAGTGTGAATCGGGGAAGTGACAGCTTGAGCGATGTACCACAGTTGTCTACGTCTCCTCTATCTAGCTTCCATGTGTTCTGCTTTTGGTTAGATTCATATGTGCAAGCTTAAGGAGGGCTCGGACAGCCTCAGTAACAGGACTTTGATCTGGCCAGTGGCTGGAGCAGATAGCCTGAGTTATCCTGTCCGTGGCATGGACAGGCTGGTCTGTGTACTTCAGCTGTGAAAGAGGGCGCTTTGTGTTAGTTGTTCTTTTGTTTTCTGTGTTCTTGGACTTGGACTGACGAAATTTTTTGACATGGGACAGGTTGTTAGGACTAATGACCACTTAATGTAACTTAGAGTGGCCTGCTTTTGATGTTAAATGGCCACAGGACCTCCCCAAGGTGTCAGCAGTAGAGGATATAGTGTTTCAGAAGTTTTCCCTCCTCCTCCCTGCTAACACTTCTTTGTCAACGGGAACAAAATCTGAGTCCAGCCTAGCAGTTAGCTCCATCCGTGTTGACAGTGTTAGCTTTGGGGCTGGAGAGATGGCTCAATGGTTAAGAACACTGACTGCTCTTCCAGATGTCCTGAGTTCAATTCTCAGCAGTCATTTGTTGAGTTTCTTTTTCCCTCAGGACCAGCTCCAGGTTTTACATTTCTCACCGGTTTATCCCCTCTTCCCCTCTCCTTCTGCCTAGGGCAGACACAGTGCAGTCTGGCATCCAGGGTCCATGACAGGAGAGGCCCCAAGTGGTCATATGTATCCATTAACAGAGTTTGCAACTGACTCCTGCTCACATCTTTTGTTCAGTAAATGAATATCCTCTTGCCAAGAGAAATGCATGCTCCCTGTCCGAGTAAATGTGGTCTCTGAGTTTTTAAGATGAAAAAGATTTATTTTATATAAAGAAAGGGGATGCCTCTGGTAGGCTCATGTTGAGGCATCTCTTCCCCTGAGGGACCAGCCACAGGATGGCATAATGTAGAATAAACTGTATTCAGGACATGACACCAACTCCCCCGAAAAGTTCTTACAGGTTCTCTTCACCACAGACATAGGCCAAGAAACTGGCCCTTGGGCCCACAGGGAACCCACCCAGATTGGTTATTTAATGGGTGTAAGGGTTAGGGATCTCCTCCAGATTTGCCACCAGGCTCTGCAAACAGGTTTAAACAATAATTGGCCAGTGTTTAGATATGATATGAAATAAGAGAAAACAGAGAACTCTAGTACAGGGCGTTCTTCAATTAGTTAGTGCCAAATATTAGGTAAAAGTTACAGATACAAGCTAATAAAAGTTGCAAAGATTATAGAAGAGTGCAGATTAGACAAGAAGAATGAATTAGAGCCCCTCTAGCCAACAAAGCCCTGGATCCAGGAGAAAAGACTACCATAGAAATGGCCAATGGCTTATTTATCATAGAAACTGGACTCAGTGACAGCAGGATTGCCTGGTTATTATTGTTGCCACAGCACTGTTGGATAAAGATGCAGATAAGTTAACTTTGCGACTCATCACACACACACACACACACACACACACACACACACACACTTCTGATTGTTGTTCAGTAATGCCTACAGGCTTCATTTTCAGACTTTCTCAATTTACCATGGCTTACATATTTTCCAGCCACCTGTTTCCCCGAACCGTGCATTTCTGCTGCCCGACCCTGACTTGGACTGTCCACTCCATCAAAGTGATTCTCCTCTGCCAGAGACAGAACAGATCTGGTTTATTAACAAAAGCAGCTTTACCCATGAGGGTCAGAGGAGAGCAGGGGCAGTGGTGACACTGGAAATGGAGGTAGTCTGGACTCAGTCTGTTCCTCCAGACACTTGAATTCAAAGGGCCAAGCTAATAACATTAACACAAGCCCTCATCATGGAAAAAGAAACCAATGGCTAGAGATAACACATGGGCTAACAAGGCCGCTAAGGACATAGTCTTAAAGAAAACAGCATCTCTAGATTGGATACTGTTCTATCTGAACCACCTAGATCAACTGATATATGGAGAAAAAGAAATTAAATGGGATGGTGATGATCGACTGAATGTAAGCTAATATTATCCATCTCTTTAACAAGAACTCTTCTCAGAAAGATCCACAGAGTCACTCACTTGGGAGTAAAACGAATGACAAACTTTAAAGCTTATCAGCTGAGCAACACTCCCAGTCACCCCAAATATCCAAACTCCTGACTGAGAGGTAAGAGCCTGGAGGCCTCTACTAGGAAAATTGATTTTATAGAGATTAAGGAAGAAAGACATGGCTCAAAATACCTGCTGGTTTTTGTGGATATTTCCTCCTGGATAGACGGATAGAGATACTAGAAGAGATTTTCCCAGATTTGAAGCACCTAAAGTAATAGGACCAGATAATGGGCCTGCCTTCATATTTCAGAAATGTCAGTGACTAACTAAGATCTTGGGGACAAATTGGAAGCTTCATAATGCATATCATCCCCACAGTTAAGGGCAGGTAGAAAGGATAAATAGAACTCTAAATTAGACCTTAACTAAATTAGCCTTAGAGACTGCTGGGACTGGATGATGCTCCTTCCCTTTGCCCTATACTAGATGTATATGGCATTCTAGCCCCCGTTGTATCCAGCCTACAGTTGGCAGCTATTACAGAACTGAAAAATGATAATTTAATATTTAAGGTCAGCGGTACCCAATAGGATCATGACTATGTTTGCCCTAAATCATGTGCCCTCAACACCCTGGCAGTCCCCTAAATTGGGGAAATTATCCTTCACAGGACCATGAAGTTAGGGTTTTACTGCTGAGAACATATAGCATGACCAAAGTAAGTCTTATAAAGGACAACATTTAATTGGGGCTGGCTTATAGGTTCAGATGTTTAGTTCAATATCTTTAAGGTGGGGACGTGTCACCCTCTAAGCAGGTGTGGTGCTGTAGGAGTTGTGAGTTCTCCATCAGAAGGCTGCTAGCAGAATACTAACACTCAGGCATTTCTCTGACCCCAGATATCTTAATCAAGCAACTGGCTTTTGAAAATGCTAGTACAGTAGAAAAACACTGTCTCAAAAACCAACCAACCAACCAAACCAACAAAGACAAATTAAAAACAGCAGCAATGGGGTTGGTGATTTAGCTCAGTGGTAGAGCACTTGCCTAACAAGCGTAAGGCCCTGGATATGGTTCTCAGCTCTGAAAAAAAAAAAAGACAAAATAAAAACAGGAGCAGCAGCAACAATAACAACAACAAACGAAAGAAAGAAAACACCAATGCATACTCTTATGTGACCTTACCTCCAAGTTATTTCTGAATTGTAAATTAAAACACGTATAGTCAAAAGCTGTGCAGAATTAAGATAGGTGTTCCCTGGTGGTTCCAATTGGGGGTGGGAGACCATGACAGACAAGGGTAGAAAGAAGAACATAAATAGAGGAGAAGCCACCATGAAGTAAGAATCTTTAAATAATGGACATGTGAGTGGGCTAATTGGAGTGAAAAGCATCCCAGACAAAACCATGGCAAATTATATAACAGAATTATTGGAAAAATATGCATAATAGTATAGAGGATAGCTATCTGCCCAGTTCTTGTGCTAATTAAGGATTATCATAGATATAAAGCTAGTGTGAATCTTTTATCCAGAAACTAACTGGGCAAAGGATGGGCAGAAATCCATGGTTGGGATCAAATACTTTCTACACACAAAACCAGATTCAGCACCTAGAATTACAATCTTCCCAACCCCAGATAACTACAGACCAGCATACAAACACAACCAGTAACAGCCAGGGCATTCAAATCTCTATTAGAGCCCATCAACACTATGACAGAAGGCCCTGAACATGTCAACATGACTGAAGAACAAGAATAAAACAGACTGTAAAACAGCATTTGCACATATCATAGAGGTCTTTAAAGAGAAAAATAAAGAAATCTGTGAAAACACTAACTGTGGAAGGAAATGAATGAAGGAAACCTAAACAGAGAGATGTGGATGAGTAAAATGTAGGAACTCAAATAGTCTCTCAGAGGCAGACCTTAATAACAGACTCCAACAGATGGAATAGAGAACCTCAGGCATTGAAGAGATGATAGAAGGAATGGATACGTAGATAGAGGAAATCTTAAATCCAAAGGGAGGAAAAGAGTGGAGGGGGGAAAGGAATAAAGGAAAAGCAAAGGAAGAAAGGAAGGAAGGAAGTCAATCCTGGAAGAAAACATCCAAGAAATAGACAGGATTTTTCTGCAAAATAACAAATATAATAATGATAAAGACAATAAAGTATATAGGAAGGATGAAAATAAACTTGGGTCAAAGGCAAATAAAACAAAAAACAAAAACAAAAACCAACCAACAAACAAACAAACAAACAAAAATTCTCAACAAAATCATAGAAGAAAATGTCCTTAACTTAAACAAGAGACTCATCAAAGTAAAAGGAGCACACAGTATGAAATAGACTGGAGTGGAAAAGAAATTCCCCTGGGCATATATTTCCTAAGACAGTGAAGATGGAGAACAAATAAGTGTAATAAAAGCTGCAAGGGAGGGGCTGGGGATTTAGCTCAGTGGTAGAGCGCTTACCTAGGAAGCGCAAGGCCCTGGGTTCGGTCCCCAGCTCCGAGAAAAAAAAAAAAAAGCTGCAAGGGAAAAAGTACTGGTAACATACAAAGTCAGTCCTCCTATGAGAATCACACATTACTTCTCCCAGAGACTCTAAAAGCCAGAAGAGCCTGGATAGATTCACCGAAGACTAAGAGACCAGACTAATAAAGTTGGATTTTTGTTGACCCAAGGGCCTCCCTTCTTTTATCACATACAATATTATTAGATACTTCCTAAAATTGCCTTCAGAGCTTCTTTGAGGAAGCCTGAGGAGCTTAAGACCTCTGATAAAGTATTTTGTACAAAAGGACCTGCTTCCTTTTTCCTTATTTCTACTACAGCAGGATGGAGGCAAAGTTTTTTGCAAACTACTTTTAATAAGTAGCCCACATCATAGGTAATGGAAGAGAAAAGTTATTAGGATATGGGGGAAGAGGACCTGTTCAGCAATAGTTCTTCAGGAAGGAGCTTGTTTTTCTTTGGCAGCAGTTCAGGACAACAGCAAGCAGCAAACATGACTCCGGAGGGGATTTCACAGGGGAGGAAAGCAGGAGTGAGGTGGAAACATTGTGGCAGCGGCTGTGCAGACTCATGAGCTCCTGCTCAAGCTGCAACAAAGCACCCTGTGCTCTGAAGCACAGCAGCTTAGCCAGTTAGCTGGAGACCTGGCTCTCCCACTGCCCGCCTTACCTGGAATCCGCACAGAATACAAGAGGACAAACAACTGTGCCTAAGCCGAGCAGGCAGCGCAAAAGCGCCTGTGAAGGACCCGCAGATACCCACCACCTTAGTCAGCTTCATCAGAGCAGAGAGTCTAAA
Source organism: Rattus norvegicus (assembly GCF_021556685.1). Lineage (NCBI taxonomy): Eukaryota > Metazoa > Chordata > Mammalia > Rodentia > Muridae > Rattus > Rattus norvegicus. The sequence continues at coordinate 7,493,024 of NC_141548.1, read as the reverse complement.
GTCTTTTCCTCCTTCAAGCATGGCACCCCAGCCCATTTTCTTTCATTCCCTGCCTTTATTTTGATGGCTTCTACTTCCCTTCATAAGTTTGTCGTTTAGTTTCTTTTCTCTCTTTTTTGTTTCTTTGTTACTTTCTTTCTATCAACTAATATAAAGGACCAGCAATTTGATATTTCTAACCTAATATTTGTTGTGGTTTATGCCGTACATATTTGCATATTAAAACTCTTTTTTCTTGCATTTGCCACACTTTAATCGGACTCATTAGCTTAGCTCAATTTCGGTTCTTGGGTTTTCTGAGGTAAGTGAATGTTGGGGTGACCTCATTCCCAACTCCTGATCCTTGTGCCTCTAAAGTCAAATGCTTATGAATTTTCAAAGTTTTCTTTGCCAGTGGATATGTGTGTGTCTGTGCACATATGTGCCACAATATTGAGTCCATGTTTGTACCATGGGTCCCAGGTATTGAACTCAGATAATCATACTAGGGTAGCAAGTTCTTTTACCTGCTAAGGACCTTGCTGCTATTGCACATGTGTGTGTGTGTGTGTGTGTGTGTGTGTGTGTGTGTGTGTGTGTCTGTCTGTGTGTCTGTGTGTCTGTGTGTTTGTGTGTGTGTCTAATTTTCATATATGTATACACCATATATTGCGCCAATCTCTGCCTCTCAATACCATTGTCCTTCCTTTCCTCACCTCTTCTATCATTTCTTTTTATCCCTCTGGACAGTTTCTCGTTGACATCAATTTAAAATGTAGGAACACACACACGCCATTTCAAACCAAGTTAAAATGAAAAAATAAAAATATGCAGTCTTTTTGATCAGTACTCCTTAGCAATAGCTTTTCTTTGATTTTTTTATACATTTGATATATAATAATTAATGGGCAATCAGCTTGCAAATTTTCCTTAATGATTATATCCTTGGAATTTTCATAAATGTTAGTATACTATCTGTGGATAAAAATGTCAACTTTTAATTTCTACTAGTGACGGGCCTTAAATTATCACCTTCCTCCATTCTGACCACAGCAGTCTGCTGTCTATAAGGGTGATCACCACTTAATAAATAAAAGGGAAACAGAAGAGTGGTCTTGTTCTGACCCCTTCTACCCAAATGGTGTTACATGTTTGTCCTGAAGAAATGAGGATATGTTTTGCTAGGTATGGGGTGCCAGCTTGTGGAAGTGAGAATTTAGTGCACCTGAGTGATGTCTTCTCCCACAGTTGCCTTGGCTGGAGGAGACCTGAATCATCCCAGTCACAAGCACTCCTCTCTCGAAAGAAACCCAACCTCAGCTTTAAAGGAAATGGACACTTAATATCCAGTGAGATTCGTGCACATCCCTCACTCTGGCATAAGTCCAAAAGACTTTCAGAAAAATGAAAGGGCACTTAGCGCCATTAGAAAATTCATGCCAGAGTCTTCTGTCTAGTCCAATGGAACAATGCCTCGAAATACCCAGCTACAAGTTGTTAATCTATACGCCATGCCGTGAATCATCTAAGGTGATAGTATATTTCATAACGCCCTAGTAGGTACTTAATTGCTTTTTTGTGGATCTTTTGTGATTTTTCATGGTGGTGGTCCACTGTTACTTCAAGAGTTCAAGCAGGAGGGCAGAGGCAGGGAGTAGAACATCCTTGTTTACATAGATAGTTCCATGCTAAATACAAATAAAAAGATCTTGGATTACAAATACAAAACCCCAAATGAACATGTCATTGCAGATGTGTGTCCCTTCTGAGCGCACAGGGTAAGACCAAACTTTATCCTGCCAAGAGAACATTCATAAGAAAATTGCTGGAGACACCAGGCAGATTAGAATAGAAGTAATGGTGCCAGAGAGGTGGTTCCACAGTTAATACTAGCTACTCTTCCAGAGGTCCTGAGTTCAATTCCCAGCAACCACATAGTGGCTCACAACCATCTACAGTGAGATCTGGCGCCCTCTTCTGGTCTGCAAGCATGCATGCAGGCAGAATGCTCTATACGTCATAAATCTTAAACAAACTAAAATAAAAATAAATAGGTTTGGAAAGCTATGTGTATTATATATAAAAAGTGCAATTACATCTACTGCTATCCTGCATAGATATACAGGGGCCTGCAGCATCCTTCTATTTCTGATAGTTCACCCACCACTTCAATATCTGAGACCAGTGTCACTTATGAAATACTTCATTTAAGTTATAAATGTACCATTGTCATTCAAGCCTGGAAATATTAACTCTTTGAATGAATGTACAGAGAATTTTAGTCAGTATGTTGCCACAGGATCTGTCAGGGGTTGGAGAGATGCTTCACGGATTAAGAGTACCAATTGTTCTCCCAGAGATCCTGAGTTCAAATCCCAACAACCACATGGGTACTTACAGAACTCTGCAATGTGATCTGATACACTCTTCTGGTGTGTTTGAAGATAACTACAATGTACTCACAAGTAGATATTATATAGTAAAAAAAAGGAAAAATAGGACTTCTCAGTTTAATCTGGCAGACCTAAATGTCATGGACTTACTGGATGGAGCAGGGTGGGCTTGATCCTGTAGGAATGTACCCAAGCACTGAAATTGGCACTTTGAGTCACTATGCCCAGTTGTGAAGAGTCCTTTCATGGTTGTGGTGAGCAACTTTGCTTATCCTTTCCCATCAGCCAATTCTTTCTATATAAATGAGATCATTTCTGTAGTGTCTGGTTTCAGGTGAATTCTGATTGGCTCTGTGATTCTGACATTTTGTGGCTCCAGTTGACTAAAGAGGAAGCCATCCATGGTTTTCTAGGTCTCTGAGTGTTTTACCTCTTTTAAAAATATTAATCAATCATGTTTATTTAAAGTATTAACATCAGAAATTTTTAATGGGAATTATTTTAAAAAATCATTAAACAACCAAATCGATTTTCCTATTCTAGCCATATAAGCCAGCTGGACTTTGTAAGGAAAATGATCTAAAGCATCAGTGTCAAGGACTACAGAAAACTGCCACCCACAGGTAAACTGCCACAGTAAAGTGACTACAGCATGGTTCTGTCATTCATACCAGACAACCCAGAATAAATACCTTATAAAAAGAATTAAAATCTATCCAAACCACTTAAAATACTTAAATGCAGAAACCTTAATTTTCCTTCAGTTGGGCCAGAAACCACCACAGTCGCTATGGTCAGTGTTCCAGGGAGAACGAGTGGAAAGTTTAAGCTTAGGCCAACCAACATAGCCCTCGACTTTTCAAAGAAATCGTTTACTCAGGTATACTGTAAATAAGGACTGTGGCAACACAGGAAACAAAGGCAGTTGGCAAGTGAAACTTCTAGAAGCTCATGAAACTGCAGATGGAAAAGGAGAGACAGGTAGTGCCAGGTTCTCTGCAGTCGTTCGGTCGTGCAGGGTGTCAAACAATCGCTGCTTCCCACACCAGGATGTTAGCCCACAGGAGGGGCTGCCGGGACCTGTCCACTGTGAGGACTGGAGGGCTTTCCAGGAAGGCTGAAGCCTCTCAGGTTAGGAGGCCTCAGTAGAAAGAGGAGCACAGCGATCACCATCCAGGCCATCAAGATCACAGTGATGCTGATGCCACTGTCACCGGAGGGCCCTGGCAATTCCCGAAGGCATTCTGTGTTGGTACAATAGGCCCGGGACTGCCGGAGCAGATTGATGAGTATTCTCATAGTGCGTTCATGAGAGCAAATACATTCACAGGGATCAAATCCTCCTTCAGTCATGGTTGGTTACCAGCTTGATTTTACTCAACTCTTTAAAGCCACCCAAACAAGTGGTGGGTGGGGAGGGAGGTGGCCTGGAGTATTCTGGATGCAACTGTCGCTACTGCTGCTGCTGGCCGCCACCCTCCTCCCCTCCAGATTAGATAGGCCATGTCACTCTTAGCCACTAGACCCGGATCTGTGTTTTGCCTTTTGTATGGGTGGGTGGATCACGAGGTTGTCAAGTGTGGGCAGAATCTGGGAGACAGCTTTGCCTATCGAGGTTGGTGTTAGTCTTTGTATGGTTACCAGGAACCAATTCCAGATCCTCTGGAAGAACAATAAGTGATTTCAACTGCTGTGATATCTTCCCTGCCCCTTCCTCTATACTTTGATCTTTCTTTTTTTTTTTCTTTTTTTTTTTGTCTTTTCCGGAGCTGGGGACCCGAATCCAGGGCCTTGCGGTTTCTAGGCAAGCGTCTACAACTAAGCTAAATCCCCAACCCCTTACTTTGATCTTTCTGTAGTCTCTCTGACTCCATCTGCCATAATGAAAACTTCATCTCATAAAACACTGTGGACAATAGCTACTGTGAAAAATACCATAAGTTGACAGAGCCTCCATTTTCACATAAATATATAAACACATAAATACCTAAAGAAACACAGAGACACACATAAACACACGCACAGAACACACAAAGACACACAGAGACACACACAGCCCAAGTCATCATATTCTTTAGTAATTCTGTCCAGAGCCAAGTGGTTATAGGGATAGAAGAAAGTACAATTCCCAGCAATTTCAACTGAATATCATGCAATGCATATTTATGAAATGCATACTTCACAGTATTTTAGGATTCGAGTACATTATACTATCTATCCTTTATTTTCAAAAGTATCGAAAGTTATGAAGAGAATTCCAGCCTAGTATCAGACTTGTGTCCATCAGAATCAGAACAGTTTGCTGTTTGAAACTTTCTTTTATTACAACTGTTTCCTAATGTCACATAGGAAAACCGGCTTCAGCCAGAAATGCCTTTAGCTACCACATGCATCTGAATCTCACCCTGGGAAAACCATGAGAATCCATGAGAGAATGTGTGTGGCTCTTTGATGTCCAGCTTTCCTGTAGGTCTCTTCTGGCTTGCACGAACACCACTCCTTGATTCCTCCCTCTAAATGGCCGTGCAACCTTCTTGCCTTGCTCTGCTGCTGGTCACTGACAACTTGAGGAAGGTAAAAATTGCCTAGTGTGTTAGTGAAGCAGGCCTTTGAATGTCGCTCTGAGGGGTTTTGGGGAGAGAATCGACGTAAAGCAAACTCTGAATGGTGGTAACACCATAACTCTCAGGCCAGGTGCCTGCACTGAATGGCACAGAGAGGAAGCTAAGAGCTAGAATTTCCCTATTTCTGCTCCCTGCTCCACCCACATAGTAAGAGTCTCATTCACATCCTGCCAGCCAGTCCACTTCTACCAACTGCACCTCTCACGGCTACACTCACCCCTTCTAGGATGGAGTCTGTGCTTCCCGACTCTGAGCCAATGGAACCCTCCTTTCTTAAAATGCTTCTGTGACAGAATGGGAAACACGACCAGTGCAGTCACTGCTTCCTTCTGCCTTTTGCAGTCTCCTCCCGCCTGGTTCCCTCACAGCCTTCGCAGTCCAATGTGTTTATAAGAAAACAGGGTAAAGATGTCACCTTAATTCTCCTTTGACTTGTCTCTGGGAAGAGCCTTTTGCTACATCAGCCCAGATAGAAGAGTGAACGAGGAAAAAGAGAAGAGAAGACAGTAGATGGCCTAGGCAAGGGATAACTGAAGTTCTCCTTGTAACACAAGCTACTTCCCAAGATATTACCACTAATCCAGTTTCTGTGTCAATAGACCCCCAAAACCTAACCACCTATCATTAGAGCACATTTGCTGACAAAATTTTGTTGCAGTTAAATTTCTATTATATGTCTTTCAAAACACATCTAAAAGTGGAGTGGGCTTTTCCAGCTAGATTCATGACCTCCTCTCTCCCACACAGCACCCATACTCAAATCACCTGTGACATCTTGTTTCCTAAACACAGGTATGGCTGTCACTTTTACTTTTCTCCATGGGATAGTTTAGGTAGAGTGACCTGACCACACCTGCCCATCAATGATTGGCCTTCTAGCTTTAATGACTTCGGAAAATTTATGTTTGTTGATAATGGAAATCCTCCCACAGTATAAAGTCATTTGCTCCTGCTCTCAAACAGAGGAAAAGAAAGAGAGAGAAGGTCTGCCTGCTAGGCATAGTCAAGGTAGGTCAAGGCCTGTTGGCAGATTTTTCAGCCTGCTGAGGTATGGAACCTTAAGAGAAGGTGTACTTGAGGCTTAAATTTCTATTGACCTTGGTGGTTAAAAACGGAGTAGTTTGGGGGATGGGAACGAATGCATTGTTTATTTTAACAATTTGTTTCTGTCAGCTTGTGGTTATGCTTCCCAGAGTGCTATAGTAAAATAGGGCTTTGAGAAATGTGCTTGTTGTTTCCTTGTACCCACCAGCAGCCCTTTCATAGCTGTCTCTTTCCTCTTCTTTTGGCCTTTCCTCATCTGCCCCTCAGAGAACCTTTCCACTTCCTACCAGTCAGTCCACCAAAGTAGGGCCATGCCGTTTCAGGAAACTGGAATTTCTGAAAAGCCCATTGAATATGGAAAGCAATATACCCCAGGATATGTCCTGCAGCTCAGAGTAAGATGTTGCAAAAAGAGGATAACTGACTGATCTCCCACTTTGTGCTTTCAAAAAGAACAAATACTTCAAAACCATAGTTTCTTCCGCCTCTCCATTACAGAATCTGATTTCAGCCCTGCACACTGTGCTCTCCTGGATCCATGGATGGTAAGCTGCAGGTTCTGGAGATGCCAACCCCTCAGATGAATTCAATGTCTGCTCAACTCAGTCCATTCATTCACAGTTCCTGGAGTCATTGCGTCCACCGACCCAGACGCCCATCGCCGATCGAGAGTATTCCACGCAGCGGATCGAGTTCCAGCAAGCAGAAGGATCTTCAGTCACAGAGCACATTGCGGAACTTTCCTGACATGCTGGACAGAACTAAGAGGTTAGTGAGAAACAAGTTTGTGAAAAGGATCCTATGTCGCCATCTTCTGGGAAAATACAGAATTACATCCTATTACCTTTGGAGTCTGAGGCTTCCTTCTAGCCTCGAATGTGCCTCTGTTCAAGTCACAGATGCAGATATTCACAGCCAACCATTGGACTAAGCCTGGGGACCACAATGAAAGAGTTAGGGAAAAGCCTGAAGGAGATGAAGGGGATTGGAACCCAATATGAAGAACAACAATATCAATTAACTGGAGCCTTCAGAGTTCCTCGGGACTAAACTACCAACTAAAGAGGATATATGGTCCGGGCTATGGCTCCTGATACATATAGTGTAGAGCATGTGTAGCAACAACTGGCTCATCTGACATCTCTGGGATGGGAGGCAACTGGCCCTGTAGAAACTTGATGTCCCAGAGAAGGGGGATGCTAGAGGGGTGAAGAGGAAGTGGGTGGGTAGATGGAGGAGTGGCCTCTTAGAAACAAAGAGGATTGGGAGGGTATGGGGGTTCAAAGTGGAGAGACCAATGATGGGGATGACATTTGAAATGTAAACAAATAAAATGACTAGTGTATAATAGATGGTGACAGATGTCTCCATATGGACTAATATTCATTATCTGTAACAGGTTCATTGAAAGTCAAAACCCATAACTGTTGTGACTTACTTATTATTGAAATTTCACATAGATGAACACAATCAACATTTTAACTTCTCTCCTTGCACCCATAATAAATCATTAGTTACCTTTATAAAACAATTTAAAAAGCAATTAGGGTTTCTACTCTCTTAGGCTTCGATACAGCGCCTCATTTAACTCTCCCTCTCTATGTTCCCTCCATTGCTGCCCTCTCCCTGTCTCTTCACATTTCACATTCCTATCCCTGACAGTGTCCCTCAGCCATCCATGAGTGAACTTGTACTTCCCTAAATGAGGACAGTCTGGCCCACGTCCCTAGACCCTCACACTAAACTGATCATACAGTCACACAGATTGAAGAATCAACAGCTAACACCCACACCCACATTTCAGTGAATATGTATCCCATTTGTCTCTTTCAGTCTGGATTGCCTCATCCAGAATGACTTTTACTAGATCCATTCATTGTCCTGCATAGTGCATGCTTCCTTTTTGCCTTTTGTAATTGTTAAGCAGCAATGCAGTCTGTAAATGCACCACGTTTTCTTTATGCATTCATCCGTTAAGGGACAACTTAAATATTTCCAAATTCTAAGCATTATAAATGAGCTTCACTGAACATGGTTGAGCAAGGGTCTGTATTCTAGGATAAATCAACATCTGGACATGAGACCTGGAGTTGTATCTTAAGGTACAACAATTTTCACCTTCCTGAAGAACCATCATACTGATCTCCGAAGTTGCTGTAGAAGTTTGCCTTTCCACCAGGAGAGTATGAATGTTCCCCTTGCTCCAGAACCCAGTCAGCTTGAGTTGTCACATGTGTTATTAAACTTAGTCATACTGACAAGTGTGAAAAGTGATCTCAGAGTAATTTTGATTTGCATTTGCGTGATGTAGAAGGATGATGAATATTTCTTATGAATTTCTGTCATTTGAGTTTCTTTTATTATGAATGTTATGCTTAGATATGTAGCACTTTTTAATTATTTTCCTTCATATACAGTGTTTTAGTTTTTCCAATATATATTTATATTAGCCTGTTGGGCCCTACCTTGGAGTGTTTCCCTTCCCCCTTGCTGTGCCTTTCAGCCTACTATGGACAGAAGTTGTTTACACCCTTGGCAGCTTCTCTCGGTCCCTGATTTGGGGCCAGGACCTTCCATGGCACCCATTCCTCTTGCTGAGCCTTTCAGCTTCTTATTGTTAAGAAGTTGTTTGCGCCCCTGTGTTGGGGCCGGGACTTGCCACGATGCAGATTTTTCCTGTTTTCCTATTTTCCTGGTTGGGGTTTTCACCTGCTTTATTGTTTTTCCACGGCTTTTGCCTCTGGTATATAAGGAGATCTCAGTAAAGCGTGGACAGCCTTCTTTTAACACGAATGACCCGAGTGTGTGTTTCTTCTTAACTCTTATAGGCCTATGCCCGGTTCTGAGTGTCCTGATGACACAGGCATCATCAAATGGAGGTCCCACCAAGATTGGAAAAGAGAGGACAACCTGACGAGATGGTCCCAGGAAGCCGGCCAGTGAAGGAGGGACGTATTGGGGAAAATGGGCCAGGAAAGGTCCCAGTAAGCAGGATACAGAAGCACCGTGGGCATTGAAAGCACGTGCAAAGAAAAATAAAGATTTGGGGTACTGGTGAGTAAACCTTGTAAAAAGGGACAAGGTAATAATGGTCAAATGTTTTTGTGTACGTGTTCTTTTAGAGTTATGCTAAAATCTAGAGAAGCAAAGTTAATTCTCATCGATGCTTTTAGTCTTTGGACCCTGATTAGAGACAGTTTACACCCTAGACAAGAGAGAAAATGGTTTGAGAAAAACATTCCTCCCAGACTCTCCACAGATGCTTTGGCAAAAGAAGGAAAGTGAGATTAAGCTTTTTAAGAGCTCTCCTAGGGACATCCTGCCTCCTTGCTGGCTTCTATTGGAGAAGTGCTCATTTCTGGTTCTGGGTCCTTTAGGTAGGATATCTGGGTCCCTTTGGTGGGACACCATCTAGCTCCTTCTCTCTATGTCTATTGTCTGTCCTTGTTGCACCAAGCTGTCCATGGATGTCAATGTATGTCTGGGTTGTGCTTCTTGTTGCTTGAATGTTTTGTGTTTCATGTTTAAAAGAAAAAATGGTGAAAACTTTAAATGCTGGTTGATTTCCCCCTTGATTTAGTTTTAAGTCCTTTCAAGAAAGGAACAAATAAATAAAACAGTTTCAATTGACCTTTGGAGCCCAGCATCCTAGATAACTGGTTATCTCTGGTGTTAACTGCCATGTGTGTCTCTGACTGAATCCTGCCTCAATGGAGGAATGTAGCTAGGAGCCTAGGTCTGTCCACTGGGGAAGCTCCCCAGGGGGCTGGCTCAATGTCTACACTAGCTGGCCTTAAAGGTGCCAGCAGCTTCAAAGCTTCTATGGTAATGGAGCTGTTAGCTGTTTCTCTTAGAGAAATCTTTGACTGTGATATTTGGAATCAACAGGTAACAAGGTGCTTCTTTTAAAATGACAGCTAAAGAAGTAAAAATGGTGTTTGATCTAAGTACTAAAGATATGTGTAGTCACTTCATTTTTTTCTGTTTGGTTTTAAATGTATAATAAGCTTTACATGTCTTGGCTATAGGTGACTGGCTTTTAAGTTATTGGGTATGGTTGAAAATTTGTAATATTTGTAATAGAATGTTGGCTTAAAAAAGGAGTCATTCGAGAAAACACGTGGCATGTGCCAACCCAGGGAAACAGGTCTAGATTGGGATAATATTTTAATATAACTCTTATCATGGAAACCGGACTTGTAAAAGAATTTAGGGCAATGTCTCTTTGGTGAGGTATTAGAGCCTGCAATATCGATCCTTCATATGCAAGGCTTGGCCGTCATACTTTATAGCATGAGGAATGGACTTGGTGTTTTGGAGAGACTGGATTTTGGAGGATAGTTTGGTGGAGGGTGAGTTTTGCTTTCCAAAGTTATGGCAGTGCTCTGATGTTACAAGGGAAACTTGAAGATTGTGGCTAATGATTGCCAGTGTTACATTGACTACAGTTTACAGTCTGATCACAGACAGACCTCGGGATTCTAACTCACACATATCTGTGCTTAAGAAAAAATCAAACAGGTGTAGATTGTCACAAGGGTTGATGAGGCTATGGAACTTATAAGAGCATGACAGCCTGCTTCCTCCAACTGCTATTTCAAGAAATACATATAGAATTATTATAGATTTAAAAGATTGGTCTTTTTTTCTTTTCTTTTCTTTTTTTTTTTTTTTTTTTTTTTGGTGCTGGGGACCGACCCGGGGCCTTGCTCTACCACTGAGCTAAATTCCCAACCCCTAAGAGATTGTTTTTATACTGTTTCTTGCACTCTTGGGTTGTTGTGAAATATTTCATTTCTTGTGTTTCCTTGGGTTTTGTTTGACTTGACCATACATTTGTATGCCTTTTTGAAAGAAAAATGTACTAATTTTTATTTATTTTGGTGAATTGTTCTTTGGATGACTTTTGTCTGTGGTTCCTCTGAATGCAGTTCCAACGGTGGCCAGAGAGACACCAGATACTGAGTTATAAATGATGGTTAAGCACCCTGTAGGTCCTCAGAGTGAAGCCAGCAGGTTGCCCAGGTTGAACTCCAATTCTAGCTCCCAGTGCACCATGATGTGCTACAGCTTCTCTGCTTCCTCCTGCTCTTCCTTGGCCAGCAGCACCTCTGCATTCTGCCCCTCCATGGCTCTCGCTTGGGTCTCAGTTCCTCCCTCACTTTTGGGGATTTTAACTTTAAGAATGGACAGAAAGTTTACAATTTGATGTTTGCTCTATACCTGAGAAGCTTTTTTGCCAGGAAAAGGGAGTTTCCATTGCACAAAATGGGTTTTTTCAGGAAAAAACATGGGTGAATATATTGAAACCATGACCCCTCTCAAGGCACAATCCATGAAACAACAGGTCCAGCTTGCATACATTTAAAGGAGTAGGAAAAAATATTGGCCTCTAGGGAACAGTAAAAATTGTGGCAAATGGATTATATGTCACATGCACGGACCCTGGATTTATACATTTCAGGAAGAAGAATATCCCTCATCCACGGTCTTTAGATCTTTGGCTGTTAACCAAGATGTTCTATCCATTTCAAGGCCTGATACAACTCTCCCTCTCCTCAGCAACTGAGTTGTAATGAAGGAGTGAGAACTCTGAAGCTCTGGAAGGAGAGTGAGCGAATGGGTGTTCCCTGGCTCAAAAGTGAGTCTCTGGAAAAGCCACTGCAGAAACTGGTCAGTCTGGGTGGAGGTAGTTAGCAAGTAAGCTATGGCATTTCCCAGTGACATCACCGGTAGTGTCTTCCTTGGAAATTCTCTTGTATCCAGGAGACACTAGAATGTTCTGTGATGTCAGCAGTGTTGTGGTGACACCAACTGCCTGAGCGATTTCCCTTCATTTCCTAATGGGTTCCCGAGGAGGCATGTTCTCCAGGATCCTCAGTCTCTTTCGGAGGGACAATCATATCCATGCAGGCACCAGACCAAGGCAGAGGGAGGCTAGCCTTCCATCATGTTGGAGAAGAAGACGAATGGAAAGGTCCTTGAGGAGGTCAAGTGAGTACTGGGCAGGGCAAGGGGAGCTCCCTGGAGGAGGTTGGCTTGTGTTGGTCCTTCCAGGAGTAGGACGTATGATTTAGAGCCTCAGTCTTCCTAATGGCTGACCAGACACAATAATTTCTGATCATTAGTTTGACAGAAAACCAAGAACTGTTATATGTCAAGGGGCTTTCCTTGGATCTCTTTAGTGTCCTGGGCAGTGTCAAAGAATACCAGGATGAGCCTTTATAAGAATAACAAAGTGTCTCTTCCAGGATCGGCTGTTGAAACACTTCATTCTCAGCAGTGTCCTGTAGATTACTTGGGTAATTGATGCCAAGAGGGATACTCTCCTGGTCATATATCAAGGTCTCAGTTACTTTGTCCTTGAACACACATGATTAGGGATTCAAGATGTTAAGCAGTTTGAACTCAAGGACTTACCTGCCTCACATCAGACATTAGCTGAGAAGGTCCTCCAATTCTTCTTGTTTAGGCCAGCTTTAGAATTTCAGTGACAGAGGAATGGATTTAGGAGGTGTGGTCTATATCTATGATGGCATATGTCATCATATGGCTCTGACGGTGGGAACAGGGAACTAGCTGAGTTCAGCTTAAAGATAGCTTTCTTGCTCTGTCAGGGATTCACTGTATCTGTAGAACTGTTCATCCTCAGACTTTTGTTTAGAGTAAGCATAGTTTTTCTTGACACTGTGTCCACATATATGCCTGTTTACTGGTATTTATCTACCTACAGAGTTTGATCAGAAGGCATCGTCCCAACCCTCCACGACACCTGTTGAAGAGGAGAGAATGAAGCGTTTGGAGAACATCAAAATTGCTCTCCAGAAGATGCAGAAGGAGAGAGATGAACTCAGGAGTATCCTGGCCGATTACCCGGGAAAGAATTTAAATGACAGGTAGTCACAATGCAAGTTCTGTTAAATCCACATTTCCTCACATCACAGTAGGCTACAACTCCAGGGTGTCCTCATGGTCAAAATCACTTTCCTGATTGCATCAGAATGTGAAGTTCAGATGGGAATGGGATGGTGGCACAGGCTATTTTAATTCCTACAAACGTAAATCATAGCCTGTGTCCTGATTGAATCACAGTCTGGGAGTGAGGGTAGTAGTGTGTGAGCTCTCATTGTGTGGTTTAAGGAGACTGGACAGGTGTTGGCTTGTGGGAATTTCTAGGTGCTCTGATTATGAGCAATCATTGTTGTAATTGACGTGGAGGTGCTTTGGGTTCAATAGGTCCTGTGAAGGGCTGGAGGGACCCAATCCCACTTGCTACCTCACAGTGTGTGACTGGACTGACAACAGGGGATCATTGGTTTTCTCTGATTTTATTCATTGTATTTGGAGATAATGCCACAGCCTTGTATTTAATTGGCATTCTAATTGTATTTGAGAGAGAGAGAGAGAGAGAGAGAGAGAGAGAGAGAGAGAGAGAGAGTGTTTTGTGTGAGTTTGTGTGTGTGTATGCATGTGTGAGTGTGTTTGTGTGTATCACTTAAGATCTGGGTATTCTATGTTCTGATTTGGCCTGAGAATTATCCTGTGTCAATTTCCATGGCATGATAATGATGAGGGTGAGAGCCTCACTGTGAGCAGTAGAACATTTCACATCTGCTCAGGTGGACGCACATGGGAATCTCCTGGTGCGTGTTATAAATTCTTTTCCCTGTAAATACTGTTCATGTTCCTTTGGGTTTTCATGTAGCAATAGATTCTATGATTGAGAATTGTTACCTAAGAACAGGAGAATAGTCTTCATGGGCTTAAGTTGGAGCCTGGATTGTGACACAGGGTCCTCGAATGTTCTTGGCAAGCTAGTCTATTCCTTCAAACCCCCTCAGGGAGCTCAAGCAAATCAGCTCCCTCCTTCTGTTTCCTGGCACTGCTGTCTCCGTGTTCACAATAATAAACTTAATAAATATCAAATGACCCAGTACCAAGAAGCAAGGGCGTGGCATGTCCTAGGCTGGGGTAGTTCAGGATTCAGTCTGAATTCATGTAATTCTTGAATCCTTCATTCATAATGTTATTTCATCCTTGGACCATGCCTTACCACAGGAACAACTTTGAGTCTGAAATGCTCACGATGCAGCACCAGGAAGTGATGACCGACATGAAGAAAATGAGCGAGCAGGTCAATAGAGCTTTGGTCAAATGTACACACCTCACACTGGAAAATGACTGGTACTGGTGAGTAACTTACAAGGTTGTGACCCCAGCACAGGGCACAGCATGTGTCAGCCCATTCTTATCTTTGAAGTAAAGTGAGGATCAGGCTTTTTAGTGTTTGAAGCAGACCAGGAAGCCTGTGTCTAAGGAAGGCTCTAGGACACACAGGACACAGAAAGATTGCCCTCAAGCGACATTCTAATAAAATGGACAAATAAGCACACATGGGGATTAAGTCCTCTTCTGGGAAAAACTTGAATCAATGGTGTCAGGTTTTTGAGAAGTGCCCTGAGTCTTCTGGAATGTGGCTCTTTTCTCCATTTGACCTGTCTCTAGGTCATGCTCCATGGCTACTGTGGACTTGGACTATAATCTGGGACTCTCTTCAGATCAGGACCCTAGAAGGAGTAATGGACTTGGAGACGTGGGAGGAAGTTGGAGACTGGCTGGGATTCACCATTTTTTCTTTGTGTCTCAGCCGCAGCTTCTGCCCCCTCCTAACTGAGTTGTTTGAGCTGAAGAACAATGCCCAGAGAGCACGGCATGAGAACAGGGAGCTTCTATGGGAACAGATTGCACTGGAAGAGTCTATTAAGGAAACAACAAGGTTCTGTGGGGAAGCCAGTATGAAAATCCGTGTAACAAGCAGCCTCAGGTAGGATGAATGAAGCATCAAGGGCAGGTTTTCCTGATATCTAAGCATAAACCAAGTCAAACCAGTTTAACCTTTCTCCACCTTATCCAGACACTCTCCTAGGTCTCATCCAGTTGTTCATCTCTTTGAACATTTACAAAACTTTCTGTGATGTTAGCTTCATGCAAGAAACTGGAGGATTGACAACCAAATCCTCCTGCTCAACTAGAAAATGCATTTCCTTAAGGGGGATCTGTTGATCACACACTGCACACTTACATGCCATTATGCTAGAGGGATGCCATGAGGTAGCCGTCTTTGTAGTGCACAGAACTGATTAGAGTTCAGTTCAATTGCCAAAAGAATGGCTCTCATTGTCAATTATGATGGGGCTTGTGGACTTTCTCTCCTTTTCCCCGTACATTGAAAATGGTCCCTTCTGCCTGTCCAATACGTGGTTTCTAGTGACAGAGCTTGAGTAGCAGTTTGTCCGTCCTGTTTTATGTCAGTGTTTTAGTGTTCTTTCCTGTGGCTTATGTCCTGGAGCTGACTGGATGAACAGGGATGTAGGAAAGACTTCTCTCAGGGTGAGGGTTTGTGTGAGATATGTGAGGATTAGAGGGATATTTTTGTCCAGCTCTCTCAACCTAGTGTGCCCAAGAAGTGCATTCTCTACACAGGTTTACTCTATAAGGGATGGAGAGCAGTGTCTAAGCTCTCACTTGACACATTTCCTTTGCCTAATATGTATTCAACAACTGTTCCTCCAGCAGGATGGCCTCCCCATTCTTTTCTGCTTCTCACTTATGATTTCTGTTCTCTCTCTCTCTCTCTCTCTCTCTCTCTCTCTCTCTCTCTCTCTCTCCCTCTCTCCCTCTCTCCCTCTCTCCCTCTCTCCATCTCTCTCTGACTCTGTGTGTGTGGGGGGGTGTTTTTTGTGTGTTTGTGGGTACATATATGTGTGATCATGTTTATGACTATGGTGCATATTGTACTTTGGAAGTTGTTTGTTTTAATTGTTTGTGATATGGGGGTCTTATATATATAAGTGTGTGTATATGTGTGCTTTTTCACATGTGTGTGTGAAGTCATCAATTTTCTGAACACAGACATATATATATATATTTATATATATTGTATAAGTCTATATGTGCATATTTAGAAACATGTAAAAGTATACACACACACACACACACACACACACACACACACACCACAAACACTCTGAGAGAGAAAGAAGAAGAGAAAACATAATCTTAATGGGGTCTTGATCACTATTCAAACTATTTACACTGGGAAAACTATTCATACACATTGATATTACTTGGAGAAAACTTGAATAGGGTACAGGGATGTGAGGAGAGGCTGCTGTGTGAAATCTATATACCTCAGTGTCGAAACTGATGACTCAGAGCTCTTCTGCCTTCTTTGCTCTCGGTGTATAGTAACACTGGAAGGTCATGTGGCTTGTTGTGTCTTCTCAACATCCTGGTTATGTTAATCGTTACCTGCCACCACTTTCTTTCCAGATTGGCCTAAACTTGGTTGAATATACCTTGGCTTTGGAGTTTGGCCTGGAATTTGTTAATTGAAAGATTAATTTGCTTAGAGTTGAATCTGCAAGCAGAAGATGTCCAGGAGTTATGCTGAGGTGGAATCACATCTTTGCCTCAGACAGAACCTTAGGCTCAAAATCGTCCAAAGCACTCACCCTGTGTTGTGTTGTGGCAATCTTAACCATTGTTATTCAAAATCATTTGATCTGAGTGAAAATCAGAAAAAATTTTCACTCATCTGTAAGGAGGGTTTAGAACAGTGATGACCCTCAGACATTCCTGGAGGTGTCAAATGGGTAGCCCTGTGAGAAGCTGTGTACAACTCTTGTGAAAGTTCAACCTTTTGACACAGCGATTCCAGAATAAGAAGTAGGTGTGAGCAGAGAAACTGTGGCACATTAGTGTTTAGTGGTTCACCTCAGAGCAGCCATGAAGCAAAATTACCCAGATGTCCATCAGTCAGAAAGTGAAAAGGTACAATGTTGTCCAGCCCTTCCATGGACTGCGGCTGAGTTTGATTATACCTGCCAGCATTTGGCTTTGAATTAGCCTTCTCTTACTCGAATTATATCTGATAGCATCCCAGTCCAAGTTTTACCTTGGATTGTGGTTATGGAGATTTCCTAGCTGTTTGTGCTGGTAGTTTGTTTCCCCTGTCAGGTACTGTATGGTAAAGGGACCTCATATT
This sequence comes from Rattus norvegicus, assembly GCF_021556685.1. Taxonomy (NCBI): domain Eukaryota; kingdom Metazoa; phylum Chordata; class Mammalia; order Rodentia; family Muridae; genus Rattus; species Rattus norvegicus. Next base: position 7,475,937 of record NC_141548.1, on the reverse strand, counting down.
GAAAAATGCAGCTCACTTTGCATGCACTGGGAAACAGTGAGCAGAGGACTGAAGAGGCTCACCTGCCCCCACCCAGTGCTCTGTTTCCTGAAATCAGCCTCCTGTGCACGGCCTTGTGACCTTGCTAAGCAGGCTTGGCTAACAGCCTAGATGTCACATTTCTAATTTCTGATTTTCAGGGGAATACACTTTATTGGCTGAGCTGTCTTTAGGCTATGCTCACTGTGTACTTACTCCACTCCAGGTTTTTTTTTCTTATGCCACAATAGTAGACTGGGTGATCCCTTCTATTACCATTAACTGGGAAACTAACCACATTCTGCAAAATACTCTGCTTGTATATGTGAACAAATATATTTGGGTGAGTTCAAAAGTGTGTATGTCTGGGTGTCTGTCTGTCTGTGTCTGTATACATGTATGTCTCCATGGACAATATAATCTTCTAATGACCTGGATGAGGAGAGAATGGAGGAAAGTCTGCAGGACCCCCTGAATCAGCAAAAACTGGTCACTGAGCAAAAGGCCTTGTCTGAGAAGATGCAGCATCATTTCGGTGTCACTGAGAGGATTTGAAAGCACAGGATGAGAGGACCCAAGTAGATTCCCTGTACTTATAAACTGTCTTATTGGGTGTGTGACTTTCTCCATAGTTCTCAGCACCTGTCACGTAGGAGCATCTCAGAATATTTTTCTTGTCCATTTTAAAAGAAATTCCGTCCATGAAGTGTATGTGATCCATAGAGATTCTGGCTATTGTGTACTGATCCCTCCAGTCTGTGCTCTCTTGTATTATCTGAGCCCAGTGCCTTTAGGTCTCCCCACAAATAGTTTTACGATACACATAAACAAAGGAGTGGTATAGTTTATTTTCTGCATGAGTATCTCCTTTGGACTTCAATGCCTACCCTCGGCAAGATTTCCATGCAGCATATTCTTGCCAAGTATAATATCACTTCAGTGTGCATGTACTTCTTGAGATATTGTTTCTCTGGGTCTTTGCAGATATTGAGGTTGCCATGTGGACCCCAGGCATATTCCTGCACTGGAGGAATAATAATAGTCTTCATTTCAGTGATGGCCGGGCTTCCAAGGCCTTCCTATTTTTTCTAGTTTGTTCATATCTCTCCTCATCTGACATTGAGACATTGCTACATGATATTAAAATATAATGTATATGTATGATTGGAATTATCTGCTGTTCACTGTTTAATTTTTAGCAGTTTTAAAAGCTGGGAAAATATGCAGTCCTGTGGGATCTCTTACCCTTCTCTCTTGGGCATGAGAGAATGACCTCAGATGAAAGATCATCCTGGATTATCCTGCTGAATTGTGCTGCTGTGTATGGGATAAGTGACATGGCAGGTTCTCACCAGGCCTTTTCCACCCCTAGGTCTGAACACTGCAGCAGAAGCTTTCCCAGGGCACAGAGCAGGATTACAGCTCTCAGAGACAGAACTGTCCACCAGGAGCACTGAGGGTGCAAAGATTGACACCACCTCCCACATCTCAGTCCTTGTAACCATACCAATCTTGGGCTAAATTTGAAAGACCTTGAGATGTGGCCTGGAACACGCCTCACGTTTAACCTTTTGACGACTTGTCCATCAACAACCAACCACTCCGAGTGAGGCAGGTCTACATTCATCTTGGAGATTTTTACCATCTTACCTGCCGTTCTGCTGTGTTTGCAAGGCCAGCAACAGGCTGGAGTTATATGTTGAAGAATCAGCAGGAATTGAATGCTGACTAATTTACTTGTTATATTTGTTTTTAGTTTGAAGTTTGGTTTTATGCATTTGGTTTTATTTGTTTACGTTTGAAGTTTTGTTATTTATTTGTTAACTTTAGTTTTTTAATTAATATGCTATATTCTTAAGGCTATATACATTGAACTCATTGACTCCCAACTTTAAAATGTTCTTGAATAAATTAATTTTTGCTAATAAATAACAATGTGACCTTTAACCCTCACTCACAAGACCGTCCTGAGTCATGTGTGGTTCTTCCTCCTGTAACAGCACAAGTGTAAGGCAACAGTGGTGTTCTGCAAGTCTCATGCAGCTTAGGCTTCACCATCAGTTCACAGCCAGCCAGAACTGCACAGGAAACTGTGCTCTTGATGTAGACAGTGTATCGTGCTCTGTGGATCCCACATACATGACGAAAATTATCCTTGCTTTATCCTTGTGCTCACAAATTTAGCTTCCTTTATAATGACAAACAAAGGAGAAACACAAGTATTTCTCTAATACATTAGAGGAAATAAAAACATTCAGTATAGGAATATAAAAAACGATCAGGACACACAGAGCTGTATGCCTCTGCATTCCTTATAATAAAGCATCGGTTATAACTGCACATTTATTGAATTCCAGCAATTTTGGAGGAACGATATTTTTAAATTTTTTATTAGATATATTTCTTTACTTACATTTCAAACTTTATTCCCCATCCTTGTTTCCTTCTTTAAGCCCCCATTCCCTTCCCTCTCCCTTCCCCATATGTGTATCCCCCTATACATCCCCCTTATTGTTCACCACTATTCCCCTGCACTGCCCCTGGAACATTTTCTTTATTGTTTTGTTGGTTTGTTTGTTGTTATTCTTTTTCTCCCATTTTTATTAAATTGGGCATTTCTTATTTACATTTCAAATGTTATTCCTTTTCCTGGTTTCCTGTCCATCAGCCCCCTAACCCCTCCCCTTCCCGTTCTAAATGGGTGTCCCCTCCCTGTCCAACCCCCATTACTGCCCTCTCCAACATTCCCTACGCTGGGGGTTCAACCTTGGTAGTACCAAGGGCTTCCCCTTCCACTGTTGCCCCAACAATATTATTTACTGCTACCTACGCAGGGTCAGTCCATGTGTAGTCTTTGGGCAGTGGTTTGGTCCCTGGAAGCTCTGGTTGGTTCTTATGGGCTTGCAAACCCCTTCAGCTCCTTCAGTCCTTTCCCTAATTCCTCCAATGGGTGTCCCGTTCTCAGTTCAGTGGTTCGCTTCAGGCATTTGACTCTGTATTTGACATGTTCTGGCTGTGTCTTTCAGGAGAGATCTATATCCGGTTCATGTCAGCATGCACTTCTTAGCTTCATCCATCTTATCTAGTTTTGGTGGATATATATCCATATCTAATTCTATATCTATATCTATATCTATATCTATATCTATATCTATATCTATATCTATATCTATATATCTATACCTATATATCTATATCTATATATCTATATCTATATATCTATATCTATATCTATCTATCTATCATCTATCTATCTATCTATCCATCTATCTATCTATATGGACCACATGTGGGGCAGGCTCTGAATGGCCGTTCCTTCATTCTCTGCCCTAAAATTTTCCTCCCTATCCCCTCATGTGAATATTTTTGTTCCCCCGTTAAAGAAGGAGTGAAGCATCCACATTTTCGTCATCCTTCTTGAGTTTCATGTGGTTTGTGCCTTAGATCTTGTGTATTTCGAGTATAACTAAGAGGCGAGGATGCAAAAGAATCAAATGAATAGCTTGAGGCCAGAGGTTAGTGGTGAACACCAGAGGGAAAGATCATTCTTCCAGAAAGAATTGGCAGGTTTCTGGTAACTCAGCTTTACCAGACTACTTGTCTTGGGTCCACAGAACTCTCTGAGTTGCCAACACCAAGGTATGTTACGCCTACATACACTGGACAGTGTAGAAGGAGATGTCAAAGCCAGATGTCACATTTACACCTATGTAAATAAAAAACAGAGATCATTTACCCAGAGAGGATTGCATACAGGTAGCCAACGCTATGATAAATTATGGGAACCTGAATTAACTGACACATGGCCTCCTAGAGTCAGATAAAAGTACCTGCTTGTTTTTATTGATACCCTTTCTGGGTGAGTAGAAGCTCACTACATCGGACTGAAACTGATCATAGAGCAACTAGAAAGCTCTGCTAGGAACTTTCCTCCTAATTTTGCCACTGACTAGGAATGCTGTCCTATAATAGCCCAGCTCTCACGGCCAAAGCCTATGAATAACAGTCAAAGATGTATGAGTAGTTTGGAGTCTTTGTTGTGCAGAATTCTGGGCAGGTGGAAATAATGAACAAGACATTAAAGGAGACACTAAGAAAACTCTCATTAGAGTCCAAGAAAGGTGGAAAGGCTCTTTTCTTATTTTGGGCCTGCTGTACTCCATACAAGGAGGGATTGAACCCTATAATATTATGTTTAGAATACACGCCCCATTGCTTCTAAGTCTTAGAGATCAGCACTTGGCAGAATTCTTCAACTATTTTATTCTTGAAATCCTGTCTGTCCAGTTCTCCGTAAAGTCTATTACTTTGACTATCAGAGAGACCCAGTGAACCTCTAAATCTATCTACAATATCCCCTAATTTGGACCTGGTGGTAGTGGGCAAGGAAAGGACAATGAAAGCAATTTGCAATGAACTTACGTGGTGATGTTTGACACTCTTACAGTTATGAGGTTAGGTGGAATTTTAACATGGATTCCTCACAACTAGGTCAAGAACGTAGAAGCCACAGATGACAAGGCCAAATAGACTCCCTCCAGAACTTCTGGACCTATTGAAGTTGAGCTTTCACCTGACCTCAAGCCCTTCCACTCCCTGCCCAACCTCCTGGATCTTACATTTGGCATGAATACAGGGTCATGGTCCAAACTCTAACACCGTCAGGCCTGGCCCTGGGACCTCAGGAAGGTGGACACTAGAGAAGTGACGTCTAATGGAACTGCAGAGGACCAATCTCCGTCCACGTTGTCCTTTGCTCACTGATATCTGGTTATTTTTTTGAGAAAGGATTTGGAAGTTTATCATCTGAAGTAGGTGCACAACATTTACAGTTTTATATTCACTGTATAACTGGGTTCACTATGTTACCAAGATCATTGCAAGAGAGGGATGCAAAACAGAGACTTTGTGAGTACACATCCATGAATATATGTAAAGAAAGACACCTTGGAAGGAATGCACAATAAGAAAATGAAATCCAATATCCAATAAATTAAAGGTCTGGAGGGAAATAATGCCTTTTGGGAAACAGGAAAACCTAGGAAATTGGAATGTATGTCACAGGAATGGATCTGGGAATAAAATTATCATGCAGAAGAATCTTCCACCCCATGTCCCGTGATCTTTCTCCCCATGCCAAGCCCCTGACGCAATCTGCCCTTTCAGAGCAGGTAACTACTAATGGAGCAAAGAGAAATCTCTAGCTTTAGAGGGAGGAGATATGGAAAGGGTTCCATTGTGTCACTGGAGAGCCTCCTGGAGATGGCACCTCAGAATCTGGTCACCATAAGGAAAGCTGGTTAGCAGGAGGCCCTGGCAGTTCCCAGTGACGTCACCCAAATGCTCTCCTGCAACCTGGCCTTCTAGACAGAGTAGCGTAAACTGCAATAAAAGGATACAATTGAAAGTAAAACTTGTAGGAAATGCCCTGGCTTATCTACATTGTCACTGTGAACTGTGACATTGCTCTCTTGGCTTCTGTGGCCAGACATGAGGGCTCTGAAGCTATGCTGCCTCCTGTGAACTGTGAATGAGCTTGTGTCACATGAAGCATGTGAATGGAGTGAGAAGACAGTAGGAGGACATTGTGACACTGCCCTCCCAATGGAGACATGGAAGTGTTGACAATCACAGTGGGTGAGTCTCAAGCTGCACTTTGAGACCCAGCCAGGCTACGTTTCACCTGTCAGCTCACTTCCTGCACATCCACCACAGGCCAAGGGCAGGCTCCGATGAAGCTCTGTTGAAGACAGGCGCTGTCCATTGTGAGCTGCGTCTCAGGGTATGCGGAAGACCATTCAGCCTCCTGTGATGTGGGAGATCAGAGTAGTAAGAGGCAGGCAAAGGGGACAGTTCTGTGTTAGTTCTTCTTGGCTACCATAACTACATCTTCCAGGCTAAGGATTTGCTCATGGGAGTCTGCTGTGTCACATGTGTAAAGGCCAAGCTGTCTGAAGTCTCAATAACACAACTGGCTCCAGGCTGCTTTCTCAGTCACTGGGATTTACACGCAGTCCTTCGTACCTTGTCTTCTAGAACCACACATTCTTTTCTGCCTTCATATGGACAAGGCATATTTTCTCACTCTCTCTTACTAGAGACCAGTAGGAACACATATATTGGACAGCCATGCTTATTGTCTAAACTGCTGGCGTCCATGTACAGCATTAGTGGGTACAGCATCATATCTCAGCATCTCTTACTGTAAGGGTTGGAGCAGAACTCCCACATCTCATCCTCCGTGACGATGTAGATTAGACCCATCAGATTAAATAAAGAATTGAAAAACTCTCCTGGGGGTGAGGTGGTAAGGAAATCATGTTGCCGTCCCATAAATGCACTGCTATGAGCAAGCTTCAGAAGCCTGGGGGGATGCAGCCTGCAGCAGAGACCACAGGTCTGTGGTGGAGAATGATTCAGTTCAAAACTGGAAAGGGAGAAGGATGGTTGATATTGTTCCAGTAGATCTCACTGCCTCTAAAAAGAGTTTCTTCCAGATCAGTGAATGGTTCTTGTAAAGCAGCTCCTGGACTGGACTACTGAGACCAACCATGAGCCCTCCAGACTGGTGCTTTCCAACCAACAGACAAAAGTATCCACTCTACGAATGATACACAGATATCTACACAGAATACCAGGATGGATACAGAGTTTCTTCAGTTCCATGAATGAGGGATTCAGCAGGTGAGATGGCAGCAGATAAAGGTGATTGTTGCCAACTCCCCACACCTGAGCTCCTTCCTAGGACCTACATGATTGAAGGAAAGAACAAACCTCTCACAACTTGTCCTCAGATTTTTATGTAGTTGGGTTTTTCCAGATCTTGGTCCACAGAAGCAAAGACATCAGGTTTTCCAATTCCATTTGACACGGGACCAGCACCTTCAACCGAATGTTCCTTCCTGGAAAGCTGCAGCCTGTCGGCGTGGCTCAGTGGTTTGTGAACTGCAAGTGTCCGTCTGGGAAGGTGGTCGTGTTAATCCAGCCCACCTGCCCCTATTGCAGAAAGACCCAAGAAATCCTCAGTCAACTGCCTTTCAAACCTGGTCTTCTGGAGTCTGTGAACATCACAGCCACTAACAACACCAATGAGATTCAAGATTAATTACAACAGCTCACTGGATGGAGAACAGTTCCTCAGGTCTTCATAGGTAAAGAAATACTGAAAGACCCCCTCCCAGAAAGGGAATTGTACAAGCCCAAGGCCCTGAACTATAGAAGTAAAAAGTAAGTTTTTAGATATGTGGGACAAGCTGACCCATCATTTAGACGAAACAGACCATAAAAGAAAACAAAATGCAGAAACCAGACTAAATTATGGGCACTGCTTCATGGGCCACCTGGCAGAAAAAAGAAAAAGTCCCTGACTCCCCGGAAGCCCTGACCACCATGTACTTTTTGCTAACTCACTGTTATGATTATAGCCAAAATAGGTAACATACACGTATGCCTCATTTACTCCACCAATCACATCCCTGTAACCATGCATCTGCTTCTGTAAGCTTGCTTCTGCTCCCCAAAATACTATAAAAAGCCCACCCTGGCTCTGCTAGGCGCGCCAGTCTTCCGAATTGACTGGGACGCCCACAGATACCTGTGTATCCTGATCAATAAAAATCCTCTTGCAGATTGCAGCCTGTGGACTCGGTCTGGTCATTGGGCTTGAGGATCTCCCTCCTGAGGGAAGATTCTCTCTGAGAGTCTTACATATGGGGGCTCGTCCGGGATCGGAGATCCTCTGCCTAGAGACCACCGACCACCCACCGGGAGGTAAGCTGGCCAGTGTTTGTCTTGTCCTGTCTTGTCTTGCTTTGTGACTTGTTCTGTAAATGCTTAGCTACTTGGCTTGGGTCTAGACCGTTTGTATTTGGGCGGGCCAGAGAAGGAGCTGACGAGCTCGAACTTCTCCCCCGCAGCCCTGGAAGACGTTCCAAGGGTGTTTAGAGCCCGGTTTTTCGGGGCTCAGCCTGTATCGGAAGGATTCGTGGTTTTGGGTTGGAGGAGAGAGGAGAGAGCCGGATCCACTGAAGGATTCAGACCCTCGTCGCCTCTGTCTGAATTTTTGGTTTCAGTTTGACACCGAAGCCGCGTGCTGCGTCTGTCTGTCTGACTGTTGGAATTGTTTGTCTTCTTTGTGTCCTAATTTTCTTTGAACACCTGTGGAAATTGGTTATAGAAATCTTTGTCTTGGTCTTGTTTGTCTGGGTTGTTTTCTGTGGTATTGTCGAGTGTCTTTTTGACTTTTGTTTCGTTTTTGAACTTTCGATAGACGACTGTGTTTAAAATCTTGGAATGACACTGTGTTTGAAATCATGAAACTGTTTGCTTTGTTTGTCAAGGAGTTTTACTTGGTCCTCTTGGTGCTTAACTTGGAAATAATTTGCTTGAGAAAAATTGTTTTATCTTTCTCTCTTAGCCTCCTCCCCAAGGAAAGATGCCCCTCCCTTTGCTCCCCTTGTCCAGTCTAGCTGCTGTTAACAGTTGTGTATGAAGAACTCCAGGTTAGTGAGTGACCCTGTCTGAAGCAGGTATTAACAAGAGCCTGAAAGCTTTACCTTAGATCCTGAAGAAAAATTCTCCCTGTTGCTTAAACATTCACAGCTTCTAAGGAAGGGACAGCACAGAGTAGGACAATATAGGGGCTGAGGGTGACAAGCATGCAGGCCTGCTAGCAAGCTGCAGGCTGCGCGTGGGCAGTGGCGCAGCTCAGGCCAAGTCAGCGTAAGAGGAGTTTCAAGGTGATGAGGCCGGCCGGGGTTGATGCTTTGACAACAAGAAGATAGCGTAGAGTTAGTGGTTGTTTTATGAGACTTTTGGCCCTGAAAAAAAAATAATAATTCCAGTTGCTGCCTTCAGTGACCAGACCTTCAACACTTGCTCACAGAAGGAGAGTGTTCATTAAGAGAAGTTCTTTAAGGGAGCCTGCCATATCTGCTGGCCCTATTCCAAGAGAGGAGTTGATCTCCAACATTAAGTAACCTTCCCTGTTAGTCATCATTGACATGGAGAGTGCCTTTGATCCTATCCCCACAGCAGCCAGTTCCTACCCCTGTGGTCAAAATGCCCCAGGTTTGGGGGCAGAGAAGCCCCTAAAATAGTTTCGAAAAGAATCTGCAACAAACTGTGAAGAACTTTGTTTTGCCAGTCAAAATTTAGAATTCAGGCTTTGGTTGTGGCCAAGGTCAGGATTAATGTTTTCTTTTCCATGGGCCTTTAGCCCACTGAGACAGTTTGGTAAAGGGCTGCTACTGAGGTCCTGAAAGTCCCAGGTGAACTGGTTACAATTCTTTTGTCAGCCACTTGGTATCTAGCACCCAGGTCCTAACCATCTCTCCATCCTTTTGTTATTAGTTCTTAAGTCCAGAGAGATGGTCGGTAACAGATCAGCTCCCTCTGCTTGCCGTTCTGTTTCACAGACACAAAGCTTGTGCTTATTTTTACAACAGCCTTTTTGTCCCAAAAAGTCCTCCTGGTTTAGCTGTGTGACTAAATGCTATTTGTCCTCTTCAGTGGACCTCTATTCTCAAGATTCTCTTGTTTTCTCACCATCCCATTTGAGATGCTTGTTAGTAACTGTTACAGGTCTTCTTTACCACTGAGGAAAGACAGAATCCTACTGGAGGCCAGAAAGAATGTTCCAGACATAGATGGAAGACCCTCACTCTTGACTGTTGACTTGAATACCCCTGAAGGTAGGGAGTGCTCCAGGTCTGCCACCAGGCTCCAAGGGTGGGTCTCTGAGGGGCTGGAAAATGCCCCACCAATCTGGCTAAGATAAGAAAAAGATATAAAGAGAGAAAGTTACAAAAATTTAAAGGGTTAAGCTAAGTTGCTGAGAGTTAGTGTAAGTTGCAGAGAAAGTAAAGTTGAAGTGTAGTTACATAAGTGGACAGCATCTAATAGCTGTAGAGGAAGATGCAGAAGATATGAGAGAGAGACTGAGGAAGAGAAAGAGGAAAGAAGGTAAAAAGAGCAGGAAGCTAAGGAAGAAAAGAGACAAAAGGAAAAAGAAGCTAGAGAGCTAAAGAGGGATAAAAGACAGGAGAGGAATATATACTGGCCACAGTAGTTAGGGAACCTAGGAAGACAGTACCTGGCAACAGAAGAGAATTCCTAGCTAAAGATCAGTGTGCCTATCGCAAGGAAAAAGGACACTGGGTCAGGGACTGCCCCAGGAAGAACAAGAAGGGCCTCTCCAGCAACCCGGAAGGCAAGCCTCTTGGTCCTAGAGTGCTGGCTATGCGCTAAGATAGAAGGGAAGCCCGCCCAGCTGTTTTGTGAATATGGGGGCCCAACACTCTGTGCTCCTACGCCCAAATGGGCTAGTGTCCAGCAAAAGACCTTGAGTACAGGGGACTACCGGCAACAAATGATACTCATGGACTACCCGAAGAACAGTGGACCTTGGCGTGGGCCGGGTATCCCACTTGTTCCTTGTGATTCCAGACTGCCCCTACGAGTCTAAACCCTGCAACCCTGCTCCCGGACCCCGACCTAGACACCCCCCTTCATGACTGTCAGCAGGAGCTCACTAAAGAGTGGCATAAAGATCGGACTGATCAGCCAGCAGAGGAGGTAGATGCCATCTGGTTCATAGATGGGAGCAGCTTCTTACAGAAGGAAAAAATGGGCTGGGGCAGCAGTGGTAGATGGAAACAGAGTCATATGGGCTCAGGCCCTACCAGAAGGCACTTCTACTCAGAGAGTAGAGCTCGCTCCCCTCACCAAAGCCCTTGAACTGAGAAAGAGACTTAACATCTCTGTGGACAGCAGCAGAGGGGCCTGCTGACATCTGAGGGCAAGAAAAAAAGAGATTCTGGCTCTGTTAAGGGCCCTACATGACCCAGCCAGGCCGAGGAAGAGACTCTGGTACACCTCAACAAGAAAGAAGATCCTGCTACAAAAATAGGCAGAGGCCATGATAAAACAAATGCATCAATAGACTCACTTAGGGGTAAGCAAACTCATCCAGACGTTTTCAAAAACTAAATATTATGTCACAGGTCTCAAGTATCTCGTGGAACAGATAGTGCACTGATGTATACCATGCCAAAAGGTAACTGTTTTCAGGAAAGTTGACTGTGGTAGGAGGCTCCGTGGGGAACGGCCTGGATACTACTGAGAAGTGGACTTCACAGAGATAAAACCAGGAAAATATGGTTATAAATGTCTCCTAGTGTTTATAGATATCTTTTCAGGAATAGATAGAAGCTTTCCCCACCAAACAAGAGACAGCCTCTACAATCATCAAGAAGATACTGGAAGAAATCTTCCCCCGATTTGGAATGCCCAAGGTAATCTGGTCAGACAACAGCCCTACTTTCGTTGCCAAGGTAAGCCAGGGTGTGGCCAAGTATTTAGAGGTCAATTGAAAATTACGTTGTATTTACAGACCTCAAAGTTCAGGACAAGTAGAGTAAATAAATAAAATTCTAAAAGAGACCCTGACCAAATTGACCATGGAGACTGGCACAGACTGGGTGACACTCCTTCCCTCTTGTTCTCTTCAGAGCAAGAAATACCCCTTCCAGATTCAGCCTTACCCCTTTGAGATCTTATATGGGGCCTCAGCTCCCCTGACTGTATTAGATGATGTTACTGAACCAACATGTCATAGTAATAATGATTTATATGCCAGGCTAAAAGACCTACAGGTGATACAGAAAGAAATCTGCTCACAGCTGACAGCAGCCTATGCCCCGGAGACCCCTGAGACATGTCATCAGCTCCAGGTTAGAGACTACAGCTACACTGAGCCCAGACACTCGAGCCTCGCTGGAAAGGACCGTACCTGGTGCTGCTGACCACCCTGACAGCCGTCAATTCTCAGCCCTCACCAGCAGCGTACTAGCTGTTGGGGCTGAGAGCTGGGACCTAGAGGGACACTCAGATCTTCAAAAAGCTCCCTAGACTTAAGTGACTGGGAGGTTGCTAACAAGAATTTCATGTTTGCCTGTTTGCCCTGGGTTCCCTCGGAATAGGTGTAAGGATAGGCTTGATTTTTATTACAAATGATGTAACATTACATATGTTAGTACTCCTAACACTTCTTGGGACTGTGCCTCAGGGATCACAACCTATATAAGTTTAGAAGTTCTAAAAGACCTTGGTGTATAGGTTCAGATAGTGTCCAGATTAGAATCCTGATGCTAAAGACTTAATAAGACACAAAAGAGAGTTGAGAATTATTTAAGGCTATCCAGGTGCTACAAGGGCAGCACAAGGACATCTGCTGTTGCCTTACAATGCAAGGCTTATAGAGAATTCAGAACTGCCATTGACTCAGATATAAAAAGAGTAAAAAAGACTTTTTAGCTGACCTCCAAGAATACCTAACCTCCCTCTCAGAGGTAGTCCTTCAAAATAGGAAAAGATTAGACCTGATATTCCTTAAAGAAAGAGTCTGTGTGCTACACTAAAAGAAGAATGTTGTTTCTATGCAGATCAGACAGGAATAATAAGAGATACAGACTTTCAGTCATTCAAACTTTTGTGCTGAGAAAACAGTATCAGATGGTGAAAAAAAAAAAACCAGAGGTACCTAAAACAAGTTGAGTGGAAGATTCCACTCAAGGACAAAAAAAGAAAATGGGGGAATGAAAGACCCCCTCCCAGAAAGGGAATTGTACAAGCCCAAGGCCCTCAACTATAGAAGTAAAAAGTAAGTTTTTAGATATGTGGGACAAGCTGACCCATCATTTAGATGAAACAGACCATAAAAGAAAACAAAATGCAGAAACCAGACTAAATTATGGGCACTGCTCCATGGGCCACCTGGCAGAAAAAAGAAAAAGTCCCTGACCCCCCGGAAGCCCTGACCACCATGTACTTTTTGCTAACTCACTGTTATGATTATAGCCAAAATAGGTAACATACACGTATGCCTCATTTACTCCACCAATCACATCCCTGTAACCATGCATCTGCTTCTGTAAGCCTGCTTCTGCTCCCCAAAATACTATAAAAAGCCCACCCTGGCTCTGCTAGGCGCGCCAGTCTTCCGAATTGACTGGGACGCCCACAGATACCTGTGTATCCTGATCAATAAAAATCCTCTTGCAGATTGCAGCCTGTGGACTCGGTCTGGTCATTGGGCTTGAGGATCTCCCTCCTGAGGGAAGATTCTCTCTGAGAGTCTTACAATACTGCATATGCAGACGCAGCGATCTGATCTCCATGCAACAGAATGGGGAGCTGATGACCCAGCTGAAGCAGATTTGAGCTCTGCAGTTAGGAAAGGGGTGCAGGCAGAGCCCATGCCGAGAGCCATCATCCAGCCATTCCGATGGCCCGTGCCCCTGAGAGATGATGTGCATCACAGAGGATGTCACTACTTTTTGGTGATGGGGATTTTCAACAAATTGGCTTTTATTTCTTCTTTTCCTCAGTGCTAAAACTTGTTGCTGTTTGCCTCTAACCATGGGGATGAGAAGCTTAACAGACCACACTGGCTTGATTTTCCACTCTTCATGTGCTGACACGTCTCTGCCTCTAAGCCCATGTTTCCCATCCAGTTGATCTAAATCCCCATTGAATCTGTTTCTGGTTTCCCGCCATGCTGGTCAGCTGAAGTCATTTTGCAGAAGTCCACTTCCTGAATGGTTATTAAATCAATGGATATTGTGAATTTGTTCATGAGCCACACTCAGGCCTTTCCCTCCCTCCTGCATGCACCGTCCCACTTCTCCATTCACAGCTCTCAGCCAGTGTTCTCAACCTTGCCCTCCCACAACCCACAGAAGTTCACACTTGTATGAGCACGCTGTTTGAAAAATCAGATGAAGAGCTTTAGCATACTTGGTCCTCACTGTAGCCATAATAACATAGATGACAGAGCTGATGGTGCATTCATCTCTATTCGTAAAGGAGATTAAGAAAATCCCAAGAAGTTTTATGTTGATCCTAGTCAGAGTACCAGCAAAGTCAAATATGAAATGCAAAATTGCAGAGCTCTCCTACCAAGAATATCTGTATCAAAACTTGTTTGCAAAACACTGTCCTAAATAATTTCCTCCATTCACACTTTGACATTTTGTTTTGATGTCTTGCTATGACATTTAAGTATCATAGAACTGTAGGTCTCTTCTCTGGTCTCCAGTGAGAAGGACACATTCCTAATAATGATGTATCTGTAGATGACTAAAAAAGAAAAAAGAAGATCAGGATTAAAGTTCTGGGTTAAAGGTATGACTTCCTACCTCAAATATCCAGATTACAAGTAAATTTGAATTTACATTAAACGGAAATCCCTCACAGATTTCCCCTCTACTTTTGTGGTTTGGTAATCTCAGATGAAGACAATTTAACAACCAAGAATAACCTTTAGAGTCATATTCTCCTCCTCACTAATATTCTTGAACAAATGGCACACTAAAAGATCAAAAGGAAGGGATGGTTATAGTGAAAAGCTACATCTGGGTCAGCTCTAACTCTCTTAGTCAAGGTGACTTTGGATTCGCTCCTTAATGCCCATGGATTGCTCACATAGGACTCTGTAGAGTGTTGTTTCTACTGCCTCACTTTAAGCTCTAGGCAGACCAAGCCATCAGGTTTCTTTGGATTGCACATAAAAGACACACACATTAAGATACTTTTGATGAGATGGCTCAGTGGACAGGTTCTTCTAAGCCTCCTCCAAATAGGATGCCCTCCTTTTTACTCCCAACTCAGCACCTCTAAATCTGCCCTCAGCTCAGTTGCTCAGGTGCCTTTAGTCATAGCTCAGCTCCCCAAATCAGCTTATTGTGTTTCTAACCTCCTGCCTGCTACACCAAGCCCAGTCTGGGAGGCCACCAATTGCCACTCAGTCCTAGATCTCAAATGGCTGGTAGTTTTACTCCCTCTGAAGTATTAAATCCTTTCTCCTCCCTTGTGTCTCCTAGCCTGCCTGGAGGAAAACTAGAAGACCTGCCTATGCCACCCAGCTGGTTGGCCAACAGCATCTTTATTGAACTATCAGGGATCAGTGTTCACAGGAAGATTCCTGATCTAAGCATCAAAACCACACCCTACGGGACTCAACGCCTGTCTCTGGTTTGGGATAGGAGATAGAGTAGTTAGAATTGGATAATTGAAATTCAAATAATTATGATAGATATGTTACTAATTATGACTGGATAAAAGCATGCAAGAGAGTGAAAATGAGTAACATGTAAGGCAAAAGGGAAAAAGCCCTAATGCAGGAAACACAGTGGACCTGCCAGAAAGACTGGGGTCTTTCTGTGCATCTGAATTTGTACTTGACCTTTTTCCGACCACTTCTTGACCACTCCATGCACCCTAAGAAGAATAGAACAAAAAGAAAAACAAAACGAAATAAAACAAAATAAAATAAAAAACAACCAAAACGAAACAGAAAGCAAAAGAAAAAAAAAAAAACCCTTGCTAAAACAGGAGGACTGAGGGAAGATTGCTTGAGGTCTTCATTGTTAACTACAACTACAAGCTACCAATGGCTTTCAATGCAAAAAGTATTTATTATTTTACTTGAAGCTTCTGTCTGGGTCAAAGAAACAGGGTTTGGAGGCAGCACCACCAGGAAACTGGAACAAATAATACTATAGAGCTCACCACTGATTATTACCGTGGTGACTGAGGGCACAGCAGAGAATACTGGTGTGAGACAATGGGTCTTTTGGTGTTCTAGATGCTTGCAATATCTATGACTCTGAAATGAGTTAGAGCCATCCTGAAATCATGACTAAATGGACTCTTCCATTTCTTTGGAGCACAAGATCTGTCATCCAATTGACTGACTATGATTAGTACTTGGGACCTGGCCTCTGTACTAAGGCTAAGGCTTCTGATGGAAAAATCCTTCACCAAAACAGTGAATGGGCCATGGTGGTGCCAGCCAACAGCCATGCCCTGTGTCCACCCTGCAGCCTCAAGAAGAGGTTTGAAGAGGTCAAAGTTACCAACATTTTATTTGTGGCTTTGACTTGTCACTTTTTATTTTAAATAAAGTTTGATTTCTGTCATAATTCCTTCTAATTTCTTCCTCACATGAAACTTCACTTGTGACCTCAAATTCTATTCATGAAGTGTTACTTTTCTCTGGAATAGGCTAAGGTTTGTATTTTCCTTTTATACCTTACTGTGATGGCTAATTGTAGCTGTCTAAATGGTGCATTCTTGAGCAATTGACGCCATCAGAATGGCTGGCAGTCATGTGTCTTTGGCATTTTCTTGATGGCAGTTGATGTATTTGATTTAGCCCACTGTGGGTGGTACCAGCCCTAGTAAGGGGAGGAGAGGTCATAGAGAAAGGTAGCTGAGCAGATGAGTAAGCAGAGTTCCTCTCTGTTGTCAAGCTGCTGCCTTCTGTTCTTATCTCGTATTCCATTAATGATGAACTGTAACTTATGGGGTGAATAAAACCTTCACTTTCCCACAGTGGCATTTTTATGTTTCCTATAACAATAGGAAACTAACTTGAACAATCGGAATTTTCTTGAGATCTGCTCTGATAGTCCCTCCTCCTGCAGGTTTTAAAATCAATACACACAGTTCCTGGACACACTAATCTGTTGAAATATTCGCTCTGCCAACCGCATCACACTGCTTAGGTAACTATCACATTTTTTTCTCATGACAATTTTTCCTTCCTCTTTTTTTTCTCTTTAAAATTATCTTTCTAAACATGTTAGCTCTTTGTACTTTAAAAGTTGTCCTTTTTCCCATAGTAGAATATTTATATTCAAATTCATATGTTTCATAAAAGTGGGTGATTTATTGTAGTAAAATTTTCTAATCACTATTTATTGTATTAATTTTATTAATTCATCAAAAACTGACCTTATTATATTATCTACTTATCCATAAAGATATAAAAGCTTTGATTTATTCAAGTCTTTAAGGTCTTTCAGAACATCAGCTGGAAAGTTCTTATATGTATTCAGGATGGATCGTGGGTACTTCATATGTCTTCTTACTAATAGTATGCTTTATAAGTAAGCTAATCCACAGTATTTTGTTATATATTTTAAGAGTATTTTGAGTAGAATATTTCCCTGATTTCTTTCCCATGGTTTTTTATTGGTATACAGGAAAGATAAAGAGTTTTGTGTGTTATTTTGCATTCTACTACTTTTATGAATGTATTTTCAGCTTTAAGAAACTTAATTTTTTTAGAGACAAATTGTCTCTATTTAGCATCACCTCTAGCTAATTCATAGTTGCCTTTGCATTTTAAATGTTTTGATCCACATTATTTTATTTTATATTTTCAGATGATTATGAGGGGAATTTTTCCCAGATTTTCTCACGGTATGATTTGGATTGGCATAAAGGAAGGCTAAGAAATTTTGTGTGTTCCCATTGTATTGTGCTTTTATGAATGTATTTATCAGTCTTAAGAGACGGTGATACATTTCTAGAGTTTTTAAAATAGTATCACGCCATCTGCGAATGAGAACATTTTGACTTCTTCATTTTCTTTTTTTTTTTGTTTCTTTTTTTTTTTAATTAACTTGAGTATTTCTTATATACATTTCGAGTGTTATTCCCTTTCCCGGTTTCCGGGCAAACATCCCCCTCCCCCCTCCCCTTCCTTATGGGTGTTCCCCTCCCAACCCTCCCCCCGTTGCCGCCCTCCCCCCAACAGTCTAGTTCACTGGGGGTTCAGTCTTAGCAGGACCCAGGGCTTCCCCTTCCACTGGTTCTTCATTTTCCATTTGGGTTACCCAAGTTCACTACCCACCACTGATGCTTATTGTCATTGATTCCACTTTTCCTCTGGGTTTCTCTCTTGTCTCTTTTCATTGTTGCTACTCCCCCCACCCCTTGTCCATCCTTCCCTGCCTCTACCTAGGTCCCTCCATCCTTCTGCCTCCCATGATTATGTTCTTCCCCTTCTAAGTGGGTTCAAGCATCCACAATTTGGCCTTCTGACATGTTACCCTTCATATGATCAATGAATTGTATAGTGGGTCTTCTGAACTTTTGGGCTAACATCCATTTGTCACTAAATGCATCCCATGTTATGTCCTTTTCGATCTCTGTTACTTCACTATTTTCCAGTTCCATCCCTTTGCCTACAAAGTTCTCGGTGTATTCATCTTTGATACCCGAGTACTGTTCCTCTGTTTGAATAGAGCGCACTTCTTATACTCATTCCTCAGTTGAGTTGAGGTCTATCGTGGTTGTTCCCAGCATTTGACTAATATAAGTAAGGCTGCTATGAACATATTCATCCACACGTCCTTGTCATATGTGGATCATGTTTGAGTATATGCACTGAAGTGAGTGTTAAAGCTGGGTCTTCAGGTAAAGCTATTTGCATTGTTCCCATTATCCTCCACATTGATATCCAGAGTGGCTATACAGCTAGTAATCGCACCAACAATGGAGGAGTGTTCCACTTTCTCTACATCCCACTCTCTCAGATGTAGGGTTGGTAAAACTCTTCTCCGAATCTGTAGCTTGCTGTTTTGTCCTATTGGCAGTGTCCTTTGCTTTAAAGAAAGTTTCAGATTGTTGAGATTTCATACATTTACTGTTGATCTTAGAGCCTGACCCTTTGGTATTGTGTTCTGAAAACTTTGTCCTGTGCATATGTGTTCTAGGAACTTTGCGACACTTTCCCTTCTATTAGCTTCTGCATGTTTGGTTTTATGTGGATTTCCTTGATTCACTTGGACTTCAACTGTGTAGAGAGAGAAATGGATCCATTGGCACTCAACTACATGCAGACCACCAATTAGGGTAGCATCATTTCTTAAAATGCCTTCTGTTATGTACAAAATCCTCAGTCATTAGGGAAACACAAATCAAAATAACCCTGAGATTCCACCTCACACCAGTCAGAAAGGCTAAGATCAAAAACTCAGGTGTCAGCAGATGCTGGCGAGAATGCGGAGATAGAGGAACACTCCTCCACTGTTGGTAGGATTGCAAATTGGACAACCTCTCTGGAAATCGGTCTGGAGTTTCCTCAAAAATTGAACATTGCACTGCCTGAGGACCCAGCTATACCTCTCCTGGACATATAACCAAAAGATGCTCCAACATACAATGAAGGCACATGCTCCACTATGTTCATAGCAGCTGTATTCATAACAGCCAGAAGTTGGGAAAAACGCAGATGCCCTTCAACAGAGGAATGGATACAGAAAATGTGGTACATCTACACAGTGGAGTACTACTCAGCTATCAAGAACAATGACCTCATGGAAATCTTACAGCAATGGAAGGAACTAGAAAATATCATCCTGAATGAGGTAACCCAATCACAAGAAAACCCACATTGTATGCACTCACTGATAAGTGGACATTAGCCACAAATCTCAGATTACCCAAGATGCAATCCACAGACCACATGAAGCTCAAGAAGGATGACCAAAGTGTGGAAGCTTCAGTCCCTCTCAGAAGGGGAAACAAAAATATTCACATGAGGAAGTATGGAGATGAAGTCTGGAGCAGAGACAGGAGGAAAGGCTACCCAGGGACTGCCCTAACTGGGGATCCAGTCTATATACATCCACCAAACCCAGACAATATTGGTGATGCCAAGAAGTGCGAGCTGACAGGTGCCTGATATAGCTGTCTTCTGAAAGGCACTGCCAGAGCATGACAAATACAGAGGCGGATGTTTGAAGTCAACCATTGAACTGAGAACAATGGAGGAGGCAGAGAAAGGATTGAAGGAGCTGAAAGGGTTAGCAACCCCATAACAACAATAATACCAACCAACTACAGATCTAAGAGACTAAACCACCATTCAAATGGTACACATGGACAGACCCAGGGCTCCAGGAGCATATGTAGAATAGGATTGGCTTGTTGGGCTTCAATGAGAGAAGAAGCCCTTGTTCCTGCGAAGGCTATATGCCCCAGTGTAGAAGAATGTCAGGGCAGTGTGGCAGAAAGTGTTGGGTGGGTGGGAGAATACCCTCAGAGAAACAGGTTGAGGGGGATGGAGTAGGGGGGATATGGGTGTGAAACAGAGAAAGGCTGTAACATTTGAATGTAACTAAAAACATATAAAGAATAAAAAAATTTAAAAGGCATAACAAATGCAAAAGGTTGGGTTGCCATTCCATAGTCGTGATGTGTTTCTTCTGTGAGAGCATACTGGTTAACTCACTTCTCTATGACTGTCTTCTTATTTGAAAGTAAATAATGGGATCATCTGTGGAGTGGTTGGTAAAAATAAAAGCATTGCCTAACATGAATAGGTTCCTCCAGAGCATGTGCTTAACATTCTAGGTATAGAGCAATTAGCTGGGGGGATTAAAAACAAAAACCAAACAAAAACAACATCAATGATTAAAATAAATTTTGAATGCTGGGATTAAGGTGTGTGCCAACTGCGATAGGCTTTGTAGATATTTCTAATAAACAAACACAGGTCCTGTCACAATTCTAGCAGTTGCTAGCAGAGAGAGCTGTGAGGTAGTGTGTTCTTCTGCCTTTCCAAGATACCCCATGGACTCAGGCCTGCATCCAGTGAGCTGGAACGTAGAGCAGCCTAGTTGAAACTCCTGATGTGTTGATTACCTGAGACCATATGAGTTAACTCTCTTTTTCATGCCTGTTTTTCTTATTTGAAAGTAAATAATGTGACCATGTGCGGTGTGGGTGGTAAGAATAAAATCTTTAACATGAAGAATAGGGCCATGAAGAGTGTGGGTAACATTCTAGGTACAGAATAAATAGAGGGAATTACCAAAGAAAACAATGGGAATTCTAACAACAATTGCAAAAAAAGAAGAGAAAAAAGGAGAAAAAAACTTTATGGGTGCTGGGATTAAAGGCATGTATCAACACTGACCAGCATTGTAGGTATTTCCAATAAAATATTAACAAACAAACAACCCTATTATTCTTTTAGCAATTGCAGCAGAGAAGACTGAGAGATCGTGTGCTGCTGCCGCCATGCCAAGATTCTGTAGCAACAACTTCCTTGGTGATAGGAGCCTGTATGCAGCAGGCCCCTTGGTGTGCCTGTCATCTCACAAAAAGATGCTTCAGTCATCCAAAAGATTGGACTCCAGTATACTTCAGGCCAGGAAAGAAGCCAGCTAACATGGGTGAAAGAAGAAAGGAAAAATTACATTGGAAAAATCTGTGCCTTATTTGGAAGAAATGACCCTAAACTTCTGAGGCGTCCATCATCTCCACTCCTCTGTTTTGAGCTTTGCATAGCGATGCTTTCCAACTCCAGGTGGGAGTCAGAGGCAGAGCCCTTCCCAGAAAAGACATACATGTTTTTGTCTCTTACATCTGTGAGGTTAGGAGGCGTCATAGCACAGACTGAGCACACCTAGGATAAGAACACAGAAGCCACAGATGACAATGCCAAATGGACTTTCCCCTGAACTTATGGACCCACTAAAATTGAGGTTTAACCTGACCTCAGGCCCTTCGACTCCCTCCCCATCCTGCTGAT
Source organism: Rattus norvegicus (assembly GCF_021556685.1). Classification (NCBI taxonomy): domain Eukaryota; kingdom Metazoa; phylum Chordata; class Mammalia; order Rodentia; family Muridae; genus Rattus; species Rattus norvegicus. The sequence continues at coordinate 7,454,528 of NC_141548.1, read as the reverse complement.
TCTTATGTTTGTTAGGAATAAAGTATCAAGGGGCAACCCCCAATATCCTCATGCCTGGACTTGGAAATTAAGGAAGACAGATATTGGAGAAGTGATGGCTATCGGGCTACAATGGAGGAACACGCAGTCCAGGTTGACCTTTACTCACTGATGACCAATTTAATTGTCTGAGTGTATTTGAGAAAGGGATGATGTCCAACTTAATATGTAAAAGAAGGGACAGAAATTTATGATTTTATATTTGTCCTGTATCTGATCCCCTATATTCCCAATAAAAGGGAGTTTTTATTGCAAGAAGTAGGATTATTAACCATTGACTTTGTGAAATACATGGACGTGTATGTCGAAATAGTCCTGGCTATCAAGGAATGCACAATAAGCAAATATTATTCAGGTTTTATAAAATTAAAAGTATAGGAGAAATATATTGGCCTCTAGGAAACAGGGAAACTTTGGGAATTGGACTGTATGTATGTGCATCGTCTCAGGTGTAGATTTATTATTGATAGAAATCTCCCTCATTTATGGTCCCTAGGGATTTGGGTACTAACAAAAATCTCTTCTCCAATTCAGGGTTGTAACCAACTCTCCCCATCAAAAGCATTGATGACATCCGATGAAGCAGAGAGAAATATCTAACTTTGGAGAAGTTACCAAAGGATATTCCCCGGGTCACAGGAGAGGCTGCAGAAAAGGGCCCCATAGAAATTGGTTGCTTTGGGGAGAGCTGGGTAGCAGGTAGGCCATAGAACTTCCCAGTGACGTCATCAGTAATCTCTTCCTTGGACAATCTCTTGTATCTAAGAGAGCACTAGAATCTTCTGGGACGTCACCAGTGTTGTGGTGACACCAACTGCCTGTGGAATTCTTTCAGTGCCTTTTGGGTTCGCAAACAGGCATGTTTCACCAGCTGCTCAAGCTCGTTCAGAAGGAGAGGGGAGACCAAGGAGAGACCAGACCGAGGCAGAAGAAAGCTGGCCTCCTGTCTTGTAAGTACGGAAGAATGAAATCATTCTGGGGAAGGCACAGTGAGTACTAGGTAGAGTTGGGGAACTTCCTCCAGGAGGCAGGTTTGAGCTGAGCCTTTCAGGAGTCGGCCTTACAAGCAGGAGCCTTGGAATTTGTCAATTGCAGACCAAGAATCAAGAGTCCTGATGATTAATTTGACAGAGAGCAAGGAATTGGCAGGCCTTCAGCTTCTTTTCTATGAGCTTTTTAATTTCTACTGCCAAGGAATGCCAGGAGGAAGCCCTATGAGGATAACAATGTGCCCATTCATGGTTGGGAGTTGAAGCACTCCATCCTTTAGATTCCTGTAGGGTACTAAGTCTGTGATGACAACAACAAGGAAGGATGAACCCCCTAGTCATGAATTGAGGTCTCAAACACTTTGGGCTTGAACACACGATTAGGGTTTGATGGTGCTGTGAACTCCAGGAATGACCGGCTCCACGTCTGATATCTGCTGACAATGTCCCAAATCTTTATATCTGAGGTAGATTCTATCTTTCAGGATGAGGGATCATGTAATAGTGAGTGAGGCTTATGTATGGCAATGGAGGTTGGAAAGAGGGAAATAGCTTAAGAGTCCACATTAGAGAGAGCTTTTCTTCTCTTTCGGGGATTCAACAAGTCTCCAGCCTTTCCTCTCCCTCAACCTCCTTTTTGAGACTCAGAATGGTCTTTTCTACCCATGGGCTATCCAATATGTACATTCACTTGTGTTTATCTATCTACAGGGTTTATTCGGAAGGCATCATCAGAAAATTTCATCAGTAACCATGAAAAACGTATAAAGAAATTGGAGGAACTAAAACTTGAAATCCAGAAGTGTAAAATCGAGCGGGATGAACTGTCTCAAATCCTGGACCTTTATGTCAATGATGGTTTGAACTACAGGTAGTCATTATGCCCTGTAACCTACTGACTGTCTTGTGCTCTCTCTGCTAAGCCAAGATTTCCTCACATCAAGAAAGTGTTTCATCTCTCATCCTGGACTTTAAGGAGCCTTGGCAGGTGCTGGCCTGTGAGAGAAGCTAGGTGCTGTGTGTTTAGGGTCAACCTCTCTTGTACTTGACCCTGAGCTCCTTGGAGTTGGATTGGATTTTTTCAACAGCTGGAAGGACCTTGTCACACTTGCTGCATCTAAGTGTGTGAATGAAATGCCTGAATGTCATCACTCTTACTCTGATTTTGGTCGTTATACACTGATTCTATGGCACCTCCATGATTAAGTTGGCATTCTAATTATGTTTGTATATGGGTTGGTATGTATGGATGGATGTGAAAGTATTTGAATTTTTTATTGGGTATTTTTTATTTACACTTCATCTAATTGTGAAATCATGAGTTCAGACAGTTATTTGTTCCTTGGGTCATATTCTAACACAGGCTGAGTGTTGAATTGCCAATGCTTAAATCCCAACATGAGATGAGAACGATGGATATGCATAAGATAACCAAGTGGATAAGTGATGCCATGGAGAAGTACAAGGAGCTCATGCAAGAGAACAATTCCTACCGGTGAGTCACTGACAGAAAGGAGACCCCAGCACTAGGCGGGAAATACTTCTGTCCAGCTATGACTTTGAAAAAAGATCTGGGATCCATGAGAAACACATGGGAAGATTGTATAGCTGCTGAGTCTTCTATCAGCCCTCAGAGGGGATTGGCCCTCTACCTGCCAATGACTTTAGAATACCATGAACACATAAGCACCCATATGCACCATTTCCTCTGCTTTGATGTATATATACCCTCTAGTGTCAGGATTTTCTGATGTACTTTGATTCCCATGGAGTGCGGACTCGGGATTTGACCTGCCTCTAATTGGTGCTAACATGTAAACTGTGGCTCTAGTCTGGAGATGCCTGGGGATGGGGCCCTTGAAGGGATGATTGTCCTTGCAGGAGTGGCAGGCAAATAGAAACTGCCTGGGATTTACCATTATTTGTTTTTGATTCAGCATCAGAAACTTCCACCTCCTGAATGAACGCAATGAATTGAAGAAGAATGTAAGGATTTTGATGAATGAGAACAGAAAACTGCTGGTGGAGCAGACTGAACTGCAAGCATCCTGTGAGGAGGGAAAGAGGTTCTGTGAGGAGGCCAGCAAGACCATCTACACCGCAGATATTGAATCCTTGTGTCCTGTTACTTTTGAGTAAATCGAATGTATCCTTGTGAATCAAACAGTGATCTCGAACTCGTCACTCTTAAGAACCTTCTTTATTGAAGTGTGATGTAACCATCTGAAATCCCACAGCTCTCAGGCAGAGATGGATCTCTGCATTCTCACAGGGATTGGGCATCATAATGACTTCCCAGTCAGACTGAGATACAAAGACAATTGTACTTTCAGTGTAGATTGTGTGTCCAACTCTGAATACCAACTTCATGATGAAAAAATTACCAATGCTGTATCCTTATCAAATATTTAGCAACCACTTAAATATACTCTTTTGTGGATGACAGTGTTGAACATATTAATGGAATATTCATCAGGTTTTCTATAGTATCTCCCAGGAAAAAAAAACAATATTATAGGGAGTATAGAAGCAGTCATGAAACAGAATTGCTTGCTTTTGGTTTCCTTCAAACATGATATCAATTGTAACTGCACAGAAGAGATAATAAATTGCAAGACCTTTCAGGGGATAGGGTTTTTATGATTGGTTGTTTTCTTGTTCTTGATTAGGATGATGACTTTTGTTCTTGGCAATGTTCTATGTTCCATTTGCGATTTCAACTCAAGCAGACCACATAGTTTACAATTCAGTTTCTAGATTTCTTTAAAAGCTGGACAAAATATCCAGGCAAAGGTGCCCTATGAGTTTTCTCCTTTGTTTTTCCCTCCTTTGGGAGCTTTTGTTTTTGTTTATTATTGTTGTTGAATTATTTTATATTTATGAGTGTTTTGCCTTCTGTAGGTCTGTGCATGTTATTCCCCAAAGGCCAGAAGAGGTCATTGTGTTTCACCTGGAACTTAAGTGACAGAGGATTGTTAGGTGCCCTGCAGGTCTTTTGAGAAACAAATTCTCAAATGAGGAGCCATCTCTCCAGCCCCTACCATGGACATTTGTCCTTCATCATGTTCCTTATTTGTGGCAATGGATCATACCTGAACAAAGTGTTTCTTGAGATATGTAGGGAAACATTTATGGGGTCTGCATGCTAATTATCTAAACTTCCAGGCATCTATGTGAAGTTTTTTAATTAGGGTTTCACTGCCGAGAACAGATACCATGACTAAGACAAATGTTATAAAGGACAGCATTTAATTGGAGCTGGCTTAAAGGTTCAGATTTTCAGTTCTTTTTCATCAAGGTGGGAGCCTGGCAGCATCTAAGCAGATATGGTGCTGTAGGAGCTGAGAGTTCTACATCTTCATCTGATGTTTGCTAGCAGAATACTCAGTTTCAGGCAGCTAGGATGAGGGTCTTAAAGGCCAGACCCACAGCGAAACACCTGACCCAACAAGCAAATACCTACTCCAAAGGAGCCGTACCTGATAATAGTACCACTCCCTGGGCCAAGCATATACAAACCTTCACATTCCACTCTGAGGCTTCCAGAGGCTTCTTCAAACCTATGAGACTATGGGGGCCACATCTAAACATAGCACAATGCAAAATCCATTAGGTCAACTTCCAGAATTCCCATAGTTCATAGCAGTCTTAAAAATGTTCAGTGTAAAGTTGAACGTCTCATCTGAGATCGATCCAAGCACTTAGCTGTAACACCCACGCTAGACAGGAACCCAGCTGGGTAAACTTTAAACTCTGCATCTCCATGTCTGATGTCAACGTGGTCTTCAGATCTCCAACTCCCTTTTGATCTTTGTTGATTGCAAGAAAAGTTTCCTGCTGTGCTGGTTGCACTCCGTTTTTGCAGCTTTCCTCAGTAGAGAGTCCATGGCTCTGGCATCTCAAACATCTGTATGTCTCCAAGGCGACTTCAATGTTACAGCTTCTTCCTTCAATATCTGGGACCCACACATGATCTGGGCTCCTCCGAAGAGTTGGGGTCACGTCTCCAGCTCTGCCCTCTGTAGCACTCTAACCTCAGGTTGATCCATACCACTGAAGCTTCTGTTCTTGGTGATCATCCAGTGGCACTGGAATTTCCAATGTACTGGGGTCTTTCACTGCAACTAAGCTTCACCAGAGCCTTCCATAGGCTCTTTTCGTGGTGCCTAGTCCCAGATTCTTTGCATGACCTCTTAAGTCCTGGGCCATCAAGAAAAATGGAGTCATCACCTTCACTAATGGCCTTCCATGGCATATCACAGTGTCAAGCCTCACCTCCTCTTCATGACCCTTTCGTGTCTTCAAAACCAGTACCAACTGGGTGACTGTTAGACTTTACCAAGGAGAGCTGTAGCACCAGGTTCAGCCTTGGCTCTTTCTATAACACAGCTTCTTTGTGCTCTCAAAAAGCACTCCCCGTAAGATTTTACCACTTTGATGCTGGTCTCATTTTAATCGGCACTAATTTCTTAGCTCCAGTGAACCAGCACCAATTGTCCAGTAGTCCCTTCTATTCTCTACTCTAAAGCTTTGTGGGCAAAGCTGCTGACTTCTGATGCTCGGAGGTGCTGGAATTGCTCACCTTGTTCTATGATACCATCACTAGCTTCCTCTTTTCCACTCCTTCCCTGCCTCAGCTTGCCTCTTCTTGATCTTCCTGTGTAGATTGACCTTGAACTCAGATGTTCATGCCTGTCTCAACGCCCTGGCAGTCCCCTACATTGGGGAAATGATCCTTCAGAGGACGGTGAAGTTAGGGTTTTACTGCTGTGAACATATAGCATGACCAGTGAAAGTCTTATAAAGGACAACATTTAATTGCAGCTGGCTTACAGGTTCAGATGTTTAGTCCATTATCATTAAGGTGGGGGCGTGTCACCCTCTAAGCAAGTATGGTCCAGTAGGAGTTATGAGTTCTACATCTTCATCAGAAGGCTGCTAGCAGGATACTAACATTCAGGCCTTTCTCTGACCCCAGATATCTTAATCAAGCAACTGGCTTTTGAAAATGCTAATACAGTAGAGAAATTCTGTCTCAAAAACCAACCAACCAACCAACCAACCAACCAACCAACCAATCAGACAAAGACATTAAAAACAGCAACAACAAATGAAAGAAAGAAAACACCAATGCATACTCTTATGTGACCTTACCACCAAGTTATTTCTGAATTGTAAATAAAAATGCCTATAGTCAAAAGCTGTGCAGAATTAAGACAGGTGTTCCCTGGTGGTCCCAGCTTGGGGTTGGGAGGAGACCATTACAGACAGGGGTAGAAACAAGAATGTAAATAGAGGAGAAGTCACAATGAGGTAAGAATCTTTAATGGCCATGTGAGTGGGCTAATTGGAGTGAAAAGCAACCCAGACAAAACCATGGCAAATTATACAATGGAATTATTGGAGAAATATGCATAATAGTATAGAGGATAGCTATCTGCCCAGTTCTTGTGCTAATTAAGGATTATCATAGACCTTTTATCCAGAAACTAAATGGACAAAGGATGGGCAGAAATCCATGGTTGGGATCAAATACTTTCCACCACACAAAACCAGATCCAGCACCTAGAATTACAATCTTCCCAAGCCCAGATATCTACAGACCAGCATAGAAACACAACCAGTAACAGCCATGACATTAAAATCTTTATTAGAACCCATCAACACTATGACAGAAGGCCCTGAATATGTCAACATGACTGAAGAACAGGAATAAAAAAGACTGTAAAACAGAATTTGCAAATATGATAGAGATCTTTAAAGAGAAAAATAAAGAAATCTGTGAAAACACTAACTGTGGAAGGAAATGAATGAAAGAAACCTAAACAGAGAGATGTGGATGAGTAAAATGGAGGAACTCAAATAGTCTCTCAGAGGCAGACCTTAATAACAGACTCCAACAGATGGAATAGAGAACCTCAGGCATTGAAGAGATGATAGAAGGAATGGATACGTAGATAGAGGAAATCTTAAATCCAAAGGGAGGAAAAGAGTGGAGGGGGGAAAGGAATAAAGGAAAAGTAAAGGAAGAAAGGAAGGAAGGGAGGAAGGAAAGAGGGAAGGAAGGAAGTCAATCCTGGAAGAAAACATCCAAGAAATAGGATTTTTCTGGAAAATAACAAATATAATAATAAAATGATAAAGAGAATAAAGTATATAGGACGGATGAAAATAAACTCAGGGCAAAAGGAAATAAAATAAAAACAACCAAAAAAAAAACATTCTCAACAAAATCATAGAAGAAAATGTCCTTAACTTAAACAAGAGACTCATCAAAGTAAAAGGAGCACACAGTATGAAATAGACTGGAGTGGAAAAGAAATTCCCCTGGGCATATATTACCTAAGACAGTAAACATGGAGAACAAATAAGTGTAATAAAAGCTGCAAGGGTAAAAGTACTGGTAACATACACAGTCAGTCCTCCCATGAGAATCACACATTACTTCTCGCTACAGACTCTAAAAGCCAGAAGAGCCTGGATAGATGCACTGAAGACTAAGAGACCAGACTAATAAAGTTGGAATTTAGTTGACCCAAGTGCCTCTCTTCTTTTATCACATACGATATTATTAGATACTTCCTAAAATTGCCTTCAGAGCTTCTTTGAGGAAGCCTGAGGAGCTTAAGACCTCTGATAAAGTATTTTGTACAAAAGCACCTGCTTGCTTTTTCCTTATTTCTACTACAGCAGGATGGAGGCAAAGTTTTTTGCAAACTACTTTTAATAAGTAGCCCACATCATAGTTAATGGAAGAGAAAAAATATTAGGATATGGGGGAAGAGGACCTGTTCAGCAATAGTTCTTCAGGAAGGAGCTTGTTTTTCTTTGGCAGCAGTTCAGGACAACAGCAAGCAGCAAACCTGACTCCGGAGGGGATTTCACAGGGAGAAAAGCAGGAGTGTGGTGGAAACATTGTGGCAGCGGCTGTGCAGACTCAGGAGCTCCTGCTCAAGCTGCAACAAGGCACCCTGTGCTCTGAAGCACAGCAGCTTAGCCAGTTAGCTGGAGACCTGGCTCTCCCACTGCCCGCCTTACCTGGAATCCGCACAGGATACAAGAGGACAAACAACTGTGCCCAAGCTGAGCAGGCAGCGCAAAAGCACCTGTGAAGGACTTGCAGGCACCACCTTAGTCAGCTTCATCAGAGCAGAGAGTCTAAAGTCTTTTCCTCCTTCAAGCATGGCACCACAGCCCATTTTCTTTCATTCCCTGCCTTTATTTTGATGGCTTCTACTTCCCTTCATAAGTTTGTCATTTAGTTTCTTTTCTCTATCTTTTTGTTTCTTTGTTTCCTTCTTTCAACTAAAATAAAGGACCAGCAATTTGATATTTCTAACCTAATATTTGTTGTGGTTTATGCCATGCATACTTGCACATTAAAAACATTTTTTCTTACATTTGCCTCACATTAATCGGACTCATTAGCTTAGCTCAATCTCGGTTCTTGGGTTTTCTGTGGTGAGTGAATGTTGGGGTGACCTCATTCCCAACTCCTGATCCTTGTGCCTCTAAAATCAAATGCTTAGGAATTTTCAAAGTTTTCTTTGCCTGTGGATATGTGTGGGTGTCTGTGCACATATGTGCCACAATTTTCAGTTCATGTTTCTTCTAGGAGTCCCAGGTATTGAACTCAGATAATCATACTAGTGCAGCAAGTTCTTTACCTGCTGAGTACCTTGCTGCTATTGCACAAGAGGGTGTGTGTGTGTGTGTCTAATTTTCATATATGCATATACCATATATTGTGCTTATCTCTGCCTCTCAATACTATTGTCCTTCCTTTCCTCACCTCTTCTATCATTTCTTTTTATCCCTCTGGACAGTTTCTCTTTGTTCACATCAGTTTAAAATGTAGGAACACACACACACACCGTTTGAAACCAAATTAAAATGAAAAAATAAAAATATGCAGTCTTTTTGATCAGTACTCCTTAGCAATAGCTTTTCTTTGATTTTTTATACAATTGATATATAATAATTAATGGGCAATCAGCTTGAAATTTTCCCTTAATGATTATATCCTTGGAATTTTCATAAATGTTTCATGAATGTTATACTATCTACAGATAAAAATGTCAACTTTTACTTCCTACAGTGACAGGCCTTAAATTATCACCTTCCTCCATTCTGACCACCGCAGTCTGCTGTCTATAAGGGCGATCACCACTTAGTGCTCAGTGAAAGGGGAACAGAAGAGTGGTGTTGTTCTGACCCCTTCTGGCCAATGGCCCTTATGTGTTTGTCCTGAAGAAATGTGGATATGTTTTGCTAGGTATTGGGTGCCACCTTGTGGAAGTGAGAATTTAGTGCACCTGAGCGATGTCTCCTCCCACAGTTGCCTTGGCTGGAGGAGACCTGAATCAGCCCAGTCACAAGCACTCCTCTCTCAAAAGAAACCCAACCTCAGCTTTAAAGGAAACGGACACTTAATTTCCAGTGATATTGGTGCACATCCATCACTCTGGCATAAGTCCAAAGGACTTTCAGAAAAATGAAAGGGCACTTAGCACCATTAGAAAATTCATGCCAGAGTCTTCTGTCTAGTCCAATGGAACAATGCCTCGAAATACCCAGCCATGCTGTGAGTAATCTAAGGTGATAGCATATTTCATAACGCCCTAGTAGGCACTTAATTGCTTGTTTGTGGTTTTAGGACACAAAGAAGAAAGTGCCTTTCATGGTGGTGGTCCACTGTTACTTCAAGAGTTCAAGCAGGAGGGCAGAGGCAGGGAGTAGAACATCCTTGTTTACATAGATAGTTCCATGCTAAATACAAACAAAAAGATCTTGGATTACAAATACAAAACTCAAAATGAACATGTCATTGCAGATGTGTGTCCCTTCTGAGTTCACAGGTTAAAATCAAACTTTATCATACCAAGAGAACATTCATAAGGAAATTGCTGGAGACACCAGGCAGATTAGAATAGAAGTAATGGTGCCGGAGAGGTGGTTCCACAGTTAATACTGGCTACTGTTCCAGAGGTCGGAGTTCAATTCCCAGTAACCACACAGTGGCTCACAAACATCAATAGTGAGATCTGGCGCCCTCTTCTGGTCGGCAAGCATGCATGCAGACAGAAAGCTGTATACGTCATAAATCTTAAACAAACTAAAATAAAAGTAAATAGGTTTGGAAAGGTCTGTGTGTTTTATGTAAAAAGTGCAACTACATCTACTGCTATCCTGCATAGATATCCAGTGTCCTGCAGTGTCCTTCTATTTCTGATAGTTCACCCATCACTTCAATATCTGTGACCAGTGTTACTTATGAAATACTTCATCTAAGTTATAAATGTACCATTGTCATTCAAGCCTGGAAATATTAACCCTTTGAAGGAATGTATAAAGAGTTTTAGTCAGTATGTTGCCACAGGATCCGTCAGGGGTTGGAGAGATAGTTCAGGGATTAAGAGCACCAACTGCTCTCCCAGAGATCCTGAGTTCAAATCCCAACAACCACATGGCTACTTACAGCCCTCTGGTATGGGATCTGACGCCCTCTTCTGGTGTGTTTGAAGATAGCTACAATGTACTCACACAAGTAAAAATTAAATATTAAAAAAAAAGGAAAAATGTGACCTCTCAGGATAATCTGGCAGACGTGACCATCATGGACTTGCTGGGTGAAGCAGGGTGGCCTTGATCCTACAGGAATCTACCTACTTCTTTATCCCAAGTACTGAAATTGGCACTTTGAGTCACTATGCCCAGTTGTGAAGAGTCCTTTCGTGGTTGTGGTGAGCAACTTTGCTTATCATTTCCCTTCAGCCAATTCTTTCTATGTAAATGAGACCATGTCTGTAGTGTCTGGTTTCAGGTGAATTCTGATTGGCTGTGTGATTCTGACATTTTTGTGGCTCCAGTTGACTAAAGAGGAACCCATCCACGTTTTTCTAGGTCTCTGAGTGTTTTTACCTCTTTTAAAAATATTAATCAATCATGCTTACTTAAACTATTGTTTATCAGAAATTTTTAATGGGAATTTAAAAGAAATCAGTAAACAACCAAATCGATTTTCCTATTCTAGCCATATAAGCCAGCTGGACTTTGTAAGAAAAATGATCTAAAGCATCAGTGTCAAGGACTACAGAAAACTGCCACCCACAGGTAAACTGCCACAGAAAAGTGACTACAGCACGGCTCTGTCACTCATACCAGACAACCCAGAATAAATACCTGGGGCTTCAGCACTTTGTCTGAGTCACTGTCATTGCCCACTTCACTATTGTTCTTCCCGTCACGGTGCACATTGTTCCTGCTGCTTCCATTTGAAGAAATTGCCTCATTTTACCTGATGAAGAAGAAAGAGAAAATCCTGGGACTCTTCATACTGGACGTCCAGAAAGAGTTCTATTTCCTGAGCATTCACTGTACTGGGTTATATTAACCAAGTAGGCATGTTCTCCTTCTGTCGTTCCTTCCTTTCTTCTTTCTTCCTTCCTTTTGCTAAAGCATCGAATTAAAAAGACAGGGAAATATCTACTGAATATGTACCAGTGTGCACTATTCAGGAAGACACTTTAGACCTCGCTTGCCTTTAGCAGTCCTTAGGTAGACATTATGTTCAGTGCCTCTGTGAAAGTAGAGTTTCAAGGATCAACTCTGGCTTTGCCTTCTAAGGTCAAGTCTGTGCTCTCTCGTGATGGGGAAAGTTAATGACAGAAATTGTCTTATGGGAGGTGAAGACTGATACAAACATTATCCCTACGGAATTAGCAGGGATTGGGCTGGTGCTGTAAGTCTGTTATTTCATCTACTCTTCCACTTAGGCCTGTGCACGCAGGATGGTTTGACACACAACTGACAAAAGAACCGAGTCAGTGGAAGGATTGACCATTTCACATTTCTGAAGGGTTGTTTGACTGAGTAGGAATTAGGCATTTTATTCATTTCTTTACTTTGTAGTCCAGGAGTAGAACAGGAACCAAAAGAGGAGAGGGGTATATGTTCCCTCGAAAATGTGCATCAATAATTCAGTAGGCACACCTAAGAGTTAATGAGATCTTGACTCAGGAAATATTCAGGCAAAGGTTGCCCTGTGTGGGCCAGTGAGATATCTCCATGGGTAAAGTGCTCGTCAGGCTCACAGAAGAACCTCAGTTCAGTGTGTACAACCCATGTCAAAAGCCAGGTACATATACACATGGCCAATATCAGAGAAGGAGTGATAAAGACATTTTGGTGGCCAAGTCTTCTTATCAACTTCCAAGCCAGTGAAAGACTTCATCTCATAAAGCACTGTGGACAATAGCTACTATGAAAAAAATACCATAAGTTGATAGTCTCCATTTTCACATAAATATATAGATACATAAATACACAAACATACCCAAAGAAACAAACAGACACACATAAACACACACACAGAATGCACAAAGACACACACACACACACACACACACAAACACACACACCACCCAAGTCATCATATTCCTTAGTAATTCTGTCCAGAGCAGAGTGGTTATAGGGATAGAAGAAAGTACAATTCCGAGCAATTCCAACTGAATATCATGTAATGCATATTTATGAAATACGTATTTCACGGTATTTTAGGATTCAAGTACATTATACTATCTATCCTTTATTTTCAAAAGTATCGAAAGTTATGAAGAGAATTCAGGCCTAGTATCAGACTTGGGGCCATCAGAATCAGAACAGGTTGCTGATTGAAACTTTCTTTTATTACAACTATTTCCTAATGTCACATAGGAAAACCAGCTTCAGCCAGAAATGCCTTTAGCTACCACATGCATCTGAATCTCACCCTGGGAAAACCATGAGAATCCATAAGAGAATGTGTGTGGCTCTTTGATGTCCAGCTTTCCTGTAGGTCTCTTCTGGCTTGCACGGATACCACTCCTTGATTCCTCCCTCTAAATGGCCATGCTACCTTCTTGTCTTTGCTCTGCTGATGATCATTGACAATTTGAGGAAGGTTAAAAAGTGCCTAGTGTGTTAGTGAAGCACGCCTTTGAATGTCACTCTGAGGGGTTTTGGGGAGAGAATCGACGTAAAACTCACTCTGAATGGTGGTAACACCATAACTCTCAGGCCAGGTGCCTGCACTAAATGGCACAGAGAGGAAGCTAAGAGCTAGAATTTCCCTATTTCTGCTCCCTGCTCCACCCACATGGAAAGAGTCTCATTCACATCCTGCCAGCCAGTCCACTTCTACCAACTGCACCTCTCACGGCTACACTCACCCCTTCTAGGATGGAGTCTATGCTTCCCGACTCTGAGCCAATGGAACCCTCCTTTCTTAAAATGCTTCTGTGACAGAACGGAAAACACGACCAGTGCAGTCACTGCTTCCTTCTGCCCTTTGCAGTCTCCTCCCACCTGGCTCCCTCACAGCCTTTCCAGTCCAATGTGTCTCCAAGAAAACAGGCTAAAGATGTCACCTTAATTCTCCTTTGACTTGTCTCTGGAAAGAGCCTTTTGCTACATCAGCCCAGGTAGAAGAGTGAAAGAGGAAAAAGAGAAGAGAAGACAGTAGATGGCCTAGGCAAGGGATAACTGAAGTTCTCCTTGTAACACAAGCTACTTCCCAAGATATTACCATTAATCCAGTTTCTGTGTCAATATGGCCCCCAAAACCTAATCACCTATCATTAGAGCACATTTGCTGACACACTTTTATTGCAGTTCAATTTCTAATACATGACTTTTGAAAACACATCTAAAAGTGGGGTGGGCTTTTCCAGCTGGATTCATGACCTCTTCTCTCCCACTCAGCACCCATACTCAAATCACCTGTGATATCTTGTTTCCTAAACACAGGTGTGGCTGTCTCTTTTACTTTTCCCCATGGGATAGTTTAGTTAGAATGACCTTACCGCACCAGCCCATCAATTACTGGCCTTCTAGCTTTAATGACTTAGGAAAATTTTTGTTTGTTGATAATGGAAATCGCCCGCTGTATAAAGTCATTTGCTCCTGCTCTCAAACAGAGGAAAAGAAAGAGAGAGAAGGTCTGCCTGCTAGGCATAGTCAAGGTAAGTCAAGGCCCGTGGGCAGATTTTTCAGCCTGCTGAGGTATGGAACCTTAAGAGAAGGTGTACCTGAGGCTTAAAATTCTATTGACCTTGGTGGAAAAAATGGAGAAGTTTGGGGAACGGGAACGAATGCATTGTTTATTTTAACAATTTGTTCCTGTCAGCTTGTGGTTATGCTTCCCACAGTGCTATAGTAAAACAGGGCTTTGAGAATTACGCTTGTTGTTGCCTTGTACCCACCAGCAGCCCTTTCATAACAGTGTCTTTCCTCTTCTTTTGGCCTTTCCTATTATGATCCTCATCTGCCCCTCAGAGGACCTTTCCACTTCCTACCAGTCAGTCCACCAAAGTAGGGCCATGCCGTTTCAGGAAACTGGAATTTCTGAAAAGCCCACTGAATCTGGAAGGCAATGTACCCCAGGATATGTCCTGCAGCTCAGAGTAAGATGTTGCAAAAAGAGGAAAACTGACTGATCTCCCACTTTGTGCTTTCAAACAGAACAAATACTTAAAAACTTAGTTTCTCCCTCCGCCCCATTACAGAATCCGATTTCAGCCCTGCACACTGTGCTCTCTTGGATCCGTGGATGCTAAGCTGCAGGTTCTGGAGATGCCAACCCCTCAGATGAATTCAATGTCTGCTCAACTCAGTCCATTCATTCACAGTTCCTGGAGTCATTGTGTCCACGGACCCAGACACCCATCGCCGATCGAGAGTATTCCACGCAGGGGATCGAGTTCCAGCAAGCAGAAGGATCTTCAGTCACAGAGCACATTGCTGAACTTACCTGACAAGCTGGACAGAACTAAGAGGTTAGTGAGAAACAAGTGTGTGTGAATACCATCCTATGTCGCCATCTGCTGGGCAAATTCAGAATTACATCCTATTACCTTACTTTGGAGTCAGAGGCTTCCTTCTAGCCTCTCATGTGCCTCTGTTCAAGTCACAGATGCAGATATTCACAGCCAACCATTGGACTAAGCCTGGGGACCACAATGAAAGAGTTAGGGGAAAGCCTGAAGGAGATGAAGGGGATTGGAACCCAATATGAAGAACAACAATATCAATTAACTGGAGCCTTCAGAGTTCCTCGGGACTAAACTACCAACTAAAGAGGATATATGGTCCCGGCCATGGCTCCTGATACATATAGTGTAGAGCACGTGTAGCAACAACTGGTTCATCTGACATCTCTGGGAAGGGAGGCAACTGGCCCTGTAGAAACTTGATGTCCCAGAGAAGGGGGATGCTAGAGGGGTGAAGTGGAAGTGGGTAGGTAGGTGGAGGAGTGCCCTCTTAGAACAAAGAGGATTGGGAGGGTATGGGGGTTCAAAGTGGAGAGACCAATGATGGGGATGACATTTGAAATGTAAACAAATAAAATGACTACTGTATAATAGATGGTAACAGATGTCTCCATAAGGACTAGATATTCATTATCTGAAACAGGTTCATTGAAAGTCAAAATCCATAATTGTTGTGACTTACTTATTATTGAAATTTCACATAGATGAACCCAATCAACATTTAACTTCTCTCCTTGCACCTATAATAAATCATTAGTTACCTTTATAAAACAATTTAAAAAGCAGTTAGGGTTTCTACTCTCTTAGGCTTCGATACAGTGCCTCATTTTAGCTGTCCCTCTCTATGTTCCCTCCATTGCTGCCCTCTCCCTGTCTCTTCACATTTCACATTCCTATCCCTGACACTGTCCCTCAGCAATCCATGAGTGAACTTGTACTTCCCTAAATGAGGACAGTCTGGCCCACGTCCCTAGACCCTCACACTAAACTGATCATACAGTTACACAGATTGAAGAATTAACAGCTAACATCCACATTTAAGTGAATATGTATCCCATTTGTCTTTTTCAGTCTAGATTACCTCATCCAGAATGACTTTTACTAGATCCATTCATTGTCCTGC
Organism: Rattus norvegicus; assembly: GCF_021556685.1. Classification (NCBI taxonomy): domain Eukaryota; kingdom Metazoa; phylum Chordata; class Mammalia; order Rodentia; family Muridae; genus Rattus; species Rattus norvegicus. The sequence goes on along the minus strand of NC_141548.1, from coordinate 7,438,569 downwards.
ATATTGCATGCTTCCTTTTGCCTTTTGTAATTGTTAAGCAGCAATGCAGTGTGTAAATGCACCACGTTTTCTTTATGCATTCATCCGTTAAGGGACAACTTAAATATTTCCAAATTCTAAGTATTATAAACGAGCTTCACTGAACATGGTTGAGCAAAGGTCTCTATTCTAGGATGAATCAACATCTGGACATGAGACCTGGAGTTGTATCTTAAGGTATAACAATTTTCACCTTCCTGAAGAACCGTCGTACTGATTTCAGAAGTTGTTGTAGAAGTTTGCCTTTTCACCAGGAGAATATGAATGTTCCCCTTGCTCCATAACCCAGTCAGCTTGAGTTGTCACACGTGTTATTAACCTTAGTCATACTGGCTAATATGAAAAGTGATCTCAGAGTAATTTTGATTTGCATTTGTGTGATGTACAAGAATGATGAATATTTCTTATGAATTTCTCAGTCATTTGAGTTTTTTCTATTATGAATGTTATGCTTAGATATGTAGCACATTTTAATTATTTTTCTTGATATATAGTGTTTTCATTTTTCAAATATATTTTTATATTAGCCTGTTGGGCCCTACCTTGGAGTGTTTCCCTTCCCCCTCACTGTGCCTTTCAGCCAAAAGTTGTTTACACCCTTGGCAGCTGCTCTCAGCCCCTGATTTGGGGCCAGGACTTGTCACAATGCAGATTTCTCCTGTTTTCCTATTTTCCTGGTTGGGGATTTTCACCTGCTTTATTGTTTTTCCACAGCTTTTGCCTCTGGTATATAAGGAGATCTCAGTAAAGCCTGGACAGCATTCTTTTAACACGAATGACCCCAGTGTGTGTTTCTTCTTAACTCTTATAGGCCTATGCCCGGTACTGAGTGTCCTGATGACACAGGCATCATCAAATGGAGGTCGCACGAAGATTGGGAAAGAGAGGACAACCTGACGAGATGGTCCCAGGAAACCGGCCAGTGAAGGAGGGACACATTGGGGAAAATGGGCCAGGAAAGGTCCCAGTGAACAGGATACAGAAGCACCGTGGGAATTGAAAGCACATGCAAAGAAAAATAAAGATTTGGGGTAGTGGTGAGTAAACCTTGTAAAAAGGGACAAGGTAATAATGGTAAAATGTTTCTTTGTGTGTGTTCTTTTAGAGTTATGCTACAATCTAGAGAAGCAAAGTCAATTCTCATAGATGCTTTTAGTCTTTGGACCCTGATTAGAGACAGTTTACACCCTAGATAAGAGAGAAAATGCTTTGAGAAAAGCATTCCTCCCAGACGCTCCACAGATGCTTTGGCAAAAGAAGGAAAATGAGATTAAGCTTTTTAAGAGCTCTCCTAGGGACATCCTGCCGCCTTGCTGGTTCCTATTGGAGAAGTGTTTATTTCTGGTTCTGGGTCCTTCAAGTAGGGTATCTGGGTCCTTTTAGTGGGACACCATTTGCTCCTTCCTCTATGTCTATTGTCTGTCCTTGGTGTACCAAGCTGTCCATGGATGTCAATTTATGTCTGGGTTTTGCTTCTCGTTGCTTGAATGTTTTATGTTTCATGTTTAAAAGAAAAAATGGTGAAAACTTTAAATGCTGGTTGATTCCCACCTTGATTTAGTTTTAAGTCCTTTCAAGAAAGGAACAAATAGGGGTTGGGGATTTAGCTCAGTGGTAGAGCGCTTGCCTAGGAAGCGCAAGGCCCTGGGTTCGGTCCCCAGCTCCGAAAAAAAGAACCAAAAAAAAAAAAAAAAAGAAAGGAACAAATAAACAAAAACAGTTTCAATTGACCTTTGGAGCCCTGCATCCTAGATAACTGGTTATCTCTGGTGTTAACTGTCATGTGTGTCTCTGACTGGATCCGGCCTCAAAAGAGGAATGTAGCTAGGAGCCTAGGTCTTTCCACTGGGGAAGCTCCCCAGGGGGCTGGCTAAATGTCTACACTAGCTGGCCTTAAAGGTGCCAGCAGCTTCAAAGCTTCTATGGTAAGGGAGCTGATGTCTGATTCTCTTAGAGAAATCTGTGACTGTGATTATTGGAATCAACAGGTAACAAGGTGCTTCTTTTAAAATGACAGCTAAAAAAGTAAGAATGGTGTTTGATCTAAATACTAAAGATATGTGTACTCACTTCATTTTTTTGTTTTAAATGTATAATACGCTTTACATGTCTTAGCTATAGGTGATTGGCTTTTAAGTTATTGGTTATGGTTGAAAATTTGTAACATTGGTAATAGAGAGTTGGCTTAAAAAAGGAGTCATTCTAGACAACACGTGGCATGAGCCAACCCAGGGAAACAGGTCTAGATTGGGATAATATTTTAATATATTTCTTATCATGGAAACTGGACTAATAAAAGAATTTAGGGCAATGTCTCTTTGCTGAGGTATTAGAGCCTGCACCATCGTTCCTTCATATGCAAGGCTTGGCCGCCATACTTTATAGCATGAGGAATGGACTTGGTGTTCTGGAGAGACTGGATTTTGGAGGATAGATAGTTTGGTGGAGGGTGAGTTTTGCTTTCCAAAGTTATGGCTGTGCTCTGGTGTTAGGAGGGAAACTTGAAGATTGTGGCTAATGATTGCTAGTGTTACATTGACTACAGTTTACAGTCTGATCCCAGACAGACTCGGGATTCTAACTCACACATATTTGTGCTTAAGAAAAAGTCAAACAGGTGGAGACTGTGACAAGGGATGATGGGGCTATGGAACTTATAAGAGCATTACAGCCCGGTTGCTTACTGCAACTGCTATTTCAAGAAATACATATAGAATGATTATAGATTTAAGAGATTGTTTTTATGCTGTTTCTTGCACTCTTGGGTTGTTGTGAAATATTTCATTTCTTGTGTTTCCTTGGGTTTTGTTTGACTTGCCCATACATTTGTATGTCTTTTTGAAAGAAAAATGTATTTATTTTTATTTATTTTGGTGAATTGTTCTTTGTATGACTTTTGTCTGTGGTTCCTCTGAATGCAGTTCCGTCGGTGGCCAGAGGAGGGCATCAGATACCGAGTTATAAATGATAGTTAAGCACCCTGTAGGTCCTCTGAGTGAAGCCAGCAGGTTGTCCAGGTCCAACTCTAGTTGTAGCTCCCTGTGCACCATGATGTGCTATAGCTTCTCTGCTTCCTCCTGCTCTTCCTTGGCCAGCAGCACCTCTGCATTCTGCCCCTCCATGGCTCTCGCTTGGGTCTCAGTTCCCTCACTTTTGGGGATTTTAAATTTTAAGAATGGACAGAAAGATTACAATTTGATGTTTGCCCTATACCTGAGAAGCTTTTTGCCAGGAAAAGGGAGTTTCCATTGCACAAAATGGGATGGTAAGGCCAAGATTTCAGGAAAAACATGGGTGAATATATTGAAACCATGACCCCTCTCAAGGCACACTCCATGAAACAACATTCTCCAACTAGCATACATTTAAAGGTGTAGGAAAAAAATATTGGCCTCTGGGGAACAGTAAAAATTGTGGCAAATGGATTATATGTCACATGCATGGACCCTGGGTTTATACATTTCAGGAAGAAGAATATCCCTCATCCACGGTCTTTAGATCTTTGGCTGTTAACAAGGATGTTCTATCCATTTCAAGGCCTGATACAACTCTCCCTCTCCTCAGCAACTGCGTTGTAATGAAGCAGTGAGAACTCTGAAGCTCTGGAAGGAGAGTGTGCGAATGGGTGTCCCTGGCTCAAAAGTGAGTCTCTGGAAAAGCCACTGCAGAACCTGGTCAGTCTGGGTGGAGGTAGTTAGCAAGTAAGCTATGGCATTTCCCACTGACATCACCGGTAGTGTCTTCCCAGGAAATTCTCTTGTATCCAGGAGACACTAGAATCTTCTGTGATGTCACCAGTGTTGTGGTGACACCAACTGCCTGAGCGATTTCCCTTCAGTTTCTAATGGGTTTCCGAGGAGGCATGTTCTCCAGGATCCTCAGTCTCTTTCAGAGGGACAATCATATCCATGCAGGCACCAGACCAAGGCAGAGGGAGGCCAGCCTTCCATCACGTTGGAGAACAAGACGAATGGAAAGATCCTTGAAGAGGTCAAGTGAGTACTGGGCAGGGCAAGGGGAGCTTCCTGGAGGAGGTTGGCTTGAGGTGGTCCTTCCAGGAGTAGGACGTATGATTTAGAGCCTCAGTCTTCCTAAATGGCTGACCCAGACTCAACAATTTCTGATCATTAGTTTGACAGAAAACCAAGAACTGTTATATGTCAAGGGGCTTTCCTTGGATCTCTTTAACATCATGGGCAGTGTCAAAGAATACCAGGATGAGCCTCTGTAAGAATAACAAAGTGTCTCTCTCAGGATCGGCTGTTGAAGCACTTCATTCTCAGCAGTGTCCTGTAGATTACGTGGGTAATAGATGCCAAGAGGGATACTCTCCTGGTCATATATCAAGGTCTCAGTCACTTTGTCCTTGAACACACAGACTAGGGATTCAAGATGTTAAGCAGCTTGGACTCAAGGACTTACCTGCTTCACATCAGACATTAGCTGAGAATGTCCTCCAATTCTTCTTGTTTAGGCCAGCTTTAGAATTTCAGTGCCAGAGGAATGGCTTTAGGAGGTGTAGTCTATATCTATGATGGCATGTGTCATCCTATGGCTATGATGGTGGGAACAGGGTCCTAGCTGAGTTCAGCTTAAAGATAGCTTTCTTGCTCTGTCAGGGATTCACTGTATCTGTAGAACTGTTTATCCTCAGACTTCTGTTTTAGACTAAGCATAGTTTTCCTTGACACTGTGTCCACATATATGCCTGTTCCTTGGTGTTTATCTACCTACAGAGTCTGATCAGAAGGCATCGTCCCAACCCTCCATGACACCTGTTGAGGAGGAGAGAATGAAGCGTCTGGAGAACCTCAAAATTGCTCTCCACAAGATGCAAAAGGAGAGAGATGAACTCAGGAGAATCCTGGCGGATTACCCGGGAAAGAATTTAAATGACAGGTAGTCACAATGCAACTTCTGTTATATCCACATTTCCTCACATCACAGTAGGCTACAACTCCAGGGTGTCCTCATGGTCAAAATCACTTTCCTGATTGCATCAGAATGTGAAGTTCAGATGGGAATGGGATGGTGGCACAGGCTATTTTGATTCCTACAAATGTAAATCATAGCCTGTGGCCTGAATCACAGTCTGGGAATGAGGGTATAGTGTGTGAGCTCTCATTGTGTGGTATAAGTAGCCTGAACAGGTGTTGGCTTGTGGGAATTTCTAGGTGCTCTGATTATGACCAATCATTGTTGTAATTGACGTGGAGGTGCTTTGGGTTCAGTAGGTCCTGTGAAGAGCTGGAGAAGCCCAATCCCACTTGGTGCCTCACAGTGTGTGACTGGACTGACAACAGGGGATCATTGGTGTTCTCTGATTTTATTCATTGTATTTGGAGATAATGCCACATCCTTGTATTTAATTGGCATTCTAATTGTATTTGAGAGAGAGAGAGAGTGTGTGTGTGTTTTGTGTGAGTTTGTGTGTGTGTATGCATGTGTGAGTGTGTTTGTGTGTATCACTTAAGATCTGGGTATTCTATGTACTGATTTGGACTAAGAATTATCCTGTGTCAATTTTCATGGCATGATGATGATGAGGGTGAGAGCCTCACTGTGATCAGTAGAACATTTCACATCTGCTCAGGTGGACGCACATGGGAATCTCCTGGTGCGTGTTATAAATTCTTTTCCCAGTAAATACTGTTCATGTTCCTTTGGGTTTTCATGTAGCAATAGATTGTATGATTGAGAATTGTTACCTAAGAATAGGAGAATAGTCTTCATGGGCTTAAGTTGGAGCCTGGATCGTGGCACAGGGTCCTCGAATGTTCTTGGCAAGCTTGTCAATTCCTTCAAACTCTCTCAGGGAGCTCAAGGAAATCAGCTCCCTCCTTTTGTTTGCTGGCACTGCTGTCCCTGTGTCCATAATAATAAACTTATAAATACCAAATGGACCCAGTACCAAGAAGCAAGGGCGTGGCATGTCCTAGGCTGGGGTAGTTCAGGATTCAGTCTGAATTCATGTAATACTTGAATCCTTCATTCATAATGCTATTTCATCCTTGGACCATGCCTTACCACAGGAACAACTTTGAGTCTGAGATGCTCACGATGCAGCACCAGGAAGTGATGACCGACATGAAGAAAATGAGCGAGCAGGTCAATAGAGCTTTGGTCAAATGTACACACCTTACACTGGAAAATGACTGGTACTGGTGAGTAACTTACAAGGCTGTGACCCCAGCACAAGGCACAGCATGTGTCAGCCCATTCTTATGTTTGAAGTAAAGTGAGGATCAGGCTTTATAGTGTTTGAAGCAGACCAGGAAGCCTGTGTCTAAGGAAGGCTCTAGGACACACAGGACACAGAAAGATTGCCCTCAAGCGACATTCTAATAAAATGGACAAATAAGCACACATAGGGATTAAGTCCTCTTCTGGGAAAAACTTGAATCAATGGTGTCAGGTTTTTGAGAAGTGCCCTGAGTCTTCTGGAATGTGGCTCTTTTCTCCATTTGACCTGTCTCTAGGTGATGCTCCATGGCTACTGTGGACTTGGAGTATAATCTGGGGCTCTCTTTGGATCAGGACCCTAGAAGGAGTAATGGACTTGGAGACGTGGGAGGAAGTTGGAGACTGGCTGGGATTCACCATTTTTTCTTTGTGTCTCAGCCGCAGCTTCTGCCCCCTCCTAACTGAGTTGTTTGAGCTGAAGAACAATGCCCAGAGAGCACAGAATGAGAACAGGGAGCTTCTATGGGAACAGATTGCACTGGAAGAGTCCATTAAGGAAACAACAAGGATCTGTGGGGAAGCCAGTATGAAAATCCGCATAACAAGCAGCCTCAGGTAGATGAATGAAGCATCAAGGGCAGGTTTTCCTGATATCTAAGCATAAACCACGTCAAACCAGTTCAACCTTCTCCACCTTATCCAGACACTCTCCTAGTTCTCATCCAGTTGTTCATCTCTTTGACCATTTACTAAACGTTCTGTGATGTTAGCTTCATGCAAGAAACTGGAGGATTGACAACCAAATCCTCCTGCTCAACTAGAAAATGCATTTCCTTAAGGGGGATCTGTTGATCACACACTGCACACTTACATGCCATTATGCTAGAGGGATGCCATGAGGTAGCCGTCTTTGTAGTGCACAGAACTGATTAGAGTTCAGTTCAATTGCCAAAAGAATGGTTCTCATTGTCAATCATGATGGGGCTTGTGGACTTTCTCTCCTTTTCCCCGTACATTGAAAATGGTCCCTTCTGCCTGTCCAAATCGTGGTTTCTAGTGACAGAGCTTGAGAAGCAGTTTGTCAGTCCTGTTCTATGTCAGTGTTTTAGTGTTCTTTCCTGTGGCTTATGTCCTGGAGCTGACTGGATGAACAGGGATGTAGGAAAGACTTCTCTCAGGGTGAGGGTTTGTGTGAGATATGTGAGGATTAGAGGGAAATTTTTCTCCAACTCCCTCAACCTAGTGTGCCCAAGAAGTGCATTCCCTACACAGGTTTACTCTATAAGGGATGGAGAGCAGTGTCTAAGCTCTCACTTGACACATTTCCTTTGCCTAATCTGCATTCAACAACTGTTCTTCCAGCATGATGGCCTCCCCATTCTTTTCTGCTTCTCACTTATGATTTCTGTTCTCTCTCTTCTCTCTCTCTCTCTCTCTCTCTCTCTCTCTCTCTCTCTCTCTCTCTCTCTCTCCCTCACCCCGGCCTCTCTCTCACTCTGTGTGTGTGCGTGTGTGTGTGTGTGTGTGTGTGTGTGTGTGTGTGTGTGTGTGTTTGTCTGTGGGCACAGATGTGTGAGCATATTTATTGCTATGGTGCATATTGAACATTGGGAGTTTTAAGTGTTTGTGGTATGGGTGCTTATATATAGAAGTGTGTGTATATGTGTGTATTTGTGCATGTGTGTGTGTGTGTATGAGAGAGAGTGTGTGTGAACTCATCTAGTTTCTGAACACAGACACATATATTTATATATGTTGTATTAGTCTATATGAACATATATAGAACCATGTTAAAGTATATATATATATATATATATATATGTATATATATGGAGAGAGAGAGAGAGAGAGAGAGAGAGAGAGAGAGAGAGAGAGAGAGAGGAGACACAATTTTTCCAATTAGTTTTAAACTGTTCTTAATGGGATTTTGATTACTATTAAAATTATTACACTGGGGAAACTATTCATCAACATTGACAATATTTGGAGAAAAACTCAGGAATGGGGTACAGGGATGTGAGGAGAGGCTGCTGTGTGATATTCATGTACCTGAGTGTGGAAACTGCTGACTCAGGGCTCTTCTGCCTCCTTTGCTCTCGGTGTATAGTAACACTGGAAGGTCATGTGCTTGTTGTCTCTACTCAACATCCTGGTTATGTTAATCGTTACCTGGCACCACTTTCTCTCCAGAATCGCCTAAACTTGGTTGAATACACCTTGGCTTTGGAGTTTGGCCTGGAATTTGTTAATTGAAAGATTAATTTGCTTATAGTTGAATCTGCAAGCAGAAGATGTCCAGGAGTTATGCTGAGGTGGAATCACATCTTTGCCTCAGACAGAAACTTAGGCCCAAAATAGTCGACAGCACTCACCCTGTGTTGTGTTGTGGCAATCTTAACCATTGTTATTCAAAATCATTTGATCTGAGTGAAAATCATCTGTAAGGAGGGTTTAGAACAGTGATGACCCTCAGACATTGCTGGAGGTGTCAAATGGGTAGCCCTGTGAGAAACCATGTACAACTCTTGTGAAAGTTCAACCTTTGACACAGCGATTCCAGAACAAGAAGTCGGTGTGAGCAGAGAAACTGTGGCACATTAGTGTTGTAGTGGTTCACCTCACAGCAGCCATGAAGCAAAATTATCCAGATGTCCATCAATCAGAAAGGGAAAAGGTACAATGTTGTCCAGCCCTTCCATGGACTGTGGCTGAGTTTGATTATACCTGCCAGCATTTGGCTTTGAATTAGCCTTCTCTTACTCGAATTATATCTGATAGCATCCCATTACAAGTTTTACCTTGGATTGTGGTTATGGAGATTTCCTAGCTGTTTGTGCTGGTAATTTGTTTCCCCTGTCAGGTACTGTATGGTAAAGGGACCTCATATTGAAAAATGCAGCTCACTTTGCATGCACTGGGAAACAGTGAGCAGAGGGCAGAAGAGGCTCACCTGCCCCCACCCAGTGCTCTGTTGCCTGAAATCAGCCTCCTGTGCACAGCCTTGTGAACTTGCTAAGGAGGCTTGGCTAACAGGCCTAGATGTCACATTTCTAATTTCTGATTTTCAGGGGAATACACTTTATTGGCTGAGCTGTCTTTAGGCTATGCTCACTGTGTACTTACCCCATTCCAGGTTTTTTTTTTTTTTCTTATGCCACAATAGTAGACTGGGTGATCTCTTCTATTGCCATTAACTGGGAAACCAACCACGTTCTGCAAAATACTCTGCTTGTATGTGTGAACAAATATATTTGGGTGAGTTCAAAAGTGTGTATTTCTGGGTGTCTGTCTGTCTGTGTCTGTATACATGCCTGTCTCCATGGACAATATAATCTTCTAACGACCAGGATGAGGAGAGCATGGAGGAAAGTCTGCAGGACCCCCTGAATCAGAAAAAACTGGTTACTGAGGAAAAGGCCTTGTGTGAGAAGATGCAGCATCATTTCAGTGTCACTGAGACGGTTTGAAAGCACAGGATGAAAGGACCCAAGTAGATTCCCTGTACTTATAAACTGTCTTATTGGGTGTGTGACTTTCTCCATAGTTCTCAGCATCTGTCAGCTAGGAGCAGCTCAGAATATTATTCTTGTGCATTTAAAAGAAATTCCGTCCATGAAGTGTATGTGATCCATAGAGATTCTGGCTACTGTGTACTGATCCCTCCAGTCTGAGCTCTCTTGTATTATCTGAGCCCAGTGCCTTTAAGTCTCCCCATAAATAGTTTTACGATACCCATAAACAGAGGAGTGTATAGTTTATTTTCTGCATGAGAATCTCCTTTAGAGTTCAATGCTTAGTCTTGGCAAGATTTCCATGCACCATATTCTTGCCAAATATAATATCACTTCGGTGTGCATGTACTTCTTGAGATATTGTTTCTCTGGGTCTTTGCAGACATTGAGGTTGTCAGGTGGACCCCAGGCATATTCCTGCACTGGAGGAATAATAATAGTCTTCATTGCAGACATGGCCAAGCTTCCAAGGCCTTCCTATTGTTTTCTAGGTTGTTCATATCTCTCCTCAAATGACATTTAGACATTGTTACATAATATTAAAATATAATATATATGAACGATTAGAATTATCTGCTTTTCACTGTTCAATTTTTAGCAGTTTTAAAAGCTGAGAAAATATGCAGGCCTGTGGGATCTCTTACCCTTCTCTCTTGGGCATGAGTTAATGGCCTCAGATGAAAGATCATCCTGCATTATCCTGCTGAATTGTGCTGCTGTGTATGGGATAAGTGACATGGCAGGTCCTCACCAGGTCTTTTCCACCCCTAGGTCTGAACACTGCAGCAGAAGCTTTCCCAGGGCCCAGACCAGGACTACAGCTCTCAGAGACAGGACTGTCCACCAGGAGCACTGAGGGTGCAAAGATTGACACCACCTCCCGCATCTCAGTCCTTGTAACCATACCAATCTTGGGCTAAATTTGAAAGACCTTGAGATGTGGCCTGGAACATGCCTCACGTTTAACCTTTTGATGACTTGTCCACCAACAACCAACTACACTGAATGAGGCGTCTACATGCCTCTTGAAGAGATTTTTACCATCTTACCTGCCGTTCTGCTGTGTTTGCAAGGCCAGCAACAGGCTGGAGTTATATGTTGAAAAATCAGCAGGAATTGAATGCTGACTAATTTACTTGTTATATTTAGTTTTTAGTTTGAAATTTGGTTGTTTTATGCATTTGGTTTTATTTGTTTACATTTGAAGTTTTGTTATTTATTTGTTAACATTAGATTTTTAATTAATATGCTATATTCTTAAGGCTATATACATTGAACTCATTGACTCCCTACTTTAAAATTTTCTTGAATAAATTAATGTTTGTCTATAAATAAAAATGTGACCTTTAATCCCTAACTCACAAGACCGTCCTGAGTCGTGTGTGGTTCTTCCTCCTGTAACAGCACAAGTGTAAGGCAAGAGTGGTTTTCTGCAAGTCTCATGCAGCTTAGGCTTCACCATCAGTTCACAGCCAGCCAGAGCTGCACAGGAAACTGTGCTCTTGATGTAGACAGTGTGTCGTGCTCTGTGGAACCCACCTTCATGATGAAAAATATCCTTGCTTTATCCTGGGGCTCACAAATTTGGCTTCCTTTATAATGACAGACAAAGGAGAAACACAGAAGTATTTCTCTAATACCTTAGAGGAAATAAAACCATTCAGTAGGGGAATATAAAAAGCGATCAGGACACACGGAGCTGTATGCCTCTGCATTCCTTGTAATATAGCATCGGTTATTACTGCAGATTTATTGAATTCCAGCAATTTTGGAGGAACGATATTTTTAAAATTTTTTATTATATATATCTCTTTACTTACATTTCAAACGTTATTCCCCATCCTTGTTTCCTTCCTTAAGCACCCATTCCCTTCCCTCTCCCTTCCCCATATGTGTATCCCCCTATACATCCCCCTTATTGTTCACCCATATTCCCCTGCACTGCCCCTGGAACATTTTCTCTATTGTTTTTGTTGGTTTGTTTGTTGTTATTCTTTTTCTCCCATTTTTATTAAATTGGGCATTTCTTATTTACATTTCAAATGTTATTCCTTTTCCCGGTTTCCTGTGCATCAGCCCCCTAACCCCTCCTCTTCCCGTTCTAAATGGGTGTCCCCCCCCCACCCTACCCCCGTTACTGCCCTCTCCAAAATTCCCTTCACTGTGGGTTCAACCTTGGTAGTACCAAAGGCTTCCCCTTCCAGTGTTGCCCCAACAATGCTATTTACTGCTACCTATGGAGGGTCAGTCCATGTGTAGTCTTTGGGCAGTGGTTTGGTCCCTGGAAGCTCTGGTTGGTTTTTATGGGGTTGCAAGCCCCTTCAGCTCCTTCAGTCCTTTCCCTAGTTCCTCCAATGGGTGTCCCGTTCTCAGTTCAGTGGTTTCCTTCTGGCAGTTGACTCTGTATTTGACATGTTCTGGCTGTGTATTTCAGGAGAGATCTATATCTGGTACATGTCAGCATGCACTTCTTAGCTTCATCCCTCTTATCTAGTTTTGGTGGACATAGATAGATAGATAGATAGATAGATAGATAGATAGATAGATAGATAGAAAGATAGGTGTGGACCACATGTGGGGCAGGCTCTGAATGGCGTTCCTTCATTCTCTGCTCTAAAATTTGCCTCCCTATCCCCTCCTGTGGATATTTTTGTTCCCCCTTTAAAGAAGGAGGCTTCACTCCTTCTTTAAAGGGGGAACAAGAATACCCTTGGCAGGGAAGAGAGAGGCAAAGATTAAAACAGAGACTGATGGAACACCCATTCAGAGCCTGCCCCACATGTGGCCCATATATATACAGCCACCCAATTAGACAAGATGGATGAAGCAAAGAAGTGCAGACTGACAGGAGCCGGATGTAGATCGCTCCTGAGAGACACAGCCAGAATACAGCAAATACAGAGGCGAATGCCAGCAGCAAACCACTGAACTGAGAATAGGACCCCCGTTGAAGGAATCAGAGAAAGAACTGGAAGAGCTTGAAGGGGCTCGAGACCCCATATGAACAACAATGCCAAGCAACCAGAGCTTCCAGGGACTAAAGACTAAATAACTTCCAATACCTAAAGACTATACATGGACTGACCCTGGACTCTGACCTCATAGGTAGCAATGAATATTCTAGTAAGAGCACCAGTGGAAGGGGAAGCCCTGGGTCCTGCTAAGACTGAACCCCCAGTGAACTAGACTGTTGGGGGGAGGGCAGCAATGGGGGGAGGGTTGGGAGGGGAACACCCATAAAGAAGGGGAGGGGGGAGGGGGATGTTTGCCCGGAAACCCGGAAAGGGAATAACACTCGAAATGAATATAAGAAATACTCAAATTAATAAAAAAAAATGGAGTGAAGCATCCACATTTCAGTCATCCTTCTTGAGTTTTATGTGGTCTGTGCCTTAGATCTTGTGTATTTCGAGTATAACCAAGAGGTGAGGATGCAAAAGAATCAAATGGATAGCTTGACGCCAGAGGTTGGTGGTGAACACCAGAGGGAAAGATCATTCTTCCAGAAATAATTGGCAGGTTTCTGGTAACTCACCTTTACCAGACTACTTGTTTGGGTCCACAGAACTCTCTCAGTTGCCATCAGCAAGGTATGTTATACCCACATACACTGGACAGTGTAGAAGGAGATGTCAAAGCCAGATGCCACATTTACACCTATGTAAATAAAAAACAGAGATCATTTACCCATAAAGGATTGCATACAGGTAGCCAACGCTATAATAAATTATGGGAACCTGAATTAACTGACACATGGCCTCCTAGAATAAGATAAAAGTACCTGCTTGTTTTATTGATACCTTTTCTGGGTGAGTAGAAACTCACTACATCAGACTGAAACTGATCATAGAGCAACTAGAAAGCTCTGCTAGGAACTTTCCCCCTAATTTTGCCACTCACTAGGAATGCTGCCATATAATAGCCCAGCTCTCACAGCCAAAGCCTGTAAATAACAGTCAAAGATGTATGCATAGTTTGGAGTCTTTGTTGTGCAGAATTCTGGGCAGGTGGAAATAATGAACAAGACGTTAAAGGAAACACTATGGAAACTCTCATTAGAGTCCAGGAAGGGTGGAAAGGCTCTTTTCTTATTTTGGGCCTGCTGTACTCCATACAAGGAGGGATTGAACCATATGATATTATGTTTACAATACACCCCCCCCATGGCTTCTAAGTCTTAGAGATCAGCACTTGGCAGAATTCTTCAACTATTTTATTCTTGAAATCCTGTCCGTCCAGTTCTCTGTAAAGTCTATTACTTTGACTATCAGAGAGACCCAGTAAACCTCTAAATCTATCAACAATATCCCCTAATTTGGACCTGGTGGTAGTGAAACTGCATGAGCCAAGTGGGCATCGAAAAGGACAATGAAAGCAATTTACAAGGACCTACGTGGCGATGTTTTACACTCTTACAGTTATGAGGTTAGGTGGAATTTTAACATGGATTCCTTACAACTAGGTCAAGAAGGTAGAAGCCACAGATGACAAGGCCAAATAGACTCCCTCCAGAACTTCTGGACCTATTAACGTTGAGCTTTCACCTGACCTCAAGCCCTTCCACTCCCTGCCCAACCTCCTGGATCTTATGTTTGGCATGAATACAGGGTCATGGTCCAAACTCTAACACCCTCAGGCCTGTCCCTGGGAACTCAGGAAGGTGGACACTAGAGAAGTGACGTCTAATGGAACTGCAGAGGACCAATCTCCGTCCACGTTGTCCTTTGCTCACTGATATCTGGTTATTTTTTGGAGAAAGGATTTGGAAGTTTATCATTTGAAGTAGGTGCACAACATTTAAAGTTTTATATTCACTGTATAACTGGGTTCACTATGTTACCAAGATCATTGCAACAGAGGGATGCAAAACAGAGACTTTGTGAGTACACATCCATGAATATGTGTAAAGAAAGACACCTTGGAAGGAATGCACAATAAGAAAATGAAATCAATATCCAATAAATTAAAGGTCTGGAGGGAAATACTGGCTTTTGGGAAACCAGGAAAACCTAGGAAATTGGAATGTATGTCACAGGACTGGATCTGGGAATAAAATTATTATCCAGAAGAATCTTCCACCCCGTGTCCCTTGATGTTTTCTCCCCATGCCAGGCCCCTGACGCAATCTGCCCTTTCAGAGCAGGTAACTACTAATGAAGCAAAGAGAAATCTCTAGCTTTAGAGGGAGGAGACATGGAAAGGGTTCCATTGTGTCACTGGAGAGCCTCCTGGAGATGGCACCTCAGAATCTGGTCACCATAAGGAAAGCTGGTTAGCAGGAGGCCCTGGCAGTTCCCGGTGACGTCGTCAGTAGACCCTTCCCTGAACAATCTCTTGTATCCAGGAGAGCCCTGGCATCTTCTGTGGTGTCACAAGTGTTGTGGTGGCACCAACTGCCTGTGGGATATTCCTTCAGTGCCTCTATGGTTCACTGATTGACCTGTTGTCCAGGCTAAGCAGGCCATTTGTGAGAAAGAACAAAGAGCATGAAGAGATGAGAGTTGGGGAGAAGGAAGATGCCCTTCTGTCTTGTCGTATAAAAGGAAGAAATAAATGGTCCTTGGGAAAGCTCAGTGACCTCTGGGCAAAGGGTGAGGAGGTTCCTTGAGGAGAGAGCCTTGAGCTGAGGCTTCCAGGTATGGAAATCTGGAGCTGGGAGCATATAAGAAGCAGCTGGACTTCCCTGCTTGTTATGGTTCCTGGAAGTCAGAGCCTTTACATCATTAATTTCTCTATTTCAGAAGCCAGTTGTTGGGAAGGACACCACTGTTTTCCTGAGACATTATGCCTTTTACTCCTTTTACTTAGAAGACAAAGGTCCTTAGGAAGAAGGGAGAGACTAGTGTCGTATCCTCGGCTCAGAGCTGACTCTTCCCCCTTTGGATTGGTTCAGTTTGTGTCTGACACTCATATCTGGGAGAGAGAAGACTTCTAGATGAGACCTCATCATCTCTGGCTTTCCACTAGAGTTATTCTGACTACCATTCCCTGATAGTGGTCCCCTTAGATTTCTGAGTCAACACGTGTGAGTGTCATGCAGTTTTCTAGTGCAGTGAAGAACTGTTAGTCAGTGAACCAGAACCAGGACTGGCTCCTTCCTGACTTCTCTAGGTGTCCTGAGCAGTAAGTGGGTGCACTAAACGATCATGTTCTACCAATACAAGGCATCTATTACTACAGTCCTGGGGTCTAGAGAGATCGATCTGTGATTCTGGGCATCACCACAGCAAATGAGTGCTGATGGAGTTTGTATTTTCATCCTGGCTTTGTACCTACAGACTACGGTGTTCTGAAGCCAAGTTCCATCCTGTGCAGCTGTGAATATGCCTGAGGAGGCTGTCTCCTTGGTTTTCTGAAGCATTGCTAAGGGAGCCAGAGGAAATCAGCTCCCCCTGCTCAACAGAGCTCTGGGGATGTTGACATTCTCAGCTTCAGCTACATATTAAGCTAGGTCAAAAGATCACCTGTCAGGTCCATTCTTAAATACCCTTCAGGGTGCTAGGGGTGGACTATAATGAAGTAGTATGCAGGAGAGGCGCTTGCCCTCTGGTGCTACAAAGCAGTGTGTGTGAGAAACACCTGAACTCTTCTATTACAGATCAGAGAGATGAGCTGCGATCACATTCAATAGACTGTGTACATTCCTGGGCTTTGGCTTTGACCATGCAGGTCTGTTGTTTCTCACTGCATTGTTCATGTGGCCAAGGTGTGGGAAAGCCCCACTCACAATTGTTTCCCATCCTCTATCCTAGGGTCTTAGAGTTTAGCACAACACTTCACCTCTTATCTTCTAGATCCACTGTCCTAACTTTACTTCAACATGCACATCTCTATTATCCTTGCACCGTGTGTGTGTGTGTGTGTGTGTGTGTGTGTGTGTGTGTGTGTGTGTGCGTGTGTGTATGGTTAGTTTGCATACAACTTTAGGGAAACCTTGCCACTGAATTCCTCTAGGAGTCTATATAAGTAATCTGTAAACTGTGGATGGGGCAAAATCCAAATGCTCTCCCGCAACGTGGCCTTCTAGAAAGAGTAGCATAAACTGCAATAAAAGGATATACTTGAAAGTAAAACTTGGAGGAAATGCCCTGGCATATCTACATTGTCACTGTGAACTGTGACATTGCTCTCTTGGCTTCTGTGCCCAGACATGAGGGCTCTGAAGCTATGCTGCATCCTGTGGAACTGTGAATGAGCTTGTGTCACACGAAGCATGTGAATGCAGTGAGAAGACAGTAGGAGGACATTGTGACACTGCCCTCCCAATGGAGACATGGAAGTGTTGACAATCACAGTGGGTGAGTCTCAAGCTGCACTTTGAGACCCAGCAAGGCTACGTTTCACCTATCAGCTCACTTCCTGCACATCCACCACAGGCCAAGGGCAGGCTCAGATGAAGCCCTGTTGAAGACAGGTGCTGTCCCTTGTGAGCTGCGTCTCAGGGTATGCGGAAGACCATTCAGCCTCCTGTGATGTGGGACATCAGAGTAGTAAGAGGCAGACAGAGGGGACAGTTCTGTGTTTGTTTTCTTGGCTACCATAACTACATCTTCCAGGCTAAGGATTTGCTCATGGAAGTCTGCTGTGTCACTTTTCTAAAGGCCAAGCTGTCTGAAGTCTCAATAACACAACTGGCTCCAGGCTGCTTTCTCAGTCACTAGGATTTTCACGCAGTCCTTCGTACCTTGTCTTCTAGAACCACAAATTCTTTTCTGGCTTCATATGTACAAGGCATATTTTCTCACTCTTGCCCCGACCCGCAGGGCAGTCGACCAGGGTCTGGGGTCCACCTAGGAGAGAATGGGGGACAAGAGACACATAGAACGGACAGCAAGTCAAGAAGTCTGATCAAGCTGACAATTTTTAATTTTTCTCAGGCTGAAGATATACTGGTAGAAGCAAAATGTGGGGAGGGGTTGGGTGACCAGAAAGAATGGGCCTGGCTTGATAACCAGGATATTGGCCAGGTAAATCGGCCAAGCGGGGGAACAGCAGGGTGGGTTGCTTAGTGACCTGACCATCAGTGCCTGACCACCGGTACTCAGTGATCTGACACCTAGATTTATGCTATCTATTGAATTTATGTAGAGCTGCAGGTGCTGCTTTGATCTAACCTAAGGCTATTGTTTTTTGTTCTATCATAAGGCTAAAATATAATGCTTTTTAGCCTGAAGAATATTGCTTATTATTCCAGCATAAGGCTAGAACACAATTGCTTTTTAACTTGAAGGCTGCTTTCGCCATCTTGAGGCTGCTCCCAACACACTCTCTCTTACTAGAGACCAGTAGGAACACATATATTGGACAGTCGTGATTATTGTCTAAACTGCTGGTGTCCATGTACGGCATTAGTGGGTACAGCATCATATCTCAGCATCTCTTACTGTAAGGGTTGGAGCAGAACTCCCACATCTCATCCTGCGTGACGATGTAGATTAGACCCATCAGATTAAATAAAGAATTGAAAAACTCTCCTGGGGGTGAGGTGGTAAGGAAATCATGTTGCCGTCCCATAAATGCACTGCTATGAGCAAGCTTCAGACACCCTCAGGGATGCAGCCTGCAGCAGAGACCACAGGCCTTTGGTGGAGAATGATTCAGTTCAAAAAGGGGAAGAGAGAAGGATGGTTGATATTGTTCCAGTAGATCTCACTGCCTATAAAAAGAGTTTCTTCCAGATCAGTGAATGGTTCTTGTAAAGCAGCTCCTGGACTGGACTACTGAGACCAACTATGAGCCCTCCAGACTGGCCTTTCCAACCAACAGACAAAAGTATCCACTCTGCGAATGATACATAGATACATACACAGAATACCAGGAAGGATACAGAGTTTCTTCAGTTCCATGATTGAGGGATTCAGCAGGAGAGATGGCTCAGCAGATAAAGGTAAACGTTGCCAACTCCCTACACCTGAGCTCCTTCCCTAGGACCTACATGATTGAAGGAAAGAACAAACCTCTCACACCTTGTCCTCAGATTTTTATGTAGTTTGGTTTTCCGGTCTTGGTCCACAGAAGCAAAGACATCAGGTTTTCCAATTCCATTTGACACGGGACCAGTACCTTCAACCGAATGTTCCTTCCTGGAAAGCTGCAGCCTGTCAGCGTGGCTCAGTGGTTTGTGAACTGCAAGTTCCCATCTGGGAAGGTGGTCGTGTTCATCCAGCACACCTGCCCCTATTGCAGAAAGACCCAAGAAATCCTCAGTCAACTGCCTTTCAAACATGGTCTTCTGGAATCTGTGAACATCACAGCCACTAACAACACCAATGAGATTCAAGATTAATTACAACAGCTCACTGGATGGAGAACAGTTCCTCAGGTTTTCATAGGTAAAGAAAGACTGCATAGGCAGACGCAGCGATCTGATCTCCATGCAACAGAATGGGGAGCTGATGACCTGACTGGAGGAGATTTGAGCTCTGCAGTTAGGAAAGGGATGCAGGCAGAGCCCATGCCAAGAGCCATCATTCAGCCATTCTGACGGCCAGTGCCCCTGAGAGATGATGTGCATCACAGAGGATGTCAGTATTTTCTGGTGACCAGACTTTTCAACAAATTGGCTTTTATTTCTTCTTTTCCTCAGTGCTAAACCCTGTTGCCGTTTGCCTCTAACCATGAGGATGAGAAGCTTAACAGACAACACTGGCTTGATTTTCCACTCTTCATGTGCTGACACGTCTCTGCCTCTAAGCCCATGTTTCCCATCCAGTTGATCTAAATCCCCATTGAATCTGTTTCTGGTTTCCTGCCATGCTGGTCAGCTCAAGTCATTTTGCAGAAGTCCACTTCCTGAATGGTTATTAAATCAATGGATATTGTGAATTTGTTCATGAGCCACACTCAGGCCTTTCCCTCCCTCCTGCATGCACCGTCCCACTTCTCCATTCACAGCTCTGAGCCAGTGTTCTCAACCTTGCCCTCCCACAACCCACAGAAGTTCACACTTGTATGAGCACGCTGTTTGAAAAATCAGATGAAGAGCTTTAGCATACTTGGTCCTCACTGTAGCCATAATAACATAGACGACAGAGCTGATGGTTCATTCATCTCTATTCTTAAAGGAGATTAAGAAAATCCCAAGAAGTTTTATGTTGATCCCAGTCAGAGTACCAGCAAAGTCAAATATGAAATGCAAAATTGCAGAGCTCTCCTACCAAGAATATCTGTATCAAAACTTGTTGGCAAAACACTGTCCTAAATAATTTCCTCCATTCACACTTCGACATTTTGTTTTGATGTCTTGCTATGACATTTAAGTATCATGGAACTGTAGGTCTCTTCTTTGGTCTCCAGTGAGAAGGACACATTCCTAATAATGATGTATCTGTAGATGACTAAAAAAGAAAAAAGAAGATCAGGATTAAAGTTCTGGGTTAAAGGTGTGACTTCCTACCTCAATTATCCAGATTAGAAGTAAATTTGAATTTACATTAAACAGAAATCCCTCACAGATTTCCCCTCTACTTTTGTGGTTTGGTAAATCTCAGATGAAGACAATTCAACAACCAAGAATAACCTTTAGAGTCATATTCTCCTCCTCACTAATATTCTTAAACAAATGGAACACTAAAAGATCAAAAGGAAGGGATGGTTATAATCAAAAGCTACATCTGGGTCAGCTCTAACTCTCTTAGTCAAGGTGACTTTGGATTCGCTCCTTAATGCCCATGGATTGCTCACATAGGACTCTGTAGAGTGTTGTTTCTACTGCCTCACTTTAAGCTCTAGGCAGACCAAGCCATCAGGTTTCTTTGGATTGCACATAAAAGACACACACATTAAGATACTTTGGATGAGATGGCTCAGTGGCCAGGTTCTTCTAAGTCTCCTCCAAATAGGATGCCCTCCTTTTTACTCCCAACTCAGCACCTCTAAATCTGCCCGCAGCTCAGTTGCTCAGGTGCCTTTAGTCATAGCTCAGCTCCCCAAATCAGCTTATTGTGTTTCTAACCTCCTGCCTGCTACACCAAGCCCAGTCTGGGAGGCCACCAATTGCCACTCAGCCCTAGATCTCAAATGGCTGGTAGTTTTTACTCCCTCTGAAGTATTAAATCCCTTCTCCTCTCCTGTGTCTCCTAGCCTGCCTGGAGGAAAACTAGAAGACCTGACTATGCCACCCAGCTGGTTGGCCAACAGCATCTTTATTGAACTATCAGGGATCAGTGTTCACAGGAAGATTCCTGATCTAAGCATCAAAACCACACCCTACAGGACTCAACGCCTGTCTCTGGTTTGGGATAGGAGATAGAGTAGTTAGAATTGGATAATTGAAATTCAAATAATTATGATAGATATGTTACTAATTATGACTGGATAAAAGCATGCAAGAGAGTGAAAATGAGTAACATGTAAGGCAAAAGGGAAAAAGCCCTAATGCAGCAAACACAGTGGACCTGCCAGAAAGACTGGGGTCTTTCTGTGCATCTGAATTTGTACTTGACCTTTTTCCGACCACTTCTTGACCACTCCATGCACCCTAAGAAGAATAGAACAAAAAGAAAAACAAAACAAAATAAAACAAAATAAAATAAAAAACAACCAAAACGAAACAAAAAGCAAAAGCAAAAGCAAAAAAAAAAAAATACCCTTGCTAAAACAGGAGGACTGAGGGAAGATTGCTTGAGGTCTTCATTGTTAACTACAACTACAAGCTACCAATGGCTTTCAATGCAAAAAGTATTTATTATTTTACTTGAAGCTTCTGTCTGGGTCAAAGAAACAGGGTTTGGAAGCAGCACCACCAGGAAACTGGAACAAATAATACTATAGAGCTCACCACTGATATTACCGTGGTGACTGAGGGCACAGCAGAGAATACTGGTGTGAGACAATGAGTCTTGTGGTGTTCTAGATGCTTGCGATATCTATGACTCTGAAGTTAGTTAGAGCCGTCCCCAAGTCAAGGCTAAATGGATTCCTCCATGTCTTTGGAGCACAAGATCTGTCATCCAATTGACTGACTATGGTTTGTACCTGGGACCTAGGCTCTGTAGTAAGGCTAAGGCTTCTGATGGAAAATCCTCCACCAAAACTCTGGATGGTCCATGGTGGTGCCAGCCAACAACCATGCCCTGAGTCCACCCTGCAGCCTCCAGAAGAGGTTTCAAGAAGTCAAAGTTACCAACATTTTATTTGTGGCTTCAGCTTGTTGTCACTTTTTATTTTAAATAAAGTGCAATTTCTGTCATAATTCCTTCTAATTTCTTCCTCACATGAAACTTCACTTTTGACCTCAAATTCTATTCATGAAGTGTTACTTTTATCTGGAGCAGGCTAAGGTTTGTATTTTCCTTTTATAACTTACTGTGATGGCTAATTGTAGTTGTCTAAATGATGCATTCTGGAGCAATTGACGCCATCAGAATGGCTGGCAGGCTGTGTCTTTGGCATTTTCTTGATGGCAGTTGATGTATGGGGACTTAGCCCACTGTGGGTGGTACCAGCCCTAGTAAGGGGAGGAGAGGTCATAGAGAAAGGTAGCTGAGCAGATGAGTAAGCAGAGTTCCTATCTGTTTTGAAGCTGCTGCCTTGTGTTCTTATCTCGTATTCCATTGATGATGAACTGTAACTTATGGGGTGAATAAAACCTTCACTTTCCCACATTGGCATTTTTATGTTTCCTATAACAATAGGAAACTAACTTGAACATTCGGAATTTTCTTGAGATCTGCTCTGATAGTCCCTCCTCCTGCAGGTATGGGACCTCAGTTTTTAAATCAATAAACACAGTTCCTGGACACCCTAAACTGTTGAAATATTCGCTCTGCCAACCGCATGACACTGCTTAAGTATCTATCACATTTTTTCTCATGACAATTTTTCCTTCCTCTTTTTTTCTCTTTAAAATTATATTTCTAAACATGTTAGCTCTTTGTACTTTAAAAGTTGTCCTTTTTCCCATAGTAGAATATTTATATTCAAATTCATGCGTTTCATAAAAGTGGGTGATTTATTGTAGTAAAATATTCTAATCACTATTTATTGTATTAATTTTATTAATTCATCAAAAACTGACCTTATTATATTATCTACTTATCCATAAAGATATAAAAGCTTTGATTTATTCAAGTCTTTAAGGTCTTTCAGAACATCAGCTGGAAAGTACTTATATGTATTCAGGATGGATCGTGGGTACTTCCTATGTCTTCTTACTAATAGTATGCTTTATAAGTGTGCTTATCCAGGGTGTTTTGTTATATATTTTAAGACTATTTTGAGTAGAATATTTCCCTGATTTCTTTCCCATGGTTTGTTTTTGGTATACAGGAAAGGTAATGAGTTTTGTGTGTTATTTTGCATTCTACTACTTTAATGAATGTATTTTCAGCTTTAAGAAACTTAATTTTTTAGAGACAACTTGTCTGTTTAGCATCACCTGTAGCTAATTCATAGTTGTCTTTGCATTAAATATTTTAATCCACATCATTTTATTTTATATTTTCAAATTATTATGAGGGGAATTTTTCCCAGATTGTCTCATGGTATGAATTGGATTGGCATAAAGGAAGGCTAAGGAATTTTGTGTGTTCACATTGTATTGTGCTTTTATGAATGTATTTATCAGTCTTAAGAGACGGTGATACATTTTTAGAGTTTTTAAAATAGAATCAGGTCATCTGTAAATGAGGACATTTTGACTTCTTCATTTTTCATTTGGGTTACCCAAGTTCACCACCCACCACTGGTGCTTATTGTCATTGATTCCACTTTTCCTCTGGGTTTCTCTCTTGTCTCTTTTCATTGTTGCTACTCCCCCCCGCCCCTTGTCCATCCTTCCCTGCCTCTACCTAGGTCCCTCCATCCCTCTGCCTCCCATGATTATGTTCTTCCCCCTTCTGAGTGGGTTTCAAGCATCCACAATTTGGCCTTCTGACATGTTACCGTTCATGTGATCAATGAAGTGGCTATGCAGCCAGTAATGGCACCAGCAATGGAGGAGTGTTCCACTTTCTCTACATCCCAGCCCACTCTGCTGCTGCCCCAGTTTTTTATCTTTGCCATTCTGATTGGTGTAATGAAGAATCTCAGGTTCGTTTTGATTTTCCTTTTTCTGATAAGTAAGGATGTTCAACATTTCTTTTTTTTTTTTTTTTTTGGTTCTTTTTTTCGGAGCTGGGGACCGAACCCAGGGCTTTGCGCTTCCTAGGCAAGCGCTCTACCACTGAGCTAAATCCCCAACCCCGGCATTTCTTGATCTGTTTCTCAGGCATTGAGATACCTCAGGTGAGAATTCTTAGTTTAGCTCTCTGTCCCAGTTTAAAAGTCGGGTTATTTGGTTGTCTGGGAGTTTACCTTTTTGAGTATTTTGTTTATTTTGAATTTTGGCACTCTCTCAGATATAGGGTTGGTAAAACTCTTCTCTGAATCTGTAGCTTGCTGTTTTACCTATTGGCAGTGTCCTTTGCTTTAACGAAAGTTTTCAGATTGTTGAGATTTCATACATTTACTGTTGATCTTAGAGCCTGACCCTTTGGTATTCTGTTCTGAAAACTTTCTCCTGTGCAACTGTGTTCTAGGAACTTGGCGACAGTTTCCCTTCTATTAGCTTCTGCATGTTTGGTTTTAAGTGGATTTCCTTCATTCACTTGGACTTGAACTGTGTAGAAAGAGATAGAAATGGATCCATTGGCACTCAACTACATGCAGACCACCAGTTAGGGTAGCATCATTTCTTAAAATGTCTTCTGTTATGTTCAAAATCCTCAGTCATCAGGGAAATGCAAATCAAAACAACCCTGAGATTCCACTTCACACCAGTCAGAATGGCTAAGATCAAAAACTCAGGTGTCAGCAGATGCTGATGAGAATGTGGAGAAAGAGGAACACTCCTCCACTGTTGGTAGGATTGCAAACTGGACAACCTCTCTGGAAATCAGTCTGGAGTTTCCTCAAAAATTGAACATTGCACTGCCTGAGGACCCAGCTATACCTCTCCTGGGCATATACCCAAAAGATGCTCCAACATACAATGAAGGCACATGGTCCACTATGTTCATAGTAGCCACATTCATAGCAGCCAAAAGCTGGGAAAAACCCAGATGCCCTTCAACAGAGGAATGGATACAGAAAATGGGGTACATCTACACAGTGAATACTACTCAGCTATTAAGAACAATGACTTCATGGAAATCTTACGGCAATGGAAGGAACCAGATAATTATCATCCTGAGTGAGGTAACCCAATCACAAGAAAAGACACATGGTATGCACTCACTGATAAGTGGAGTTTAGCCCAAGATCTCAGATTACCCAAGATGCAATCCACAGACCACATGAAGCTCAAGAAGGATGACCAAAGTGTGGAAGCTTCAGTCCCTCTCAGAAGGGGGAACAAAAATACTCACAGGAGGAAGTGTGGAGATGAAGTCTGGAGCAGAGACTGGAGGAAAGGCTACCCAGGGACTGCCCTAACTGGGGATCCAGTCTATATACATCCACCAACCTCAGACAATATTGGTGATGCCAAGAAGTGCGAGCTGACAGGAGCCTGATATAGCTGTCTTCTGAAAGGCACTGCCAGAGCATGACAAATACAGAGGCGGATGTTTGAAGTCAACCATTGAACTGAGAACAATGGAGGAGGCAGAGAAAGGATTGAAGGAGCTGAAGGGGTTTGCAACCCCATAACAACAATAATACCAACCAACTACAGCTCCAAGAGACTAAACCACCATTCAAATGGTACACATGGACAGACCCAGGGCTCCAGCAGCATGTGTAGAAAAAGATTGGCTTGTTGGGCATCAATGAGAGAAGAAGCCCTTGGTCCTGCGAAGGCTCTATGCCCCAGTGTAGAAGAATGTGAGGGCAGGGTGGCAGGAAGGGTTGGGTGGGTGGGAGAACACCCTCAGAGAAACAGGGTGAGGGGGATGGGGTAGGGGGGATATGGGTGTGAAACAGAGAAAGGCTGTAACATTTGAATGTAACTAAAAACATATAAAGAATAAAAAAATTTAAAAGGCATAACAAATGCAAAAGATTGTGGTGCCATTCCATAGTCGTGATGTGTTTCTTCTGTGAGAGCATAATGGTTAACTCACTTCTCTATGACTGTCTTCTTATTTGAAAGTAAATAATGGGATCATCTGTGGAGTGGTTGGTAAAAATAAAAGCATTGCCTAACATGAATAAGTTCCTCCAGAGCATGTGCTTAACATTCTAGGTATAGAGCAATTAGCTGGGGGGATTAAAAAGAAAAACCAAACAAAAAACAACATCAATGATTAAAATAAATTTTGAATGCTGGGATTAAGGTGTGTGCCAACTGTGATAGGCTTTGTAGATATTTCTAATAAAGAAACACAGGTCCTGTCACAATTCTAGCAGTCGCCAGCAGAGAGAGCTGTGAGGTAGTGTGTGCTTCTTCCTTTCCAAGATACCCCATGGACTCAGGCCTGCATCCAGTGAGCTGGAAGGAAGAGCAGCCTAGTTGAAACTGCTGATGTGTTGATTACCTGAGACCATATGAGTTAACTCTCTTTTTCATGCCTGTTTTTCTTATTTGAAAGTAAATAATGTGATCATGTGCGGTGTGGGTGGTAAGAATAAAATCTTTAACATGAAGAATAGGGCCATGAAGAGTGTGGGTAACATTCTAGGTACAGAGTAAATAGAGGGAATTACCAAAGAAAACAATGGGAATTCTAACAACAATTGCAAAAAAAGAAGAGAAAAAAGGAGAAAAAAACTTTATGGGTGCTGGGATTAAAGGCATGTATCAACACTGACCAGCATTGTAGGTATTTCCAATAAAATATTAACAAACAAACAACCCTATTATTCTTTTAGCAATTGCAGCGGAGAAGACTGAGAGATCGTGTGCTGCTGCCGCCATGCCAAGATTCTGTAGCAACAACTTCCTTGGTGATAGGAGCCTGTATGCAGCAGGCCCCTTGGTGGGCCTGTCATCTCACAAAAAGATGCTTCAGTAATCCAAAAGATTGGACTCCAGTATACTTCAGGCCAGGAAAGAAGCCAGCTACCATGGGTGAAAGAACAAAGGAAAAATTACATTGGAAAAATCTGTGCCTTATTTGGCAGAAATGACCCTAAACTTCTGAGGCGTCCACCATCTCCACCCCTCTGTTTTGAGCTTTGCATAGCGATGCTTTCCAACTCCAGGTGGGAGTCAAAGCCAGAGCCCTTCCCAGAGAAGCCATACGTGTTTTTGTCTCTTACATCTGTGAGGTTAGGAGGCGTCATAGCACAGACTGAGCACACCTAGGATAAGAACACAGAAGCCACACATGACAATGCCAAATGGACTTTCCCCTGAACTTATGGACCCACTAAAATTGAGGTTTAACCTGACCTCAGGCTGTTCGACTCCCTGCCCATCCTGCTGATTCTTATGTTTGTTAGGAATAAAGTATCAAGGGGCAACCCCCAATATCCTCATGCCTGGACTTGGAAATTAAGGAAGACAGATATTGGAGAAGTGATGGCTATCGGGCTACAATGGAGGAACACGCAGTCCAGGTTGACCTTTACTCACTGATGACCAATTTAATTGTCTGAGTGTATTTGAGAAAGGGAGGATGTCCAACTTAATATGTAAAAGAAGGGACAGAAATTTATGATTTTATATTTGCCCTGTATCTGATCCCCTATATTCCCAAGAAAAGGGAGTTTTTATTGCAAGAAGTAGGATTATTAACCATTGACTTTGTGAAATACATGGACGTGTATGTGGAAATAGTCCTGGCTATCAAGGAATGCACAATAAGCAAATATTATTCAGGTTTTATAAAATTAAAAGTACAGGAGAAATATATTGGCCTCTAGGAAACAGGGAAACTTTGGGAATTGGACTGTATGTATGTGCATTGTCTCAGGTGTAGACTTATTATTGAGAGAAATCTCCCTCATTTATGGTCCCTAGAGATTTGGGTACTAACAAAAGTCTCTTATCCAATTCAGGGTTGTAACCAACTCTCCCCATCAAAAGCATTGATGACATCCGATGAAGCAGAGAGAAATATCTAACTTTGGAGGAGAAGTTGCCAAAGGATATTCCCTGGGTCACAGGAGAGGCTGCAGAAAAGGGCCCCATAGAAATTGGTTGCTTTGGGGAGAGCTGGGTAGCAGGGAGGCCATAGAACTTCCCAGTGACATCATCAGTAATCTCTTCCTTGGACAATCTCTTGTATCTAAGAGAGCACTAGAATCTTCTGTGACGTCACCAGTGTTGTGGTGACACCAACTGCCTGTGGAATTCTTTCAGTGCCTTTTGGGTTCACAAACAGGCATGTTTCACCAGCTGCTCAAGCTAGTTCAGAAGGAGAGGGGAGACCAAGGAGAGACCAGAACGAGGCAGAAGAAAACTGGCCTTCTGTCCTGTAAGTACGGAAGAATGAAATCATTCTGGGGAAGGCACAGTGAGTACTAGGTAGAGTTGGGGAACTTCCTCCAGGAGGCAGGTTTGAGCTGAGCCTTTCAGGAGTTGGCCTTACAGGCAGGAGCCTTGGAATTTGTCAATTGCAGACCAAGAGTTAAGAGTCCTGATGATTAATTTGACAGAGAGCCAGGAATTGGCAGGCCTGCAGTTTCTTTTCTATGAGCTTTTTAATTTCTACTGCCAAGGAATGCCAGGAGGAAGCCCTATGAGGATAACAATGTGGCCATTCATGGTTGGGTGCTGAAGCACTTCATCCTCTAGATTCCTGTAGGTTACTAAGTCTGTGGTGACAACAACAAGGAAGGATGAACCCCCTAGTCATGAATTGAGGTCTCAGACACTTTAAGCTTGAACACACGATTAGGGTTTGATGGTGCTATGAACTCCAGGATTGACCTGCTCCACATCTGATATCTGCTGACAATGTCCCAAATCTTTATGTCAGAGGTAGATTCTGTCTTTCACGATGAGGGATCATGTAATAGTGAGTGAGGCTTATGTATGGCAATGGAGGTTGGGAAGAGGGAAATAGCTTAAGAGTCCACATTAGAGATAGCTTTTCTTCTCTTTCAGGGATTCAACAAGTCTCCAGCCTTTCCTCTTCCTCAACCTCCATTTTGAGACTCAGAATGGTCTTTTCTACCCATGGGCTATCCAATATGTACATTCACTTGTGTTTATCTATCTACAGGGTTTATTCGGAAGGCATCATCAGAAAATTTCATCAGTAACCATGAAAAGCGTATAAAGAAATTGGAGGAACTACAATCTGAAATCCAGAAGTGTAAAATCGAGCGGGATGAACTTTCTCAAATCCTGGACCTTTATGTCAATGATGGTTTGAACTACAGGTAGTCATTATGCCCTGTAACCTACTGACTGTCTTGTGCTCTCTCTGCTAAGCCAAGATTTCCTCACATTAAGAAAGTGTTTCACCTCTCATCCTGGACTTTAAGGAGCCTTGGCAGGTGCTGGCCTGTGAGAGAAGCTAGGTGCTGTGTGTTTAGGGTCAACCTCTCTTGTACTTGACCCTGAGCTCCTTGGAGTTGGATTGGATTTTTTTCAACAGCTGGAAGGACCTGGTCACACTTGCTGCATCTAAGTGTGTGAATGAAATGCCTGAATGTCCTCACTCTTACTCTGATTTAGATCGTATTGAAAGACCCCCTCCCAAAAAGGGAATTGTACAAGCCCAAGGCCCTCAACTATAAAAGTAAAAAATAAGTTTTTAGATATGTGAGACAAGCTGACCCATGATTTAGACGAAACAGACCAGAAAAGATAACAAAATGCAGAAACCAGACTAAATTATGGACATTGCTCCATGGGCCACCTGACAAGAAAAAAAGACAGTCCCTGAGCCCCCAGAAGCCCTGACCACCCTGTACTTTTTGCTAACTCACTGTTATGATTATAGCCAAAATAGATAACATACACGTATGCCTCATTTACTCCACCAATCACATCCCTGTAACCATACATCTGCTTCTATAAGCCTGCTTCTGCTCCCAATACACTATAAAAACCCGTCCCTGGTTCTGCTAGGCGCGCCAGTCTTCCGAATTGACTGGGACGCCCACAGATACCTGTGTATCCTGATCAATAAAAATCCTCTTACAGATTACAGCCTGTGGACTCGGTCTGGTCATTGGGCTTGAGGATCTCCCTCCTGAGGGAAGATTCTCTCTGAGAGTCTTACATATGGGGGCTCGTCCGGGATCGGAGATCCTCTGCCTAGAGACCACCGACCACCCACCGGGAGGTAAGCTGGCCAGCATTTGTCTTGTCCTGTCTTGTCTTGCTTTGTGACTTGTTCTGTAAATGCTTAGTTACTTGGCTTGGGTCTAAACCGTTTGTATTTGGGCGGGCCAGAGAAGGAGCTGATGAGCTCGGACTTCTCCCCCGCAGCCCTGGAAGACGTTCCAAGGGTGTTTGGAGCCCAGTTTTTTGGGGGGGCTCAGTCTGTATCGGAAGGATACATGGTTTTGGGTTGGAGGAGAGAGGAGAGAGTCGGATCCACTGAAGGATTCAGACCCTCGTCGCCTCTGTCTGAATTTTTTGGTTTCAGTTTGACACCGAAGCCGCGTGGTGCGTCTGTCTGTCTGACTGTTGAAATTGTTTGTCTTCTTTGTGTCCTAATTTTCTTTGAACACCTGTGGAAATTGGTTATAGGATTCTTTGTCTTGGTCTTGTTTGTCTGGGCTGTTTTCTGTGGTATTGTCCAGTGTCTTTTTGGCTTTTGTTTCGTTTTTGGACTTTGGACAGACGACTGTGTTTAAAATCATGAAACTATTTGCTTTGTTTGTCAAGGAGTTTTACTTGGTCCTCTTGGTGCTTAACTTAAAAGTTAAAAGTTAAAAATAATTTGCTTGAGAAAAATTGTTTTCTGCCGGGGAGTTTTATCTTTCTCTCTTGAGCCTCCTCCCCAAGGAGAGATGCCCCTCCCTTTGCTCCCCTTGTCCAGTCTAGCTGCTGTTAACAGTTGTGTATGAAGAACTCCAGGTTAGTGAGTGACCCTGTCTGAAGCAGGTATTAACAAGAGCCTGAAAGCTTTACCTTAGATCCTGAAGAAAAATTCTCCCTGTTGCTTAAACATTCACAGCTTCTAAGGAAGGGACAGCACAGAGTAGAAAAATATAGGGGCTGAGGGTGACAAGCATGCAGGCCTGCTAGCAAGCTGCAGGCTGCACGTGGGCAGTGGCGCAGCTCAGGCCAAGTCAGCGTAAGAGGAGTTTCAAGGTGATGAGGCCGGCTGGGGTTGACGCTTTGACAACAAAAAGATAGGTATAGAGTTAGTGGTTGTTTTATAAGACTTTTGGCCCTGAAAAAAAATAATAATTCCAGTTGCTGCCTTCAGTGGCCAGACCTTCAACACTTGCTCACAGAAGGAGAGTGTTCATTAAGAGAAGTTCTTTAAGGGAGCCTGCCATATCTGCTGGCCCTATTCCAAGAGAGGAGTTGATCTCCAACATTAAGTAACCTTCCCTGTTAGTCATCATTGACATGGAGAGTGCCTTTGATCCTATCCCCACAGCAGCCAGTTCCTACCCCTGTGGTCAAAATGCCCCTGGTTGGGGGACAGAGAAGCCCCTGAGATAGTTTCGGAGGGAATCTGCAACAAACTGTGAAGAACTTTGTTTTGCCAGTCAAAATTTAGAAGTCAGGCTTTGGCTGTGGCCAAGGTCAGGATTAATGTTTTCTTTTCCATGGGCCTTTAGCCCACTGAGACAGTTTGGTAAAGGGCTGCTACTGAGGTCCTGAAAGTCCCAGGTGAATAGGTGTACAATTCTTATGTCAGCCACTTGGCATCTAGCACCCAGGTCCTAACCATTTCTCCATCCTTTTGTTATTAGTTCTTAAGTCCAGATGCTTCTGTGACAGAATGGGAAACACGACCAGTGCAGTCACTGCTTCATTCTGCCTTTTGCAGTCTCCTCCCGCCTGGTTCCCTCACAGCCTTTCCAGTCCAATGTGTCTCCAAGAAAACAGGCTAAAGATTTCACCTTAATTCTCCTTTGACTTGTCTCTGGTAAGAGCCTTTTGCTACATCAGCCCAGGTAGAAGAGTGAAAGAGGAAAAAGAGAAGAAAAGAGAGTAGATGGCCTAGGCAAGGGATAACTGAAGTTCTCCTTGTAACACAAGCTACTTCCCAAGATATTACCACTAATCCAGTTTCTGTGTCAATATGACCCCCAAAACATAATCACCTATCATTAGAGCACATTTGCTGACACACTTTTATTGTGGTTAAATTTCTAATACATGCCTTTTGAAAACACATCTAAAAGTGGGGTGGGCTTTTCCAGCTGGATTCATGACCTCCTCCCTCCCACTCAGCACCCGTACTCAAATCTCCTGTGGACATCTTGTTTCCTAAACACAGGTGTGGCTGTCTCTTTTACTTTTCTCCATGGGATAGTTTAGTTAGAATGACCTTACCGCACCCGCCCATCAATGACTGGCTTTCTAGCTTTAATGACTTAGGAAAATTTCTGTTTGTTGATAATGGAAATCACCCACTGTATAAAGTCATTTGCTCCTGCTCTCAAACAGAGGAAAAGAAAGAGAGAGAAGGTCTGCCTGCTGGGGATAGTCAAGGAAGGTCAAGGCCTGTTGGCAGATTTTTCAGCCTGCTGAGGTATGGAACCGTAAGAGAAGGTGTACCTGAGGCTTAAACTTCTATTGACCTTGGTGGAAAAAACGGAGAAGTTTGGGGAATGGGAATGAATGCATTGTTTATTTTAACAATTTGTTCCTGTCAGCTTGTGGTTATGCTTCCCACAGTGCTATAGTAAAACAGGGCTTTGAGAAATGTGCTTGTTGTTTCCTTGTACCCACCAGCAGCCCTTTCATAACTGTGTCTTTCCTCTTCTTTTGGCCTTTCCTATTATGATCCTCATCTGCCCCTCAGAGGACCTTTCCACTTCCTACCAGTCAGTCCACCAAAGTAGGGCCATGCCGTTTCAGGAAACTGGAATTTGTGAAAAGCCCATTGAGTCTGGAAAGCAATATCCCCCAGGATATGTCCTGCAGCTCAGAGTAAGATGTTGCAAAAAGAGGAAAACTGACTGATCTCCCACTTTGTGCTTTCAAAAAGAACAAATACTTCAAAAACTTAGATTCTCCCTCCTCCCCATTACAGAATCTGACTTCAGCCCTGCACACTGTGCTCTCCTGGATCCGTGGATGCTAAGCTGCAGGTTCTGGAGATGCCAACCCCTCAGATGAATTCAATGTCTGCTCAACTCAGTCCATTCATTCACAGTTCCTGGAGTCATTGTGTCCACCGACCCAGACGCCCATCGCCGGTCGAGAGTATTCCACGCAGCGGATCGAGTTCCAGCAAGCAGAAGGATCTTCAGTCACAGAGCACATTGCGGACCTTACCTGACATGCTGGACAGAACTAAGAGGTTAGTGAGAAACAAGTGTGTGTGAATACGATCCTATGCGCCATCTTCTGGGCAAATACAGAATTACATCCTATTACCTTTTTTTGGAGTCCGAGGCTTCCTTCTAGCCTCTCATGTGCCTCTGTTCAAGACATAGATGCAGATATTCAGAGCCAACCATTGGACTAAGCCTGGGGACCACAATGAAAGAGTTAGGGAAAAGCCTGGAGGAGATGAAGGGGATTGGAACACAATATGAAGAACAACAATATCAATTAACTGGAGCCTTCAGAGTTCCTCGGGACTAAACTACCAACTAAAGAGGATATATGGTCCTGGCCATGGCTCCTGATACATAAAGTGTAGAGCACGTGTAGCAACAACTGGCTCATCTGACATCTCTGGGAAGGGAGGCAATTGGCCCTCTAGAAACTTGATGTCCCAGAGAAGGGGGATGCTAGAGGGGTGAAGTGGAAGTGGGTGGGTAGATGGAGGAGTGCCCTCTTAGAAACAAAGAGGACTGGGAGGGTATGGGGGTTCAAAGTGGAGAGATCAATGATGGGGATGACATTTGAAATGTAAACAAATAAAATGACTAGTGTATAATAGATGGTGACAGATGTCTCCAAAAGGACTAGATATTCATTATCTGTAACAGGTTCATTGAAAGTCAAACTCCATAATTGTTGTGACTTACTTATTATTGAAATTTCACATAGATGAACCCAGTCACCATTTTAACTTCTCTCCTTGCATTAGTTACCTTTATAAAACAATTTAAAAAGCAATTAGGGTTTCTACTCTCTTAGGCTTTGATACAGTGCCTCATTTTAGCTGTCCCTCTCTATGTTCCCTCCATTGCTGCCCTCTCCCTGTCTCTTCACATTTCACATTCCTATCCCTGATAGTGTCCCTCAGCAATCCATGAGTGAACTTGTACTTCCCTAAATGAGGACAGTCTGGCCCACGTCCCTAGACCCTTACACTAAACTGATCATACAGTTACACAGATTGAAGAATCAACAGCTAACATCCATATTTAGGTGAATATGTATCCCATTTGTCTTTTTCAGCCTGGATTACCGCATCCAGAATGACTTTTACTAGATCCATTCATTGTCCTGCATATTGCATGCTTCCTTTTTGCCTTTTGTAATTGTTAAGCAGAAATGCAGTCTGTAAATGCACCACATTTTCTTTATGCATTCGTCCGTTAAGGGACAACTTAAATATTTCCAAATCCTAAGTATTATAAACGAGCTTCAGTGAACATGGGTGAGCCAAGGTCTCTATTCTAGGATGAACCAACATCTGGACATGAGACCTGGAGTTGTATCTTAAGGTACAACAATTTTCACCTTCCTGAAGAACCATCATACTGATCTCTGAAGTTGCTGTAGAAGTTTGCCTTTCCACCAGGAGAGTATGAATGTTCACCTTGCTCCATAACCCAGTCAGCTTGAGTTGTCACACGTGTTATTAACCTTAGTCATACTGACTAATATGAAAAGTGATCTCAGAGTAATTTTGATTTGCATTTGTGTGATATACAAGAATGATGAATATTTCTTATGAATTTCTCAGTCATTTGAGTTTTTTCTATTATGAATGTTGTGCTTAGATATGTAGCACATTTTAATTATTTTTCTTGATATATAGTGTTTTAGTTTTTCAAATACATTTTTATATTAGCCTGTTGGGCCCTACCTTGGAGTGTTTCCCTTCCCCCTCGCTGTGCCTTTCAGCCTGCTGTGGCCAAAAGTTGTTTACACTCTTGGCAGCTGCTCTCGGACCCTGATTTGGGGCCAGGACCTTCCATGGCACCCATTCCTCTTGCTGAGCCTTTCAGCTTATTGATGTTAAGAAGTTGTTTATGCCCCTGTGTTGGGGCCAGGACTTGCCACGATGCAGACTTCTCCTGTTTTCTTACTTTTCTGGTTGGGGATTTTCACCTGCTTTATTGTTTTTCCACGGCTTTTGCCTCTGGTATATAAGGAGATCTCAGTAAAGCCCGGAGAGCATTCTTTTAACACGAATGACCCAAGTGTGTGTTTCTTCTTAACTCTTATAGGCCTATGCCCGGTCCTCAGTGTCCTGATGACACAGGCATCATCAAATGGAGGTCCCACCAAGATCGGGAAAGAGAGGACAACCTGATGAGATGGTCCCAGGAAGCCGGCCAGTGAAGGAGGGACACATTGGGGAAAATGGGCCAGGAAAGGTCCCAGTAAGCAGGATACAGAAGGACCGTGGGAATTGAAAGCACATGCAAAAGAAAATAAAGATTTGGGATAGTGGTGAATAAACCTTGTAAAAAGGGACCAGGTAATAATGGTAAAATGTTTTTGTGTACGTGTTCTTTTAGATTTATGCTAAAATCTAGAGAAGCAAAGTCAATTCTCATAGATGCTTTTAGTCTTTGGACCCTGATTAGAGACAGTTTACACCCTAGACAAGAGAGAAAATGGTTTGAGAAAAACAGTCCTCCCAGACTCTCCACAGATGCTTTGGCAAAAGAAGGAAAATGAGATTAAGCTTTTTAAGAGCTCTCCTAGGGACATCCTGCCTCCTTGCTGACTCCTATTAGAGAAGTGCTTATTTCTGGTTCTGGGTCCGTTAAGAAGAATATCTGGGTCCTTTTGGTGGGACACCATCTAGCTCCTTCCCTCTATGTGTATTGTCTGTCCTTGTTGCACCAAGCTGTCCACGGATGTCAATTTATGTCTGGGTTTTGCTTCTCGTTGCTTGAATGTTTTGTGTTTCATGCTTAAAAGAAAAAATGGTGAAAACTTTAAATGCTGGTTGATTCCCCCCTTGATTTAGTTTTAAGTCCTTTCAAGAAAAGAACAAATAAATAAAAACAGTTTCAATTGACCTTTGGAGCCCTGCATCCTAGATAACTGGGGGCTGGCTAAATGTGTACACTAGCTGGTCTTAAAGGTGCAAGTAGCTTCAAAGCTACTATGGTAAGGGAGCTGGTGTCTGTTTCTCTTAGAGAAATCTGTGACTGTGATTATTGGATTCAACAGGTAACAAGGTGCTTCATTTAAAATGATAGCTACAAAAAGTAAAAATGGTATTTGATCTAAATACTAAAGATATGTATAATCACTTCATTTTTTTCTGTTTGGTTTTAAATGTATAATACGCTCTACATGTCTTGGCTATAGGTTACTGGCTTTTTTTTTTTTTTTGGTTCTTTTTTTCTGAGCTGGGGACCAAACCCAGGGCCTTGCGCTACCTAGGCAAGAGCTCTACCACTGAGTTAAATCCCCAACCCCAGGTCACTGGCTTTTAAGTTATTGGGTATGGTTAAAATTTTTAACATTGGTAACAGAAAGTTGGCTTAAAACTGGAGTCATTGTAGACAACATGTGGCATGAGCCAAGCCAGGGAAACAGGTCTAGATTGGGATAATATTTTAATATAACTCTTATCATGGAAACCGGACTTTAAAAGAATTTAGGGAAATGTCTCTTTGCTGAGGTATTAGAGCCTGCACCATCGTTCCTTCATATGCAAGGCTTGGCTGCCATACTTTATAGCATGAGGAATGGACTTGGTGTTTTGGAGAGACTGGATTTTGGAGGATAGATAGTTTGGTGGAGGGTGAGTTTTGCTTTCCAAAGTTATGCTTGTGCTCTGGGGTTAGGAGGGAAACTTGAAGATTGTGGCTAATGATTGCCAGTGTTACATTGACTACAGTTTACAGTCTGATCACAGACAGACTCGGGATTCTAACTCGTACATATTTGTGCTTAAGAAAAAGTCAAACAGGTGGAGACTGTGACAAGGGTTAATGGGGCTATGGAACTTATAAGAGCATGACAGCCTGCTTCCTCCAACTGCTATTTCAAGAAATACATATAGAATGATTATAGGTTTAAGAGATTGTTTTTATGCTGTTTCTTGCACTCTTGGGTTGTTGTGAAATATTTCATTTCTTGTGTTTCCTTGGGTTTTGTTTGACTTGACCATACATGTGTATGGCTTTTCGAAAGAAAAATGTATTCATTTTTATTTATTTTGGTGAATTGTTCTTTGGCTGACTTTTGTCTGTGGTTGCTCTGAATGCAGTTCCCTCGGTGGCCAGAGGAGGGCACCAGATACCGAGTTATAAATGATGGTTAAGCACCCTGTAGGTCCTCTTGAGTGAAGCCAGCAGGTTGCCCAGGTCGAACTCCAGTTCTAGCTCCCTGTGCACCATGCTGTGCTAAAGCTTCTCTACTTCCTCCTGCTCTTCCTTGGCCAGCAGCACCTCTGCATTTTGCCCCTCCATGGCTCTGGCTTGGGTCTCAGTTCCCTCACTTTTGGGGATTTTAACTTTAAGAATGGACAGAAAGATTACAATTTGATGTTTGCCCTATACCTGAGAAGCATTTTGCCAGGAAAAGGGAGTTTCCATTGCACAAAATGGGATGGTAAGACAGAGATTTCAGGAAAAAACATGGGTGAATATATTGAAACCATGCCCCCTCTCAAGGTACACTCCATGAAACAACATACTCCAGCTTGCATACATTTAAAGGTGTAGGAAAAAAATATTGGCCTCTGGAGAACAGTAAAAATTGTGGGAATTGGACTATTTGTCACATGCATGGACCCTGGGGTTTATACATTTCAGGAAGAAGAATATCCATCATCCACGGTCTTTAGATCTTTGGCTGTTAACAAAGATGTTCTATCCATTTCAAGGCCTGATACAACTCTCCCTCTCCTCAGCAACTGAGTTGTAATGAAGCAGTGAGAACTCTGAAGCTCTGGAAGGAGAGTGAGCGAATGGGTGTTCCTGGCTCAAAAGTGAGTCTCTGGAAAAGCCACTGCAGAACCTGGTCAGTCTGGTAGAGGTAGTTAGCAAGTAAGCTATGGCATTTCCCACTGACATCACCGGTAGTGTCTTCCCTGGAAATTCTCTTGTATCCAGGAGACACTAGAATGTTCTGTGATGTCACCAGTGTTGTGGTGACACCAACTGCCTGAGCGATTTCCCTTCTTTTCCTAATGTGTTCCCCAGGAGGCATGTTCTCCAGGATCCTCAGTCTCTTTCGGAGGGACAATCATATCCATACAGGCACCAGACCAAGGCAGAGGGAGGCCAGCCCTCCATCACGTTGGAGAAGAAGACGAATGGAAAGGTCCTTGAGGAGGTCAAGTGAGTACTGGGCAGGGCAAGGGGGATTCCTGGAGGAGGTTGGCTTGAGCTGGTCCTTCCAGGAGTAGGACGTATGATTTAGAGCCTCAGTCTTCCTAAATGGCTGACCCAGATTCAACAATTTCTGATCATTAGTTTGACAGAAAACCAAGAACTGTTATATGTCAAGGGGCTTTCCTTGGATCTCTTTAACGCCATGGGAAGTGTCAAAGAATACCAGGATGAGCCTTTATAAGAATAACAAAGAATAACAGGATCGGCTGTTGAAACACTTCATTCTCAGCAGTGTCCTGTAGATTACTTGGGTAATTGATGCCAAGAGGGATACTCTCCTGGTCATATATCAAGGTCTCAGTTACTTTGTCCTTGAACACACATGATTAGGGATTCAAGATGTTAAGCAGTTTGAACTCAAGGACTTACCTGCCTCACATCAGACATTAGCTGAGAACGTCCTCCAATTCTTCTTGTTTAGGCCAGCTTTAGAATTTCAGTGCCAGAGGAATGGCTTTAGGAGGTATGGTCTATATCTATGATGGCATATGTCATCCTATGGCGATGATGGTGGGGAACAGGGACCTAGCTGAGTTCAGCTTAAAGATAGCTTTCTTGCTCTGTCAGGGATTCACTGTATCTGTAGAACTGTTCATCCTCAGACTTCTGTTTTAGACTAAGCATAGTTTTCCTTGACACTGTGTCCACATATATGCCTGTTCACTGGTGTTTATCTACCTACAGAGTCTGATCAGAAGGCATCATCCCAACCCTCCATGACACCTGTTGAGGAGGAGAGAATGAAGCGTCTGGAGAACATCAAAATTGCTCTCCAGAAGATGCAGAAGGAGAGAGATGAACTCAGGAGAATCCTGGCAGATTACCCGGGAAAGAATTTAAATGACAGGTAGTCACAATGCAACTTCTGTTAAATCCACATTTCCTCACATCACAGTAGGCTACAACTCCAGGGTGTCCTCATGGTCAAAATCACTTTCCTGATTGCATCAGAATGTGAAGTCCAGATGGGAAAGAGATGGTGGCACAGGCTATTTTTACAAACGTAAATAATAGCCTGTGGCCTGAATCACAGTCTGGGAGTGAGTGTACTAGTGTGTGAGCTCTAGGTGTGTGGTTTAAGAAGCCTGGACAGGTGTTGGCTTGTGGGAATTTCTAGGTGCTCTGATTATGACCAATCATTGTTGTAATTGACGTGGAGGTGCTTTGGGTTCAGTAGGTCCTGTGAAGAGCTGGAGGGGCCTAATCCCACTTGTTGCCGCATAGTGTGTGACAGGAATGACAACAGGGGATCATTGGTGTTCTCTGATTATATTCACTGTATTTGGAGATAATGCCACAGCCTTGTATTTAATTGGCATTCTAATTGTATTTGAGAGAGAGAGAGAAAGAGAGAGAGAGAGAGAGAGAGAGAGAGAGAGAGAGAGAGAGAGAGAGATGTGTTTTGTGTGAGTATGTGTGTGTGTATGCATGTGTGAGTGTGTTTTTGTGTATCACTTAAGATCTGGGTATTCTATGTTCTGATTTGTCCTGAGAATTATCCTGTGTCAATTTCCATGGCATGATAATGATGAGGGTGAGAGCCTCACTGTGAGCAGTAGAACATTTCACATCTGCTCAGGTGGATGCACATGGGAATCTCCTGGTGCGTGTTATAAATTCTTTTCCCTGTAAATACTGTTCATGTTCCTTTGGGTTTTCATGTAGCAATAGATTCTATGATTGAGAATTGTTACCTAAGAACAGGAGAATAGTCTTCATGGGTTTAAGTTGGAGCCTGGATCGTGGCACAGGGTCCTCGAATGTTCTTGGCAAGCTAGTCAATTCCTTCAAACTCCCTCAGGGAGCTCAAGCAAATCAGCTCCCTCCTTTTGTTTGCTGGCACTGCTGTCCCTGTGTCCATAATAATAAACTTATAAATAGCAAATGGACGCAATACCAAGGATCAAGATGTGGCATGTCCTAGGCTGGGGTAGTTCAGGATTCAGTCTGAATTCATGTAATTCTTGAATCCTTCATTCATAATGTTATTTCATCCTTGGACCATGCCTTACCACAGGAACAACTTTGAGTCCGAGATGCTCACGAAGCAGCACGAGGAAGTGATGACCGACATGAAGAAAATGAGCGAGCAGGTCAATAGAGCTTTGGTCAAATGTACACACCTCACACTGGAAAATGACTGGTACTGGTGAGTAACTTACAAGGCTGTGACCCCAGCACAAGGCACAGCATGTGTCAGCCCATTCTTATGTTTGAAGTAAAGTGAGGATCAGGCTTTATAGTGTTTGAAGCAGACCAGGAAGCCTGTGTCTAAGGAAGGCTCTAGGACACACAGGACACAGAAAGATTGGCCTCCAAGCGACATTCTAATAAAATGGACAAATAAGCACACATGGGGATTAAGTCCTCTTCTGGGAAAAACTTGAATCAATGGTGTCAGGTTTTTGAGTAGTGCCCTGAGTCTTCTGGAATGTTGCTCTTTTCTCCATTTGACCTGACTCTAGGTCATGCTCCATGGCTACTCTGGACTTGGACTATAATCTGGGGCTCTCTTCCGATCAGGACCCTAGAAGGAGCAATGGACTTGGAGAAGTGGGAGGAAGTTGGAGACTGGCTGGGAGTCACCATTTTTTCTTTGTGTCTCAGCCGCAGCTTCTGCCCCCTCCTAACTGAGTTGTTTGAGCTGAAGAACAATGCCCAGAGAGCACGGCATGAGAACAGGGAGCTTCTATGGGAACAGATTGCACTGGAAGAGTCCATTAAGGAAACAACAAGGATCTGTGGGGAAGCCAGTATGAAAATCCGTGTAAAAAGCAGCCTCAGGTAGGATGAATGACGCATCAAGGGCAGGTTTTCCTGATATCTAAGCATAAACCAAGTCAAACCAGTTTAACCTTTCTCCACCTTATCCAGACACTCTCCTAGGTCTCATCCAGTTGTTCATCTCTTTGAACATTTACAAAACTTTCTGTGATGTTAGCTTCATGCAAGAAACTGGAGGATTGACAACCAAATCCTCCTGCTCAACTAGAAAATGCATTTCCTTAAGGGGGATCTGTTGATCACACACTGCACACTTACATGCCATGAGGTAGCCATCTTTGTAGTGCACAGAACTGATTAGAGTTCAGTTCAATTGCCAAAAGATGGCTCTCATTGTCAATTATGATGGGGCTTCTGGACTTTCTCTCCTTTTCCCCGTACATTGAAAATCTTCCCTTCTGCCTGTCCAAATCGTGGTTTACAGTGACAGAGCTTGAGAAGCAGTTTGTCCGTCCTGTTTTATGTCAGTGTTTTAGTGTTCTTTCCTGTGGCTTATGTCCTGGAGCTGACTGGATGAACAGGGATGTAAGAAAGACTTCTCTCAGGGTGAGGGTTTGTGTGAGATATGTGAGGATTAAAGGGAAATTTTTCTCCAACTCTCCCAACCTAGTGTGCCGAAGAAGTGCATTCCCTACACAGGTTTACTCCATAAGGGATGGATAGCAATGTCTAAGCTCTCACTTGAAACATTTCCTTTGCCTCATCTCTATTCAACAATATATATATATATATATATATATATATATATATATATATAGAGAGAGAGAGAGAGAGAGAGAGAGAGAGAGAGAGAGTGAGAGAGAGAGAGGGAGGGAGAGAGAAAGAAGAGGAAACACAATTTTTCCAATTAGTTTTAAACTGTTCTTAATGGGGTCTTGATCACTATTGAAATTATTTACACTGGGAAAACTATTCATCAACATTGACATTACTTGGAGAAAAACTCAGGAATAGGGTACAGGGATGTGAGGAGAGGCTGCCGTGTGAAATCTATATACCTCAGTATAGAAACTGCTGACTCAGGGCTCTTCTGCCTTCTTTGCTCTCGGTGTATAGTAACACTGGAAGGTCATGTGGCTTGTTGTGTCTTCTCAGCATCCTGGTTATGTTAATCATTACCTGCCACCACTTTCTTTCCAGATTGGCCTAATTGGTTGAATATACCTTGGCTTTGGAGTTTGGCCTGGAATTTGTTAATTGAAAGATTAATTTGCTTAGAGTTGAATCTGCAAGCAGAAGATGTCCAGGAGTTATGCTGAGGTGGAATCACATCTTTGCCTCAGACAGAAACTTAGGCTCAAAATAGTC
Organism: Rattus norvegicus; assembly: GCF_021556685.1. Taxonomy (NCBI): domain Eukaryota; kingdom Metazoa; phylum Chordata; class Mammalia; order Rodentia; family Muridae; genus Rattus; species Rattus norvegicus. The sequence continues at coordinate 7,396,246 of NC_141548.1, read as the reverse complement.
CACAGCACTCACCCTGTGTTGTGTTGTGGCACTCTTAACCATTGTTATTCAAAATCATTTGATGTGAGTGAAAATCATCTGTAAGGAGGGTTTAGAACAGTGATGACCCTCAGACATTGCTGGAGGTGTCAAATGGGTAGCCCTGTGAGAAGCCATGTACAACTCTTGTGAAAGTACAACCTTTTGACACAGCGATTCCAGAACAAGAAGTAGGTGTGAGCAGAGAAACTGTGGTACATTAGTGTTGTAGTGGTTCACCTCAGAGCAGCCATGAAGCAAAATTACCCAGATGTCCATCAGTCAGAAAGTGAAAAGGTACAATGTTGTCCAGCCCTTCCATGGACTGCGGCTGAGTTTGATTATACCTGCCAGCATTTGGCTTTGAATTAGCCTTCTCTTACTGGAATTATATCTGATAGCATCCCAGTCCAAGTTTTACCTTGGATTGTGGTTATGGAGATTTCCTAGCTGTTTGTGCTGGTAGTTTGGCTCCCCTGTCAGGTACTGTATGGTAAAGGGACCTCATATTGGAAAATGCAGCTCACTTTGCATGCACTGGGAAACAGTGAGCAGAGGACTGAAGAAGCTCACCTGCCCCCCCCCCCCCCCAGTGCTCTGTTTCCTGAAATCAGCCTCCTGTGCACAGCCTTGTGAACTTGCTAAGCAGGCTTGGCTAACAGGCCTAGATGTCACATTTCTAATTTCTGATTTTCAGGGGAATATACTTTATTGGCTGAGCTGTCTTTAGGCTATGCTCACTGTGTACTTACCCCATTCCAGGTTTTTTTTTTCTTATGCCACAATAGTAGACTGGGTGATCTCTTCTATTACCATTAACTGGGAAACTAACCACATTCTGCAAAATACTCTACTTGTATGTGTGAACAAATATATTTGGGTGATTTCAAAAGTGTGTATGTCTGGGTGTCTGTCTGTCTGTGTCTGTATACATTCCTGTCTCCATGGACAATATAATCTTCTAACGACCAGGATGAGGAGAGAATGGAGGAAAGTCTGCAGGACCCCCTGAATCAGAAAAAACTGGTCACTGAGCAAAAGGCCTTGTCTGAGAAGATGCAGCATCATTTCGGTGTCACTGAGATGGTTTGAAAGCACAGGATGAGAGGACCCAAGTAGATTCCCTGTACTTATAAACTGTCTTATTGGGTGTGTGACTTTCTCCATAGTTCTCAGCATCTGTCAGCTAGGAGCAGCTCAGAATATTATTCTTGTGCATTTAAAAGAAATTCTGTCCATGAAGTGTATGTGATCCATAGAGATTCTGGCTACTGTGTACTGATCCCTCCAGTCTGAGCTCTCTTTTATTATCTGAGCCCAGTGCCTTTAAGTCTCCCCATAAATAGTTTTACGATACCCATAAACAGAGGAGTGGTACAGTTTATTTTCTGCATGAGAATCTCCTTTAGAGTTCAATGCTTAGTCTTGGCAAGATTTCCATGCACCATATTCTTGCCAAATATAATATCACTTCAGTGTGCATGTACTTCTTGAGATATTGTTTCTCTGGGTCTTTGCAGACATTGAGGTTGTCAGGTGGACCCCAGGCATATTCCTGCACTGGAGGAATAATAATAGTCTTCATTGCAGACATGGCCAAGCTTCCAAGGCCTTCCTATTGTTTTCTAGGTTGTTCATATCTCTCCTCAAATGACATTTAGACATTGTAACATGATATTAAAATATAATATATATGTACGATTGGAATTATCTGCTTTTCACTGTTCGATTTTTAGCATTTTGAAAAGCTGAGAAAATATGCAGGCCTGTGGGATCTCTTACCCTTCTCTCTTGGGCATGAGTGAATGACCTCAGATGAAAGATTATTCTGCATTGTCCTGCTGAATTGTGCTGCTGTGTATGGGATAAGTGGCATGGCAGGTCCTCACCAGGCCTTTTCCACCCCTAGGTCTGAAAACTGCAGCAGAAGCTTTCCCAGGGCCCAGACCAGGACTACAGCTCTCAGAGACAGGACTGTCCACCAGGAGCACTGAGGGTGCAAAGATTGACACCACCTCCCGCATCTCAGTCCTTGTAACCATAGCAATCCTGGGCTGAATTTGAAAGAACTTGAGATGTGGCATGGAACATGCCTCACGTTTAACCTTTTGACGACTTGTCCACCAACAACCAACTACACCGAATGAGGCATCTACATTCCTCTTGAAGAGATTTTTACCATCTTACCTGCCGTTCTGCTGTGTTTGCAAGGCCAGCAACAGGCTGGAGTTATATGTTGAAAAATCAGCAGGAATTGAATGCTGACTAATTTACTTGTTATATTTAGTTTTTAGTTTGAAATTTGGTTGTTTTATGCATTTGGTTTTATTTGTTTACATTTGAAGTTTTGTTATTTATTTGTTAACATTAGTTTTTAAATTAATATGCTATATTCTTAAGGCTATATACATTGAACTCATTGACTCCCCACTTTAAAATTTTCTTAAATAAATTAATGTTTGTCTATAAATAAAAATGTGACCTTTAATCCCTCACTCACAAGACCGTCCTGAGGCGTGTGCGGTTCTTCCTCCTGTAACAGCACAAGTGTAAGGCAACAGTGGTTTTCTGCAAGTCTCATGCAGCTTAGGCTTCACCATCAGTTCACAGCCAGCCAGAGCTGCACAGGAAACTGTGCTCTTGATGTAGACAGTTTGTCATGCTCTGTGGAACCCACCTTCATGATGAAAAATATCCTTGCTTTATCCTGGGGCTCACAAATTTAGCTTCCTTTATAATGACAGACAAAGGAGAAACAGAGAAGTATTTCTCTAATACATTAGAGGAAATAAAACCATTCAGTGTGGGAATATAAAAAGCGATCAGGACACACAGAGCTGTATGCCTCTGCATTCCTTGTAATAAAGCATCGGTTATAACTGCAGATTTATTGAATTCCAGCAATTTTGGAGAAACGATATTTTTAAAATTTTTTATTATATATATATCTCTTTACTTACATTTCAAACGTTATTCCCCATCCTTGTTTCCTTCCTTAAGCCCCCATTCCCTTTCCTCTCCCTTCCCCATATGTGTATCCCCTATACATCCCCCTTATTGTTCACCACTATTCCCCTGCACTGCCCCTGGAACATTTTCTCTATTGTTTTTGTTGGTTTGTTTGTTGTTGTTCTTTTTCTCCCATTTTTATTAAATTGGGCATTTCTTATTTACATTTCAAATGTTATTCCTTTTCCCGGTTTCCTGTGCATCAGCCCCCTAACCCCTCCTCTTCCCGTTCTAAATGGGTGTACCCTCCCCACCCTACCCTCATTACTGCCCTCTCCAAAATTCCCTTCACTGGGGGTTCAACCTTGGTAGTACCAAAGGCTTCCCCTTCCAGTGTTGCCCCAACAATGCTATTTACTGCTACCTATGCAGGGTCAGTCCATGTGTAGTCTTTGGGTAGTGGTTTGGTCCCTGGAAGGTCTGGTTGGTTCTTATGGGGTTGCAAGCCCCTTCAGCTCCTTCAGTCCTTTCCCTAATTCCTCCAATAGGTGTCCCGTTCTCAGTTCAGTGGTTTGCTTCTGGCAGTTGACTCTGTATTTGACATGTTCTGGCTGTGTCTTTCAGGAGAGATCTATATCTAGTACATGTCAGCCTGCACTTCTTAGCTTCATCCCTCTTATCTAGTTTTGGTGGACATAGATAGATAGATAGATAGATAGATAGATAGATAGATAGATAGATAGATAGATAGACAGATAGATAGATAGATTGATAGACAGATAGAAAGATAGATATGGTCCACATGTGGGGCAGGTTCTGAATGGCATTCCTTCATTCTCTGCTCTAAAATTTGCCTCCCTATCCCCTCCTGTGGATATTTTTGTTCCCCCTTTAAAGAAGGAGGCTTCACTCCTTCTTTAAAGGGGGAACAAGAATACCCTTGGCAGGGAAGAGAGAGGCGAAGATTAAAACAGAGACTGAAGGAACACCCATTCAGAGCCTGCCCCACATGTGGCCCATATATATACAGCCACCCAATTAGACAAGATGGATGAAGCAAAGAAGTGCAGACTGACAGGAGCCGGATGTAGATCGCTCCTGAGAGACACAGCCAGAATACAGCAAATACAGAGGCGAATGCCAGCAGCAAACCACTGAACTGAGAATAGGACCCCCGTTGAAGGAATCAGAGAAAGAACTGGAAGAGCTTGAAGGGGCTCGAGACCCCATATGAACAACAATGCCAAGCAACCAGAGCTTCCAGGGACTAAGCCAATACCTAAAGACTACACATGGACTGACCCTGGACTCTGACCTCATAGGTAGCAATGAATATCCTAGTAAGAGCACCAGTGGAAGGGGAAGCCCTGGGTCCTGCTAAGACTGAACCCCCAGTGAACTAGACTGTTGGGGGGAGGGCAGCAATGGGGGAGGGTTGGGAGGGGAACACCCATAAAGAAGGGGAGGGGGATGTTTGCCCGGAAACCGGGAAAGGGAATAACACTCGAAATGAATATAAGAAATACTGAAGTTAATAAAAAAAAAGGAGTGAAGCATCCACATTTCAGTCATCCTTCTTGAGTTTTATGTGGTTTGTGCCTTAGATCTTGTGTATTTCGAGTATAACCAAGAGGTGGGGATGCAAAAGAATCAAATGGATAGCTTGACGCCAGAGGTTGGTGGTGAACACCTGAGGGAAAGATCATTCTTCCAGAGTCAATTGGCAGGTTTCTTGTAACTCAGCTTTGCCAGACTACTTGTCTTGGGTCCACAGAACTCTCTGAGTTGCCAACACCAAGGTATGTTCTACCTAATACACTGGACAGTGTAGAAGGAGATGTCAAAGCCAGATGTCACATTTGCACCTATGTAAATAAAAAACAGAGATCATTTACCCAGAGAGGATTGCATACAGGTAGCCAATGCTCTGATAAATTATGGGATCCTGAGTTAACTAACACATGGTCTCCTAGAGTAAGATAAAAGTGCCTGCTTGTTTTTATTGATTCCTTTTCTGGGTGAGTAGAAGCTCACTACATCGGACTGAAACTGATCATAGAGCAACTAGAAAGCTCTGCTAGGAACTTTCACCCTAATTTTGCCACTCACTAGGAATGCTGTCATATAATAGCCCAGCTCTCACAGTCAAAGCCTGTAAATAACAGTCAAAGATGTATGCATAGTTTGGAGTCTTTGTTGTGCAGAATTCTGGGCAGGTGGAAATAATGAACAAGACATTAAAGGAAACACTATGAAAACTCTCATTAGAGTCCAGGAAGTGTGGAAAGGCTCTTCTTACTTTGGGCTTGCTGTACTCCATACAAGGAGGGATTGAACCATAGAATATTCTGTTTAGAATATACACCCCCCCATTGCTTCTGAGTCTTAGAGATCAGCAGTTGGCAGAATTCTTCAGCTTTTTTATTCTTGAAATCCTATCCGTCCAGTTCTCCGTAAAGTCTATTAATTACTTTGACTATCGGAGAGACCCAGTGAACCTCTAAATCTACCAACAATATCCCCTAATTTGGACCTAGTGGTAGTGAACCTGCATGAGCCAACTGGGCATCAAAAAGGACAAAGCAATTTGCAAAGGACCTATGTGGTGATGTTTTACACTCTTACAGTTATGAGGTTAGGTGGAATTTTAACATGGATTCCTCACAACTAGGTCAAGAACGTAGAAGCCACAGATGACAATGCCAAATAGACTCCCTCCAGAACTTCTGGACCTATTAACGTTGAGCTTTCACCTGACCTCAAGCCCTTCCACTCCCTGCCCAACCTCCTGAATCTTATGTTTGGCATGAATACAGGATCATGGTCCAAACTCTAACACCCTCAGGCCTGGCCCTGGGACCTCAGGAAGGTTGATACTAGAGAAGTGACATCTAATGGACCCGCGGAAGAGCAATCTCCATCCACGTTGTCCTTTGCTCACTAATATCTGGTTATTTTTTTGAGAAAGGATTTGGAAGTTTATCATCTGAAGTAGGTGCAAAACATTTAAAGTTGTATATTCACTGTGTAACTGGGTTCACTATGTTACCAAGATCATTGCAACAGAGTCTCTGCAAAACAGAGACTTTGTGAGTACACATCCATGAATATATGTAAAGAAAGACACCTTGGAAGGAATGCACGATAAGAAAATGAAATCCAATATCCAATAAATTAAAGGTCTGGAGGGAAATACTGCCTTTTGGGAAAGAGGAAAACCTAGGAAATTGGAATGTATGTCACAGGACTGGATCTGGGAATAAAATTATTATGCAGAAGAATCTTCCATCCCGTGTCCCGTGATCTTTTCTCCCCATGCCAAGCCCCTGACGAAATCTGCCCTTTCAGAGCATGTAACTACTAATGGAGCAAAGAGAAATCTCTAGCTTTAGAGGGAGGAGATATGGAAAGGGTTCCATTGTGTCACTGGAGAGCCTCCTGGAGATGGCACCTCAGAATCTGGTCACCATAAGGAAAGCTGGTTAGCAGGAGGCCCTGGCAGTTCCCAGTGACGTCATCCAAATGCTCTCCCGCAACCTGGCCTTCTAGAAAGAGTAGCGTAAACTGCAATAAAAGGATACACTTGAAAGTAAAACTTGGACGAAATGCCCTGGCTTATCTACATTATCACTGTGAACTGTGACATTGCTCTCTTGGCTTCTGTGGCCAGACATGAGGGCTCTGAAGATATGCTGCCTCCTGTGAACTGTGAATGAGCTTGTGTCACACGAAGCGAAGCATGTGAATGCAGTGAGAAGACAGTAGGAGGACCTTGTGACACTGCCCTCCCAATGGAGACATGGAAGTGTTGACAATCACAGTGGGTGAGTCTCAAGCTGCACTTTGAGACCCAGCAAGGCTACGTTTCACCTGTCAGCTCACTTCCTGCACATCCACCACAGGCCAAGGGCAGGCTCAGATGAAGCTCTGTTGAAGACAGGTGCTGTCCCTTGTGAGCTGCGTCCCAGGGTATGCGGAAGACCATTCAGCATCCTGTGATGTGGGAGATCAGAGTAGTAAGAGGCAGACAGAGGGGACAGTTCTTTGTTAGTTCTTCTTGGCTACCATAACTACATCTTCCAGGCTAAGGATTTGCTCATGGAAGTCTGCTGTGTCACATGTGTAAAGGCCAAGCTGTCTGAGTCTCAATAACACAACTGGCTCCAGGCTGCTTTCTCTCTCTCTCTCTCTCTCTCTCTCTCTCTCTCTCTCTCTCTCTTTTTCTTTTTTATTAACTTGAGTATTTCTTATATACATTTCGAGTGTTATTCCCTTTCCCGGTTTCCGGGCAAACATCCCCCTCTCCCCTCCCCTTCCTTATGGGTGTTCCCCTCCCAACCCTCCCCCCATTGCCGCCCTCCCCCCATAGACTAGTTCACTGGGGGTTCAGTCTTAGCAGGACCCAGGTCTTCCCCTTCCACTGGTGCTCTTACTACTCAGCTATCAAAAACAACGAGTTTATGAAATTCGTAGGCAAATGGTTGGAACTGGAAAATATCATCCTGAGTGAGCTAACCCAATCACAGAAAGACATACATGGTATGCACTCATTGATAAGTGGCTATTAGCCCAAAGGCTTGAATTACCCTAGATCCCTAGAACAAACGAAACTCAGGCTGCTTTCTCAGTCACTGGGATTTACACGCAGTCCTTCGTACCTTGTCTTCTAGAACCAGACATTCTTTTCTGGCTTCATATGGACAAGGCATATTTTCTCACTCTCTCTTACTAGAGACCAGTAGGAACACATATATTGGACAGCCATGCTTATTGTCTAAACTGCTGGCGTCCATGTACAGCATTAGTGGGTACAGCATCATATCTCAGCATCTCTTACTGTAAGGGTTGGAGCAGAACTCCCACATCTCATCCTCCGTGACGATGTAGATTAGACCCATCAGATTAAATAAAGAATTGAAAAACTCTCCTGGGGGTGAAGTGGTAAGGAAATCATGTTGCCGTCCCATAAATGCACTGCTATGAGCAAGCTTCAGACAGTCTGGGGGGATGCAGCCTGCATCAGAGACCACAGGCCTTTGGTGGAGAATGATTCAGTTCAAAACTGGGGAGGGATAAGGATGGTTGATATTGTTCCAGTAGATCTCACTGCCTATAAAAAGAGTTTCTTCCAGATCAATGAATGGTTCTTGTAAAGCAGCTCCTGGACTGGACTACTGAGACCAACCATGAGCCCACCAGACTGGTGCTTTCCAACCAACAGACAAAAGTATCCACTCTGCGAATGATACATAGATATCTACAAAGAATACCAGGATGGATACAGAGTTTCTTCAGTTCCATGAATGAGGGATTCAGCAGGTGAGATGGCAGCAGATAAAGGTAATTGTTGCCAACTCCCTACACCTGAGCTCCTTCCTAGGACCTACATGATTGACGGAAAGAACAAACCTCTCACAACTTGTCCTCAGATTTTTATGTAGTTGGATTTTTCCGGTCTTGGTCCACAGAAGCAAAGACATCTGGTTTTCCAATCCCATTTGACACGGGACCAGTACCTTCAACCGAATGTTCCTTCCTGGAAAGCTGCAGCCTGTCAGCGTGGCTCAGTGGTTTGTGAACTGCAAGTTCCCATCTGGGAAGGTGGTCGTGTTCATCCAGCCCACCTGCCCCCATTGCAGAAAGACCCAAGAAATCCTCAGTCAACTGCCTTTCAAACCTGGTCTTATGGATTCGTGAACATCACAGCCACTAACAACATCAATGAGATTCAAGATTAATTACAACAGCTCACTGGATGGAGAACAGTTCCTCAGGTCTTCATAGGTAAAGAAAGACTGCATAGGCAGACACAGCGATCTGATCTACATGCAACAGAATGGGGAGCTGATGACCCAGCTGAAGCAGATTTGAGCTTTGCAGTTAGGAAAGGGATGCATGCAGAGCCCATGACGAGAGCCATCATCCAGCCATTCCGACGGCCAGTGCCCCTGAGAGATGATGTGCATCACAGAGGATGTCACTACTTTTTGGTGATGGGGATTTTCAACAAATTGGCTTTTATTTCTTCTTTTCCTCAGTGCTAAAACCTGTTGCCGTTTGCCTTTAACCATGGGGCTGAGAAGCTTAACAGACAACACTGGCTTGATTTTCCACTCTTCATGTGCTGACATGTCTCTGCCTCTAAGCCCATGTTTCCCATCCAGTTGATCTAAATCCCCATTGAATCTGTTTCTGGTTTCCTGCCATGCTGGTCAGCTCAAGTCATTTTGCAGACGTCCACTTCCTGAATGGTTATTAAATCAATGGATATTGTGAATTTGTTTATGACCCACACTCAGGCCTTTCCCTCCCTCCTGCAAGCACCGTCCCACTTCTGCCTTCACAGCTCTCAGCCAGTGTTCTCAACCTTGCCCTCCCACAACCCACAGAAGTTCACACTTGTATGAGCACGCTGTTTGAAAAATCAGATGAAGAGCTTTAGCATACTTGGTCCTCACTGTAGCCATAATAACATAGACGACAGAGCTGATGGTTCATTCATCTCTATTCGTAAAGGAGATTAAGAAAATCCCAAGAAGTTTTATGTTGATCCTAGTCAGAGTACCAGCAAAGTCAAATATGAAATGCAAAATTGCAGAGCACTCCTACCAAGAATATCTGTATAAAAACTTGTTTGCAAAACACTGTCCTAAATAATTTCCTCCATTCACACTTTGACATTTTGTTTTGATGTCTTGCTATGACACTTAAGTATCACGGAACTGTAGGTCTCTTCTCTGGTCTCCAGTGAGAAGGACACATTCCTAATAATGATGTATCTGTAGATGACTAAAAAAGAAAAAAGAAGATCAGGATTAAAGTTCTGGGTTAAAGGTGTGACTTCCTACCTCAAACATCCAGACTAGAAGTAAATTTGAATTTACATTAAATGGAAATCCCTCACAGATTTCCCCTCTACTTTTGTGGTTTGGTTAATCTCAGATGAAGACAATTCAACAACCAAGAATAACCTTTAGAATCATATTCTCCTCCGCACTAAAATACTTGAACAAATGGCACACTAAAAGATCAAAAGGAAGGAATGGTTAGAATCAAAAGCTACATCTGGGTCAGCTCTAACTCTCTTAGTCAAGGTGACTTTGGATACGCCCCTTAATGCCCATGGATTGCTCACATAGGACTCTGTAGAGTGTTGTTTCTACTTCCTCACTTTAAGCTCTAGGCAGACCAAGCTATCAAACCTGCCCAGGTCTCTTTGGATTGCACATAAAAGACACATACATTAAGATACTTTTGATGAGATGGCTCAGTGGCCAGGTTCTTCTAAGCCTCCTCCAAATAAGATGCCCTCCTTTTTACTCCCAGCTCAACACCTCTAAGTCTGCCCTCAGCGCAGTTGCTCAGTTGCCTTTAGTCATAGCTCAGAGCCCAAATCTGCTCTCAACTTATTGTGTTATAGCCTCCTGCCTGCTACGCCAAGCCCAGTCTGGGAGGCCACCAATGGCCACTCAAACCTAGATCTCAAATGGCTGGTAGCTCTTACTCCCTCTGAAGTATTAAATCCCTTCTCCTCTCCTGTGTCTCCTAGCCTGCCTGGAGGAAAACTAGAAGACATGCCTATGCCACCCAGCTGGTTGGCCAACAGCATCTTTATTGAACTATCAAGAATCAGTGTTCACAGGAAGATTCCTGATCTAAGCATCAAAACCACACCCTACAGGACTCAACGCCTGTCTCTGGTTTAAAGTGGGAGATAGAGTAGTTAGAATTGGATAATTGAAATTCAAATAATAATGATACATATGTTACTAATTATGCCTTGATAAAAGGCTCCTAGAGAGTGGAGATGGGTAACATTTAAGGCAAAAGGGAAAAAGCCCTAATGCAGCAAACACAGTGGACCTGCCAGAAATGCTGGGGTCTTTCTGCACATCTGAATTTGGACTTGAACTTCTTCAGACAACTTCTTGATCACTCCATGCATCCTGAGAAGAATAGAACAAATAGAAAAACAAAACAAAACAAAATAAAATAAAAAAAATCACCAAAATGGAAAAAAAGCAAAAGCAAAAGCAAAAAACAAAACAAAACAAAAAACAAAAAACTTAAAACAGGAGGACTGAGGGAAGATTGCTTGAGGTCTTCATTGTTAACTACAACTACAAGCTACCAATGGCTTTCAATGCAAAAATTATTTATTATTTTACTTGAAGCTTCTGTCTGGGTCAAAGAAACAGGGTTTGGAGGCAGCACCACCAGGAAACTGGAACAAATAATACTATTGAGCTCACCACTGATTATTACCGTGGTGACTGAGGGCACAGCAGAGAATACTGGTGTGAGACAATGGGTCTTTTGGTGTTCTAGATGCTTGCAATATCTATGACTCTGAAATGAGTTAGAGCCATCCTGAAATCATGACTAAATGGACTCTTCCATTTCTTTGGAGCACAAGATCTGTCATCCAATTGACTGACTATGATTAGTACTTGGGACCTACCCTCTGTAGTAAGGCTAAGACTTCTGATGGAAAATCCTTCACCAAAACAGTGACTGGGCCATGGTGGTGTCAGCCAACAACCATGCCCTGCGTCCAACCTGCAGCCTCCAGAAGAGGTTTGAAGAGGTCAAAGTTACCAGCATTTTATTTGTGGCTTTGACTTGTCACTTTTTATTTTAAATAAAGTTCGATTTCTGTCATAATTCCTTCTAATTTCTTCCTCACATGAAACTTCACTTTTGACCTCAAATTCTATTCATGAAGTGTTACTTTTATCTGGAGCAGGCTAAGGTTTGTATTTTCCTTTTATACCTTGCTGTGATGGCTAATTGTAGTTGTCTAAATGATGCATTCTGGAGCAATTGACGCCATCAGAATGGCTGGCAGGCTGTGTCTTTGGCATTTTCTTGATGGCAGTTGATGTATGGGGAATTAGCCCACTGTGGGTGGTACCAGCCCTAGTAAGGGGAGGAGAGGTCATAGAGAAAGGTAGGTGAGCAGATGAGTAAGCAGAGTTCCTCTCTGTTGTCAAGCTGCTGCCTTTTGTTCTTATCTTGTATTCCACTGATGATGAACTGTAACTTATGGGGTGAATAAAACCTTCACTTTCCCACATTGGCATTTTTATGTTTTACTATAACAATAGGAAACTAACTTGAACATTCAGAATTTTCTTGAGATCTGCTCTGATAGTCCCTCCTCCTGCAGGTATGGAACCTCAGTTTTTAAATCAATAAACACAGTTCCTGGACACTCTAAACTGTTGAAATATTCGCTCTGCCAACCGCATCACACTGCTTAGGTAACTATTAAATTTTTTCTCATGACATTTTTTCCTCCATGTTTTGTTCTCTTTAAAGCTATCTCTCTAAACATGTTAGCTCTTTGTACTTTAAAAGTTGTCCTTTGTCCCATAGTAGAATATTTATAGTCAAATTCATGAGTTTTATAAAGGGGGTGATTTATTGTAGTAAAATTTTCTAATCACTATTATATTAATTTTATTAATTCACCAAAAACTGACCTTATTATATTATCTACTTATCCATAAAGATATAAAAGCTTTGATTTATTCAAGTCTTTAATGTCTTTCAGAACATCAGCTGGAAAGTTCTTAGATGTATTCAGGATGGATCGTGGGTACTTCATATGTCTTCTTACTAATAGTATGCTTTATAAGTGTGCTTATCCAGGGTGTTTTGTTATATATTTTAAGACTATTTTGAGTAGAATATTTCCCTGATTTCTTTCCCATGGTTTGTTTTTGGTAAACAGGAAAGGTAATGAGTTTTGTGTGTTAATTTTGCATTCTACTACTTTTATGAATGTATTTTCAGCTTTAAGAAACTTAAGTTTTTAGAGACATGTTGTCTCTATTTAGGATCACCTCAAACTAATTCATATTTGTCTTTGCATTTCAAGTATTTTACTCCACATTATTTAATTTTATATTTTCAGATTATTATAAGGGGAATTTTTCCCAGATTTTTCTCATGGTATGATTTGGATTGGCATAAAGGAAGGCTAAGAAATTTTGTGTGTTCACATTGTATTGTGCTTTTATGAATGTATTTATCAGTGTTAAGAGACAGTGATACATTTTTAGAGTTTTTAAAATAGAATCAGGCCATCTGCAAATGAGAAGATTTTGACTTCTTCATTTTTCATTTGGGTTACCCAAGTTCAGCACCCACCACTGATGCTTATTGTTATTTATCCCACTTTTCCTCTGGGTTTCTCTCTTGTCTCTTTTCATTGTTGCTACTCCCCCCGCCCCTTGTCCATCCTTCCCTGCCTCTACGTAGGTCCCTCCATCCCTCTGCCTCCCATGATTATGTTGTCCCCCCTTCTAAGTGGGTTTCAAGCATCCACAATTTGGCCTTCTGACATGTTACCCTTCATGTGATCAATGAATTGTATAGTGGGTCTTCTGAACTTTTTGTGGGAGAGAGTAACCGGGTGTCAGGGGGCAGTGAGCAGCATGCAATGTGAATAAGTAAAATATGTATAAATAAAAAATAAAATAAAGTTCTTTAACAAAATGGGACACAGTGTAATGTTGTAGTAACTCTACTATGTTTACACTAGCTAACACTTTAACAACTAGAGTGACTAGACATGATAAAGTAGGATGCCTCTGTCACTTACAAATACTATTTACACAGCAAAGATAAATGCACGACTTGCAGCCCAAAGATCGATTGTTTCCAGCACATCTATGTGACTCTCCTTCCCTTTATCAGGACTCTGGAGGCCTCTGTTCATCCAGGTCTCACAGATCATCCAAAAGGCAGTCCCTTACCAGCTCTGGTCAAGTGCCCTTGTGCTCTTGGCAGACCTCTGCCTCAGGCTGCAGAGGCACTGAAGGGCAGCCTTTTCCATGCGTGGGAAGCCATTATTTCAGCCTTTCCAGACTCTCTGCTACTCAACTGGAGACTTCTGCAGAGGCCTGTCAATCTCAAAACCAGAAGCTTGGGTAATCCAAAACCCTAGGATGCCATCCTGCACTCATGATGTGTTGATTACCTGAGACCATACACGTTAACTCTCTTCTTCATTCCTGTTTTCCTTCTTTGAAAGTAAATAATGTGATCATGTGTGGTGTGGGTGGTATGAGCAAAATCTTTACCATGAAGAATAGGGCCATGAAGAGTGTGGACTTAACATTCTAGGTACAGAGCAAATAGAGGGAATTACCAAAGAAAACAACAGGAATTCTAACAACAATTGCAAAAAAAGAAGAGAAAAAAGAAAAAAAACTTTATGGGTGCTGGGATTAAACGCATGTATCAACTCTGACCAGCATTGTAGGTATTTCCGATAAAATATTAAAAAACAAAAAAACCCGATTATTCTTTTAGCAAGTGCAGCAGAGAAGACTGTGAGAGATCATGTGCTGCTACCACCATGCTATGATTCTGTAGCAACAACTTCCTTGGTGATAGGAGCCTGTATGCAGCAGGCCCCTTGGTGGGCCTGTCATCTCAAAAAAAGATGCTTCAGTCATCCAAAAGATTGGACTCCAGTATACTTCAAGCCAGGAAAGAAGCCAGCCACCAAGAGTGAAAGAACAAAGGAAAAATTACATTGGAAAAATATGTGCCTTATTTGGAAGAAATGACCCTAAACTTCTGAAGCATCCATCATCTCCACACCTCTGTTTTGAGCTTTGTATAGCGATGTTGTCCAACTCCAGGTGGGAGTCAGAGACAAAGCCCTTCCCAGAGAAGACAGACGTGTTTTTGACTCTTATGTCTGTGAGGTTAGGAGGCGTCATAGCACAGATGAGCTAACCTAGGAGAAGAACACAGAAGCCACAGATGACAATGCCAAATGGACTTTCCCCTGAACTTATGGACCCACTAAAATTGAGGTTTAACCTGACCTCAGGCCCTTCGACTCCCTGCCCATCCTGCTGATTCTTATGTTTGCTAGGAGTAAAGTATCAAGGGGCAACCCCCAATATCCTCATGCCTGGACTTGGAAATTAAGGAAGACAGATATTGGAGAAGTGATGGCTGTCGGGCTACAATGTAGGAACACGCACTCCAGGTTGACCTTTACTCACTGATGACCAATTTAATTGTCTGGCTATATTTGAGAAAGGGATGATGTCCTACTTAATATGTAAAAGAAGGTATAGAAATTTATGATTTTATATTTGCCCTGTAGTTGATCCCCTATATTCCAAAGAGAAGGGAGTTTTTATTGCAAAAAGTAGGATTATTAACATTGACTTTGTGAAATACATGGACGTGTATGTGGAAATAGTACTGGCTATCAAGGAATGCACAATAAGCTAATATTATTCAGGTTTTATAAAATTAAAATTATAGGAGAAATATATTGGCCTCTAGGAAACAGGAAAACTTTGGGAATTGGACTGTATGTATGTGCATCGTCTCAGGTGTAGATTTATTATTGATAGAAATCGTCCTCATTTGTGGTCCCTAGAGATTTAGATACTAACAAAAATCTCTTCTCCAATTCAGGGTTGTAATCAACTCTCCCCATCAAGAGCATTGATGACATCCGATGAAGCAGAGAGAAATATCTAACTCTGGAGGAGAAGTTGCCAAAGGATATTCCCTGGGTCACAGGAGAGGCTGCAGAAAAGGGCCCCATAGAAATTGGTTGCTTTTGGGAGAGCTGGGTAGCAGGTAGGCCATAGAACTTCCCAGTGACATCATCAGTAATGTCTTCCTTGGACAATCTCTTGTATCTAAGAGAGCACTAGAATCTTCTGTGATGTCACCAGTGTTGTGGTGACACCAACTGCCTGTGGGATTCCCTCAGTGCCTTTTGGGTTCACAAACAGGCATGTTTCACCAGCTGCTCAAGCTAGTTCAGAAGGAGAGGGGAGACCAAGGAGAGACCAGAACGAGGCAGAAGAAAGCTGGCCTCCTGTCTTGTAAGTACAGAAGAATGAAATCATTCTGGGGAAGGCACAGTGAGTACTGAGTAGAGTCGGGGAACTTCCTCCAGGATGTAGGTTTGAGCTGTGCCTTTCAGGAGTCGGCCTTACAAGCAGGAGCCTTGGAATTTGTCAATTGCAGACCAAGAGTCAAGAGTCCTGATGAGTAATTTGACAGAGAGCCAGGAATTGGCAGGCCTGCAGCTTCTTTTCTATGAGCTTTTTAATTTCTACTGCCAAGGAGTGCCAGGAGGAAGCCCTATGAGGATAACAATGTGCCCATTCATGGTTGGGTGCTGAAGCACTTCATCCTCTAGATTCCTGTAGGTTACTAAGTCTGTTGTGACAACAACAAGGAAGGATGAACCCCCTAGTCATGAATTGAGGTCGCAGACACTTTAAGCTTGAACACACGATTAGGGTTTGATGGTGCTGTGAACTCCAGGATTTACCTGCTCCACGTCTGATATCTGCTGACAATGTCCCAAATCTTTATGTCTGAGGTAGATTCTATCTTTCAGTATGAGGGATCATGTAATAGTGAGTGAGGCTTATGTATGGCAAAGGAGGTTGGGAAGAGGGAAATAGCTTAAGAGTCCACATTAGAGATAGCTTTTCTTCTCTTTCAGGGATTCAACAAGTCTCCAGTCTTTCCTCTTCCTCAACCTCCTTTTTGAGACTCAGAATGGTCTTTTCTGCCCATGGGCTATCCAATATGTACATTCACTTGTGTTTATCTATCTACAGGGTTTATTCGGAAGGCATCATCAGAAAATTTCATCAGTAACCATGAAAAGCGTATAAAGAAATTGGAGGAAGTAAAATCTGAAATCCAGAAGTGTAAAATCGAGGGGGATGAACTTTCTCGAATCCTGGACCTTTATGTCAATGATGGTTTGAACTACAGGTAGTCATTATGCCCTGTAACCTACTGACTGTCTGTGCTCTCTCTGCTAAGCCAAGATTTCCTCACATCCAGAAAGTGTTTCACCTCTCATCCTGGACTTTAAGGAGCCTTGGCAGGTGCTGGCCTGTGAGAGAAGCTCGGTGCTGTGTGTTTAGGGTCAACCTCTCTTGTACTTGACCCTGAGCTCCTTGGAGTTGGATTGGATTTTTTCAACAGCTGGAAGGACCTGGTCACACTTGCTGCATCTAAGTGTGTGAATGAAATGCCTGAATGTCATCACTCTTACTCTGATTTTGGTCGTTATACACTGATTCTATGGCACCACTATGATAAAGTTGGCATTCTAATTATGTTTGTATATGGGTTGGGATGTATGGATGGATGTGAAAGTATTTGTGTGTGTTTTGCTCAGGATCAGGGAGTCTGGGACCTTTGATTGGGTCTGAGGATTTGTTTGATGAACAGTTTGCAGGTCATGATAGTGATGAGTCCATGGAGGCCGTCATTGATCAACAGAGCACTTTGCTCCTTCTGTTTACCTTGCTGGCAAATAGGACTCTCCTGAGGGGAGGAGGTGTTATGAATCCTCTTCCCTGTAAAAAGTAGTTTCGGCCTCTGGGAGTCTTGTAACTAGGATTGAGAATCCCTGCATTCAAAACAAGAGAAATGTCATCACATCTTTCTGTTGGACCCAAGGCTATGACACAGACTGGAGGAAACATCTTATACTTCTTACACAACTGTTCAATTCCTTCATGCTTACCTGGCCAGATCTTGAAGGTCTGTTCCCTCCATTTGGTCCCCTGGCTCTGCCGTCCAATGCCCAGGATAATGAGTTTAACCAGCACCAATAGGAAGGAGCAAGTTTGTGTTATATACTGGGCTTAGGTAGGCCAGAGAACAGTCTGATTTCATTTATTTATTTATTTATTTATTTATTTATTTATTTATTTATTTATTTATTTTCCTGCTTTGAACTTTATTTTCTTTTTTTAATTATCCAAGGATGGTTTACTGTGACCTAGAAAAGGTCACTGTGGGAATAAATTCTTGGCACTTGTTATTTCCAAACATGCAGCTCTCAGAATTTCCCCCCTCCTATACAGAGGGTCTTTATAGGACCATACTTCACCAGCCTTTTAAGGATTACTTATTTCAAAACAAATGTGTGCTGACTTGCAGAGAAATATTTTCTATGGAAGAGTGATGGTTTGAGTCTCACTGTTGTGTTTTTGCTGTGGTCTTTGAGTTTTCCACTTTCTTCCCTAGCCCCCATTCCTTGAATTTGAATTTTTATTGAAAATTTTTTATTTACACTTCACCTAATTGTGAAATCATGAGTTCAGACAGTTATTTGTTCCTTGGGCCATGTTCTAACACAGGCTGAACATTGAATTGCCAATGCTTAAATCCCAACATGAGATGAGAACGATGGATATGCATAAGATGACCAACTGGATAAGTGATGCCATGGAGAAGTACAAGGAGCTCACACAAGAGAACAATTCCTACCGGTGAGTCACTGACAGAAAGGAGACCCCAGCACTAGGCGGGGAATATTTCTGTCCAGCTATGACTTTGAAAAAAGATCTGGGATCCATGAGAAACACATGGGAAGATTCTATAGCTGCTGGGTCTTCTATCACCCCTCAGAGGGGATTGGCCCTCTACCTGCCAATGACTTTAGAATACCATGAACACATAAGCACCCGTATGCACCATTTCCTCTTCTTTGATGTATATATACCCTCTAGTGTCAGGATTTTCTGAAGTACTTTGATTCCCGTGGAATGCGGACTCGGGATTTGACCTTCCTCTAATTGGTGCTAACATGCAAACTGTGGCTCTAGTCTGGCTATGCCTGGGGATGGGGCCCTTGAAGGGATGATTGTACTTGCAGGAGTGGCAGGCAAACAGAAACTGCCTGGGATTTACCATTATTTGTTTTTGATTCAGCATCAGAAACTTCCACCTCCTGAATGAACGCAATGAATTGAAGAAGAATGTAAGGATTTTGATGAATGAGAACAGAAAACTGCTGGTGGAGCAGACTGAACTGCAAGCATCCTGTGAGGAGGGAAAGAGGTTCTGTGAGGAGGCCAGCAAGACCATCTACACCGCAGATATTGAATCCTTGTGTCCTGTTACTTTTGAGTAAATCGAATGTATCCTTGTGAATCAAACAGTGATCTCGAACTCGTCACTCTTAAGAACCTTCTTTATTGAAGTGTGATGTAACCATCTGAAATCCCACAGCTCTCAGGCAGGGATGGACCTCTGCATTCTCACAGGGATTGGGCATCATAATTACTTCCCAGTCAGACTGAGATACAAAGACAATTGGACTTTCAGTGTAGACTGTGTGTCCAACTCTGAATACCAGCTTCATGATGAAAAAATTATCAATGCTGTATCCTTATCAAATATTTAGCGACCGCTAAAATATACACTTTTGTGGATGAGAGTGTTGAACATATTAATGGAATATTCATCAGGCTTTCTGTAGTATATCCCAGGAAATAAAACAATATTATAGCGAGTATAGAAGCAGTCATGAAACAGAATTGCTTGGTTTTGGTTTCCTTCAAACATGATATCAATTATAACTGCACAGAAGAGATAATAAATTGCAAGACCTTTCAGGGGATAGGGTTTTTATGGTTGGTTGTTTTCTTGTTCTTGATTAGGATGATGACTTTTGTTCTTGACAATGTACTATGTTCCATTTGGGATTTCAACTCAAGCAGACCACATAGTTTACAATTCAGTTTCTAGATTTCTTTAAAAGCTGGACAAAATATCCAGGCAAAGGTGCCCTATGAGTTTTCTCCTTTGGTTTTCCCTCCTTTGGGTGCTTTTGTTTTTGTTTGTTGTTGTTGTTGATTTATTTTACATTTATGAGTGTTTTGCCTTCTGTAGGTCTGTGCATGCTGTTCCCCAAAGGCCAGAAGAGGTCATTGGGTTTCACCTGGAACTTAAATGACAGAGGATTGCTAGGTGCCTTTTGAGAAACAAATTCTCAAATGATGAGCCATCTCTCCAGCCCCTACCATGGACGTTTGTCCTTCATCGTGTTCCTTATTTGTGGCAATGGATCATACCTGAATAAAGTGTTTCTTGAGATATGTAGGGACACATTTATGGGGTCTGCATGCTAATTATCTAAACTTCCAGGCATCTATGTGAAGTTTTTAGTTAGGGTTTCACTGCCGAGAACAGAAACCATGACTAAGACAAATGTTATAAAGGACAGCATTTAATTGGAGCTGGCTTAAAGATTCAGATCTTCAGTTCCTTATCATCAAGGTGGGAGCCTGGCAGCATCTAAGCAGATATGGTCCTGTAGGAGCTGAGAGTTCTACATCTTCATCTGATGTTTGCTAGCAGAATCCTCAGTTTCAGGCAGCTAGGATGAGGGTCTTAAAGCCCAGACCCACAGCGAAACACCTGACCCAACAAGGAAATACCTACTCCAAAGGAGCCGTACCGTATAATAGTACCGCTCCCTGGGCCAAGCATATACAAACCTTCACATTCCACTCTGAGGCTTCCAGGGGCTTCTTCAAACATATGAGACTATGGGGGCCACATAGTGGTGTTTCTGAGACTTCCTTTTTCAATTCAATTTATCTGATTTTCTTAATCTAGGTCTTACGCAGAATCTTCAGAGAAGTGCAAAAGGTAGCCACATTCTTTACCATAAAATCTCCCCAAAGAGTCTCTAAGCAAATATTGAAATTCTTCACAAAACGCTTGGGACAGAGTCACACAATTTAAACCACTTTCAGTAACAAAGTCTTCCATATTTGTTCTAGGATAGCCCATTAAGCCCTATTTAAAGCATTTCCACAGCTTTCCAAATCCAAAGTCCCCATGAAAGAGCCCGAGTTGGAACAAATCTGAGGCCAGTGGGAAAATTCCACCACCAACCTCTGAGCACAGAAGGACCCCTCCCTTCCAGGAGGAGTAGAGCTAGTGTAGTTCCTGCAACAGCTGCAAACCAGACTGTTGAAAAAGCCTCCTGTGACTCCCCATCCGACTCCCTCAGAAAGTCCCAGAACAGCCCACTGACTGCCAGTCTATTTGGAGGTTGCCTCTCCCCCCTGATTGTACCCTATATAGTTACCTTTGTCCAAATTCTGCCCCAATTGTTTGAATTCTACCCTAATTGTAAGTATATAACTCCCTGGTAGACTCTGCTCAGGGACTTCTCTCTCTGAATGGGATGACCCCGATATTTTGGAATGACTAAACTCTTGCCTTTACATAGATTTCCTCCTCTGTGAGTGACATTTCAGGAGGTTCAGGTAGTGGTTCAATTTGTACCTCATATTTTGTGTATTGGCCAGTAAACTCACCTCTTGGAGGAGACCCACAGGAGAGTGGTGAATCGGGGAAGTGACAACTTGAGCAATGTACCACAGTTGTCTACGTCTCCTCTATCTAGCTTCCATGTGTTCTGCTTTTGGTTAGATTCATATGTGCAAGCTTAAGGAGGGCTCGGACAGCCTCAGTAACAGGACTTTGATCTGGCCAGTGGCTCGAGCAGAAGGCCTGAGTTATCCTGTCCGTGGCATGGACAGGCTGGTCTGTGTACTTCAGCTGCGAAAGAGGGCGCTTTGTGTTAGTTGTTCTTTTGTTTTCTGTGTTCTTGGACTTGGACTGATGAAATTTTTTGACATGGGACAGGTTGTTAGGACTAATGACCACTTAATGTAACTTAGAGTGGCCTGCTTTTGATGTTAAATGGCCACAGGACCCCCCCCCCCCAAGGTGTCAGCAGTAGAGGATATAGTGTTTCAGAAGTTTTCCCTCCTCCTTCCTGCTAACACTTCTTTGTCAACGGGAACAAAATCTGAGTCCAGCCTAGTGGTTAGCTCCATCCTTGTTGACAGTGTTAGCTTTGGGGCTAGAGAGATGGCTCGGTGGTTAAGAACACTGACTGCTCTTCCAGATGTCCTGAGTTCAATTCTCAGCAGTCATTTGTTGAGTTTCTTTTTCCCTCAGGACCAGCTCCAGGTTTTACATTTCTCACCGGTTTATCCCCTCTTCCCCTCTCCTTCTGCCTAGGGCAGACACAGTGCAGTCTGGCATCCAGGGTCCATGACAGGAGAGGCCCCAAGTGGTCATATGTATCCATTAACAGAGTTTGCAACTGACTCCTGCTCACATCTTTTGTTCAGTAAATGAATATCCTTCTTGCCAAGAGAAATGCATGCTCCCTGTCCGAGTAAATGTGGTCTCTGAGTTTTTAAGATGAAAAAGATTTATTTTATATAAAGAAAGGGGATGCCTCTGGTAGGCTCATGTTGAGGCATCTCTTCCCCTGAGGGACCAGCCACAAGATGGCATAATGTAGAGTAAACTGTATTCAGGACATGACACCAACTCCCCCGAAAAGTTCTTACATTCTCTTCACCACAGACATAGGCCAAGAAACTGGCCCTTGGGCCCACAGGGAACCCACCCAGGTTGGTTATTTAATGGGTGTAAGGGTTAGGGATCTCCTCCAGATTTGCCACCAGGCTCTACAAGCAGGTTTAAACAATAATTGGACAGTGTTTAGATATGATATGAAATAAGAGAAAACAGAGAACTCTAGTACAGGGCGTTCTTCAATTAGTTAGTGCCAAATATTAGATAAAAGTTACAGATACAAGGTAATAAAAGTTGCAAAGATTATAGAAGAGTGCAGATTAGACAAGAAGAATGAATTAGAGCCCCTCTAGCCAACAAAGCCCTGGATCCAGGAGAAAAGACTACCATAGAAATGGCCAATGGCTTATTTATCATAGAAACTGGACTCAGTGACAGCAGGATTGCCTGCTTATTATTGTTGCCACAGCACTGTTGGATAAAGATGCAGATAAGTTAACTTTGCGACTCATCACACACACACACACACACACACACACACACACACACACAAAATTCTGATTGTTGTTCAGTAATGCCTACAGGCTTCATTTTCTGACTTTCTCAATTTACCATGGCTTACATATTTTCCAGCCACCTGTTTCCCCGAACCGTGCATTTCTGCTGCCCGACCCTGACTTGGACTGTCCACTCCATCAAAGTGATTCTCCTCTGCCAGAGACAGAACAGATCTGGTTTATTAACAAAAGCAGCTTTACCCATGAGGGTCAGAGGAGTGCAGGGGCAGTGGTGACACTGGAAATGGAGGTAGTCTGGACTCAGTCTGTTCCTCCAGACACTTCAATTCAAAGGGCCAAGCTAATAACATTAACACAAGCCCTCATCATGGAAAAAGAAACCAATGGCTAGAGATAACACATGGGCTAACAAGGCCGCTAAGGACATAGTCTTAAAGAAAACAGCATCTCTAGATTGGATACTGTTCTATCTGAACCACCTAGATCAACTGATATATGGAGAAAAAGTAATTAAATGGGATGGTGATGATCGACTGAATGTAAGCTAATATTATCCATCTCTTTAACAAGAACTCTTCTCAGAAAGATCCACAGAGTCACTCACTTGGGAGTAAAACGAATGACAAACTTTAAAGCTTATCAGCTGAGCAACACTCCCAGCCACCCCAAATATCCAAACTCCTGACTGAGAGGTAAGAGCCTGGAGGCCTCTACTGGGAAAATTGATTTTATAGAGATTAAGGAAGAAAGACATGGCTCAAAATACCTGCTGGTTTTTGTGGACATTTCCTCCTGGATAGACGGATAGAGATACTAGAAGAGATTTTCCCAGATTTGAAGCACCTAAAGTAATAGGACAAGATAATGGGCCTGCCTTCATATTTCAGAAATGTCAGTGACTGACTAAGATCTTGGGGACAAATTGGAAGCTTCATTATGCATATCATCCCCACAGCTAAGGGCAGGTAGAAAGGATAAATAGAACTCTAAATTAGACCTTAACTAAATTAGCCTTAGAGACTGGTGGGACTGGATGATGCTCCTTCCCTTTGCCCTATACTAGATGTATATGGCATTCTAGCCCCCGTTGTATCCAGCCTACAGTTGGCAGCTATTACAGAACTGAAAATGATAATTTAATACTTAAGGTCAGCGCTACTCAATAGGCTCATGACTATGTTTGCCCTAAATTATGTGCCCTCAACACCCTGGCAGTCCCCTACATTGGGGAAATGATCCTTCAGAGGACCGTGAAGTTAGGGTTTTACTGCTGAGAACATATAGCATGACCAAAGTAAGTTTTATAAAGGACAACATTTAATTGGGGCTGGCTTATAGGTTCAGATGTTTAGTTCAATATCTTTAGGTGGGGACGTGTCACCCTCTAAGCAGGTGTGGTGCTGTAGGAGTTGTGAGTTCTCCATCAGAAGGCTGCTAGCAGAATACTAACACTCAGGCCTTTCTCTGACCCCAGATATCTTAATCAAGCAACTGGCTTTTGAAAATGCTAGTACAGTAGAAAAACACTGTCTCAAAAACCAACCAACCAACCAAACCAACAAAGACAAATTAAAAACAGCAGCAACGGGGTTGGGGATTTAGCTCAGTGGTAGAGCACTTGCCTAACAAGCGTAAGGCCCTGGATATGGTTCTCAGCTCTCAAAAAAAAAAAAAAAAAAGACAAAATAAAAACAGGAGCAGCAGCAACAATAACAACAGCAAATGAAAGAAAGAAAACACCAATGCATACTCTTATGTGACCTTACCACCAAGTTATTTCTGAATTGTAAATTAAAATGCCTATAGTCAAAAGCTGTACAGAATTAAGACAGGTGTTCCCTGGTGTTCCCAGCTTGGGGATGGGAGGAGACCATGACAGACAGGGGTAGAAAGAAGAACATAAATAGAGGAGAAGCCACCATGAGGTAAGAATCTTTAAATAATGGCCATGTGAGTGGTCTAATTGGAGTTTAAAGCATCCCAGACAAAACCATGGCAAATTATATAACGGAATTATTGGAAAAATATGCATAATAGTATAGAGGATAGCTATCTGCCCAGCTCTTGTGCTGATTAAGGATTATCATAGATATAAAGCTAGTGTGAATCTTTTATCCAGAAACTAACTGGGCAAAGGATAGGCAGAAATCCATGGTTGGGATCAAATACTTTCTACACACAAAAGCAGATTCAGCACCTAGAATTACAATCTTCCCAAGCCCAAATAACTACAGACCAGCATAGAATCACAACCAGTAACAGCCAGGGCATTCAAATCTCTATTAGAGCCCATCAACACTATGACAGAAGGCCCTGAATATGTCAACATGACTGAAGAACAAGAATAAAAAAAAGACTGCAAAACAGCATTTGCACATATGGGAGAGGCCTTTAAAGAGAAAGTAAAGAAATGTGTGAAAACAATAACTGTGGAAGGAAATGAATAAAGAAATCCTAAACAGAGAGGTGTGGATGAGTAAAATGTAGGAACTCAAATAGTCTCTCAGAGGCAGACCTTAATAACAGACTCCAACAGATGGAATAGAGAACCTCAGGCATTGAAGAGATGATAGAAGGAATGGATACGTAGATAGAGGAAATCTTAAATCCAAAGGGAGGAAAAGAGTGGAGGGGGGAAAGGAATAAAGGAAAAGCAAAGGAAGAAAGGAAGGAAGGAAGGAGGGAAGAAGGAAGGAAGGAAGGAAGAGAATCCTGGGAGAAAACATGCAAGAAGTAGGATTTTTCTGCTAAATAACAAATATAATCATAAAATGATAAAGACAATAAAGTATATAGGAAGGATGAAAATATGGGCTGGAGAGATGGCTCAGCGGTTAAGAGCACCCGACTACACTTCCGGAGGTCCTGAGTTCAATTCCCAGCAACCACATGGTGGCTCACAACCATCTGTAAAGAGATTTGATGCCCTCTTCTGGTGTGTCTGAAGGAAGGATGAAAATAAACTTGGGTCAAAGGCAAATAAGACAAAAAAAAAACAAAAATAAAAACCAAAAACAAGAAAAAAAACCATTCTCAACCGAAATCATAGAAGAAAATGTCCTTAACTTAAGCAAGAGTCTTATCAAAGTAAAAGGAGCACACAGTATGAAACAGACTGGAGTCGCGAAGAAATTCCCCTGGGCATATATTACCTAAGACAGGAAACATGGAGAACAAATAAAGTGTAATAAAAGCTGCAAGGGTAAAAGTACTGGTAACATACACAGTCAGTCCTCCCATGAGAATTACACATCACTTCTTGCTAGAGACTCTAAAAGCCAGAAGAGCCTGGATAGATGCACTGAAGACTAAGAGACCAGACTAATAAAGTTGGATTTTAGTTGACCCAAGTGCCTCTCTTCTTTTATCACATGCAATATTATTAGATACTTCCTAAAATTGCCTTCAGAGCTTCTTTGAGGAAGCCTGAGGAGCTTAAGACCTCTGATAAAGTATTTTGTACAAAAGGACCTGCTTGCTTTTTTCTTATTTCTACTACAGCAGGATGGAGGCAAAGTTTTTTGCAAACTACTTTTAATAAGTAGCCCACATCATAGGTAATGGAAGAGAAAAGTTATTAGGATATGGGGGAAGAGGACCTGTTCAGCAATAGTTCTTCAGGAACGAGCTTGTTTTTCTTTGGCAGCAGTTCAGTACACAGCAAGCAGCAAACATGACTCCAGAGGGGATTTCACAGGGGAGGAAAGCAGGAGTGTGGTGGAAACATTGTGCAGCGGCTGTGCAGACTCAGGAGCTCCTGCAAAGCTGCAACAAAGCACCCTGTGCTCTGAAGCACAGCAGCTTAGCCAGTTAGCTGGAGACCTGGCTCTCCCACTGCCCGCCTTACCTGGAATCCGCACAGGATCCAAGAGGACAAACAACTGTGCCTAAGCTGAGCCGGCAGGGTCAAAGCGCCTGTGAAGGACCTGCAGGCACCACCTTTGTCAGCTTCATCAGAGCAGAGAGTCTTTTCCTCCTTCAAGCATGGCACCCCGCCCATTTTCTTTCACTCCCTGCCCTCATTTTGATGGCTTCTACCTCCCTTCATAAGTTTGTCGTTTAGTTTCTTTTTTCCCTCTTTTTTTTTGCTTCTTTGTTACTTTCTTTCTTTCAACTAATATAAAGGACCAGCAATTTGATATTTTTTAACATTTATTTATTTATTTATTTATTTATTTATTTATTTATTTATTTATTTATTATGTATATATCATACAGCTTTCTGCCTGCATGTATGCACCTGCAGGCCAGAAGAGGGCACCAGACCTGATTATAGATGGTTGAAAGCCACCATGTGGTTGCTGGGAATTGAACTCAGGACCTCTGGAAGAGCAGACAGTGCTCTTAACCTCTGAGCCATCTCTCCAGCCATTTTTTTTAACATTTATTTATTATAAGTGCACTGTAGCTGTCTGCAGACACACCAGAAAGGGCATCAGAACTCATTACAGGTGGTTGTGAGCCACCATGTAGTTGCTGGGATTTGAACTCAGGACCTCTGGAAGAGCAGTCAGTGCTCTTAACCACTAAGCCATCTCTCCAGCCCGCAATTTGATATTTCTAACCTAATATTTGTTGTGGTTTATGCCATGCATACTTGCACATTAAAATTCTTTTTTCTTACATTTGCCTCACTTTAATCGGACTCATTAGCTTAGCTCAATCTCGGTTCTTGGGTTTTCTGAGGTGAGTGAATGTTGGGGTGACCTCATTTCCAACTCCTGATCCTTCTGCCTCTAAAGTCAAATGCTTATAATTTTCAAAGTTTTCTTTGTCAGTGGATATGTGTGTGTGTCTGTGCACATACGTGCTACAATTTTCAGTTCATGTTTCTACCATGGGTCCCAGGTATTGAACTCAGATAATCACACTAGTGCAGCAAGTTCTTTACCTGCTGAGTACCTTGCTGCTATTGCACGTGTGTGTGTGTGTGTGTGTGTGTGTGTGTGTGTGTCTAATTTTCATATATGTATATACCATATATTGTGCCTATCTCTGCCTCTCAATACCATTGTCCTTCCTTTCCTTACCTCTTCTATCATTTCTTTTTATCCCTCTGGACAGTTTCTCTTTGTTCACATCAGTTTAAAATGTAGGAACACACACACACTGTTTGAAACCAAATTAAAATGAAAAAATAAAAATATGCAGTCTTTTTGATCAGTACTCCTTAGCAATAGCTTTTCTTTGATTTTTTTATACAATTGATATATAATAATTAATGGGCAATCAGCTTGAAATTTTTCCTTAATGATTATATCCTTGGAATTTTCATAAATGTTTCATAAATGTTATTATACTATCTGCAGATAAAAATGTCAACTTTTCATTCCTACAGTGACAGGCCTTAAATTATCACCTTCCTCCATTCTGACCACAGCAGTCTGCTGTCTCTAAGGGCGATCACCACTTACTGCTCAATAAAAGGGGAACAGAAGAGTGGTGTTGTTCTGACCCCTTCTAGCCAAATGGCCCTTATGTGTTTGTCCTGAAGAAATGTGGATATGGATTGCTAGGTATGGGCTGCCACCTTGTGGAAGTGAGAATTCAGTGCACCTGAGGGATGTCTCCTCCCACAGTTGCCTTGGCTGGAGGAGACCTGAATCATCCCAGTCACAAGCACTCCACTCTCAAAAGAAACCCAACCTCAGCCTTAAAGGAAACGGACACTTAATTTCCAGTGAGATTCGTGCACATCCCTCACTCTGGCATAAGTCCAAAGGACTTTCAGAAAAATGATAGGGCACATAACACCATTAGAAAATTCATCGCTTCTCAGCCTTTTGGCTAAGATCAAGTGTAGAAAATTCATGCCAGAGTCTTCTGTCTAGTCCAATGGAACAATGCCTCGAAATACCCAGCTACAAGTTGTTAATCTATACGCCATGTCATGAACCATCTAAGGTGATAGCATATTTCATAATGCCCTAGTATGCCCTAGTAACAAACATAATTGCTTGTTTGTGGATTTAGGACACAAAGAAGAAAGTGCCTTTCATGGTGGTGGTCCACTGTTACTTCAAGAGTTCAAGCAGGAGGGCAGAGGCAGGGAGGAGAACATCCTTGTTTACATAGATAGTTCCATGCTAAATACAAACAAAAAGATCTTGGATTACAAAATGCAAAACCCCAAATGAACATGTCATTGCAGATGTGTGTCCCTTCTGAGTGCACAGGTTAAAATCAAACTTTATCATACCAAGAGAACATTCATAAGGAAATTACTGGAGACATCAGGCAGATTAGAATAGAAGTAATGGTGCCAGAGAGGTGGTTCCACAGTTAATACTGGCTACTGTTCCAGAGGTCTGGAGTTCAATTCCCATTAACCACACAGTGGCTCACAACCATCTAGAGTGAGATCTGGCGCCCTCTTCTGGCCTGTAAGCATGCATGCAGGCAGAATGCTGTATACGTCATAAATCTTAAACAAACTAAAATAAAAATAAATAGGTTTGGAAAGCTCTGTGTGTTTTATGTAAAAAGTGCAACTACATCTACTGCTATCCTGCATAGATATCCAGTGGCCTGCGGCGTCCTCTATTTCTGATCGTTTACTCACCACTTCAATATCTGAGACCAGTGTCACTTATGAAATACTTCATCTAAGTTATAATGCACCATTGTCATTCAAGCCTGGAAATATTAACCCTTTGAAGGAATGTATAAAGCGTTTTAGTCAGTATGTTGTCACAGGATCTGTCAGGGGTTGGAGAGATGGTTCAGGGATTAAGAGTACCAACTGCTCTCCCAGAGATCCTGAGTTCAAATCTCAACAACCACATGGCTACCTACAGCCATCTGCAATGGGACCTGACGCCCTCTTCTGGTGTGTTTGAAGATAGCTACAATATACTCACACAAGTAAAAAGTATGAAAAAAAAAAAAAAAGGGAAAAAACGGGACCTCTCAGTATAATCTGGCAGAACTAAACATCATGGACTTGCTGGGTGAAACAGGGTGGCCTTGATCCTACAGGAATCTACCTACTTCTTTATCCCAAGCACTGAAATTGGCACTTGGAGTCACTATGCCCAGTTGTGAAGAGTCCTTTCATGGTCGTGCTGAGCAACTTTGCTTATCCTTTCCCATCAGCCACTTCTTTCTATGTAAATGAGACCATTTCTGTAGTGTCTGGTTTCAGGTGAATTCTGATTGGCTGTGTGATTCTGACATTTTTGTGGCTCCAGTTGACTAAAGAGGAACCCATCCATGGTTTTCTAGGTCTCTGAGTGTTTTACCTCTTTTAAAAATATTAATCAATCATGTTTATTTAAAGTATTACCATCAGAAATTTTTAATGGTAATTAAAAAAATCAGTAAACAACCAAATCAATTTTCCTATTCTAGCCATATAAGCCAGCTGGAGGGCCCTGGCAATTCCCGAAGGCATTCTGTGTTGGTACATTAGGCCCGGGACTGCCGGAGCAGATTGATGAGTCTTCTCATAGTGCGTTCATGAGAGCAAATACATTCACAGGGATCAAATCCCCCTTCAACCATGGTTGGTTACCAGCTTGTTTTTACTCAACTCTTTAAAGCCACCCATACAAGTGGTGGTGGGGACGGTGGTGGCCTGGAGTGTTCTGGATGCCCCTGTCGCTGCCACTGCTGCTGCTGGCCGCCACCCTCCTCCCCTCCAGATTAGATAGACCATGTCACTATTAGCCACTAGACCCAGATCTGTGTTTTGCCTTTTGTATGGGTGGATGCATCACGAGGTTGTCAAGTGTGGGCAGAATCTGGGAGACAGCTTTGCCTATCGAGGTTGGTGTTAGTCTTTGTATGGTTACCAGGAACCAATTCCAGATCCTCTGGAAGAACAGTAAGTGATTTCAACTGCTGTGATATCTTCCCTGCCCCTTCCTCTATACTTTGATCTTTCTTTTTTTTTTTTCTTTTCCGGAGCTGGGGACCCGAATCCAGGGCCTTGCGGTTTCTAGGCAAGCGTCTACAACTAAGCTAAATCCCCAACCCCATACTTTGATCTTTCTGTAGTCTCTCTGACTCCATCTGCCATAATGAAGACTTCATCTCATAAAACACTGTGGACAATAGCTACTGTGAAAAATACCATAAGTTGACAGAGCCTCCATTTTCACATAAATATATAAACACATAAATACCTAAAGAAACACAGAGACACACATAAACACATGCACAGAACACACAAGACACACAGAGACACACACAGCCCAAGTCATCATATTCTTTAGTAATTCTGTCCAGAGCCAAGTGGTTATAGGGATAGAAGAAAGTACAATTCCCAGCAATTTCAACTGAATATCATGTAATGCATATTTATGAAATGCATACTTCACAGTATTTTAGGATTCGAGTACATTATACTATCTATCCTTTATTTTCAAAAGTATCGAAAGTTATGAAGAGAATTCCAGCCTAGTATCAGACTTGTGTCCATCAGAATCAGAACAGTTTGCTGTTTGAAACTTTCTTTTATTACAACTGTTTCCTAATGTCACATAGGAAAACCGGCTTCAGCCAGAAATGCCTTTAGCTACCACATGCATCTGAATCTCACCCTGGGAAAACCATGAGAATCCATGAGAGAATGTGTGTGGCTCTTTGATGTCCAGTTTTCCTGTAGGTCTCTTCTGGCTTGCACGGATACCACTCCTTGATTCCTCCCTCTAAATGGCCGTGCAACCTTCTTGCCTTGCTCTGCTGCTGGTCACTGACAACTTGAGGAAGGTAAAAATTGCCTAGTGTGTTAGTGAAGCAGGCCTTTGAATGTCACTCTGAGGGGTTTTGGGGAGAGAATCGACGTAAAGCTCACTCTGAATGGTGGTAACACCATAACTCTCAGGCCAGGTGCCTGCACTGAATGGCACAGAGAGGAAGCTAAGAGCTAGAATTTCCCTATTTCTGCTCCCTGCTCCACCCACATGGTAAGAGTCTCATTCACATCCTGCCAGCCAGTCCACTTCTACCAACTGCACCTCTCACGGCTACACTTACCCCTTCTAGGATGGAGTCTGTGCTTCCCGACTCTGAGCCAATGGAACCCTCCTTTCTTCAAATGCTTCTGTGACAGAATGGGAAACACGACCAGTGCAGTCACTGCTTCCTTCTGCCTTTTGCAGTCTCCTCCCGCCTGGTTCCCTCACAGCCTTCGCAGTCCAATGTGTCTCCAAGAAAACAGGCTAAAGATTTCACCTTAATTCTCCTTTGACTTGTCTCTGGGAAGAGCCTTTTGCTACATCAGCCCAGATAGAAGAGTGAAAGAGGAAAAAGAGAAGAAAAGACAGTAGATGGCCTAGGCAAGGGATACCTGAAGTTCTCCTTGTAACACAAGCTACTTCCCAAGATATTACCACTAATCCAGTTTCTGTGTCAATATGACCCCCAAAACCTAACCACCTATCATTAGAGCACATTTGCTGACAAAATTTTGTTGCAGTTAAATTTCTATTATATGTCTTTCAAAACACATCTAAAAGTGGAGTGGGCTTTTCCAGCTAGATTCATGACCTCCTCTCTCCCACTCAGCACCCATACTCAAATCACCTGTGACATCTTGTTTCCTAAACACAGGTATGGCTGTCACTTTTACTTTTCTCCATGGGATAGTTTAGGTAGAGTGACCTGACCACACCTGCCCATCAATGATTGGCCTTCTAGTTTTAATGACTTCGGAAAATTTATGTTTGTTGATAATGGAAATCCTCCCACAGAATAAAGTCATTTGCTCCTGCTCTCAAACAGAGGAAAAGAAAGAGAGAGAAGGTCTGCCTGCTAGGCATAGTCAAGGTAGGTCAAGGCCTGTTGGCAGATTTTTCAGCCTGCTGAGGTATGGAACCTTAAGAGAAGGTGTACTTGAGGCTTAAATTTCTATTGACCTTGGTGGTTAAAAAAGGAGTAGTTTGGGGGATGGGAACGAATGCATTGTTTATTTTAACAATTTGTTTCTGTCAGCTTGTGGTTATGCTTCCCACAGTGCTATAGTAAAATAGGGCTTTGAGAAATGTGCTTGTTGTTTCCTTGTACCCACCAGCAGCCCTTTCATAGCTGTCTCTTTCCTCTTCTTTTGGCCTTTCCTCATCTGCCCCTCAGAGAACCTTTCCACTTCCTACCAGTCAGTCCACCAAAGTATGGCCATGCCGTTTCAGGAAACTGGAATTTCTGAAAAGCCCATTGAATATGGAAAGCAATATACCCCAGGATATGTCCTGCAGCTCAGAGTAAGATGTTGCAAAAAGAGGAAAACTGACTGATCTCCCACTTTGTGCTTTCAAAAAGAACAAATACTTCAAAACCATAGTTTCTTCCGCCTCTCCTTTACAGAATCTGATTTCAGCCCTGCACACTGTGCTCTCCTGGATCCATGGATGCTAAGCTGCAGGTTCTGGAGATGCCAACCACTCAGATGAATTCAATGTCTGCTCAACTCAGTCCATTCATTCACAGTTCCTGGAGTCATTGCGTCCACCGACCCAGACGCCCATCGCCGATCGAGAGTATTCCACGCAGGGATCGAGTTCCAGCAAGAGAAGGATCTTCAGTCACAGAGCACATTGTGGAACTTTCCTGACATGCTGGACAGAACTAAGAGGTTAGTGAGAAACAAGTTTGTGAAAACGATCCTATGTCGCCATCTTCTGGGCAAATACAGAATTACATCCTATTACCTTACTTTGGAGTCTGAGGCTTCCTTCTAGCCTTGCATGGGCCTCTGTTCAAGACATAGATGCAGATATTCACAGCCAACCATTGGACTAAGCCTGGGGACCACAATGAAAGAGTTAGGGAAAAGTCTGAAGGAGATGAAGGGGATTGGAACCCAATATGAAGAACAACAATATCAATTAACTGGAGCCTTCAGAGTTCCTCGGGACTAAACTACCAACTAAAGAGGATATATGGTCCTGGCCACGGCTCCTGATACATATAGTGTAGAGCATGTGTAGCAACAACTGGCTCATCTGACATCTATGGGAAGGGAGGCAACTGGCCCTGTAGAAACTTGATGTCCCAGAGAAGGGGGATGCTAGAGGGGTGAAGTGGAAGTGGGTGGGTAGATGGAGGAGTGCCCTCTTAGAAACAAAGAGGATTGGGAGGGTATGGGGGTTCAAAGTGGAGAGACCAATGATGGGGATGACATTTGAAATGTAAACAAATAAAATGACTAGTGTATAATAGATAGTAACAGGCGTCTCCATAAGGACTAGATATTCATTATCTGTAGCAGGTTCATTGAAAGTCAAAATCCATAATTGTTGTGACTTACTTATTATTGAAATTTCACATAGATGAACCCAAGCAACATTTTAACTTTTCTCCTTGAACCTATAATAAATCATTAGTTACCTTTATAAAACAATTTAAAAAGCAATTAGGGTTTCTACTCTCTTAGGCTTCGATACAGTGCCTCATTTTAGCTGTCCCTCTCTATGTTCCCTCCATTGCTGCCTCGCCCTGTCTCTTCACATTTCACATTCCTATCCCTGACACTGTCCCTCAGCAATCCATGAGTGAACTTGTACTTCCCTAAATGAGGACAGTCTGGCCCACGTCCCTAGACCCTCACACTAAACTGATCATACAGTCACACAGATTGAAGAATCAACAGCTAACACCCACACCCACATTTCAGTGAATATGTATCCCATTTGTCTCTTTCAGTCTGGATTGTCTCATCCAGAATGACTTTTACTAGATCCATTCATTGTCCTGCATAGTGCATGCTTCCTTTTTGCCTTTTGTAATTGTTAAGCAGCAATGCAGTGTGTAAATGCACCACGTTTTCTTTATGCATTCATCCGTTAAGGGACAACTTAAATATTTCCAAATTCTAAGCATTATAAATGAGCTTCACTGAACATGGTTGAGCAAGAGTCTGTATTCTAGGATGAATCAACATCTGGACATGAGACCTGGAGTTGTATCTTAAGGTACAACAATTTTCACCTTCCTGAAGAACCATCATACTGATCTCCGAAGTTGCTGTAGAAGTTTGCCTTTCCACCAGGAGAGTATGAATGTTCCCCTTGCTCCATAACCCAGTCAGCTTGAGTTGTCACATGTGTTATTAACCTTAGTCATACTGACAAGTGTGAAAAGTGATCTCAGAGTAATTTTGATTTGCATTTGTGTGATGTAGAAGGATGATGAATATTTCTTATGAATTTCTGTCATTTGAGTTTCTTTTATTATGAATGTTATGCTTAGATATGTAGCACATTTTAATTATTTTTCTTCATATACAGTGTTTTAGTTTTTCCAATATATATTTATATTAGCCTGTTGGGCCCTACCTTGGAGTGTTTCCCTTCACCCTCGCTGTGCCTTTCAGCCTACTATGGCCAGAAGTTGTTTACACCCTTGGCAGCTTCTCTCGGTCCCTGATTTGGGGCCAGGACCTTCCATGGCACCCATTCCTCTTGCTGAGCCTTTCAGCTTCTTCTTGTTAAGAAGTTGTTTACGCCCCTGTATTGGGGTCGGGACTTGCCACGATGCAGATTTTTCCTGTTTTCCTATTTTCCTGGTTGGGGTTTACACCTGCTTTATTGTTTTTCCACGGCTTTTGCCTCTGGTATATAAGGAGATCTCAGTAAAGCGTGGACAGCCTTCTTTTAACACGAATGACCCGAGTGTGTGTTTCTTCTTAACTCTTATAGGCCTATGCCCGGTTCTGAGTGTCCTGATGACACAGGCATCATCAAATGGAGGTCCCACCAAGATTGGAAAAGAGAGGACAACCTGACGAGATGGTCCCAGGAAGCCGGCCAGTGAAGGAGGGACGTATTGGGGAAAATGGGCCAGGAAAGGTCCCAGTAAGCAGGATACAGAAGCACCGTGGGCATTGAAAGCACGTGCAAAGAAAAATAAAGATTTGGGGTACTGGTGAGTAAACCTTGTAAAAAGGGACAAGGTAATAATGATCAAATGTTTTTGTGTACGTGTTCTTTTAGAGTTATGCTAAAATCTAGAGAAGCAAAGTTAATTCTCATAGATGCTTTTAGTCTTTGGACCCTGATTAGAGACAGTTTACACCCTAGACAAGAGAGAAAATGGTTTGAGAAAAACATTCCTCCCAGACTCTCCACAGATGCTTTGGCAAAAGAAGGAAAGTGAGATTAAGCTTTTTAAGAGCTCTCCTAGGGACATCCTGCCTCCTTGCTGGCTCCTATTGGAGAAGTGCTTATTTCTGGTTCTGTGTCCTTTAGGTAGGGTATCTGAGTCCTTTTGGTGGGACACCATCTAGCTCCTTCCCTCTATGTCTATTGTCTGTCCTTGTTGCACCAAGCTGTCCATGGATGTCAATGTATGTCTGGGTTGTGCTTCTTGTTGCTTGAATGTTTTGTGTTTCATGTTTAAAAGAAAAAATGGTGAAAACTTTAAATGCTGGTTGATTCCCCCTTGATTTAGTTTTAAGTCCTTTCAAGAAAGGAACAAATAAATAAAACAGTTTCAATTGACCTTTGGAGCCCAGCATCCTAGATAACTGGTTATCTCTGGTGTTAACTGTCATGTGTGTCTCTGACTGAATCCTGCCTCAATGGAGGAATGTAGCTAGGAGCCTAGGTCTGTCCACTGGGGAAGCTCCCCAGGGGGCTGGCTCAATGTCTACACTAGCTGGCCTTAAAGGTGCCAGCAGCTTCAAAGCTTCTATGGTAATGGAGCTGTTAGCTGTTTCTCTTAGAGAAATCTTTGACTGTGATATTTGGAATCAACAGGTAACAAGGTGCTTCTTTTAAAATGACAGCTAAAGAAGTAAAAATGGTGTTTGATCTAAGTACTAAAGATATGTGTAGTCACTTCATTTTTTTCTGTTTGGTTTTAAATGTATAATAAGCTTTACATGTCTTGGCTATAGGTGACTGGCTTTTAAGTTATTGGGTATGGTTGAAAATTTGTAATATTTGTAATAGAATGTTGGCTTAAAAAAGGAGTCATTCGAGAAAACACGTGGCATGTGCCAACCCAGGGAAACAGGTCTAGATTGGGATAATATTTTAATATAACTCTTATCATGGAAACCGGACTTGTAAAAGAATTTAGGGCAATGTCTCTTTGGTGAGGTATTAGAGCCTGCAATATCGATCCTTCATATGCAAGGCTTGGCCGTCATACTTTATAGCATGAGGAATGGACTTGGTGTTTTGGAGAGACTGGATTTTGGAGGATAGTTTGGTGGAGGGTGAGTTTTGCTTTCCAAAGATATGGCTGTGCTCTGATGTTACAAGGGAAACTTAAAGATTGTGGCTAATGATTGCCAGTGTTACATTGACTACAGTTTACAGTCTGATCCCAGACAGACTCGGGATTCTAACTCACACATATCTGTGCTTAAGAAAAAATCAAACAGGTGGAGATTGTCACAAGGGTTGATGAGGCTATGGAACTTATAAGAGCATGACAGCCTGCTTCCTCCAACTGCTATTTCAAGAAATACATATAGAATTATTATAGATTTAAAAGATTGGTCTTTTTTTCTTTCCTTTTCTTTTCTTTTTTTTTTTTTTCTTTTTTTTTTTTTTTTTTTTTTTGGTGCTGGGGACCGACCCGGGGCCTTGCTCTACCACTGAGCTAAATTCCCAACCCCTAAGAGATTGTTTTTATACTGTTTCTTGCACTCTTGGGTTGTTGTGAAATATTTCATTTCTTGTGTTTCCTTGGGTTTTGTTTGACTTGACCATACATTTGTATGCCTTTTTGAAAGAAAAATGTACTAATTTTTATTTATTTTGGTGAATTGTTCTTTGGATGACTTTTGTCTGTGGTTCCTCTGAATGCAGTTCCAACGGTGGCCAGAGAGACACCAGATACTGAGTTATAAATGATGGTTAAGCACCCTGTAGGTCCTCAGAGTGAAGCCAGCAGGTTGCCCAGGTCGAACTCCAATTCTAGCTCCCAGTGCACCATGATGTGCTACAGCTTCTCTGCTTCCTCCTGCTCTTCCTTGGCCAGCAGCACCTCTGCATTCTGCCCCTCCATGGCTCTCGCTTGGGTCTCAGTTCCTCCCTCACTTTTGGGGATTTTAACTTTAAGAATGGACAGAAAGTTTACAATTTGATGTTTGTTCTATACCTGAGAAGCTTTTTTGCCAGGAAAAGGGAGTTTCCATTGCACAAAATGGGATGGTAAGACAGAGATTTCAGGAAAAAACATGGGTGAATATATTGAAACCATGACCCCTCTCAAGGCACACTCCATGAAACAACATACTCCAACTTGCATACATTTAAAGGTGAAGGAAAAAAATATTCGCCTCTGGGGAACAGTAACAACTGTAGAAATTGGACTATATGTCACATGCATGGACACTGGGTTTATACATTTCAGGAAGAAGAATATCCCTCATCCACGGTCTTTAGACCTTTGGCTGTTAACAAAGATGTTCTATCCATTTCAAGGTCTGATACAACTCTCCCTCTCCTCAGCAACTGAGTTGTAATGAAGGAGTGAGAACTCTGAAGCTCTGGAAGGAGAGTGAGCGAATGGGTGTTCCTGGCTCAAAAGTGAGTCTCTGGAAAAGCCACTGCAGAAACTGGTCAGTCTGGGTGGAGGTAGTTCGCAAGTAAGCTATGGCATTTCCCACTGACATCACCGGTAGTGTCTTCCCTGGAAATTCTCTTGTATCCAGGAGACACTAGAATGTTCTGTGATGTCAGCAGTGTTGTGGTGACACCAACTGCCTGAGCGATTTCCCTTCATTTCCTAATGGGTTCCCGAGGAGGCATGTTCTCCAGGATCCTCAGTCTCTTTCGGAGGGACAATCATATCC
This sequence comes from Rattus norvegicus, assembly GCF_021556685.1. Taxonomy (NCBI): domain Eukaryota; kingdom Metazoa; phylum Chordata; class Mammalia; order Rodentia; family Muridae; genus Rattus; species Rattus norvegicus. Next base: position 7,357,855 of record NC_141548.1, on the reverse strand, counting down.
ATGCAGGCACCAGACCAAGGCAGAGGGAGGCCAGCCTTCTATCATGTTGGAGAAGAAGACGAATGGAAAGGTCCTTGAGGAGGTCAAGTGAGTACTGGGCAGGGCAAGGGGAGCTCCCTGGAGCAGGTTGGCTTGTGTTGGTCCTTCCAGGAGTAGGACGTATGATTTAGAGCCTCAGTCTTCCTAATGGCTGACCCAGACACAATAATTTCTGATCATTAGTTTGACAGAAAACCAAGAACTGTTATATGTCAAGGGGCTTTCCTTGGATCTCTTTAGTGTCCTGGGCAGTGTCAAAGAATACCAGGATGAGCCTTTATAAGAATAACAAAGTGTCTCTTCCAGGATCGGCTGTTGAAACACTTCATTCTCAGCAGTGTCCTGTAGATTACTTGGGTAATTGATGCCAAGAGGGATACTCTCCTGGTCATATATCAAGGTCTCAGTTACTTTGTCCTTGAACACACATGATTAGGGATTCAAGATGTTAAGCAGTTTGAACTCAAGGACTTACCTGCCTCACATCAGACATTAGCTGAGAAGGTCCTCCAATTCTTCTTGTTTAGGCCAGCTTTAGAATTTCAGTGACAGAGGAATGGCTTTAGGAGGTGTGGTCTATATCTATGATGGCATATGTCATCATATGGCTCTGATGGTGGGAACAGGGAACTAGCTGAGTTCAGCTTAAAGATAGCTTTCTTGCTCTGTCAGGGATTCAAGGTATCTGTAGAACTGTTCATCCTCAGACTTCTGTTTAGAGTAAGCATAGTTTTTCTTGACACTGTGTCCACATATATGCCTGTTTACTGGTATTTATCTACCTACAGAGTTTGATCAGAAGGCATCGTCCCAACCCTCCACGACACCTGTTGAAGAGGAGAGAATGAAGCGTTTGGAGAACATCAAAATTGCTCTCCAGAAGATGCAGAAGGAGAGAGATGAACTCGGGAGAATCCTGGCCGATTACCCGGGAAAGAATTTAAATGACAGGTAGTCACAATGCAAGTTCTGTTAAATCCACATTTCCTCACATCACAGTAGGCTACAACTCCAGGGTGTCCTCATGGTCAAAAGCACTTTCCTGATTGTATCAGAATGTGAAGTTCAGATGGGAATGGGATGGTGGCACAGGCTATTTTAATTCCTACAAACGTAAATCATAGCCTGTGGCCTGATTGAATCACAGGCTGGGAGTGAGGGTAGTAGTGTGTGAGCTCTCATTGTGTGGTTTAAGGAGACTGGACAGGTGTTGGCTTGTGGGAATTTCTAGGTGCTCTGATTATGACCAATCATTGTTGCAATTGACATGGAGGTGCTTTGGGTTCAATAGGTCCTGTGAAGAGCTGGAGGGACCCAATCCCACTTGCTGCCTCACAGTGTGTGACTGGACTGACAACAGGGGATCACTGGTTTTCTCTGATTTTATTCATTGTATTTGGAGATAATGCCACATCCTTATATTTAATTGGCATTCTAATTGTATTTGAGAGAGAGAGAGAGAGAGAGAGAGAGAGAGAGAGAGTGTTTTGTGTGAGTTTGTGTGTGTGTATGCATGTGTGAGTGTGTTTTGTGTGTATCACTTAAGATCTGGGTATTCTATGTTCTGATTTGGCCTGAGAATTATCCTGTGTCAATTTCCATGGCATGATAATGATGAGGGTGAGAGCCTCACTGTGAGCAGTAGAACATTTCACATCTGCTCAGGTGGACGCACATGGGACTCTCCTGGTGCGTGTTATAAATTCTTTTCCCTGTAAATACTGTTCATGTTCCTTTGGGTTTTCATGTAGCAATAGATTCTATGATTGAGAATTGTTACCTAAGAACAGGAGAATACTCTTCATGGGCTTAAGTTGGAGCCTGGATTGTGACACAGGGTCCTCGAATGTTCTTGGCAAGCTAGTCTATTCCTTCAAACCCCCTCAGGGAGCTCAAGCAAATCAGCTCCCTCCTTCTGTTTCCTGGCACTGCTGTCTCCGTGTTCACAATAATAAACTTAATAAATATCAAATGACCCAGTACCAAGAAGCAAGGGCGTGGCATGTCCTAGGCTGGGGTAGTTCAGGATTCAGTCTGAATTCATGTAATTCTTGAATCCTTCATTCATAATGTTATTTCATCCTTGGACCATGCCTTACCACAGGAACAACTTTGAGTCTGAAATGCTCACGATGCAGCACCAGGAAGTGATGACCGACATGAAGAAAATGAGCGAGCAGGTCAATAGAGCTTTGGTCAAATGTACACACCTCACACTGGAAAATGACTGGTACTGGTGAGTAACTTACAAGGTTGTGACCCCAGCACAGGACACAGCATGTGTCAGCCCATTCTTATCTTTGAAGTAAAGTGAGGATCAGGCTTTTTAGTGTTTGAAGCAGACCAGGAAGCCTGTGTCTAAGGAAGGCTCTAGGACACACAGGACACAGAAAGATTGGCCTCCAAGCGACATTCTAATAAAATGGACAAATAAGCACACATGGGGATTAAGTCCTCTTCTGGGAAAAACTTGAATCAATGGTGTCAGGTTTTTGAGAAGTGCCCTGAGTCTTCTGGAATGTGGCTCTTTTCTCCATTTGACCTGTATCTAGGTCATGCTCCATGGCTACTGTGGACTTGGACTATAATCTGGGACTCTCTTCAGATCAGGACCCTAGAAGGAGTAATGGACTTGGAGACGTGGGAGGAAGTTGGAGACTAGCTGGGAGTCACCATTTTTTCTTTGTGTCTCAGCCGCAGCTTCTGCCCCCTCCTAACTGAGTTGTTTGAGCTGAAGAACAATGCCCAGAGAGCACGGCATGAGAACAGGGAGCTTCTATGGGAACAGATTGCACTGGAAGAGTCTATTAAGGAAACAACAAGGTTCTGTGGGGAAGCCAGTATGAAAATCCGTGTAACAAGCAGCCTCAGGTAGGATGAATGAAGCATCAAGGGCAGGTTTTCCTGATATCTAAGCATAAACCAAGTCAAACCAGTTTAACCTTTCTCCACCTTATCCAGACACTCTCCTAGGTCTCATCCAGTTGTTCATCTCTTTGAACATTTACAAAACTTTCTGTGATGTTAGCTTCATGCAAGAAACTGGAGGATTGACAACCAAATCCTCCTGCTCAACTAGAAAATGCATTTCCTTAAGGGGGATCTGTTGATCACACACTGCACACTTACATGCCATTATGCTAGTGGGATGCCATGTGGTAGCCGTCTTTGTAGTGCACAGAACTGATTAGAGTTCAGTTCAATTGCCAAAAGAATGGCTCTCATTGTCAATCATGATGGGGCTTGTGGACTTTCTCTCCTTTTCCCCGTACATTGAAAATGGTCCCTCCTGCCTGTCCAATACGTGGTTTCTAGTGACAGAGCTTGAGAAGCAGTTTGTCCGTCCTGTTTTATGTCAGTGTTTTAGTGTTCTTTCCTGTGGCTTATGTCCTGGAGCTGACTGGATGAACAGGGATGTAGGAAAGACTTCTCTCAGGGTGAGGGTTTGTGTGAGATATGTGAGGATTAGAGGGATATTTTTGTCCAGCTCTCTCAACCTCGTGTGCCCAAGAAGTGCATTCCCTACACAGGTTTACTCTATAAGGGATGGAGAGCAGTGTCTACGCTCTCACTTGACACATTTCCTTTGCCTAATCTGTATTCAGCAACTGTTCTTCCAGCCTGATGGCCTCCCCATTCTTTTCTGCTTCTCACTTATGATTTCTGTTTTTCTCTCTCTCTCTCTCTCTCTCTCTCTCTCTCTCTCTCTCTCTCTCTCTCTCTCTCTCTCTCCCTCTCCCTCTCTCCATCTCTCTCTGACTCTGTGTGTGGGGGGTGTTTTTTGTGTGTTTGTGGGTACATATATGTGTGATCATGTTTATGACTATGGTGCATATTGTACTTTGGAAGTTGTTTTAATTGTTTGTGATATGGGTGTCTTATATATATAAGTGTGTGTATATGTGTGCTTTTTCACATGTGTGTGTGAAGTCATCAAGTTTCTGAACACAGACACAGACACATATATATATATTTATATATATTGTATAAGTCTATATGTGCATATTTAGAAACATGTAAAAGTATACACACACACACACACACACACACACACACACCACAAACACTCTGAGAGAGAAAGAAGAAGAGAAAACATAATCTTTCCAATTACATTTTAAACTGTTCTTAATGGGGTCTTGATCACTATTCAAACTATTTACACTGGGAAAACTATTCATAAACATTGATATTACTTGGAGAAAACTTGAATAGGGTACAGGGATGTGAGGAGAGGCTGCTGTGTGAAATCTATATACCTCAGTGTCGAAACTGATGACTCAGGGCTCTTCTGCCTTCTTTGCTCTCAGTGTATAGTAACACTGGAAGGTCATGTGGCTTGTTGTGTCTTCTCAACATCCTGGTTATGTTAATCGTTACCTGCCACCACTTTCTTTCCAGATTGGCCTAAACTTGGTTGAATATACCTTGGCTTTGGAGTCTGGCCTGGAATTTGTTAATTGAAAGATTAATTTGCTTAGAGTTGAATCTGCAAGCAGAAGATGTCCAGGAGTTATGCTGAGGTGGAATCACATCTTTGCCTCAGACAGAAACTTAGGCTCAAAATCGTCCAAAGCACTCACCCTGTGTTGTGTTGTGGCACTCTTAACCATTGTTATTCAAAATCATTTGATCTGAGTGAAAATCATCTGTAAGGAGGGTTTAGAACAGTGATGACCCTCAGACATTGCTGGAGGTGTCAAATGGGTAGCCCTGTGAGAAGCTGTGTACAACTCTTGTGAAAGTTCAACCTTTTGACACAGCGATTCCAGAACAAGAAGTAGGTGTGAGCAGAGAAACTGTGGCACATTAGTGTTTAGTGGTTCACCTCAGAGCAGCCATGAAGCAAAATTACCCAGATGTCCATCAGTCAGAAAGTGAAAAGGTACAATGTTGTCCAGCCCTTCCATGGACTGCGGCTGAGTTTGATTATACCTGCCAGCATTTGGCTTTGAATTAGCCTTCTCTTACTCGAATTATATCTGATAGCATCCCAGTACAAGTTTTACCTTGGATTGTGATTATGGAGATTTCCTAGCTGTTTGTGCTGGTAGTTTGTTTCCCCTGTCAGGTACTGTATGGTAAAGGGACCTCATATTGAAAAATGCAGCTCACTTTGCATGCACTGGGAAACAGTGAGCAGAGGACTGAAGAGGCTCACCTGCCCCCCCCCCCCAGTGCTCTGTTTCCTGAAATCAGCCTCCTGTGCACGGCCTTGTGACCTTGCTAAGCAGGCTTGGCTAACAGGCCTAGATGTCACATTTCTAATTTCTGATTTTCAGGGGAATACACTTTATTGGCTGAGCTGTCTTTAGGCTATGCTCACTGTGTACTTACCCCACTCCAGGTTTTTTTTTTTCTTATGCCACAATAGTAGACTGGGTGAACCCTTCTATTACCATTAACTGGGAAACTAACCACATTCTGCAAAATACTCTGCTTGTATATGTGAACAAATATATTTGGGTGATTTCAAAAGTGTGTATGTCTGGGTGTCTGTCTGTCTGTGTCTGTATACATGTATGTCTCCATGGACAATATAATCTTCTAATGACCAGGATGAGGAGAGAATGGAGGAAAGTCTGCAGGACCCCCTGAATCAGCAAAAACTGGTCACTGAGCAAAAGGCCTTGTCTGAGAAGATGCAGCATCATTTCGGTGTCACTGAGAGGATTTGAAAGCACAGGATGAGAGGACCCAAGTAGATTCCCTGTACTTATAAACTGTCTTATTGGGTGTGTGACTTTCTCCATAGTTCTCAGCACCTGTCACCTAGGAGCAGCTCAGAATATTTTTCTTGTCCATTTTAAAAGAAATTCCGTCCATGAAGTGTATGTGATCCATAGAGATTCTGGCTATTGTGTACTGATCCCTCCAGTCTGTGCTCTCTTGTATTATCTGAGCCCAGTGCCTTTAGGTCTCCCCACAAATAGTTTTACGATACACATAAACAAAGGAGTGGTATAGTTTATTTTCTGCATGAGTATCTCCTTTAGACTTCAATGCCTACCCTCGGCAAGATTTCCATGCAGCATATTCTTGCCAAGTATAATATCACTTCAGTGTGCATATACTTCTTGAGATATTGTTTCTCTGGATCTTTGCAGATCTTGAGGTTGTCATGTGGACCCCAGGCATATTCCTGCACTGGAGGAATAATAATAGTCTTCATTTCAGTGATGGCCAGACTTCCAAGGCCTTCCTATTGTTTTCTAGTTTGTTCATATCTCTCCTCATCTGACATTGAGACATTGCTACATGATATTAAAATATAATGTATATGTATGATTGGAATTATCTGCTGTTCACTGTTTAATTTTTAGCAGTTTTAAAAGCTGGGAAAATATGCAGGCCTGTGGGATCTCTTACCCTTCTCTCTTGGGCATGAGAGAATGACCTCAGATGAAAGATCATCCTGGATTATCCTGCTGAATTGTGCTGCTGTGTATGGGATAAGTGACATGGCAGGTTCTCACCAGGCCTTTTCCACCCCTAGGTCTGAACACTGCAGCAGAAGCTTTCCCAGGGCACAGAGCAGGACTACAGCTCTCAGAGACAGAACTGTCCACCAGGAGCACTGAGGGTGCAAAGATTGACACCACCTCCCACATCTCAGTCCTTGTAACCATACCAATCTTGGGCTAAATTTGAAAGACCTTGTGATGTGGCCTGGAACACGCCTCATGTTTAACCTTTTGACGACTTGTCCATCAACAACCAACCACTCCGAGTGAGGCAGGTCTACATTCCTCTTGAGGAGATTTTTACCATCTTACCTGCCGTTCTGCTGTGTTTGCAAGGCCAGCAACAGGCTGGAGTTATATGTTGAAGAAACAGCAGTTATTGAATGCTGACTAATTTACTTGTTATATTTGTTTTTAGTTTGAAGTTTGGTTTTATGCATTTGGTTTTATTTGTTTAAGTTTGAAGTTTTGTTATTTATTTGTTAACTTTAGTTTTTTAATTAATATGCTATATTCCTAATGCTATATACATTGAGCTCATTGACTCCCCACTTTAAAATGTTCTTGAATAAATTAATGTTTGCCTAAAAATAACAATGTGACCTTTAACCCTTCACTCACAAGACCGTCCTGAGTCGTGTGTGGTTCTTCCTCCTGTAACAGCACAAGTGTAAGGCAACAGTGGTTTTCTGCAAGTCTCCTGCAGCTTAGGCTTCACCATCAGTTCACAGCCAGCCAGAGCTGCACAGGAAACTGTGCTCTTTATGTAGACAGTTTGTCGTGCTCTGTGGATCCCACATTCATGGCGAAAATTATCCTTGCTTCATCTTGTGCTCACAAATTTAGCTTCCTTTATAATGACAGACAAAGGAGAAACACAGAAGTATTTCTCTAATACATTAGAGGAAATAAAACCATTCAGTAGGGGAATATAAAAAGCGATCAGGACACACGGAGCTGTATGCCTCTGCATTCCTTGTAATATAGCATCGTTTATGTCTGCAGATTTATTGAAATCCAGCAATTTTGGAGGAACGGTATTTTTAAAATTTTTATTAGATATATTTCTTTACTTACATTTCAAACTTTATTCCCCTTCCTTGTTTCCTTCCTTAAGCCCCCATTCCCTTCCCTCTCCCTTCCCCATATGTGTATCCCCTATACATCCCCCTTATTGTTCACCACTATTCCCCTGCACTGCCCCTGGAACATTTTCTTTATTGTTTTTGTTGGTTTTTTTGTTGTTATTCTTTTTCTCCCATTTTTATTAAATTGGGCATTTCTTATTTACATTTTACATGTTATTCCTTTTCCCGGTTTCCTGTCCATCAGCCCCCTAACCCTTCCCCTTCCCGTTCTAAATGGGTGTCCCCTCCCCGTCCAACCCCCATTACTGTCCTCTTCAACATTCCCAACACTGGGGGTTCAACCTTGAAAGTACCAAGGGCTTCCCCTTCCACTGTTGCCCCAACAATGCTATTTACTGTTACCTACGCAGGGTCAGTCCATGTGTAGTCTTTGGGCAGTGGTTTGGTCCCTGGAAGCTCTGGTTGGTTTTTATGGGGTTGCAAGCCCCTTCAGCTCCTTCAGTCCTTTCCCTAATTCCTCCAATGGGTGTCCCGTTCTCAGTTCAGTGGTTCGCTTCTGGCATTTGACTCTGTATTTGACATGTTCTGGCTGTGTCTTTCAGGAGAGATCTATATCCGGTTCATGTCAGCCTGCATTTCTTAGCTTCATCCCTCTTATCTAGTTTTGGTGGATATCTATATCTATATCTATATCTATATCTATATCTATATCTATATCTATATCTATATCTATATCTACCTATATATCTATGTATATCTATATATCTATACCTATCTATCTATATCTATCTATCTATATCTATATCAATCTCTCTCTATATCTCTATATCTATATATATCTATATCTATATCTATATATATATATATATATATATATATGTGTGTGTGTGTGTGTGTGTGTGTAGACCACATGTGGGGTAGGTTCTGAATGGCTGTTCGTTCATTCTCTGCTCTAAAATTTGCCTCCCTATCCCCTCCTATGGATATTTTTGTTCCCCCTTTAAAGAAGGAGTGAAGCATCCCCTTTTGCTCATCCTTCCTGATTTTCATGTGGTCTGTGCCTTAGATCTTGTGTATTTCGAGTATAACCAAGAGGTAAGGATGCAAAAGAATCAAATATATAGCTTGACGCCAGAGGTTGGTGGTGAACACCAGAGGGAAAGATCATTCTTCCAGAAACAATTGGCAGGTTCTGGTAACTCAGCTTTACCAGACTACTTGTCTTGGGTCCACAGAACTCTCTGAGTTGCCAACACAAAGGTATGTTATACCCACATACACTGGACAGTGTAGAAGGAGATATCAAAGCCAGATTTCACATTTACACCTATGTAAATAAAAAACAGAGCTCATTTACCCAGAGAGGATTGCATACAGGTATCCAATGCTATGATAAATTATGAGAACCTGAATTAACTGACACATGGCCTCCTAGAGTAAGATAAAAGTACCTGCTTGTTTTTATTGATACCTTTTCTGGGTGAGTAGAAGCTCACTACATCGGACTGAAACTGATCATAGAGCAACTAGAAAGCTCTGCTAGGAACTTTCCCCCTAATTTTGCCACTTACTAGAAATGCTGCCATATAATAGCCCAGCTCTCACAGCCAAAGCCTCTGAATAACCGTCAAAGATGTATGCACAGTTTGGAGTCTCTGTTGTGCAGAATTCTGGGCAGGTGGAAATAATGAACAAGACATTAAAGGAAAGACTATGAAAACTCTCATTAGAGTCCATGAAGGGTGGAAAGGCTCTTTTCTTATTTTGGGCCTGCTGTACTCCATACAAGGAGGGATTGAGCCATATAATAATATGTTTAGAATACACCCCCCCCCATTGCTTCTAAGTCTTAGAGGTCAGCACTTGGCAGAATTCTTCAACTATTTTATTCTTGAAATCCTGTCCTTCCAGTTCTCCATAAAGTCTATGACTTTGACTATCAGAGAGACCCAGTGAACCTCCAAATCCATCAACAATATCCCCTAATTTGGACCTAGTGGTAGTGAAACTGCATGAGCCAACTGGGCATCGAAAAGGACAAAGCAATTTGCAAAGGACCTACGTGGCGATGTTTTACACTCTTACAGCTATGAGGTTAGGTGGAATTTTAACATGGATTCCTCACAACTAGGTCAAGAACGTAGAAGCCACAGATGACAATGCCAAATAGACTCCCTCCAGAACTTCTGGACCTATTAACGTTGAGCTTTCACCTGACCTCAAGCCCTTCCACTCCCTGCCCAACCTCCTGGATCTTACATTTGGCATGAATACAGGATCATGGTCCAAACTCTAACACCCTCAGGCCTGTCCCTGGGAACTCAGGAAGGTGGACACTAGAGAAGTGACGTCTAATGGAACTGCAGAGGACCAATCTCCGTCCACGTTGTCCTTTGCTCACTGATATCTGGTTATTTTTTGGAGAAAGGATTTGGAAGTTTATCATTTGAAGTAGGTGCACAACATTTAAAGTTGTATATTCACTGTGTAACTGGGTTCACTATGTTACCAAGATCATTGCAACAGAGGGATGCAAAACAGAGACTTTGTGAGTACACATCCATGAATATGTGTAAAGAAAGACACCTTGGAAGGAATGCACAATAAGAAAATGAAATCCAATATCCAATAAATTAAAGGTCTGGAGGGAAATACTGACTTTTGGGAAACAGGAAAACCTAGGAAATTGGAATGTATGTCACAGGAATGGATCTGGGAATAAAATTATTATCCAGAAGAATCTTCCACCCCATGTCCCTTGATCTTTCTCCCCATGCCAGGCCCCTGACGCAATCTGCCCTTTCAGAGCATGTAACTACTAATGGAGCAAAGAGAAATCTCTAGCTTTAGAGGGAGGAGATATGGAAAGGGTTCCATTGTGTCACTGGAGAGCCTCCTGGAGATGGCACCTCAGAATCTGGTCACCATAAGGAAAGCTGGTTAGCAGGAGGCCCTGGCAGTTCCCAGTGACGTCGTCAGTAGACCCTTCCCTAAACAATCTCTTGTATCCAGGAGAGCCCTAGCATCTTCTGTGATGCCACAAGTGTTGTGGTGGCACCAACTGCCTGTGGGATGTTCCTTCAGTGCCTCTATGGTTCACTAATTGACCTGTTGTCCAGGCTAAGCAGCCGTTTGTGAGAAAGAACAAAGAGCATGAAGAGATGAGAGTTGGGGAGAAGGAAGCTGCCCTCCTGTCTTGTTGTAAAAAAGGAAGAAATAAATGGTCCTTGGGAAAGCTCAGTGAGCTCTGGGCAATGGGTGAGGAGGTTCCTTGAGGAGAGAGCCTTGAGCTGAGGCTTCCAGGTATGGAAATCTGGAGCCGGGAGCTTATAAGAAGCAGCTGGACTTCCTGCTTGTTATGGTTCCTGGAACTCAGAGCCTTTACATCATTAATTTCTCTATTTCAGAAGCCAGTTGTTGGGAAGGGCACCACTGTTTTCCTGAGAGCTCATGGCTTTTACTCCTTTTATCTAGAAGACAAAGGTCCTTAGGAAGAAGGGCGAGACTAGTGTGGTATCCTCGGCTCAGAGCTGACTCTTCCCCCTTTGGATTGGTTCAGTTTGTGTCTGACACTAATATCTGGGAGAGAGAAGAACTTCTAGATGAGACCTCATCATCTCAGGCTTTCCACTAGAGTTATTCTGACTACCATTCCCTGATAGTGGTCCCCTTAGATTTCTGAGTCAACATGTGTGAGTGTCATGCAGTTTTCTAGTGCAGTGAAGAACTGTTAGTCAGTGAACCAGAACCGGGACTGGCTCCTTCCTGACTTCTCTAGGTGTCCTGAGCAGTAAGTGGGGGAACTAAACGATCATGTTCTACCAATACAAGGCATCTATATCTACAGTCCTGGGATCTAGAGAGATCTATCCATGATTCTGGGCATCTCCATAGCAACTGAGTGCTGATGGAGTTTTCATCCTGGCTTCTATACCTCAGACTAGGGTGTTCTGAAGCCAAGTTCCATCCTGTGCAGCTGTGAATATGCCTGAGGAGGCTGTCTCCTTGGTTTTCTGAAGTATTACTAAGGGAGCCAGAGTAAATCAGCACCCACTGCTCAACAGAGCTCTGGGGATGTTGACATCCTCAGCTTCAGCTACATATTCAGCTAGGTCAAAAGATCACCTATCAGGTCCGTTCTTAAATACCCTTCAGGGTGCTAGGGGTGGACTGTAATGAAGTAGTATGCAGGAGAGGTGCTTGCCCTCAGCTGCTACATATCAGTGAGTGTGGGAAACACCTGAACACTTCTATTACAGATCAGAGAGATGAGCTGCAATCTCATTCAATAGACTGTGTGCATTCCTGGGGTTTGGCTTTGACCATGCAGGTCTGTTGTCTCATACTTCATTGTTCATGTGGCCAAGTTGTGGGAAAGCACCACTCACAATTGTTTCCTATCCTCCGTCCTAGGGTCTTAGATTTTAGCACAACACTTCACATCTTACCTTCTAGATCCACTGTCCTAACTTTACTTCAACATGCGCGTCTCTATTATCCTTGCACCGTGTGTGTGTGTGTGTGTGTGTGTGTGTGTGTGTGTGTGTGTGTGTGTGTGTGTATACAGTTAGTTTGCATACAACTTTAGGGAAACCTTGCCACTGAAATCCTCTAGGAGTCTATGTAAGTAATCTGTAAACTGTGGATGGGGCAAAATCCAAATGCTCTCCCGAAACATGGCCTTCTAGAAAGAGTAGCATAAACTGCAATAAAAGGATACACTTGAAAGTAAAACTTGGAGGAAATGCCCTGGCTTATCTACATTATCACTGTGAACTGTGACATGGCTCTCTTGGCTTCTGTGCCCAGACATGAGGGCTCTGAAGCTATGCTGCCTCCTGTGGAACTGTGAATGAGCTTGTGTCACACGAAGCATGTGAATGGAGTGAGAAGACAGTAGGAGGACATTGTGACACTGCCCCCCAATGGAGACATGGAAGTGTTGACAATCACAGTGGGTGAGTCTCAAGCTGCACTTTGAGACCCAGCCAGGCTACGTTTCACCTGTCAGCTCACTTCCTGCACATCCACCACAGGCCAAGGGCAGGCTCAGATGAAGCTCTGTTGAAGACAGGTGCTGTCCCTTGTGAGCTGCATCCCAGGGTATGCGGAAGACCATTCAGCCTCCTGTGATGTGGGAGAGCAGAGTAGTAAGAGGCAGACAAAGGGGACAGTTCTGTGTTTGTTTTTCTGGGCTACCATAACTACATCTTCCAGGCTAAGGATTTGCTCATGGAAGTCTGCTGTGTCACATGTGTAAAGGCCAAGCTGTCTGAAGTCTCAGTAACACAACTGGCTCCAGGCTGCTTTCTCAGTCACTGGGATTTACACGCAGTCCTTCATACCTTGTCTTCTAGATCCACAAATTCTTGTCTGGCTTCATATGGACAAGGCACTTTATATGTCTTCTTACTAATAGTATGCTTTATAAGTGTGCTTATCCAGGGTGTTTTGTTATATATTTTAAGACTATTTTGAGTAGAATATTTCCCTGATTTCTTTCCCATAGTTGGTTTTTGGTATACAGGAAAGGTAATGAGTTTTGTGTGTTATTTTGCATTCTACTACTTTAATGAATGTATTTTCAGCTTTAAGAAACTTAATTTTTTAGAGACAAGTTGTCTCTATTTAGGATCACCTCTAACTAATTCATATTTGTCTTTGCATTTTAAGTATTTCAATCCACATTATTTCATTTTATATTTTCAGATGATTATGAGGGGAATTTTTCCCAGATTTTCTCATGGTATGATTTGGATTGGCATAAAGGAAGGCTAAGAAATTTTGTGTGTTCCCATTGTATTGTGCTTTTATGAATGTATTTATCAGTCTTAAGAGATGGTGATATTGGGGTTGGGGATTTAGCTCCGCGGTAGAGCGCTTGCCTAGCGAGCCCAAGGCCCTGGGTTCGGTCCCCAGCTCCGAAAAAAAAGAAAAGGAAAAAAAAAAGAGAGATGGTGATACATTTTTAGTTTTAAAAATAGTATCACGTCATCTGCAAATGAAAAGATTTTGACTTCTTCATTTTTCATTTGGGTTACCCAAGTTCACCACCCACCACTGATGCTTATTGTTATTTATCCCACTTTTCCTCTGGGTTTCTCTCTTGTCTCTTTTCATTGTTGCTACTCCCCCACCCTCCTTGTCCATCCTTCCCTGCCTCTACCTAGGTCCCTCCATCCTTCTGCCTCCCATGATTATGTTCTTCCCCTTCTAAGTGGGTTCAAGCATCCACAATTTGGCCTTCTGACATGTTACCCTTCGTGTGATCAATGAATTGTATAGTGGGTCTTCTGTACTTTTGGGCTAACATCCATTTGTCACTAAATACATCCCATGTTATGTCTTTTTCGATCTCTGTTACTTCACTATTTTCCAGTTCCATCCTTTTGCCTATAAAGTTCCTGGTGTATTCATCTTTGATACCCGAGTACTGTTCCTCTGTTTGAATAGAGCGCACTTTCTATATTCATTCCTCAGTTGAGTTGAGGTCTATCGTGGTTGTTTCCAGCATTTGACTAATATGAGTAAGGCTGCTATGAACATATTCATCCACACATCCTTGTCATTTGTGGATCATGTTTGAGTATATGCGCTGAAGTGGGTGGTAAAGCTGGGTCTTCAGGTAAAGCTATTTGCAATGTTTCCTGATCCTCCACATTGATATCCAGAGTTGATATTGATATACAGCCAGTAATCGCACCAGCTATGGAGGAGTGTTCCAGTTTCTCTACATCCTAGCCCACTCTGCTGCTGCCTCAGTTTTCTATCTTAGCCATTCTGATTGGTGTAATGAAGAATCTCAGGTTCGTTTGATTTACCTTTTTCTGATAACTAAGGATGTTGAACATTTCTTGATGAGTTTCTCAGGCATTGAGATACCTCAGTTGAGAATTCTTGGTTTAGCTCTCTATCCCAGTTTAAAAGTCGGGTTATTTGTTTGTCTGGGAGTTTACCTTTTTGAGTATTTTGTTTATTTTGAATTTTGGCACTCTCTCAGATGTAGGGTTGGTAAAACTCTTCTCCGAATCTGTAGCTTGCTGTTTTACCTATTGGCAGTGTCCTTTGCTTTAAAGAAAGTTTTCAGATTGTTGAGATTTCATACATTTACTGTTGATCTTAGAGCCTGACTCTTTGGTATTCTGTTCTGACAACTTTCTCCTGTGCAAATGTGTTCTAGGAACTTTGCGACACTTTCCCTTCTATTAGCTTCTGCATGTTTGGTTTTATGTGGATTTCCTTGATTCACTTGGACTTGAACTTTGTAGAAAGAGATAGAAATGGATCCATTGGCACTCAACTACATGCAGACCACCAGTTAGGGTAGCATCATTTCTTAAAATGCCTTCTGTTATGTTCAAAATCCTCAGTCATCAGGGAAATGCAAATCAAAACAACCCTGAGATTCCGCTTCACACCAGTCAGAAAGGCTAAGATCAAAAACTCAGGTGTCAGCAGATGCTGGCGAGAATGCGGAGAAAGAGGAACACTCCTCCACTGTTGGTAGGATTGCAAACCGGGCAACCTCTCTGGAAATCAGTCTGGAGTTTCCTCAAAAATTGAACATTGCACGGCCTGAGGACCCAGCTATACCTCTCCTGGGCATATACCCAAAAGATGCTCCAACATACAGCAAAAACACATGCTCCACTATGTTCATAGCAGCCGTATTCATAACAGCCAGAAGCTGGGTAAACCCAGATGCCCTTCAACAGAGGAATGGATACAGAAAATGGGGTACATCTACACAGTGAATACTACTCAGCTCTTAGGAACAATGACTTCATGAAAATCTTACGGCAATGGAAGGAACTAGAAAATATGATCCTGAATGAGGAAACCTAATGACAAGAAAACCCACATTGTATGCACTCACTGATAAGTGGACATTAGCCACAAATCTCAGATTACCCAAGATGCAATCCACAGACCACATGAAGCTCAAGAAGGATGACCAAAGTGTGGAAGCTTCAGTCCCTCTCAGAAGGGGGAACAAAAATACTCACAGGAGGAAGTGTGGAGATGAAGTCTGGAGCAGAGACTGGAGGAAAGGCTACCCAGGGACTGCCCTAACTGGGGATCCAGTCTATATACATCCACCAACCTCAGACAATATTGGTGATGCCAAGAAGTGTGAGCTGACAGGAGCCTGATATAGCTGTCTTCTGAAAGGCACTGCCAGAGCATGACAAATACAGAGGCGGATGTTTGGAGTCAACCATTGAACTGAGAACAATGGAGGACGCAGAGGAAGGATTGAAGGAGCTGAAGGGGTTTGCAACCCCATAACAACAATAATACCAACCAACTACAGCTCCAAGAGACTAAACCACCATTCAAATGGTACACATGGACAGACCCAGGGCTCCAGCAGCATGTGTAGAATAGGATTGGCTTGTTGGGCATCAATGAGAGAAGACGCCCTTGGTCCTGCGAAGGCTCTATGCCCCAGTGTAGGAGAATGTCAGGGCAGGGTGGCAGGAAGGGTTGGGTGGGGGGGAGAACACCCTCAGAGAAACAGGGTGAGCGGGATGGGGTAGGGGGATATGGGTGTGAAACAGAGAAAGGCTATAACATTTGAATGTAACTAAAAACAAATAAAGAATAAAAAAATTTAAAAAGGCATAACAAATGCAAAAGATTGGGTTGCCATTCCATAGTTGTGATGTGTTTCTTCTGTGAGAGCATACTGGTTGTCACTTCTCTATGACTGTCTTCTTATTTGAAAGTAAATAATGGGATCATCTGTGGAGTGGTTAGTAAGAATAAAAGCATCGCCTAACATGAATAGGTCCCTCCAGAGCGTGAGCTTAATATTCTAGGTATAGAGCAATTAGCTGGGGGGATTAAAACAATAACCAAACAAAAAAAGAACATCAACGATTAAAATAAATTTTGTATGCTGGGATTAAGGCGTGTGCCAACTTTCATCAGCTTTGTAGATGCTTCTAATAAACACACACACACGTCCTATCACAGCTCTAGCAGTCGCCAGCAGAGGGAGCTGTGAGGTAGTGTGTGCTTCTTCTTTTCCAAGATATCCAAGGCCTCAGGCCTGCATCCAGTGTGCTGGAAGGAAGAGCAGTCTGGTTGAAACTCCTGCTGCCATGGCAGATTCTGCAGGAACATTTTCCTTTGCCCACAAGGAGCCTGTGTGGAGGAGACCTCTTGGCGGGTCCTCAAGGACTCTGCATGTCCTATTCTACAGGGAGAAGCCCAGATAGGTCTTTGAGAAAGGTCAGTGAGTTATTGGGGGAAGTCTCTGATTGTGTGGCAGAGGGCCGGGAATGGCTGAAAGAATGGTTGCTTCCCTGAGGGCAAAGGATAGACCTTCTAGGGCTCTCACCTCCTACTTTATATTTTCACCTGGTGGCTTATTATTCATATTTTCTTAATGGGATACAACTATGGTCTTGGTGAGCATCTTGTTTCTCTGATTCTTAATCAGTGCTTTGTTGTCACAACTTTTTGAGCTTACTCCAGCCCCTGGGACTTATTCATACCTCCAAATTTCTCTGACTTTTGGGATTCCTAATATTAGTGGCAAACTGAGTGACAAAAGCAATGAATTAGCCTGGTGCCCAGTGCATATGGATCTGAGGGTGTATAGATATCATAAGCCTCTAGGATACACTCTAGGAAAGCAGCAGTGTGCTCTTAGGTCCCCTGTGTGACCTCACTTAACTTTGCCAATTTGTGGGCTTCTATTCTGCTGCTCTCAGAAATGGAAACTCCTGGAATAGATGTATAGTGTCCCATTACCTTTGTCATTGTTAGAATATTAGTGGGGGTAAGTTTGTTGAAATATACTCTCAAGAACATTATCCAAATCAGTGCTTCTTGTGTGCTGTCTATATGAAGTACCAAGTTCACAGACAGATCTGCATGAACTTCCCAAAGCCAGCAAATTGGAGCATGAAGAAAGCCCAAGGCGTCCATTACCAGCATCCTCAGCACCTGCCCCAGGATGGGTAAATTGGATTTGGTGGAAGAAGGGATCTACTGTGATAGCTGGCCCTCATACACCCAGAGAAGAATATACTAGGAGACTTGGGGAAGGATTGTGGGAGAGAGAAACCGGGTGTCAGGGGGCAGTGAGCAGCATGCAATGTGAATAAGTAAAATATGTATAAATAAAAAAATAAAATAAAGTTCTTTAACAAAACGGGACACAGTGTATTGTTGTACTAACTCTACTATGTTTACACTAGCAAACACTTTAACAACTAGAGTGACTAGACACGATAAAGTAGGATGCCTCTGTCACTTACAAATACTATTTACACAGCAAAGATAAATGCACGACTTGCAGCCCAAAGATCGATTGTTTCCAGCACATCTATGTGACTCTCCTTCCCTTTATCAGGACTCTGGAGGCCTCTGTTCATCCAGGTCTCACGGATCATCCAAAAGGCAGTCCCTTACCAGCTCTGGTCAAGTGCCCTTGTGCTCTTGGCAGACCTCTGCTCAGGCTGCAGAGGCACTGAAGGGCAGCCTTTTCCATGCGGGGGAAGCCATTATTTCAGCATTTCCAGACTCTCTGCTACTCAACTGGAGACTTCTGCAGAGGCCTGTCAATCTCAAAACCAGAAGCTTGTCAATCCAAAACCTTAGGATGCCATCCTGCACTCATGATGTGTTGATTACCTGAGACCATACACGTTAACTCTCTTCTTCATGCCTGTTTTCCTTCTTTGAAAGTAAATAATGTGATCATGTGTGGTGTGGGTGGTATGAGCAAAATCTTTACCATGAAGAATAGGGCCATGAAGAGTGTGGACTTAACATTCTAGGTACAGAGCAAATAGAGGGAATTACCAAAGAAAACAACAGGAATTCTAACAACAATTGCAAAAAAAAGAAGAGAAAAAAGAAAAAAAAAACTTTATGGGTGCTGGGATTAAAGGCATGTATCAACTCTGACCAGCATTGTAGGTATTTCCAATAAAATATTAAAAAACAAACAACCCTATTATTCTTTTAGCAATTGCAGCAGAGAAGACTGTGAGAGATCATGTGCTGCTACCACCATGCTATGATTCTGTAGCAACAACTTCCTTGGTGATAGGAGCCTGTATGCAGCAGGCCCCTTGGTGGGCCTGTCATCTCAAAAAAAGATGCTTCAGTCATCTAAAAGATTGGACTCCAGTATACTTCAGGCCAGGAAAGAAGCCAGCCACCATGAGTGAAAGAACAAAGGAAAAATTACATTGGAAAAATATGTGCCTTATTTGGAAGAAATGACCCTAAACTTCTGAAGCATCCATCATCTCCACTCCTCTGTTTTGAGCTTTGTATAGCGATGTTGTCCAACTCCAGGTGGGAGTCAGAGGCAGAGCCCTTCCCAGAAAAGACATACGTGTTTTAGACTCTTACGTCTGTGAGGTTAGGAGGCATCATAGCACAGATTGAGCACACCTAGGAGAAGAACACAGAAGCCACAGATGACAATGCCAAATGGACTTTCCCCTGAACTTATGGACCCACTAAAATTGAGGTTTAACCTGACCTCAGGCCATTCGACTCCCTGCCCATCCTACTGATTCTTATGTTTGTTAGGAATAAAGTATCAAGGGGCAACCCCCAATATCCTCATGCCTGGACTTGGAAATGAAGGAAGACAGATATTGGAGAAGTGATGGCTGTCGGGCCACAATGTAGGAACACGCAGTCCAGGTTGACCTTTACTCACTGATGACCAATTTAATTGGCTATATTTGAGAAGGAATGATGTCCTACTTAATATGTAAAAGAAGGGACAGAAATTTATGATTTTATATTTGCCCTGTAGTTGATCCTCTATATTCCCAAGAAAAGGGAGTTTTTATTGCAAGAAGTAGGATTATTAAAATTGACTTTGTGAAATATATGGATGTGTATGTGGAAATAGTCCTGGCTATCAAGGAATGCACAATAAGCAAATATTATTCAGGTTTTATAAAATTAAAAGTATAGGAGAAATATATTGGCCTCTAGGAAACAGGGACACTTTGGGAATTGGACTGTATGTATGTGCATCGTCTCAGGTGCAGATTTATTATTGAGAGAAATCTCCCTCATTTATGGTCCCTAGGGATTTGGGTGCTAACAAAAGTCTCTTATCCAATTCAGGGTTGTAACCAACTCTCCCCATCAAAAGCATTGATGACATCCGATGAAGCAGACAGAAATATCTAACTTTGGAGGAGAAGTTGTCAAAGGATATTCCCTGGGTCACAGGAGAGGCTGCAGAAAAGGGCCCCATAGAAATTGGTTGCTTTTGGGAGAGCTGGGTAGCAGGTAGGCCATTGAACTTCCCAGTGACGTCATCAGTAATCTCTTCCTTGGACAATCTCTTGTATCTAAGAGAGCACTAGAATCTTCTGTGATGTCACCAGTGTTGTGGTGACACCAACTGCCTGTGGGATTCCCTCAGTGCCTTTTGGGTTCACAAACAGGCATGTTTCACCAGCTGCTCAAGCTAGTTCAGAAGGAGAGGGGAGACCAAGGAGAGACCAGACTGAGGCAGAAGAAAACTGGCCTTCTGTCTTGTAAGTACGGAAGAATGAAATCATTCTGGGGAAGGCACAGTGAGTACTGGGTAGAGTCGGGGAACTTCCTCCAGGAGGGAGGTTTGAGCTGTGCCTTTCAGGAGTTGGCCTTACAAGCAGGAGCCTTGGAATTTGTCAATTGCAGACCAAGAGTCAAGAGTCCTGATGATTCATTTGACAGAGAGCCAGGAATTGGCTGGTCTGCAGCTTCTTTTCTATGAGCTTTTTAATTTCTACTGCCAAGGAATGCCAGGAGGAAGCCCTATGAGGATAACAATGTGCCCATTCATGGTTGGGTGCTGAAGCACTTCATCCTCTAGATTACTGTAGGTTACTAAGTCTGTGGTGACAACAACAAGGAAGGATGCACCCCCTAGTAATGAATTGAGGTCGCAGTCTCTTTAAGCTTGAACACACGATTAGGGTTTGATGGTGCTGTGAACTCCAGGATTGACCTGCTCCACGTCTGTTATCTGCTGACAATGTCCCAAATCTTTATGTCTGAGGTAGATTCTATCTTTCACGATGAGGGATCATGTAATAGTGAGTGAGGCTTATGTATGGCAATGGAGGTTGGGAAGAGGGAAATAGTTTGAGTCCACATTAAAGATAGCTTTTCTTCCCTTTCAGGGATTCAACAAGTCTCCAGCCTTTCCTCTTCCTCAACCTCCTTTTTGAGACTCAGAATGGTCTTTTCTACCCATTGGCTATCAAATATGTACATTCACTTGTGTTTATCTATCTACAGGGTTTATTCGGAAGGCATCATCAGAAAATTTCATCAGTAACCATGAAAAGCATATAAAGAAATTGGACGAACTAAAACTTGAAATCCAGAAGTGTAAAATCGAGCGGGATGAACTTTCTCGAATCCTGGACCTTTATGTCAATGATGGTTTGAACTACAGGTAGTCATTATGCCCTGTAACCTACTGACTGTCTTGTGCTCTCTCTGCTAAGCCAAGAGACATCAAGAAAGTGTGTCACCTCTCATTCTGGATTTTAAGGAGCCTTGGCGGGTGCTGGCCTGTGAGATAAGCTAGGTGCTGTGTATTTAGGGTCAACCTCTCTTGTACTTGACCCTGATCTCCTTGGAGTTGAATTGGATTTTTTCAACAGCTGGAAGGACCTGGTCACACTTGCTGCATCTAAGTGTGTGAATGAAATGCCTGAATGTCCTCACTCTTACTCTGATTTTGGTCGTTATACACTGATTCTATGGCACCTCCACGATAAAGTTGGCATTCTAATTATGTTTGTATATGGGTTGGGATGTATGGATGGATGTGAAAGTATTTGTGTGTGTTTTGCTCAGGATCAGGAAGTCTGGGACCTTTGATTGGGTCTGAGGATTTGTTTGATGAACAGTTTGCAGGTCATGATAGTGATGAGTCCGTGAGGCCGTCATTGATCAACAGAGCACTTTGCTCCTTCTGTTTACCTTGCTGGCACATAGGACTCTCCTGAGGGGAGGAGGTGTTATGAATCCTCTTCCCTGTAAAAAGTAATTATGGCCTCTGGGAGTCATGTAACAAGGATTGAGAATCCCTGCTTTCAAAACAAGAGAAATGTCATCACATCTTTCTGTTGGACCCAAGGCTATGGCACAGACTGGAGGAAACATCTTATACTTCTTACACAACTGTTCAATTCCTTCATGCTGACCTGGCCAGATCTTGAAGGTCAGCTCCCTCCATTTGGTCCCCTGGCTCTGCCGTCCAATGCCCAGGATAATTAGTTTAACCAGCACCAATAGGAAGGAGCAAGTTTGTGTTATATAAATGGGCTTAGGTAGTCCAGAGAGCACTCCGATTTCACTTATTTATTTATTTATTTATTTATTTATTTATTTATTTATTTATTTATTTATTTTCCTGCTTTGAACTTTCTTTTCTTTTTTTAACTATCCAAGGATGTTTTATTGTGACCTAGAAAAGGTCACTGTGGGAATAAATTCTTGGCACTTGTTATTCCCAAACATGCAGCTCTTAGGCTTTCCCCCTCCTATACAGAGGGTCTTTATAGGACCTTATCTCACCAGCCTTTTAAGGAGCCCTTATTTCAAAACAAATGCATGCTGATTTGCAGAGAAATATTTTCTATAGGAGAGTGATGGTTTGAGTCTCACTGTTGTGTTTTTGCTGTGGTCTTTGAGTTTTCCACTTTCTTCCCTAGCCCCCATTCCTTGAATTTGAATTTTTTATTGGGTATTTTTTATTTACACTTCATCTAATTGTGAAATCATGGGTTCAGACAGTTATTTGTTCCTTGGGTCATGTTCTAACACAGGCTGAGTGTTGAATTGCCAATGCTTAAATCCCAACATGAGATGAGAATGATGGATATGCATAAGATGACCAACTGGATAAGTGATGCCATGGAGAAGTACAAGGAGCTCACGCAAGAGAACAATTCCTACCGGTGAGTCACTGACAGAAAGGAGACCACAGCACTAGGTGGGGAATACTTCTGTCCAGCTATGACTTTGAAAAAAGATCTGTGGTCCATGAGAAACACATGGGAAGATTCTATAGCTGCTGGGTCTTCTATCATCCCTCAGAGGGGATTGGCCCTCTACCTGCCAATGGTTTTAGAATACCATGAACACATAAGCACCCATATGCACCATTTCCTCTTCTTTGATGTGCACATACCCTCTTAGTGTCAGGATTTTCTGAAGTACTTTGATTCCCATGGAGTGCGGACTCGGGATTTGACCTGCCTCTAATTGGTGCTAACATGCAAACTGTGGCTCTAGTCTGGAGATGCCTGGGGATGGGGCCCTTGAAGGGATGATTGTACTTGCAGGAGTGGCAGGCAAATAGAAACTGCCTGGGATTTACCATTATTTGTTTTTGATTCAGCATCAGAAACTTCCACCTCCTGAATGAACGCAATGAATTGAAGAAGAATGTAAGGATTCTGATGAATGAGAACAGAAAACTGCTGGTGGAGCAGACTGAACTGCAAGCATCCTTTGAGGAGGGAAAGAGGTTCTGTGAGGAGGCCAGCAAGACCATCTACACCGCAGATATTGGATCCTTGTGTCCTGTTACTTTTGAGTAAATCGAATGTATCCTTGTGAATCAAACAGTGATCTCGAACTCGTCACTCTTAAGAACCTTCTTTATTGAAGTGTGATGTAACCATCTGAAATCCCACAGCTCTCAGGCAGAGATGGATCTCTGCATTCTCACAGGGATTGGGCATCATAATTACTTCCCAGTCAGACTGAGATACAAAGACAATTGTACTTTCAGTGTAGATTGTGTGTCCAACTCTGAATACCAACTTCATGATGAAAAAATTTATCAATGCTGTATCCTTATCAAATATTTAGCGACCGCTAAAATATACTCTTTTGTAGATGAGAGTGTTGAACATATTAATGGAATATCCATCAGGCTTTCTGTAGTATCTCCCAGGAAATAAAACAATATTATAGGGAGTATAGAAGCAGTCATGAAACAGAATTGCTTGCTTTTGGTTTCCTTCAAACATGATATCAATTGTAACTGCACAGAAGAGACAATAAAGACCTTTCAGGGGATAGGGTTTTTATGGTTGGTTGTTTTCTTGTTCTTGATTAGGATGATGACTTTTGTTCTTGACAATGTACTATGTTCCACTTGGGATTTCAACTCAAGCAGACCACATAGTTTACAATTCAGTTTCTAGATTTCTTTAAAAGCTGGACAAAATATCCAGGCAAAGGTGCCCTATGAGTTTTCTCCTTTGTTTTTCCCTCCTTTGGGTGCTTTTGTTTTTGTTTATTTTTGTTGTTGATTTATTTTATATTTATGAGTGTTTTGCCTTCTGTAGGTCTGTGCATGCTATTCCCCAAAGGCCAAAAGAGGTCACTGTGTTTCACCTGGAACTTAAGTGACAGAGGATTGTTAGGTGCCCTGCATGTCTTTTGAGAAACAAATTCTCAAATGATGAGCCATCTCTCCAGCCCCTACCGTGGACGTTTGTCCTTCATCGTGTTCCTTACTAGTTGCAATGGATCATACCTGAACAAAGTGTTTCTTCAGATATGTAGGGACACATTTATGGGGTCTGCATGCTAATTATCTAGACTTCCAGGCATCTATGTGAAGTTTTTAGTTAGGGTTTCACTGCTCTGAACAGATACCATGACTAAGACAAATGTTATAAAGGGCAGCATTTAATTGGAGCTACTTATAGGTTCAGATCTTCAGTTCTTTATCATCAAGGTGGGAGCCTGGCAGCATCTAAGCAGATATGGTGCTGTAGGAGCTGAGAGTTCTACATCTTCATGTGATGTTTGCTAGCAGAATACTCAGTTTGAGGCAGCTAGGATGAGGGTCTTAAAGGCCAGACCCACAGTGAAACACCTGACCCAACAAGGAAATACCTACTCCAAAGGAGCCATACCGTATAATAGTACCACTCCCTGGGCCAAGCATATACAAACCTTCACATTCCACTCTGAGGCTTCCAGAGGCTTCTTCAAACCTATGAGACTATGGGGGCCACATCTAGACATATCACAATGCAAAATCCATTAGGTCAACTTCCAGAATTCCCATAGTTCATAGCAGTCTTAAAAATGTTCAGTGTAAAGTTGAACGTTTCATCTGAGATTGATACACTAAAGTCAGGGCTCTGTGGGCAAAGCTGCTGACTTCTGCTGCTCGGAGGTGCTGGAATTGCTCACCTCATTCTATTCCATTATCACTAGCTTCCTGTTTTCCACTCCTTCCCTGCCTCAGCTTGCCTGTCCTGGATCTTCCTGTGTAGATTGACCTTGAACTCAGATCTTCATGCCTGTCTCAACGTCCTGGCAGTCCCCTACATTGGGTAAATGATCCTTCAGAGGACGGTGAAATTAGGGTTTTACTGCTGTGAACATATAGCATGACCATTGAAAGTCTTATAAAGGACAGCATTTAATTGCAGTGGCTTACAGGTTAAGATGTTTAGTCCAATATCTTTAAGGTGGGGGCGTGTCACCCTCTAAGCAGGTGTGGTGCAGTGGGTGTTGTGAGTTCTACATCTTCATCAGAAGGCTGCTAGCAGAATACTAACATTCAGGCCTTTCTCTGACCCCAGATATCTTAATCAAGCAACTGGCTTTTGAAAATACTAATACAGTAGTGAAACACTGTCTCAAAAACCAACCAACCAACCAAACAGGCAAAGACCAATTAAAAATAGCAACAACAACAAACGAAAGAAAGAAAACACCAATGCATACTCTTATGTGGCCTTGCCACCAAGTTATTTCTGAATTGTAAATAAAAATGCCTATAGTCAAAAGCTGTGCAGAATTAAGACAGGTGTTCCCTGGTGGTTCCAGCTTGGGGGTGGGAGGAGACCATGACAGACAGGGGTAGAAAGAAGAACGTAAATAGAGGAGAAGCCACCATGAGGTAAGAGTCTGTAAATAATTAACCTTGTGAGTGGGCTAATTGGAGTGAAAAGCAGCCCAGACAAAACCATGGCAAATTACACAATGGAACTTTTGGAGAAATATGCATAATAGTACAGAGGATAGCTATCTGCTCAGTTCTTGTGCTGATTAAGGATTATCATAAACATAAAGCTTGTGTGCACCTTTTATCCAGAAAGTAAATGGACAAAGTATGGGCAGAAATCTATGGTTGAGATCAAATACTTTCTACCACACAAAACCAGATCCAGCCCCTAGAATTACAATCTTCCCAAGCCCAGATACCTACAGACCAGCATAGAAACACAACCAGTAACAGCCATGACATTCAAATCTTTATTAGAACCCATCAACACTATCACAGAAGGCCCTGAATATGTCAACATGACTGAAGAACAAGAATAAAAAAAAAGATTGTAAAACAGCATTTGCACATATCATAGAGGTCTTTAAAGAGAAAAATAAAGAAATCTGTGAAAACACTAACTGTGGAAGGAAATGAATGAAGGAAACATAAACAGAGAGATGTGGATGAGTAAAATGTAGGAACTCAAATAGTCACTCAGAGGCAGACCTTAATAACAGACTACAACAGATGGAATAGAGAACCTCAGGCATTGAAGAGATGATAGAAGGAATGGATACGTAGATAGAGGGAAAATGTTAAATTCAAAGGGAAGAAAAGAGTGGAGGGGGAAAGGAATAAAGGAAAAGTAAAGGAAGAAAGGAAGGAAGGAAGTAAGTAAGTAAGAGAATCCTGGGAGAAAACATGCAAGAAGTAGGATTTTTCTGCTAAATAACAAATATAATAATAAAATGATAAAGACAATAAAGTATATAGGAAGGATGAAAATAAACTTGGGTCAAAGGCAAATAAGACAAAAAAAAACAAAAATAAAAACCAAAAACAAGAAAAAAAAACCATTCTCAACCGAAATCATAGAAGAAAATGTCCTTAACTTAAGCAAGAGACTTATCAAAGTAAAAGGAGCACACAGTATGAAACAGACTGGAGTCGAGAAGAAATTCCCCTGTGCGTATATTACCTAAGACAGGAAACATGGAGAACAAATAAAGTGTAATAAAAGCTGTAAGGGAAAAAGGACTGTTCACATACACAGTCAGTCCTCCCATGAGAATCACACATTACTTCTCGCTAGAGACTCTAAAAGCCAGAAGAGCCTGGATAGATGCACTGAAGACTAAGAGAGCAGACTGATAAAGTTGGATTTTAGTTGACCCAAGTGCCTCTCTTCTTTTATCACATACAATATTATTAGATACTTCCTAAAATTGCCTTCCGAGCTTCTTTGAGGAAGCCTGAGGAGCTTAAGACCTCTGATAAAGTATTTTCTACAAAAGGACCTGCTTGCTTTTTTCTTATTTCTACTACAGCAGGATGGAGGCAAAGTTTTTTGCAAACTACTTTTAATAAGTAGCCCACATCATAGGTAATGGAAGAGATAAGTTATTAGGATATGGGGAAGAGGACCTGTTCAGCAATAGTTCTTCAGGAACGAGCTTGTTTTCCTTTGGCAGCAGTTCAGTACAGGGCAAGCAGCAAACATGACTCAGGAGGGGATTTCACAGGGGAGGAAAGCAGGAGTGTGGTGGAAACATTGTGGCAGCGGCTGTGCAGACTCAGGAGCTCCTGCTCAAGCTGCAACAAAGCACCCTGTGCTCTGAAGCACAGCAGCTTAGCCAGTTAGCTGGAGACCTGGCTCTCCCACTGCCCGCCTTACCTGGAATCCGCACAGGATCCAAGAGGACAAACAACTGTGCCTAAGCTGAGCCGGCAGGGTAAAAGCGCCTGTGAAGGACCTGCAGGCACCGCCTTAGTCAGCTTCATTGGAGCAGAGAGTCTTTTCCTCCTTCAAGCATGGCACCCCGCCCATTTTCTTTCACTCCCTGCCCTCATTTTGATGGCTTCTACTTCCCTTCATAAGTTTGTCGTTTAGTTTCTTTTTTCTCTCTTTTTTTTGCTTCTTTGTTACTTTCTTTCTTTCGTTTTTTTTTTTTTTTTTGGTTCTTTTTTTTCGGAGCTGGGGACCGAACCCAGGGCCTTGCGCTTCCTAGGTAAGCGCTCTACCACTGAGCTAAATCCCCAGCCCCCTTTTTTTTTTTTTTTTTTGGTTTTTTTTTTTTTTTTTTTTTTTTTTTTTTCGGAGCTGGGGACCGAACCCAGGGCCTTGCGCTTCCTAGGTAAGCGCTCTACCACTGAGCTAAATCCCCAGCCCCCACTTTCTTTCTTTCAACTAATATAAAGGACCAGCAATTTGATATTTTTTAACATTTATTTATTTATTTATTTATTTATTTATTTATTTATTTATTTATTTATTATGTATATATCATACAGCTTTCTGCCTGCATGTATGCACCTGCAGGCCAGAAGAGGGCACCAGACCTGATTATAGATGGTTGAAAGCCACCATGTGGTTGCTGGGAATTGAACTCAGGACCTCTGGAAGAGCAGACAGTGCTCTTAACCTCTGAGCCATCTCTCCAGCCATTTTTTTTAAGATTTATTTATTATAAGTGCACTGTAGCTGTCTGCAGACACACCAGAAAGGGCATCAGATCTCATTACAGGTGGTTGTGAGCCACCATGTAGTTGCTGGGATTTGAACTCAGGACCTCTGGAAGAGCAGTCAGTGCTCTTAACCACTAAGCCATCTCTCCAGCCCGCAATTTGATATTTCTAACCTAATATTTGTTGTGGTTTATGCCATGCATACTTGCACATTAAAATTCTTTTTTCTTACATTTGCCTCACTTTAATCGGACTCATTAGCTTAGCTCAATCTCGGTTCTTGGGTTTTCTGAGGTGAGTGAATGTTGGGGTGACCTCATTTCCAACTCCTGATCCTTCTGCCTCTAAAGTCAAATGCTTATAATTTTCAAAGTTTTCTTTGTCAGTGGATATGTGTGTGTGTCTGTGCACATACGTGCTACAATTTTCAGTTCATGTTTCTACCATGGGTCCCAGGTATTGAACTCAGATAATCACACTAGTGCAGCAAGTTCTTTACCTGCTGAGTACCTTGCTGCTATTGCACGTGTGTGTGTGTGTGTGTCTAATTTTCATATATGTATATACCATATATTGTGCCTATCTCTGCCTCTCAATACCATTGTCCTTCCTTTCCTTACCTCTTCTATCATTTCTTTTTATCCCTCTGGACAGTTTCTCTTTGTTCACATCAGTTTAAAATGTAGGAACACACACACACTGTTTGAAACCAAATTAAAATGAAAAAATAAAAATATGCAGTCTTTTTGATCAGTACTCCTTAGCAATAGCTTTTCTTTGATTTTTTATACAATTGATATATAATAATTAATGGGCAATCAGCTTGAAATTTTTCCTTAATGATTATATCCTTGGATTTTCATAAATGTTTCATAAATGTTATTATACTATCTGCAGATAAAAATGTCAACTTTTCATTCCTACAGTGACAGGCCTTAAATTATCACCTTCCTCCATTCTGACCACAGCAGTCTGCTGTCTCTAAGGGCGATCACCACTTACTGCTCAATAAAAGGGGAACAGAAGAGTGGTGTTGTTCTGACCCCTTCTAGCCAAATGGCCCTTATGTGTTTGTCCTGAAGAAATGTGGATATGGATTGCTAGGTATGGGCTGCCACCTTGTGGAAGTGAGAATTCAGTGCACCTGAGGGATGTCTCCTCCCACAGTTGCCTTGGCTGGAGGAGACCTGAATCATCCCAGTCACAAGCACTCCACTCTCAAAAGAAACCCAACCTCAGCCTTAAAGGAAACGGACACTTAATTTCCAGTGAGATTCGTGCACATCCCTCACTCTGGCATAAGTCCAAAGGACTTTCAGAAAAATGAAAGGGCACTTAGCGCCATTAGAAAATTCATGCCAGAGTCTTCTGTCTAGTCCAATGGAACAATGCCTCGAAATACCCAGCCATGCAGTGAACCATCTGAGGTGATAGCATATTTCATAATGCCCTAGTATGCCCTAGTAACAAACATAATTGCTTGTTTGTGGATTTAGGACACAAAGAAGAAAGTGCCTTTCATGGTGGTGGTCCACTGTTACTTCAAGAGTTCAAGCAGGAGGGCAGAGGCAGGGAGTAGAACATCCTTGTTTACATAGATAGTTCCATGCTAAATACAAACAAAAAGATCTTGGATTACAAATACAAAACCCCAAATAAACATGTCATTGCAGATGTGTGTCCCTTCTGAGCGCACAGGGTAAGACCAGACTTTATCATGCCAAGAGAACATTCATAAGAAAATTACTGGAGACATCAGGCAGATTAGAATAGACGTAATGGTGCCGGAGAGGTGGTTCCACAGTTAATACTGGCTACTGTTCCAGAGGTCCGGGGTTCAATTCCCAGTAACCACACAGTGCCTCACAACCATCTATAGTGAGATCTGGCGCCCTCTTCTGGCCTGTAAGCATGCATGCAGGCAGAATGCTGTATACGTCATAAATCTTAAACAAACTAAAAAAAAGTAAATAGGTTTGGAAAGCTCTGTGTGTTTTATGTAAAAAGTGCAACTACATCTACTGCTATCCTGCATAGATATCCAGTGGCCTGCGGCGTCTTTCTATTTCTGATCGTTTACTCACCACTTCAATATCTGAGACCAGTGTCACTTATGATATACTTCATCTAAGTTATACATGTACCATTGTCACTCAAGCCTGGAAATATTAACCCTTTGAAGGAATGTATAAAGAGTTTTAGTCAGTATGTTGTCACAGGATCTGTCAGGGGTTGGAGAGATGGTTCAGGGATTAAGAGTACCAACTGCTCTCCCAGAGATCCTGAGTTCAAATCTCAACAACCACATGGCTACCTACAGCCATCTGCAATGGGACCTGACGCCCTCTTCTGGTGTGTTTGAAGATAGCTACAATATACTCACACAAGTAAAAAGTATGAAAAAAAAAAAGGAAAAAAACGGGACCTCTCAGAATAATCTGGCAGAACTAAACATCATGGACTTGCTGGGTGAAACAGGGTGGCCTTGATCCTACAGGAATCTACCTACTTCTTTATCCCAAGCACTGAAATTGGCACTTGGAGTCACTATGCCCAGTTGTGAAGAGTCCTTTCATGGTCGTGCTGAGCAACTTTGCTTATCCTTTCCCATCAGCCACTTCTTTCTATGTAAATGAGACCATTTCTGTAGTGTCTGGTTTCAGGTGAATTCTGATTGGCTGTGTGATTCTGACATTTTTGTGGCTCCAGTTGACTAAAGAGGAACCCATCCATGGTTTTCTAGGTCTCTGAGTGTTTTACCTCTTTTAAAAATATTAATCAATCATGTTTATTTAAAGTATTACCATCAGAAATTTTTAATGGTAATTAAAAAAAATCAGTAAACAACCAAATCAATTTTCCTATTCTAGCCATATAAGCCAGCTGGACTTTGTAAGGAAAATGATCTAAAGTATCAGTGTCAAGGACTACAGAAAACTGCCACCCATAGGTAATCTGCCACAGTAAAGTGACTACAGCATGGCTCTGTCACTCATACCAGACAACCAGAATATACCTTATGAAAAGAATTAAAATCTATCCAAACCACTTAAAATACTTAAATGCAGAAACCTTAATTTTCCTTCAGTTGGGCCAGAAACCACCACAGACGCTATGGTCAGGTTTCCAGGGAGAACGAGTGGAAAGTTTAAGCTTAGGCCAACCAACACAGCCCTCGACTTTTCAAAGAAATCATTTACTGGGGTATACTGTAAACAAGGACTGTGGCAACACAGGAAACAAAGGCAGTTGGCAAGTGCAACTTCTAGAAGCTCATGAAAACAATACCATCCACACTGCAGATGGAAAAGGAGAGACAGGTAATGCCATGTTCTCTTCAGTCGTTCGGTCGTGCAGGGCATCAAACAATCGCTCTTTCCCACACCAGGATGTTAGCCCACAGGAGGGGCTGGCGGGACCTGTCCACTGTGAGGACTGGAGGGCTTTCCAGGAAGGCTGAAGCCTCTCAGGTTAGGAGGCCTCAGTAGAAAGAGGAGCACAGCGATCACCATCCAGGCCATCAAGATCACAGTGATGCTGATGCCACTGTCGCCTGAGGGCCCTGGCAATTCCCGAAGGCATTCTGTGTTGGTGCAATAGGACTGGGACTGCTGGAGCAGATTGATGAATTTTCTCATAGCGCGTTCATGAGAGCAAATACATTCACAGGGATCAAATCCCCCTTCAACCATGGTTGGTTACCAGCTTGTTTTTACTCAACTCTTTAAAGCCACCCATACAAGTGGTGGTGGGGACGGTGGTGGCCTGGAGTGTTCTGGATGCCCCTGTCGCTGCCACTGCTGCTGCTGGCCGCCACCCTCCTCCCCTCCAGATTAGATAGACCATGTCACTATTAGCCACTAGACCCAGATCTGTGTTTTGCCTTTTGTATGGGTGGATGCATCACGAGGTTGTCAAGTGTGGGCAGAATCTGGGAGACAGCTTTGCCTATCGAGGTTGGTGTTAGTCTTTGTATGGTTACCAGGGACCAATTCCAGATCCTCTGGAAGAACAATAAGTGATTTCAACTGCTGTGATATCTTCCCTGCCCCTTCCTCTATACCTTGATCTTTCTTTTTCTCCCCCCCCCCACCCCCGGAGCTGGGGACCGAACCCAGGGCTTTGCGGTTGCCAGGCAACCGCTCTTCCACTGAGCTAAATCCCCAGCCCCATACTTTGATCTTTCTGTAGTCTCTCTGACTCCATCTGCCATAACGAACACTTCATCTCATAAAGCACGGTGGACATTAGCTACTGTGAAAAATACCATAAGTTGACAGAGCCTCCATTTTCACATAAATATATAAACACATAAATACACATACCTACCTAAAGAAACACAGAGACACACATAAACACACGCACAGAACACACAAAGACACACACAGACACACACAGCCCAAGTCATCATATTCTTTAGTAATTCTGTCCAGAGCAGAGCAGTTATAGATAGAAGAAAGTACAATTCCCAGCAATTTCAACTGAATATCATGTAATGCATATTTATGAAATACATATTTCACAGTATTTTAGGATTAGAGTACATTATACTATCTATCCTTTATTTTCAACAGTATCGAAAGTTATGAAGAGAATTCCAGCCTAGTATCAGACTTGTGTCCATCAGAGTCAGAACAGGTTGCTGTTTGAAACTTTCTTTTATTACAACTGTTTCCTAATGTCACATAGGAAAACCGGCTTCAGCCAGAAATGCCTGTAACTACCACATGCATCTGAATCTCACCCTGGGAAAACCATGAGAATCCATGAGAGAATGTGTGTGGCTCTTTGATGTCCAGCTTTCCTGTAGGTCTCTTCTGGCTTGCACGGATACCACTCCTTGATTCCTCCCTCTAAATGGCCGTGCAACCTTCTTGCCTTGCTCTGCTGCTGGTCATTGACAATTTGAGGAAGGTAAAAATTGCCTAGTGTGTTAGTGAAGCAGGCCTTTGAATGTCGCACTGAGGGGTTTTGGGGAGAGAATCGACGTAAAGCTCACTCTAAATGGTGGTAACACCATAACTCTCAGGCCAGGTGCCTGCACTAAATGGCACAGAGAGGAAGCTAAGAGCTAGAATTTCCCTATTTCTGCTCCCTGCTCCACCCACATGGAAAGAGTCTCATTCACATCCTGCCAGCCAGTCCACTTCTACCAACTGCACCTCTCACGGCTACACTCACCCCTTCTAGGATGGAGTCTGTGCTTCCCGACTCTGAGCCAATGGAACCCTCCTTTCTTAAAAGGCTTCTGCGACAGAATGGGAAACACGACCAGTGCAGTCACTGCTTCGTTCTGCCCTTTGCAGTCTCCTCCCGCCTGGTTCCCTCACAGCCTTTCCAGTCCAATGTGTCTCCAAGAAAACAGGCTAAAGATTTCACCTTAATTCTCCTTTGACTTGTCTCTGGTAAGAGCCTTTTGCTATATCAGCCCAGGTAGAAGAGTGAAAGAGGAAAAAGAGAAGAGAAGACAGTAGATGGTCTAGGCAAGGGATAACTGAAGTTCTCCTTGTAACACAAGCTACTTACCAAGATATTACCACTAATCCAGTTTCTGTGTCAATATGGCCCCCAAAACCTAATCACCTATCATTAGAGCACATTTGCTGACACACTTTTATTGCAGTTCAATTTCTATTGCATGCCTTTTGAAAACACATCTAGGGGCTGGGGATTTGGCTCAGTGGTAGAGCGCTTGCCTAGGAAGCGCAAGGCCCTGAGTTCAGTCCCCAGCTCTGAAAAAAAGAAAAGTAAAAAAAAAAAGAAAGAAAAGAAAGAAAACACATCTAAAAGTGGGGTGGGCTTTTCCAGCTAGATTCATGACCTCTTCTCTCCCACTCAGCACCCATACTCAAATCACCTGCGGACATCTCGTTTCCTAAACACAGGTGTGGCTGTCTCTTTTACTTTTCCCCATGGGATAGTTTAGTTAGAATGATCTTACCGCACCAGCCCATCAATGACTGGCTTTCTAGCTTTAATGACTTAGGAAAATTTCTGTTTGTTGATAATGGAAATCGCCCACTGTATAAAGTCATTTGCTCCTGCTCTCAAACAGAGGAAAAGAAAGAGAGAAAAGGTCTGCCTGCGGGCATACTCAAGGTAGGTCAAGGCCTGTTGGCAGATTTTTCAGCCTGCTGAGGTATGGAACCATAAGAGAAGGTGTACTTGAGGTTTAAATTTCTATTGACCTTGGTGGAAAAAAACGGAGAAGTTTGGGGAACGGGAACGAATGCATTGTTTATTTTAACAATTTGTTTCTGTTAGCTTGTGGTTATGCTTCCCACAGTACTACAGTAAAACAGGGCTTTGAGAAATATGCTTGTTGTTGCCTTGTACCCACCAGCATTCCTTTCATAACTGTGTCTTTCGTCTTCTTTTGGCCTTTCATATTCTGATCCTCATCTGCCCCTCAGAGGACCTTTCCACTTCCTACCACTCAGTCCACCAAAGTAGGGCCATGCCGTTTCAGGAAACTGGAATTTCTGAAAAGCCCATTGAATCTGGAAAGCAATATACCCCAGGATATGTCCTATAGGTCAGAGTAAGATGTTGCAAAAAGAGGAAAACTGACTGATCTCCCACTTTGTGCTTTCAAAAAGAACAAATACTTCAAAAACTTAGTTTCTCCCTCCTCCCCATTACAGAATCTGATTTCAGCCCTGCACACTGTGCTCTCCTGGATCCATGGATGCTAAGCTGCAGGTTCTGGAGATGCCAACCCCTCAATGTCTGCTCAACTCAGTCCATTCATTCTCAGTTCCTGGAGTGATTGCGTCCACCGACCCAGACGCCCATCGCCGATCGAGAGTATTCCACGCAGCAGATCGAGTTCCAGCAAGCAGAAGGAATCTTCACTCACAGAACACATTGCCGACCTTACCTGACACGCTGAACAGAACTAAGAGGTTAGTGAGAAACAAGTGTGTGTGAATACCATCCTATGTCGCCATCTTCTGGGCACATACAGAATTACATCCTATTACCTTACTTGGGAGTCCGAGGCTTCCTTCTACCCTCTCAAGTTCAAGTCACAGATGCAGATATTCACAGCCAACCACTGGACTAAGCCTGGGGACCACAATGAAAGAGTTAGGGAAAAGCCTGAAGGAGATGAAGGGGATTGGAACTCAATATGAAGAACAACAATATCAATTAACTGGAGCCTTCAGAGTTCCTCGGGACTAAACTACCAACTAAAGAGGATATATGGTCCTGGCCACGGCTCCTGATACATAAAGTGTAGAGCATGTGTAGCAACAACTGGCTCATCTGACATCTATGGGAAGGGAGACAACTGGCCCTGTAGAAACTTGATGTCCCAGAGAAGGGGGATGCTAGAGGGGTGAAGTGGAAGTGGGTGGGTAGATGGAGGAGTGCCCTCTTAGAAACAAAGAGGACTGGGAGGGTATGGGGGTTCAAAGTGGAGAGATCAATGATGGGGATGACATTTGAAATGTAAACAAATAAAATGACTAGTGTATAATAGATGGTAACAGACGTCTCCATAAGGACTAGATATTCATTATCTGTAGCAGGTTCATTGAAAGTCAAAATCCATAATTGTTGTGACTTACTTATTATTGAAATTTCACATAGATGAACCCAAGCAACATTTTAACTTTTCTCCTTGAACCTATAATAAATCATTAGTTACCTTTATAAAACAATTTAGAAAGCAATTAGGGTTTCTACTCTCTTAGGCTTCGATACAGTGCCTCATTTTAGCTGTCCCTCTCTATGTTCCCTCCATTGCTGCCTCGCCCTGTCTCTTCACATTTCACATTCCTGATCCTGACAGTGTCCCTCAGCAATCCATGAGTAAACTTGTACTTCCCTAAATGAGGACAGTCTGGCCCACGTCCCTAGACCCTCACACTAAACTGATCATACAGTCACACAGATTGAAGAATCAACAGCTAACATCCACATTTAAGTGAATATGTATCCCATTTGTCTTTTTCAGCCTGGATTACCGCATCCAGAATGACTTTTACTAGATCCATTCATTGTCCTGCATAGTGCATGATTCCCTTTGCCTTTTGTAATTGTTAAGCAGCAATGCAGTCTGTAAATGCACCACGTTTTCTTTATGCATTCATCCGTTAAGGGACAACTTAAATATTTCCAAATTCTAAGTATTACAAACGAGCTTCACTGAACATGGTTGAGCAAAGGTCTGTATTCTATGATGAATCAACATCTGGACATGAGACCTGGAGTTGTATCTTAAGGTACAACAATTTTCACCTTCCTGAAGAACCATCATACTGATCTCCGAAGTTGCTGTAGAAGTTTGCCTTTCCACCAGGAGACTATGAATGTTCCCCTTGCTCCATAACCCAGTCAGCTTGAGTTGTCACACGTGTTATTAACCTTAGTCATACTGACAAATATGAAAAGTGATCTCAGAGTAATTTTAATTTGCATTTGTGTGATGTACTAGGATGTTGAATATTTCTTATGAATTTCTCAGTCATTTAAGTTTCTTCTATTATGAATGTTATGCTTAGATAAGTAGCACATTTTAATTATTTTTCTTGAAATATAGTGTTTTAGTTTTTCAATTACATTTTTATATTAGCCTGTTGGGCCATACCTTGGAGTGTTTCCCTTCCCCCTCGCTGTGCCTTTCAGCCTGCTATGGCAAGAAGTTGTTTACACCTTTGGCAGCTGCTCTAGGCCCCTAATTTGGGGCCAGTACCTTCCATGGCACCCAGTCCTCTTGCTGAGCCTTTCAGCTTATTGATGTTAAGAAGTTGTTTACGCCCCTGTGTTGGGGCCAGAACTTGCCACGATGCAGATTTTTCCCCTTTTCCTATTTTCCTGGTTGGGGATTTTCGCCTGCTTTATTGTTTTTCCACGGCTTTTGCCTCTGGTATATAAGGAGATCTCAGTAAAGCCCGGATAGCATTCTTTTAACACGAATGACCCGAGTGTGTGTTCCTTCGAGTCCTATGCCCGAATCTCAGTGTCTGGATGACACAGGCATCATCAAATGGAGGTCCCACCAAGATCGGGAAAGAGAGGACAACCTGACGAGATGGTCCCAGGAAACCAGCCAGTGAAGGAGGGATGCATTGGGGAAAATGGGCCAGGAAAGGTCCCAGTAAGCAGGATACAGAAGCACTGTGGGCATTGAAAACACATGCAAAGAAAAATAAAGATTTGGGTTAGTGGTGAGTAAACCTTGTAAAAAGGGACAAGGTAATAATGGTAAAATGTTTTTGTGTATGTGTTCTTTTAGAGTTATGCTAAAATCTAGAGAAGCAAAGTCAATTCTCATTGATGCTTTTAGGCTTTGGAATCTGATTAGAGACAGTTTACACCCCAGACAAGAGAGAAAATGGTTTGAGAAAACCAGTCCTCCCAGACTCTCCACAGATGCTTTGGCAAAAGAAGGAAAATGAGATTAAGCTTTTTAAGAGCTCTCCTAGGGACATCCTGCCTCCTTGCTGGCTCCTATTGGAGAAGTGCTCATTTCTGGTTCTGGGTCCTTTAGGTAGGATATCTGGGTCCCTTTGGTGGGACACCATCTAGCTCCT
Source organism: Rattus norvegicus (assembly GCF_021556685.1). NCBI lineage: Eukaryota > Metazoa > Chordata > Mammalia > Rodentia > Muridae > Rattus > Rattus norvegicus. The sequence continues at coordinate 7,320,246 of NC_141548.1, read as the reverse complement.
TCCCTCTATGTCTATTGTCTGTCCTTGGTGCACCAAGCTGTCCACGGGTGTCAGTTTATGTCTGGGTTTTGCTTCTCGTTGCTTGAATGTTTTGTGTTTCATGTTTAAAAGAAAAAATGGTGAAAACTTTAAATGCTGGTTGATTCTCCCCTTGATTAAGTTTTAAGTCCTTTCAAGAAATAACAAATAAATAAAAACCGTTTCAATTGACCTTTGGAGCCCTGCATCCTAGATAACTGGTTATCTCTGGTGTTAACTATTATGCATGTCCCTGACTGGATCAGGCCTCAATGGAGGAATGTAGCTAGGAGCCTAGGTCTGTCCACTGGGGAAGCTCCCCAGGGGGCTGGCTAAATAGATTAAATAGACTAAATACACTAGCTGGTCTTAAAGGTGCCAGCAGCTTCAAAACTTCTATGGTAAGGGAGCTGGTGTCTGTTTCTCTTAGAGAAATCTGTGACTGTGATTATTGGATTCAACAGGTAACAAGGTTCTTCTTTTAAAATGACAGCTAAAAAAGTAAAAATTGTGTTTGATCTAAATAGTAAAGATATGTGTAGTCACTTTATTTTTTTTCTGTTTGGTTTTAAATGTATAATACGCTTTACGTGTCTTGGCTATAGGTTACTGGCTTTTAAGTTATTGGGTATGGTTAAAAATTTGTAACATTGGTAACAGAAAGTTGCCTTAAAAAGGAGTCATTCTAGACAACACGTGGCATGAGGCAACCCAGGGAAACAGGTCTAGGTTGGGTAATACTTTACTATAACTCTTATCATGGAAACCGGACTTATAAAAGAATTTAGGGAAATGTCTCTTTGCTGAGGTATTAGAGCCTGCACCATCGTTCCTTCATATGCAAGGCTTGGCCGTCATACTTTATAGCATGAGGAATGGACTTGGTGTTATGAAGAGACTGGATTTTGGAGGATAGATAGTTTGCTGGAGGGTGAGTTTTGCTTTCCAAAGTTATGGCTGTGCTCTGGGGTTAGGAGGGAAACTTAAAGATTGTGGCTAATGATTGCCAGTGATACATTGACTACAGTTTACAGTCTGATCACAGACAGACTCGCGATTCTAACTCATACATATTTGTAATTAAGAAAAAATCAAACAGGTGGAGATTGTGACAAGGGTTGATGAGGCTATGGAACTCATAAGAGCATTACAGCCCGGTTGCTTACTGCAACTGCTATTTCAAGAAATACATATAGAATTATTATAGGTTTAAGAGATTGTTTTTATGCTGTTTCTTGCACTCTTGGGTTGTTGTGAAATATTTCATTTCTTGTGTTTCCTTGGGTTTTGTTTGACTTGACCATACATTTGTATGCCTTTTTGAAAGAAAAATGTATTCATTTTTATTTATTTTGGTGAATTGTTCTTGGCTGACTTTTGTCTGTGGTTCCTCTGAATGCAATTCCCTCGGTGGCCAGAGGAGGCACCAGATACCGAGTTCTAAATGATGGTTAAGCACCCTGTAGGTCCTCTGAGTGAAGACAGCAGGTTGCCCAGGTGTGCACCATGATGTCCTACAGCTTCTCTGCTTCCTCCTGCTCTTCCTTGGCCAGCAGCACTTTGCGTTCTGCCCCTCCATGGCTCTCACTTGGGTCTCAGTTCCCTCACTTTTGGGGATTTTAAATTTTCAGAATGTACAGAAAGATTACAATTTGATGTTTGACCTATACCTGAGAAGCTTTTTTGCCAGGAAAAGGGAGTTTCCATTGCATAAAATGGGATGGTAAGGCCAAGATTTCAGGAAAAAACATGGGTGAATATATTGAAACCATGACCCCTCTCAAGGCACAATCCATGAAACAACGTACTCCAACTTGCATACATTTAAAGGTGTAGGAAAAAAAATATTGGACTCTAGGGAACAGTAAAAATTGTGGATATTGGATTATATGTCACATGCGTGGACCCTGGGTTTATACATTTCAGGGAGAAGAATATCCATCATCCACGGTCTTTAGATCTTTGACTGTTAACAAAGATGTTCTCTCCATTTCAAGACCGGATACAACTCTCCCTCTCCTCAGCAACTGAGTTGTAATGAAGGAGTGAGAACTCTGAAGCTCTAGAAGGAGAGTGTGCGAATGGGTGTTCCTGGCTCAAAAGTGAGTCTCTGGAAAAGCCACTGCAGAAACTGGCCAGTCTGGTAGAGGTAGTTAGCAAGTAAGCTATGGCATTTCCCAGTGACATCACCAGTAGTGTCTTCCCTGGAAATTCTCTTGTATCCAGGAGACACTAGAATCTTCTGTGATGTTACCAGTGTTGTGGTGACACCAACTTCCTCACGATTTCCCTTCAGTTTCTAATGGGTTCCCGAGGAGGCATGTTCTCCAGGATCCTCAGTCTCTTTTGGAGAGACAATCATATCCATGCAGAGACCAGACCAAGGCAGAGGGAGGCCAGCCCTCCATCACGTTGGAGAAGAAGACGAATGGAAAGGTCCTGGAGGAGGTCAAGTGAGTACTGGGCAGGGCAAGGGGGATTCCTGGAGGAGGTTGGCTTGAGCTGGTCCTTCCAGGAGTAGGACGTATGATTTAGAGCCCCAGTCTTCCTAAGGGCTGACGCAGACACAACAATTTCTGATCGTTAGTTTGACAGAAAACCAAGAACTGTTATATGTCAAGGGGCTTTCCTTGGATCTCTTTAACATCATGGGCAGTGTCAAAGAATACCAGGATGAGCCTCTGTAAGAATAACAAAGTGTCTCTCTCAGGATCGGCTGTTGAAGCACTTCATTCTCAGCAGTGTCCTGTAGATTACGTGGGTAATCGATGCCAAGAGGGATACTCTCCTGGTCATATATCAAGGTCTCAGTCACTTTGTCCTTGAACACACAGACTAGGGATTCAAGATGTTAAGCAGCTTGGACTCAAGGACTTACCTGCCTCACATCAGACATTAGCTGAGAAGGTCCTCCAATTCTTCTTGTTTAGGCCAGCTTTAGAATTTCAGTGACAGAGGAATGGCTTTAGGAGGTGTGGTCTATATCTATGATGGCATATGTCATCATATGGCTCTGATGGTGGACACAGGGAACTAGCTGAGTTCAGCTTAAAGATAGCTTTCTTGCTCTGTCAGGGATTCACTGTATCTGTAGAACTGTTCATCCTCAGACTTCTGTTTAGAGTAAGCATAGTTTTTCTTGACACTGTGTCCACATATATGCCTGTTCACTGTTGTTTATCTACCTAAAGAGTTTGATCAGAAGGCATCATCCCAACCCTCCACAACACCTGTTGAAGAGGAGAGAATGAAGCGTTTGGAGAACCTCAAAATTGCTCTCCACAAGATGCAGAAGGAGAGAGATGAACTCAGGAGAATCCTGGCGGATTACCCGGGAAAGAATTTAAATGACAGGTAGTCACAATGCAAGTTCTGTTAAATCCACATGTCCTCACATCGCAGTAGGCTACAACTCCAGGGTGTCCTCATGGTCAAAAGCACTTTCCTGATTGGATGAGAATGTGAAGTTCAGATGGGAATGGGATGGTGGCACAGGCTATTTTAATTCCTACAAACGTAAATCATAGCCTGTGGCCTGATTGAATCACAGTCTGGGAGTGAGGGTAGTAGTGTGTGAGCTCTCATTGTGTGATTTAAGTAGCCTAGACAGGTGTTGGCTTGTGGGAATTTCTAGGTGCTCTGATTATGACCAATCATTGTTGCAATTGACGTGGAGGTGCTTTGGGTTCAATAGGTCCTGTGAAGAGCTGGAGGGGCCCAATCCCACTTGGTGCCTCACAGTGTGTGACTGGACTGACAACAGGGTATCATTGGTTTTCTCTGATTTTATTCATTGTATTTGGAGATAATGCCACATCCTTATATTTAATTGGCATTCTAATTGTATTTGAGAGAGAGAGAGAGAGAGAGAGAGTGTTTTGTGTGAGTTTGTGTGTGTGTGTGTATGCATGTGTGAGTGTGTCTGTGTGTATCACTTAAGATCTGGGTATTCTATGTACTGATTTGGCCTGAGAATTATCCTGTGTCAATTTCCATGGCATGATGATGAGGGTGAGAGCCTCACTGTGAGCAGTAGAACATTTCACATCTGCTCAGGTGGACGCACATGGGAATCTCCTGGTGCGTGTTATAAATTCTTTTCCCTGTAAATACTGTTCATGTTCCTTTGGGTTTTCATGTAGCAATAGATTCTATGATTGAGAATTGTTACCTAAGAACAGGAGAATAGTCTTCATGGGCTTAAGTTGGAGCCTGGATTGTGACACAGGGTCCTCAAATGTTCTTGGCAAGCTAGTCTATTCCTTCAAACCCCCTCAGGGAGCTCAAGCAAATCAGCTCCCTCCTTTTGTTTGCCTGGACTGCTGTCTCCGTGTTCATAATAATAAACTTAATAAATACCAAATGGACCCAGTACCAAGAAGCAAGGGCTTGGCATGTCCTAGGCTGGGGTAGTTCAGGATTCAGTCTGAATTCATGTAATTCTTGAATCCTTCATTCATAATGTTATTTCATCCTTGGACCATGCCTTACCACAGGAACAACTTTGAGTCCGAGATGCTCATGAAGCAGCACCAGGAAGTGATGACCGACATGAAGAAAATGAGCGAGCAGGTCAATAGAGCTTTGGTCAAATGTACACACCTCACACTGGAAAATGACTGGTACTGGTGAGTAACTTACAAGGTTGTGACCCCAGCACAGGGCACAGCATGTGTCAGCCCATTCTTATCTTTGAAGTAAAGTGAGGATCAGGCTTTATAGTGTTTGAAGCAGACCAGGAAGCCTGTGTCTAAGGAAGGCTCTAGGACACACAGGACACAGAAAGATTGGCCTCCAAGCGACATTCTAATAAAATGGACAAATAAATCCCTATGGACACATGGGGATTAAGTCCTCTTCTGGGAAAAACTTGAATCAATGGTGTCAGGTTTTTGAGAAGTGCCCTGAGTCTTCTGGAATGTGGCTCTTTTCTCCATTTGACCTGTCTCTAGGTCATGCTCCATGGCTACTGTGGACTTGGACTATAATCTGGGGCTCTTTGGATCAGGACCCAAGAAGGAGTAATGGACTTGGAGACGTGGGAGGAAGTTGGAGACTGGCTAGGAGTCACCATTTTTTCTTTGTGTCTCAGCCGCAGCTTCTGCCCCCTCCTAACTGAGTTGTTTGAGCTGAAGAACAATGCCCAGAGAGCACGGCATGAGAACAGGGAGCTTCTATGGGAACAGATTGCACTGGAAGAGTCCATTAAGGAAACAACAAGGATCTGTGGGGAAGCCAGTATGAAAATCCGTGTATCAAGCAGCCTCAGGTAGGATGAATGAAGCATCAAGGGCAGGTTTTCCTGATATCTAAGCATAAACCAAGTCAAACCAGTTTAACCTTTTCCAACTTATCCAGACACTCTCCTAGGTCTCATCCAGTTGTTCATCTCTTTGAACATTTACAAAACTTTCTGTGATGTTAGCTTCATGCAAGAAACTGGAGGATTGACAACCAAATCCTCCTGCTCAACTAGAAAATGCATTTCCTTAAGGGGGATCTGTTGATCACACACTGCACACTTACATGCCATTATGCTAGCGGGATGCCATATGGTAGCCGTCTTTGTAGTGCACAGAACTGATTAGAGTTCAGTTCAATTGCCAAAAGAATGGCTCCCATTGTCAGTCATGATGGGGCTTGTGGACTTTCTCTCCTTTTCCCTGTACATTGAAAATGGTCCCTTCTGCCTGTCCAAATCGTGGTTTACAGTGACAGAGCTTGAGAAGCAGTTTGTCCGTCCTGTTTTATGTCAGTGTTTTAGTGGTCTTTCCTGTGGCTTATGTCCTGGAGCTGACTGGATGAACAGGGATGTAAGAAAGGCTTCTCTCAGGGTGAGGGTTTGTGTGAGATATGTGAGGATTAGAGGGAAATTTTTCTCCAGCTCTCTCAACCTAGTGTGCCCAAGAAGTGCATTCCCTACACAGGTTTACTCTATAAGGGATGGATAGCAGTGTCTAAGCTCTCACTTGACACATTTCCTTTGCCTAATCTGTATTCAACAACTGTTCTTCCAGCCTGATGGCCTCCCCATTCTTTTCTGCTTCTCACTTATGATTTCTGTTCTCTCTCTCTCTCTCTCTCTCTCTCTCTCTCTCTCTCTCTCTCTCTCCCTCTCTCCCTCTCTCCATCTCTCTCTGACTCTGTGTGTGGGGGTGTTTTTTTGTGTGTTTGTGGGTACATATATGTGTGATCATGTTTATGACTATGGTGCATATTGTACTTTGGAAGTTGTTTGTTTTAATTGTTTGTGATATGGGGGTCTTATATATGTAAGTGTGTGTATATGTGTGCTTTTTCACATGTGTGTGTGAAGTCATCAAGTTTCTGAACACAGACACATATATATATTTATATATATATATATATTGTATAAGTCTATATGTGCATATTTAGAAACATGTAAAAGTATACACACACACACACACACACACACACACACACACAAACAAACAAACAAACACTCCGAGAGAGAAAGAAGAAGAGAAAACATAATCTTTCCAATTACATTTTAAACTGTTCTTAATGGGGTCTTGATCACTATTCAAACTATTTACACTGGGAAAACTATTCATAAACATTGATATTACTTGGAGAAAATTCAGGAATAGGGTACAGGGATGTGAGGAGAGGCTGCTGTGTGATATCCATGTACCTGAGTGTAGAAACTGATGACTCAGAGCTCTTCTGCCTTCTTTGCTCTCGGTGTATAGTAACACTGGAAGGTCATGTGGCTTGTTGTGTCTTCTCAACATCCTGGTTATGTTAATCGTTACCTGCCACCACTTTCTCTCCAGATTGGCCTAATTGGTTGAATATACCTTGGCTTTGGAGTTTGGCCTGGAATTTGTTAATTGAAAGATTAATTTGCTTAGAGTTGAATCTGCAAGCAGAAGATGTCCAGGAGTTATGCTGAGGTGGAATCACATCTTTGCCTCAGACAGAAACTTAGGCTCAAAATCGTCCAAAGCACTCACCCTGTGCTGTGTTGTGGCACTCTTAACCATTGTTATTCAAAATCATTTGATCTGAGTGAAAATCATCTGTAAGGAGGGTTTAGAACAGTGATGACCCTCAGACATTGCTGGAGGTGTCAAATGGGTAGCCCTGTGAGAAGCCATGTACAACTCTTGTGAAAGTTCAACCTTTTGACACAGCGATTCCAGAACAAGAAGTAGGTGTGAGCAGAGAAACTGTGGCACATTAGTGTTTAGTGGTTCACCTCAGAGCAGCCAAGAAGCAAAATTATCCAGAAGTCCATCAGTCAGAAAGTGAAAAGGTACAATGTTGTCCAGCCCTTCCATGGACTGTGGCTGAGTTTGATTATACCTGCCAGCATTTGGCTTTGAATTAGTCAGCCTTATCTTACTGGAATTATATCTGATAGCATCCCAGTCCAAGTTTTACCTTGGATTGTGGTTATGGAGATTTCCTAGCTGTTTGTGCTGGTAGTTTGTTTCCCCTGTCAGGTACTGTATGGTAAAGGGACCTCATATTGGAAAATGCAGCTCACTTTGCATGCACTGGGAAACAGTGGGCCAGAGGACTGAAGAGGCTCAGCTGCCCCCCCCCCCAGTGCTCTGTTCCCTGAAATCAGCCTCCTGTGCACAGCCTTGTGACCTTGCTAAGCAGGCTTGCCTAACAGGCCTAGATGTCACATTTCTAATTTCTGATTTTCATGGGAATACACTTTATTGGCTGAGCTGTCTTTAGGCTATGCTCACTGTGTACTTACCCCACTCCAGGTTTTTTTTTTTTTTTATGCCACAATAGTAGACTGGGTGAACCCTTCTATTACCATTAACTGGGAAACTAACCACATTCTGCAAAATACTCTGCTTGTATATGTGAACAAATATATTTGGGTGAGTTCAAAAGTGTGTATGTCTGGGTGTCTGTCTGTCTGTGTCTGTATACATGTATGTCTCCATGGACAATATAATCTTCTAATGACCAGGATGAGGAGAGAATGGAGGAAAGTCTGCAGGACCCCCTGAATCAGCAAAAACTGGTCACTGAGCAAAAGGCCTTGCCTGAGAAGATGCAGCATCATTTCAGTGTCACTGAGAGGATTTGAAAGCACAGGATGAGAGGACCCAAGTAGATTCCCTGTACTTATAAACTGTCTTATTGGGTGTGTGACTTTCTCCATAGTTCTCAGCACCTGTCAGCTAGGAGCAGCTCAGAATATTTTTCTTGTCCATTTTAAAAGAAATTCCGTCCATGAAGTGTATTTGATCCATAGAGATTCTGGCTATTGTGTACTGATCCCTCCAGTCTGTGCTCTCTTGTGTTATCTGAGCCCAGTGCCTTTAAGTCTCCCCACAAATAGTTTTACGATACCCATAAACAAAGGAGTGGTATAGTTTATTTTCTGCATGAGTATCTCCTTTGGACTTCAATGCCTACCCTCGGCAAGATTTCCATGCAGCATATTCTTGCCAAGTATAATATCACTTCAGTGTGCATGTACTTCTTGAGATATTGTTTCTCTGGGTCTTTGCAGATATTGAGGTTGTCATGTGGACCCCAGGCAAACTCCTGCACTGGAGGAATAATAATAGTCTTCATTTCAGTGATGACCAGGCTTCCAAGGCCTTCCTATTGTTTTCTAGTTTGTTCATATCTCTCCTCATCTGACATTGAGACATTGCTACATGATATTAAAATATAATGTATACGTATGATTGGAATTATCTGCTGTTCACTGTTTAATTTTTAGCAGTTTTAAAAGCTGGGAAAATATGCAGGCCTGTGGGATCTCTTACCCTTCTCTCTTGGGCATGAGAGAATGACCTCAGATGAAAGATCATCCTAGATTATCCTGCTGAATTGTGCTGCTGTGTATGGGATAAGTGACATGGCAGGTCCTCACCAGGTCTTTTCCACCCCTAGGTCTGAACACTGCAGCAGAAGCTTTCCCAGGGCACAGACCAGGACTACAGCTCTCAGAGACAGAACTGTCCACCAGGAGCACTGAGGGTGCAAAGATTGACACCACCTCCCACATCTCAGTCCTTGTAACCATACCAATCTTGGGCTAAATTTGAAAGACCTTGAGATGTGGCCTGGAACACGCCTCACGTTTAACCTTTTGACGACTTGTCCATCAACAACCAACCACTCCCAGTGAGGCAGGTCTACATTCATCTTGAGGAGATTTTTACCATCTTACCTGCCGTTCTGCTGTGTTTGCAAGGCCAGCAACAGGCTGGAGTTATATGTTGAAGAATCAGCAGGAATTGAATGCTGACTAATTTACTTGTTATATTTGTTTTTAGTTTGAAGTTTGGTTTTATGCATTTGGTTTTATTTGTTTACGTTTGAAGTTTTGGTATTTATTTGTTAACTTTAGTTTTTTAATTAATATGCTATATTCTTAAGGCTATATACATTGAACTCATTGACTCCCCACTTTAAAATTTTCTTGAATAAATTAATGTTTGTCTATAAATAAAAATGTGACCTTTAACCCTTCACTCACAAGGCCGTCCTGAGTCGTGTGCGGTTCTTCCTCCTGTAACAGCACAAGTGTAAGGCAACAGTGGTTTTCTGCAAGTCTCATGCAGCTTAGGCTTCACCATCAGTTCACAGCCAGCCAGAGCTGCACAGGAAACTGTGCTCTTGATGTAGACAGTTTGTCATGCTCTGTGGATCCCACATTCATGACGAAAATTATCCTTGCTGTATCCTTGTGCTCACAAATTTAGCTTCCTTTACAATGACAAACAAAGGAGGAATACAGAAGTATTTCTCTAATACATTAGAGGAAATAAAACCATTCAGTATGGGAATATAAAAAGCAATCAGGACACACGGAGCTGTATGCCTCTGCATTCCTTGTAATAAAGCATCGGTTATAACTGCAAATTTATTGAATTCCAGCAATTTTGGAGGAACAATATTTTTAAAATTTTTTATTATATATATTTCTTTACTTACATTTCAAACGTTATTCCCCATCCTTGTTTCCTTCCTTAAGCCCCCATTCCCTTCCCTCTCCCTTCCCCATATGTGTATCCCCCTGTACATCCCCCTTATTGTTCAACCATATTCCTTTGCACTACCCCTGGAACATTTTCTTTATTGTTTTTGTTGGTCTGTTTGTTGTTATTCTTTTTCTCCCATTTTTATTAAATTGGGCATTTCTTATTTACATTTCAAATGTTATTCCTTTTCCCGGTTTCCTGTCCATCAGCCCCCTAACCCCTCCTCTTCCCGTTCTAAATGGGTGTACCCTCCCCATCCAACCCCTGTTACTGCCCTCTCCAAAATTCCCTTCACTGGGGGTTCAACCTTGGTAGTACCAAAGGCTTCCCCTTCCAGTGTTGCCCCAACAATGCTATTTACTGCTACCTACGCAGGGTCAGTCCATGTGTAGTCTTTGGGTAGTGGTTTGGTCCCTGGAAGCTCTGGTTGGTTCTTATGGGGTTGCAAACCCCTTCAGCTCCTTCAGTCCTTTCCCTAGTTCCTCCAATAGGTGTCCCGTTCTCAGTTCAGTGGTTTGCTTCTGGCATTTGACTCTGTATTTGACATGTTCTGGCTGTGTCTTTCAGGAGAGATCTATAACCGGTTCATGTCAGCCTGCACTTCTTAGCTTCATCCCTCTTATCTAGTTTTGGTGGACATAGATAGATAGATAGATAGATAGATAGATAGATAGATAGATAGATAGAAAGAAAGATAGGTGTGGACCACATGTGGGGCAGGCTCTGAATGGCATTCCTTCATTCTCTGCTCTAAAATTTGCCTCCCTATCCCCTCCTGTGGATATTTTTGTTCCCCCTTTAAAGAAGGAGTGAAGCCTCCTCCTTTAAAAGGGGAACAAGAATACCCTTGGCAGGGAAGAGAGAGGCAAAGATTAAAACAGAGACTGAAGGAACACCCATTCAGAGCCTGCCCCACATGTGGCCCATATATATACAGCCACCCAATTAGACAAGATGGATGAAGCAAAGAAGTGCAGACCGACAGGAGCCGGATGTAGATCGCTCCTGAGAGACACAGCCAGAATACAGCAAATACAGAGGCAAATGCCAGCAGCAAACCGCTGAACTGAGAATAGGAGCCCTGTTGAAGGAATCAGAGAAAGAACTGGAAGAGCTTGAAGGGGCTCGAGACCCCATATGTACAACAATGCCAAGCAACCAGAGCTTCCAGGGACTAAGCCACTACCTAAAGACTATACATGGACTGACCCTGGACTCTGACCTCATAGGTAGCAATGAATATTCTAGTAAGAGCACCAGTGGAAGGGGAAGCCCTGGGTCCTGCTAAGACTGAACCCCCAGTGAACTAGATTGTTGGGGGGAGGGCGGCAATGGGGGGAGGATAGGGAGGGGAACACCCATAAAGAAAGGGAGGGGGAGGGATTAGGGGGATGTTTGCCCGGAAACTGGGAAAGGGAATAACACTCGAAATGTATATAAGAAATACTCAAGTTAATAAAAAAAAAAGGAGTGAAGCATCCACATTTTCGTCATCCTTCTTGAGTTTTATGTGGTCTGTGCCTTAGATCTTGTGTATTTTGAGTATAACCAAGAGGCGAGGATGCAAAAGAATCAAATGGATAGCTTGACGCCAGAGGTTGCTGGTGAACACCAGAGGGAAAGATCATTCTTCCAGCGACAATTGGCAGGTTTCTGGTAAGTCAGCTTTGCCAGACTACTTGTCTTGGGTCCACAGAACTCTCTGAGTTGCCAAGAACAAGGTATGTTATGCCCACATACACTGGACAGTGTAGAAGATGTCAAAGCCAGATGTCACATTTACACCTATGTAAATAAAAAACAGAGATCATTTACCCAGAGAGGATTGCATACAGGTAGCCAATGCTATAATAAATTATGGGATCCTGAGTTAACTGACACATGGTCTCCTAGAGTAAGGTAAAAGTGCCTGCTTGTTTTTATTGATTCCTTTTCTGGGTGAGTAGAAGCTCACTACATCGGACTGAAACTGATCATAGAGCAACTAGAAAGCTCTGCTAGGAACTTTCACCCTAATTTTGCCACTCACTAGGAATGCTGTCATATAATAGCCCAGCTCTCACTGCCAAAGCCTCTGAATAACAGTCAAAGATGTATGCATAGTTTGGAGTCTTTGTTGTGCAGAATTCTGGGCAGGTGGAAATAATGAACAAGACATTAAAGGAAACACTATGAAAACTCTCATTAGAGTCCAGGAAGGGTGGATAGGCACTTTTCTTACTTTGGGCCTGCTGTACTCCATACAAGGAGGGAGTGAACCATAGAATATTATGTTTAGAATATACCCCCCCCATTGCTTCTAAATCTTAGAGATCAGCAGTTGGCAGAATTCTTCAGCTATTTTATTCTTGAAATCCTATCCGTCCAGTTCTCCGTAAAGTCTATTACCTTGACTATCAGAGAGACCCAGTGAACCTCTAAATCTACCAACAATATCCCCTAATTTGGACCTAGTGGTAGCGAACCTGCATGAGCCAACTGGGCATCGAAAAGGACAAAGCAATTTGCAAAGGACCTACGTGGCGATGTTTTACACTCTTACAGCTATGAGGTTAGGTGGAATTTTAACATGGATTCCTCACAACTAGGTCAAGAACGTAGAAGCCACAGATGACAATGCCAAATAGACTCCCTCCAGAACTTCTGGACCTATTAAAGTTTAGCTTTCACCTGACCTCAAGCCCTTCCACTCCCTGCCCAACCTCCTGGATCTTACATTTGGCATGAATACAGGATCATGGTCCAAACTCTAACACCCTCAGGCCTGTCCCTGGGAACTCAGGAAGGTGGACACTAGAGAAGTGACGTCTAATGGAACTGCAGAGGACCAATCTCCGTCCACGTTGTCCTTTGCTCACTGATATCTGGTTATTTTTTTGAGAAAGGATTCGGAAGTTTATCATTTGAAGTAGGTGCACAACATTTAAAGTTGTATATTCACTGTGTAACTGGGTTCACTATGTTACCAAGATCATTGCAACAGAGGGATGCGAAACAGAGACTTCGTGAGTACACATCCATGAATATATAAAAAGAAAGCCCCCTTTGAAGGAATGCACAATAAGAAAATGAAATCCAATATCCAATAAATTAAAGGTCTGGAGGGAAATACTGACTTTTGGGAAACAGGAAAACCTAGGAAATTGGAATGTATGTCAAAGGACTGGATCTGGGAATAAAATTATTATCCAGAAGAATCTTCCACCCCATGTCCCTTGATCTTTTCTCCCCATGCCAAGCCCTGACGCAATCTGCCCTTTCAGAGCAGGTAACTACTAATGAAGCAAAGAGAAATCTCTAGCTTTAGAGGGAGGAGATATGGAAAGGGTTCCATTGTGTCACTGGAGAGCCTCCTGGAGATGGCACCTCAGAATCTGGTCACCATAAGGAAAGCTGGTTAGCAGGAGGCCCTGGCAGTTCCCAGTGACGTCGTCAGTAGACCCTTCCCTGAACAATCTCTTGTATCCAGGAGAGCCCTGGCATCTTCTGTGGTGTCACAAGTGTTGTGGTGCCACCAAATGCCTGTGGGATGTTCCTTCAGTGTCTCTATGGTTCACTGATTGACCTGTTGTCCAGGCTAAGCAGGCCGTTTGGGAGAAAGAGCAAAGAGCATGAATCGGTGAGAGTTGGGGAGAAGGAAGCTGGCCTTCTGTCTTGTTGTAAAAAAGGAAGAAATTAATGGTCCTTGGGAAAGCTCAGTGAGCTCTGGGCGAAGGGTGAGAAGGTTCCTTGAGGAGATGGCCTTGAGCTGAGCCTTCTGGAAACCCAGAGCTGGGAGCCTATAAGAAGCAGCTGGACTTCCCTGCTTGTTATGGTTCCTGGAAGTCAGAGACTTTACATCATTAATTTCTCTGTTTCAGAAGCCAGTTGTTGGGAAGGGCACCACTGTTTTCCTGAGAGCTCATGGCTTTTACTCCTTTTACTTAGAAGACAAAGGTCCTTAGGAAGAAGGGAGAGACTAGTGTGGTATCCTCAGGGCTGACTGTTTCCCCTTTGGATTGGTTCAGTTTGTGTCTGACACTAATATCTGGGAGAGAGAAGAACTTCTAGATGAGACCTCATCATCTCAGGCTTTCCACTAGAGTTATTCTGACTGCCATTCCCTGATAGTGGTCCCCTTAGATTTCTGAGTCAACACGTGTGAGTGTCATGCAGTTTTCTAGTGCAGTGAAGAACTGTTAGTCAGTGAACCAGAACCAGGACTGGCTCCTTCCTGACTTCTCTAGGTGTCCTGAGCAGTAAGTAGGGGAACTAAACGACCATGTTCTACCAATACAAGGCATCTATTACTACAGTCCTGGGATCTAGAGAGATCTATCCATGATTCTGGGCATCTCCATAGCAACTGAATGCTGATGGAGTTTTCATCCTGGCTTCTATACCTCAGACTAGGGTGTTCTGAAGCCAAGTTCCGGGGCTGGGGATTTAGCTCAGTGGTAGAGCGCTTACCTAGGAAGCGCAAGGCCCTGGGTTCGGTCCCCATCTCCGAAGGAAAAAAAAAGTCTCCTGAAGCCAAGTTCCATCCTGTGCAGCTGTGAATATGCCTGAGGAGGCTGTCTCCTTGGTTTTCTGAAGCATTGCTAAGGGAGCCAGAGGAAATCAGCACCTGCTGCTCAACAGAGCTCTGGGAATGTTGACATTCTCAGCTTCAGCTACATATTAAACTGGGTCAAAAGATCACCTATCAGGTCCATTCTTATATATCCTACAGGGTGCTAGGGGTGGACTGTAATGAAGTAGTATGCAGGAGAGGTGCTGGCCCTCAGCTGCTACAGTGTGTGTGTGGGAAACACCTGAACTCTTCTATTACAGATCAGAGAGATGAGCTGCAATCAAATTCAATAGACTGTGTATATTCCTGGGGTTTGGCTTTGACCATGCAGGTCTGTTGTCTCATACTTCATTGTTCATGTGGCCAAGTTGTGGGAAAGCACCACTCACAATTGTTTCCTATCCTCCGTCCTAGGGTCTTAGATTTTAGCACAACACTTCACATCTTACCTTCTAGATCCACTGTCCTAACTTTACTTCAACATGCACATCTCTATTATCCTTGCACCGTGTGTGTGTGTGTGTGTGTGTGTGTGTGTGTGTGTGTGTGTGTGTGTGGTTAGTTGGCATACAACTTTAGGGAAACCTTGCCACTGAAATCCTCTAGGAGTCTATGTAAGTAATCTGTAAACTGTGGATGGGGCAAAATCCAAATGCTCTCCCGAAACGTGGCCTTCTAGAAAGAGTATCGTAAACTGCAATAAAAGGATGCACTTGAAAGTAAAACTTGGAGGAAATGCCCTGGCATATCTACATTACCACTGTGAACTGTGACATTGCTCTCTTGGCTTCTGTGGCCAGACATGAGGGCTCTGAAGCTGTGCTGCCTCCTGTGAACTGTGAATGAGCTTGTGTCACACGAAGCATGTGAATGGAGTGAGAAGACAGTAGGAGGACCTTGTGACACTGCCCTCCCAATGGAGACATGGAAGTGTTGACAATCACAGTGGGTGAGTCTCAAGCTGCACTTTGAGACCCAGCAAGGCTACGTTTCACCTGTCAGCTCACTTCCTGCACATCCACCACAGGCCAAGGGCAGGCTCAGATGAAGCTCAGATGAAGACAGGCGCTGTCCCTTGTGAGCTGCGTCTCAGGGTATGCAGAAGACCATTCAGCCTCCTGTGATGTGGGAGATCAGAGTAGTAAGAGGCAGGCAAAGGGGACAGTTCTGTGTTAGTAGTTCTTGGCTACCATAACTACATCTTCCAGGCTAAGGATTTGCTCATGGAAGTCTGCTGTGTCACATGTGTAAAGGCCAAGCTGTCTGAAGTCTCAATAACACAACTGGCTCCAGGCTGCTTTCTCAGTCACTGGGATTTACACGCAGTCCTTCGTACCTTGTCTTCTAGATCCAAAAATTCTTTTCTGCCTTCATATGGACAAGGCATATTTTCTCACTGTCTCTTTCTAGGGACCAGGAGGAACACATATATTGGACAGCCATGCTTATTGTCTAAACTGTCAGGCGTCCATGTAGGACATTAGTGGATACAACATCATCTATCAGCATCTCTTACTGTAAGGGTTGGAGCAGAACTCCCCCATCTCATCCTGGGTGACGATGTAGATTAGACCCATCAGATTAAATAAAGAATTGAAAAACTCTCCTGGGGGTGAAGTGTTGAGGAAATGATGTTGCCGTCCCATAAATGCACAGCTATGAGCAAGCTTCAGACAGCCTGGGGGGTGCAGCCTGCAGCAGAGACCACAGGCCTTTGGTGAAGAATGATTCAGTTCAAAACTGGGAAGGGAGAAGGATGGTTGATATTGTTCCAGTACATCTCACTGCCTATAAAAAGAGTTTCTTCCAGATCATGTGAGTGATTCTTGTAAAGCAGCTCCTGGACTGGACGACTGAGACCAACCATGAGCCCTCCAGACTGGTCTTTCCAACCAACAGACAAAAGTATCCACTCTACGAATGATACACAGATATATACACAGAATACCAGGATGGATACAGAGTTTCTTCAGTTCCATGAATGAGGGATTCAGCAGATGAGATGGCTCAGCAGATAAAGGTAATTGTTGCCAACTCCCTACACCTGAGCTCCTTCCCTAGGACCTACATGATTGGAGGAAAGAACAAACCCCTCACAACTTGTCCTCAGATTTTTATGTAGTTGGGTTTTTCCAGTCTTAGTCCACAGAAGCAAAGACATCAGGTTTTCCAATTCCATTTGACACGGGACCAGTACCTTCAACCGAATGTTCCTTCCTGGAAAGCTGCAGCCTGTCAGCGTGGCTCAGTGGTTTATGAACTGCAAGTGTCCGTCTGGGAAGGTGGTCGTGTTCATCCAGCCCACCTGCCCCTATTGCAGAAAGACCCAAGAAATCCTCAGTCAACTGCCTTTCAAACCTAGTCTTCTGGATTCGTGAACATCACAGCCACTAACAACACCAATGACATTCAAGATTACTTACTACAGCTCACTGGATGGAGAACAGTTCCTCGGGTCTTCATAGGTAAAGAAAGACTGCATAGGCAGACGCAGCGATCTGATCTCCATGCAACAGAATGGAGAGCTGATGACCCAGCTGAAGCAGATTTGAGCTCTGCAGTTAGGAAAGGGGTGCAGGCAGAGCCCATGCCAAGAGCCATCATCCAGGCATTCCGACGGCCAGTGCCCCTGAGAGATGATGTGCATCACAGAGGATGTCACTACTTTTTGGTGATGGGGATTTTCAACAAATTGGCTTTTATTTCTTCTTTTCCTCAGTGCTAAAACCTGTTGCCGTTTGCCTTTAACCATGGGGGTGAGCAGCTTAACAGACAACACTGTCTTTTCCACTCTTCATGTGCTGACACGTCTCTGCCTCTAAGCCCATGTTTCCCATCCATTTGATCTAAATCCCCATTGAATCTGTCTCTGGTTTCCTGCCATGCTGGTCAGCTGAAGTCATTTTGCAGAAGTCCACTTCCTGAATGGTTATTAAATCAATGGATATTGTGAATTTGTTTATGAGCCACACACAGGCCTTTCCCTCCCTCCTGCATGCACCATCCCACTTCTCCATTCACAGCTCTCAGCCAGTGTTCTCAACCTTGCCCTCCCACAACCCACAGAAGTCCACACTCGTATGAAGATGCTGTTTGGAAAATCAGATGAAGAGCTTTAGCATACTAGATCCTCACTGTAGCCATAGTAACATAGACGACAGAGCAGATGGTACATTCATCTCTATTCGTAAAGGAGATTAAGAAAATCCCAAGAAGTTTTATGTTGGTCCTAGTCAGAGTACCAGCAAAGTCAAATATGACTTTAGTCAAGGTGACTTTGGATTCGCTCCTTAATGCCCATGGATTGCTCACATAGGACTCTGTAGAGTGTTGTTTCTACTGCCTCACTTTAAGCTCTAGGCAGACCAAGCTATCAGGTTTCTTTGGATTGCACATAAAAGACACACACATTAAGATACTTTTGATGAGATGGCTCAGTGGCCAGGTTCTTCTAAGTCTCCTCCAAATAGGATGCCCTCCTTTTTACTCCCAGCTCAGCACCTCTAAATCTGCCCTCAGCTCACTCAGGTGCCTTTAGTCATAGCTCAGCTCCCCAAATCAGCTTATTGTGTTTCTAACCTCCTGCCTGCTACACCAAGCCCAGTCTGGGAGGCCACCAATTGCCACTCAGCCCTAGATCTCAAATGGCTGGTAGCTCTTACTCCCTCTGAAGTATTAAATCCCTTCTCCTCTCCTGTGTCTCCTAGCCTGCCTGGAGGAAAACTAGAAGACCTGCCTATGCCACCCAGCTGGTTGGCCAACAGCATCTTTATTGAACTCTCAAGAATCAGTGTTCACAGGAAGATTCCTGATCTAAGCATCAAAACCACACCCTACGGGACTCAACGCCTGTCTCTGGTTTAAAGTGGGAGATAGAGTAGTTAGAATTGGATAATTGAAATTCAAATAATAATGATATTTATGTTACTAATTATGCCTTGATAAAAGGCTCCTAGAGAGTGGAGATGGGTAACATTTAAGGCAAAAGGGAAAAAGCCCTAATGCAGCAAACACAGTGGACCTGCCAGAAATGCTGGGGTCTTTCTGCACATCTGAATTTGGACTTGAACTTCTTCAGACAACTTCTTGATCACTCCATGCATCCTGAGAAGAATAGAAAAAATAGAAAAACAAAACAAAACAAAATAAAATAAAAAATCACCAAAATGGAAAAAAAGCAAAAGCAAAAGCAAAAAACAAAACAAAACAAAAAACAAAAAACTTAAAACAGGAGGACTGAGGGAAGATTGCTTGAGGTCTTCATTGTTAACTACAACTACTAGCTACCAATGGCTTTCAATGCAAAAATTATTTATTATTTTACTTGAAGCTTCTGTCTGGGTCAAAGAAACAGTATTTGGAAGCAGCACCACCAGGAAACTGGAACAAATAATGCTATAGAGCTCACACTGATTATTACCGTGGTGACTGAGGGCACAGCAGAGAATACTGGTGTGAGACAATGGGTCTTTTGGTGTCCTAGATGCTTGCAATATCTATGACTCTGAAATGAGTTACAGCCATCCTGAAATCATGACTAAATGGACTCTTCCATTTCTTTGGAGCACAAGATCTGTCATCCAATTGACTGACTATGATTAGTACTTGGGACCTACCCTCTGTAGTAAGGCTAAGGCTTCTGATGGAAAATCCTTCACCAAAACAGTGAATGGGCCATGGTGGTGCCAGCCAACAACCATGCCCTGCGTCCACCCTGCAGCCTCCAGAAGAGGTTTGAAGAGGTCAAAGTTACCAACATTTTATTTGTGGCTTTGACTTGTTGTCACTTTTTATTTTAAATAAAGTTCGATTTCTGTCATAATTCCTTCTAATTTCTTCCTCACACGAAACTTCACTTGTGACCTCAAATTCTATTCATGAAGTGTTACTTTTCTCTGGAGTAGGCTAAGGTTTGTATTTTCCTTTTATACCTTGCTGTGATGGCT
The DNA here is from genome assembly GCF_021556685.1 of Rattus norvegicus. Classification (NCBI taxonomy): domain Eukaryota; kingdom Metazoa; phylum Chordata; class Mammalia; order Rodentia; family Muridae; genus Rattus; species Rattus norvegicus. The sequence continues at coordinate 7,300,741 of NC_141548.1, read as the reverse complement.
AATTGTAGCTGTCTAAATGGTGCACTCTTGAGCAATTGACGCCATCAGAATGGCTGGCAGGCTGTGTCTTTGGCATTTTCTTGATGGCAATTGATGTATGGGGACTTAGCCCACTGTGGGTGGTACCAGCCCTAGTAAGGGGAGGAGAGGTCATAGAGAAAGGTAGCTGAGCAGATGAGTAAGCAGAGTTCCTCTCTGTTGTCAAGCTGCTGCCTTCTGTTCTTATCTCGTATTCCATTGATGATGAACTGTAACTTATGGGGTGAATAAAACCTTCACTTTCCCACAGTGGCATTTTTATGTTTCCTATAACAATAGGAAACTAATTTGAACATTCGGAATTTTCTTGAGATCTGCTCTGATAATCCCTCCTCCTGAAGGTTTTTAAATCAATAAACACAGTTCCTGGACACTCTAATCTGTTGAAATATTCGCTCTGCCAACCGCATGACACTGCTTAAGTAACTATCACATTTTTTTCTCATGACAATTTTCTTCCTCTTTTTTTCTCTTTAAAATTATATTTCTAAACATGTTAGCTCTTTGTACTTTAAAAGTTGTCCTTTTTCCCATAGTAGAATATTTATATTCAAATTCATGCGTTTCATAAAAGTGGGTGATTTATTGTAGTAAAATTTTCTAATCACTATTTATTGTATTAATTTTATTAATTCATCAAAAACTGACCTTATTATATTATCTACTTATCGATAAAGATATAAAAGCTTTGATTTATTCAAGTCTTTAAGGTCTTTCAGAACATCAGCTGGAAAGTTCTTATATGTATTCAGGATGGATCATGGGTACTTCCTATGTCTTCTTACTAATAGTATGCTTTATAAGTGTGCTTATCCAGGGTGTTTTGTTATATATTTTAAGAGTATTTTGAGTAGAATATTTCCCTGATTTCTTTCCCATGGTTTGTTTTTGGTATACAGGAAAGATAATGAGTTTTGTGTGTTATTTTGCATTCTACTACTTTAATGAATGTATTTTCAGCTTTAAGAAACTTAATTTTTTAGAGACAACTTGTCTGTTTAGCATCACCTCTAGCTAGTTCATAGTTGTCTTTGCATTAAATATTTTAATCCACATCATTTTATTTTATATTTTCAAATTATTATGAGGGGAATTTTTCCCAGATTTTCTCATGGTATGAATTGGATTGGCATAAAGGAAGGCTAAGAAATTTTGTGTGTTCACATTGTATTGTGTTTTTATGAATGTATTTATCAGTCTTAAAAGACGGTGATACATTTTTAGAGTTTTTAAAATAGAATCAGGTCATCTGTAAACGAGGACATTTTGACTTCTTCATTTTTCATTTGGGTTACCCAAGTTCACCACCCACCACTGATGCTTATTGTCATTTATTCCACTTTTCCTCTGGGTTTCTCTCTTGTCTCTTTTCATTGTTGCTACTCCCCCCGCCCCTTGTCCATCCTTCCATGCCTCTACCTAGGTCCCTCCATCCCTCTGCCTCCCATGATTATGTTGTCCCCCCTTCTAAGTGGGTTTCAAGCATCCACAATTTGGCCTTCTGACATGTTACCCTTCATGTGATCAATGATTTGTATAGTGGGTCTTCTGAACTTTTGGGTAACATCCATTTGTCACTAAATACATCCCATGTTATGTCCTTTTCGATCTCTGCTACTTCACTATTTTCCAGTTCCATCCCTTTGCCTACAAAGGTGCTGGTATTCATTTTTGATACCCGAGTACTGTTCCTCTCTTTGAATAGAGCGCACTTTCTACATTCATTCCTCAGTTGAGTTGAGGTCTATCGCGGTTGTTTCCAGCATTTGACTAATATAAGTAAGGCTGCTATGAACATATTCAACCACACGTCCTTGTCATATGTGGATCAGGTTTGAGTATATGCGCTGAAGTGAGTGGTAAAGCTGGGTCTTCAGGTAAAGCTATTTGCAATGTTTCCTGATCCTCCACATTGATATCCAGAGTGGCTATACAGCTAGTAATCGCACCAACAATGGAGGAGTGTTCCACTTTCTCTACATCCTAGCCCAATCTGCTACTGCCTCAGTTTTCTATCTTAGCCATTCTGATTGGTGTAATGAAGGATCTCAGGTTCGTTTTGATTTGCCTTTTTCTGATAACTAAGGATGTCGAACGTTTCTTGATGAGTTTCTCAGGCATTGAGATACCTCAGGTGAGAATTCTTAGTTTAGCTCTCTATCCCAGTTTAAAAGTCGGGTTATTTGGTTGTCTGGGAGTTTACCTATTTGAGTACTTTGTATATTTGGAATGTTGGCACTCTCTCAGATGTAGGGTTGGTAAAACTCTTTTCTGAATCTGTAGCTTGCTGATTTGTCCTATTGGTAGTGTCCTTTGCTCCAAAGAAAGTTTTCAGATTGTTGAGATTTCATACATTTACTGTTGATCTTAGAGCCTGACCCTTTGGTATTCTGTTCTGACAACTTTCTCCTGTGCAAATGTGTTCTAGGCAATTTGTGACACTTTCCCTTCTATTAGCTTCTGCATGTTTGGTTTTATGTGGATTTCCTTGATTCACTTGGATTTGAAATGTGTAGAAAGAGATAGAAATGGATCCATTGGCACTCAACTACATGCAGACCACCAGTTAGGGTAGCATCATTTCTTAAAATGTCTTCTGTTATGTTCAAAGTCCTCAGTCATCAGGGAAATGCAAATCAAAACAACCCTGAGATTCCACATCATACCAATCAGAATGGCTAACACCAAAAACTCAGGTGTTAGCAGATGCTGGCGAGAATGCGGAGAAAGAGGAACACTCCTCCACTGTTGGTAGGATTGCAAACTGGATTACCTCTCTGGAAATCAGTCTGGAGTTTCTTCAAAAATTGAACATTGCACTGCCTGAGCACCCAGTATACCCCTCCTGGGCATATAACCAAAAGATGCTCCAACATACAATGAAGGCACATGGTCCACTAAGTTCATAGCAGCCGTAATCATAACAGCCAGAAGCTGGGAAAAACGCAGATGCCCTTCAACAGAGGAATGGATATAGAAAATGGGGCACATCTACACAGTGGAGTACTACTCAGCTATTAAGAACAATGACTTCATGGAAATTTTACGTCAATGGAAGGAACTAGAAAATATCATCCTGAGTGAGGAAACCCAATCACAAGAAAACACACATCGTATGCACTCACTGATAAGTGGACATTAGCACAAATCTACCCAAGATGCAATCCACAGACCACATGAAGCTCAAGAAGGATGACCAAAGTGTGGAAGCTTCAGTCCTTCTCAGAAGGGGAAACAAAAATATTCACATGAGGAAGTGTGGAGATGAAGTCTGGAGCAGAGACTGAGGAAAGGCTACCCAGGGACTGCCCTAACTGGGGATCCAGTCTATATACATCCACCAACCTCAGACAATATTGGTGATGCCAAGAAGTGCGAGCTGACAGGAGCCTGATATAGCTGTCTTCTGAAAGACACTGCCAGAGCATGACAAATACAGAGGCGGATGTTTGAAGTCAACCTTTGAACTGAGAACAATGGAGGAGGCAGAGAAAGGATTGAAGGAGCTGAAAGGGTTTGCAATCCCATAACAACAATAATACCAACCAACTACAGCTCCAAGAGACTAAACCACCATTCAAATGGTACACATGGACAGACCCAGGGCTCCAGCAGCATGTGTAGAAAAGGAGTGGCTTGTTGGGCTTCAATGAGAGAAGAAGCCCTTGTTCCTGCGAAGGCTCTATGCCCCAGTGTAGGAGAATGTCAGGGCAGGGTGGCAGGAAGGGTTGGGTGGGTAGAAAAACACCCTCAGAGAAACAGGTTGAGGGGGATGAGGTAGGGGGATATGGGTGTGAAACAGAGAAAGGCTTTAACATTTGAATGTAACTAAAAACAAATAAAGAATAAAAAAATTTAAAAGGCATAACAAATGCAAAAGATTGGGGTGCCATTCCATACTCGTGATGTGTTTCTTCTGTGAGAGCATACTGGTTAACTCACTTCTCTATGACTGTCTTCTTATTTGAAAGGAAATAATGGGATCATCTGTGGAGTGGTTAGTAAGAATAAAAGCATCGCCTAACATGAATAGGTCCCTCCAGAGCGTGAGCTTAATATTCTAGGTATAGAGCAATTAGCTGGGGGGATTAAAAACAAAAAACAAACAGAAAAACAACATCAACGATTAAAATAAATTTTGAATGCTGGGATTAAGGCGTGTGCCAACAAACACAGGTCCTGTCACAATTCTAGCAGTCGCCAGCAGAGAGAGCTGTGAGGTAGTGTGTGCTTCTTCCTTTCCAAGATACCCCATGGCCTCAGGCCTGCATCCAGTGAGCTGGAACGTAGAGCAGCCTAGTTGAAAGTCCTGTTGTGTTGATTACCTGAGACCATATGAGTTAACTCTCTTCTTCATGCCTTTTTTTCTTATTTGAAAGTAAATAATGTGATCATGTGTGGTGTGGATGGTGAGAGTAAAATCTTTAACATGAAGAATAGGGCCATGAAGAGTGTGGGTAACATTCTAGGTACAGAGCAAATAGAGGGAATTACCAAAGAAAACAATGGGAATTCTAACAACAATTGCAAAAAAAGAAGAGAAAAAAAAAAGAGAAAAAAACCCTTATGGGTGCTGGGATTAAAGGCATGTATCAACTCTGACCAGCATTGTAGGTATTTCCAATAAAATATTTAAAAATACAAACAACCCTATTATTATTTTAGCAATTGCAGCAGAGAAGACTGAGAGATCGTGTGCTGCTGCCGCCATGCCATGATCCTGTAACAACAACTGCCTTGGTGATAGGAGCCTGTATGCAGCAGGCCCATTGGTGGGCCTGTCATCTCACAAACAGATGCTTCAGTCGTCTAAAAGATTGGACTCCAGTATACTTCAGGCCAGGAAAGAAGCCAGCCACCATGAGTGAAAGAACAAAGGAAAAATTACATTGGAAAAATGTGTGCCTTATTTGGAAGAAATGACCCTAAACTTTTGAGGCGTCCACCATCTCCACCCCTCCTTTTTGAGTTTTGCATAGCGATGTTGTCCAACTCCAGGTGGGAGTCAGAGGCAGAGCCCTTCCCAGAAAAGACAAACGTGATTTTCACTCTTACATCTGTGAGGTTAGGAGGCGTCATAGCACAGATTGAGCGCACCTAGGATAAGAACACAGAAGCCACAGATGACAATGCCAAATGGACTTTCCCCTGAACTTAGGGACCCACTAAAATTGAGGTTTAACCTGACCACAGGCCATTCGACTCCCTCCCCATCCTGCTGATTCTTATGTTTGCTAGGAGTAAAGTATCAAGGGGCAACCCCCGATATCCTCGTGCCTGGACTTGGAAATGAAGGAAGACAAATATTGGAGAAGTGATGGCTGTCGGGCTACAATGTAGGAACACACAGTCCAGGTTGACCTTTGCTCACTGATGACCAATTTAATTGTCTGGCTATATTTGAGAAAGGGATGATGTCCAACTTAATATGTAAAAGAAGGGACAGAAATTTATGATTTTATATTTGCCCTGTAGTTAATCCCCCTATATTCCCAAGAAAAGGAAGTTTTTATTGCAAAAAGTAGGATTATAAACCATTGACTTTGTGAAGTACATAGACGTTTATGTGGAAATAGTCCTGGCTATCAAGGAATGCCCAGTAAGCAAATATTATTCAGGTTTTATAAAATTAAAAGTATAAGAGAAATATATTGGCCTCTAGGAAACAGGGACACTTTGGGAATTGGACTGTATGTATGTGCATTGTCTCAGGTGTAGATTTATTATTAAGAGAAATCTCCCTCATTTATGGTCCCTAGGGATTTGGGTGCTAACAAAAATCTCTTATCCAATTCAGGGTTGTAACCAACTCTCCCCATCAAAAGCATTGATGACATCCGATGAAGCAGAGAGAAATATCTAACTCTAGAGGAGAAGTTGCCAAAGGATATTCCCTGGGTCACAGGAGAGGCTGCAGAAAAGGGCCCCATAGACATTGGTTGCTTTTGGGAGAGCTGGGTAGCAGGGAGCCATAGAACTTCCGAGTGACGTCATCAGTAATCTCTTCCTTGGACAATCTCTTGTATCTAAGAGAGCACTAGAATCTTCTGTGATGTCACCAGTGTTGTGGTGACACCAACTGCCTTTGGGGTTCCATCAGTGCCTTTTGGGTTCACAAATAGGCATGTTTCACCAGCTGCTCAAGCTCGTTCAGAAGGAGGGGGGAGACCAAGGAGAGACCAGACCGAGGCAGAAGAAAGCTGGCCTTCTGTATTGTAAGTACGGAAGAATGAAATCATTCTGGGGAAGGCACAGTGAGTACTGGGTAGAGTCGGGGAACTTCCTCCAGGAGGTAGGTTTGAGCTGAGCCTTTCAGGAGGCGGCCTTACAAGCAGGAGCCTTGGAATTTGTCAATGGCAGACCAAGAGTCAAGAGTCCTGATGATTAATTTGACAGAGAGCCAGGAATTGGCAGGCCTGCAGTTTCTTTTCTATGAGCTTTTTAATTTCTACTGCCAAGGAATGCCAGGAGGAAGCCCTATGAGGATAAAATGTGCCCATTCATGGTTGGGAGTTGAAGCACTTCATCCTCTAGATTACTGTAGGTTACTAAGTCTGTGATGACAAGAACAAGGAAGGATGCATCCCCTAGTCATGAATTGAGGTCTCAGACACTTTAAGCTTGAACACACGATTAGGGTTTGATGGTGCTGTGAACTCCAGGATTTACCTGCTCCACGTCTGATATCTGCTGACAATGTCCCAAATCTTTATGTCTGAGGTAGATTCTATCTTTCACGATGAGGGATCATGTAATAGTGAGTGAGGCTTATGTATGGCAATGGAGGTTGGGAAGAGGGAAATAGCTTAAGAGTCCACATTAAGGATAGCGTTTCTTCTCTTTCAGGGATTCAACAAATCTCCAGCCTTTCCGCTTCCTCAACCTCCCTTTTGAGACTCAGAATGGTCTTTTCTACCCACGGGCTATCCAATATGTACATTCACTTGTGTTTATCTATCTACAGGGTTTATTAGGAAGGCATCATCAGAAAATTTCATCAGTAACCATGAAAAGCGTATAAAGAAATTGGAGGAACTAAAACTTGAAATCCAGAAGTGTAAATCTGAGCGGGATGAACTTTCTCAAATCCTGGACCTTTATGTCAATGATGGTTTGAACTACAGGTAGTCATTATGCCCTGTAACCTACTGACTGTCTTGTGCTCTTTCTGCTAAGCCAAGAGACATCAAGAAAGTGTTTCACCTCTCATCCTGGACTTTAAGGAGCCTTGGCAGGTGCTGGCCTGTGAGAGAAGCTAGGTGCTGTGTGTTTAGGGTCAACCTCTCTTGTACTTGACCCTGAGCTCCTTGGAGTTGGATTGGTCTTTTTCAACAGCTGGATGGACCTGGTCACACTTGCTGCATCTAAGTGTGGGAATGAAATGCCTGAATGTCCTCACTCTTACTCTGATTTAGGTCGTTATACACTGATTCTATGGCACCTCCACGATAAAGTTGGCATTCTAATTATGTTTGTATATGGGTTGGCATGTACGTATTGATGCGAAAGTATTTGTGTGTGTTTTGCTCAGGATCAGGGAGTCTGGGACCTTTGATTGGGTCTGAGGATTTGTTTGATGAACAGTTTGCAGGTCATGATAGTGATGAGTCCATGGAGGCCATCATTGATCAACAGAGCACTTTGCTCCTTCTGTTTACCTTGCTGTCATATAGGGCTCTCCTGAGGGGAGGAGGTGTTATGAATCCTCTTCCCTGTAAAAAGTAGTTATGGCCTCTGGGAGTCATGTAACAAGGATTGAGAATCTCTGCTTTCAAAACAAGAGAAATGTCATCACATCTTTCTGTTGGACCCAAGGCTATGGCACAGACTGGAGGAAACATCTTATACTTCGTACACAACTGTTCAATTCCTTCATGCTGACCTGGCCAGATCTTGAAGGTCTGCTCCCTCCATTTGGTCCCCTAGCTCTGTCGTCCAATGCCCAGGATAATGAATTTAACCAGAACCAATAGGAAGGAGCAAGTTTGTGTTATATACTGGGCTTAGGTAGTCCAGAAAACAGTCTGATTTCACTTATTTATTTATTTATTTATTTATTTTCCTGCTTTGAACTTTATTTTCTTTTTTTAATTATCCAAGGATGGTTTACTGTGACCTAGAAAAGGTCTGTGGGAATAAATTCTTGGCACTTGTTATTCCCAAACATGCAGCTCTCAGACTTTCCCCCTCCTATACAGAGGGTCTTTATAGGACCATATCTCACCAGCCTTTTAAGGATTACTTATTTCAAAACAAATGTGTGCTGATTTGCAGAGAAATATTTTCTATGGGAGAGTGATGGTTTGAGTCTCCCTGTTGTGTTTTTGCTGTGGTCTTTGAGTTTTCCACTTTCTTCCCTAGCCCCCATTCCTTGAATTTGAATTTTTATTGGCTATTTTTTATTTACACTTCATCTAATTCTGAAATAATGAGTTCAGACAGTTATTTGTTCCTTGGGCCATGTTCTAACACAGGCTAAACATTGAATTGCCAATGCTTAAATCCCAACATGAGATGAGAACGATGGATATGCATAAGATGACCAACTGGATAAGTGATGCCATGGAGAAGTACAAGGAGCTCACACAAGAGAACAATTCCTACCGGTGAGTCACTGACAGAAAGGAGACCCCAGCACTAGGTGGGGAATACTTCTGTCCAGCTATGACTTTGAAAAAAGATCTGGGATCCATGAGAAACACATGGGAAGATTGTATAGCTGCTGGGTCTTCTATCAGCCCTCAGAGGGGATTGGCCCTCCACCTGCCAATGGCTTTAGAATACCATGAACACATAAGCACCCATATGCACCATTTCCTCTGCTTTGATGTATATATACACTCTAGTGTCAGGATTTTCTGATGTACTTTGATTCCCGTGGAGTGCGGACTAGGGATTTGACCTGCCTCTAATTCGTGCTAACATGTAAACTGTGGCTCTAGTCTGGAGATGCCTGGGGATGGGGCCCTTGAAGGGATGATTGTACTTGCAGGAGTGGCAGGCAAACAGAAACTGCCTGGGATTTACCATTATTTGTTTTTGATTCAGCATCAGAAACTTCCACCTCCTGAATGAATGCAATGAATTGAAGAAGAATGTAAGGATTTTGATGAATGAGAACAGAAAACTGCTGGTGGAGCAGACTGAACTGCAAGCATCCTGTGAGGAGGGAAAGAGGTTCTGTGAGGAGGCCAGCAAGACCATCTACACTGCAGATATTGAATCCTTGTGTCCTGTTACTTTTGAGTAAATCGAATGTATCCTTGTGAATCAAACAGTGATCTCGAACTCGTCACTCTTAAGAACCTTCTTTATTGAAGTGTGATGTAACCATCTGAAATCCCACAGCTCTCAGGCAGAGATGGATCTCTGCATTCTCACAGGGATTGGGCATCATAATTACTTCCCAGTCAGACTGAGATACAAAGACAATTGGACTTTCAGTGTAGATTCCAACTCTGAATACCAACTTCATGATGAAAAAAAATCAATGCTGTATCCTTATCAAATATTTAGTGACCCCTAAAATATACTCTTTTGTGGATGAGAGTGTTGAACATATTAATGGAATATTCATCAGGTGTTCTATAGTACCTCACAGGAAATAAAACAATATTATAGGGAGTATAGAAGCAGTCATGAAACAGAATTGCTTGCTTTTGGTTTCCTTCAAACATGATATCAATTGTAACTGCACAGAGGAGATAATAAATTGCAAGAGCTTTCAGGGGATAGGGTTTTTATGGTTGGTTGTTTTCTTGTTCTTCTTGTTTAGGATGATGACTTTTGTTCTTGACAATGTACTGTGTTACATTTGGGATTTCAACTCAAGCCGACCACATAGTTTACAATTCAGTTACTAGATTTCTTTAAAAGCTGGACAAAATATCCAGGCAAAGGTGCCCTATGAGTTTTCTCCTTTGGTTTTCCCTCCTTTGGGTGCTTTTGTTTTTGTTTGTTGTTGTCGTTGATTTATTTTATATTTATGAGTGTTTTGCCTTCTGTAGGTCTGTGCATGCTGTTCCCCAAAGGCCAGAAGAGGTCACTGTGTTTCACCTGGAACTTAAGTGACAGAGGATTGTTAGGTGCCCTGCATGTCTTTTGAGAAACAAATTCTCAAATGATGAGCCATCTCTCCAGCCCCTACCGTGGACGTTTGTCCTTCATCGTGTTCCTTACTAGTTGCAATGGATCATACCTGAACAAAGTGTTTCTTCAGATATGTAGGGACACATTTATGGGGTCTGCATGCTAATTATCTAGACTTCCAGGCATCTATGTGAAGTTTTTAGTTAGGGTTTCACTGCTCTGAACAGATACCATGACTAAGACAAATGTTATAAAGGGCAGCATTTAATTGGAGCTACTTAAAGGTTCAGATCTTCAGTTCTTTATCATCAAGGTGGGAGCCTGGCAGCATCTAAGCAGATATGGTGCTGGAGGAGCTGAGAGTTCTACATCTTCATCTGGTGTTTGCTAGCAGAATACTCAGTTTCAGGCAGCTAGGATGAGGGTCTTAAAGCCCAGACCCACAGCGAAACACCTGACCCAACAAGGAAATACCTACTCCAAAGAGCCGTACCGTATAATAGTACCACTCCCTGGGCCAAGCATATACAAACCTGCACATTCCACTCTGAGGCTTCCAGAGGCTTCTTCAAACATATGAGACGATGGGGGCCACATAGTGGTGTTTCTGAGACTTCCTTTTTCAATCCAATTTATCTGATTCTCTTAATCTAGGTCTCACGCAGATTCTTCAGACAAGTGCAAAAGGTAGCCACATTCTTTACCATAAAATCTCCCCAAAGAGTCTCTAAGCAAATATTGAAATTCTTCACAGAAGGCTTGGGACAGAGTCACACAATTTAAACCACTTTCAGTAACAAAGTCTTCCATATTTGTTCTAGGATAGCCCATTAAGCCCTATTTAAAGCATTCCCACAGCTTTCCAAATCCAAAGTCCCCATGAAAGAGCCCGAGTTGGAACAAATCTGAGGCCAGCGGGAAAATTCCACCACCAACCTCTGAGCACAGAAGGACCCCTCCCTTCCAGGAGGAGTAGAGCTAGTGTAGTTCCTGCAACAGCTGCAAACCAGACTGTTGAAAAAGCCTCCTGTGACTCCCCATCCGACTCCCTCAGAAAGTCCCAGAACAGCCCACTGACTGCCAGTCTATTTGGAGGTTGCCTCTCCCCCCTGATTGTACCCTATATAGTTACCTTTGTCCAAATTCTGCCCCAATTGTTTGAATTCTACCTTAATTGCAAGTATATAACTCCCTTCTAGACTCTGCTCAGGGACTTCTCTCTTTGAAATGGGATGACCCCGATATTTTGGAATGACTAACCTCTTGCCTTTACATAGATTTCCTCCTCTGTGAGTGACATTTCAGGAGGTTCAGGTAGTGGTTCAATTTGCACCTCATATTTTGTGTATTGGCCAGTAAACTCACCTCTTGGAGGAGACCCACAGGAGAGTGGTGAATCGGGGAAGTGACAGCTTGAGCGATGTACCACAGTTGTCTATGTCTCCTCTATCTAGCTTCTCTGTGTTCTGCTTTTGGTTAGATTCATATGTGCAAGCTTAAGGAGGGCTCGGACAGCCTCAGTAACAGGACTTTGATCTGGCCAGTGGCTGGAGCAGAAGGCCTGAGTTATCCTGTCCGTGGCATGGACAGGCTGGTCTGTGTACTTCAGCTGCCAAGGAAGGCACTTTGTGTTAGTTGTTCTTTTGTTTTCTGTGTTCTTGGACTTGGACTGATGAAATTTTTTGACATGGGACAGGTTGTTAGGACTAATGACCACTTAATGTAACTTAGAGTGGCCTGCTTTTGATGTTAAATGGCCACAGGACCCCCCCCCCAAGGTGTCAGCAGTAGAGGATATAGTGTTTCAGAAGTTTTCCCTCCTCCTCCCTGCTAACACTTCTTTGTCAACGGGAACAAAATCTGAGTCCAGCCTAGCAGTTAGCTCCATCCTTGATGACAGTGTTAGCTTTGGGGCTGGAGAGATGGCTCGGTGGTTAAGAACACTGACTGCTCTTCCAGATGTCCTGAGTTCAATTCTCAGCAGTCATTTGTTGAGTTTCTTTTTCCCTCAGGACCAGCTCCAGGTTTTACCTTTCACACCGATTTATCCCCTCTTCCCCTCTCCTTCTGCCTAGGGCAGACACAGTGCAGTCTGGCATCCAGGGTCCATGACAGGAGAGGCCCCAAGTGGTCATATGTATCCATTAACAGAGTTTGCAATTGACTCCTGCTCACATCTTTTGTTCAGTAAATGAATATCCTTCTTGCCAAGAGAAATGCATGCTCCCTGTCCGAGTAAATGTGGTCTCTGAGTTTTTAAGATGAAAAAGATTTATTTTATATAAAGAAAGGGGATGCCTCTGGTAGGCTCATGTTGAGGCATCTCTTCCCCTGAGGGACCAGCCACCGGATGGCATAATGTAGAGTAAACTGTATTCAGGACATGACACCAACTCCCCCGCAAAGTTCTTACAGGTTCTCTTCACCACAGACATAGGCCAAGAAACTGGCCCTTGGGCCCACAGGGAACCCACCCAGATTGGTTATTTAATGGGTGTAAGGGTTAGGGATCTCCTCCAGATTTGCCACCAGGCTCTGCAAGCAGGTTTAAACAATAATTGGCCAGTGTTTAGATATGATATTAAATAAGAGAAAACAGAGAACTCTAGTACAGGGCGTTCTTCAATTAGTTAGTGCCAAATATTAGATAAAAGTTACAGATACAAGCTAATAAAAGTTGCAAAGATTATAGAAGAGTGCAGATTAGACAAGAAGAATGAATTAGAGCCCCTCTAGCCAACAAAGCCCTGGATCCAGGAGAAAAGACTACCATAGAAATGGCCAATGGCTTATTTATCATAGAAACTGGACTCAGTGACAGCAGGATTGCCTGCTTATTATTGTTGCCACAGCACTGTTGGATAAAGATACAGATAAGTTAACTTTGCGACTCATCACACACACACACACACACACACACACACACACACACACACACACACACACACACAAAATTCTGATTGTTGTTAAGTAATGCCTACAGGCTTCATTTTCAGACTTTCTCAATTTACCATGGCTTACATATTTTCCAGCCACCTGTTTCCCCGAACCGTGCATTTCTGCTGCCCGACCCTGACTTGGACTGTCCACTCCATCAAAGTGATTCTCCTCTGCCAGAGACAGAACAGATCTGGTTTATTAACAAAAGCAGCTTTACCCATGAGGGTCAGAGGAGAGCAGGGGCAGTGGTGACACTGGAAATGGAGTTAGTCTGGACTCAGTCTGTTCCTCCAGACACTTCAATTCAAAGGGCCAAGCTAATAACATTAACACAAGCCCTCATCATGGAAAAAGAAACCAATGGCTAGAGATAACACATGGGCTAACAAGGCCGCTAAGGACATAGTCTTAAAGAAAACAGCATCTCTAGATTGGATACTGTTCTATCTGAACCACCTAGATCAACTGATATGGAGAAAAAGAAATTAAATGGGATGGTGATGATTGACTGAATGTAAGCTAATATTATCCATCTCTTTAACAAGAACTCTTCTCAGAAAGATCCACAGGGTCACTCACTTGGGAGTAAAACGAATGACAAACTTTAAAGCTTATCAGCTGAGCAACACTCCCAGTCACCCCAAATATCCAAACTCCTGACTGAGAGGTAAGAGCCTGGAGGCCTCTACTGGGAAAATTGATTTTATAGAGATTAAGGAAGAAAGACATGGCTCAAAATACCTGCTGGTTTTTGTGGACATTTCCTCCTGGATAGACGGATAGAGATACTAGAAGAGATTTTCCCAGATTTGAAGCACCCAAAGTAATAGGACCAGATAATGGGCCTGCCTTCATATTTCAGAAATGTCAGTGACTAACTAAGATCTTGGGGACAAATTGGAAGCTTCATTATGCATATCATCCCCACAGTTAAGGGCAGGTAGAAAGGATAAATAGAACTCTAAATTAGACCTTAACTAAATTAGCCTTAGAGACTGGTGGGACTGGATGATGCTCCTTCCCTTTGCCCTATACTAGATGTATATGGCATTCTAGCCCCCGTTGTATCCAGCCTACAGTTGGCAGCTATTACAGAACTGAAAATGATAATTTAATACTTAAGGTCAGCGCTACTCAATAGGCTCATGACTATGTTTGCCCTAAATTATGTGCCCTCAACACCCTGGCAGTCCCCTACATTGGGGAAATTATCCTTCACAGGACCATGAAGTTAGGGTTTTACTGCTGAGAACATATAGCATGACCAAAGTAAGTTTTATAAAGGACAACATTTAATTGGGGCTGGCTTATAGGTTCAGATGTTTAGTTCAATATCTTTAAGGTGGGGACGTGTCACCCTCTAAGCAGGTGTGGTGCTGTAGGAGTTGTGAGTTCTCCATCAGAAGGCTGCTAGCAGAATACTAACACTCAGGCCTTTCTCTGACCCCAGATATCTTAATCAAGCAACTGGCTTTTGAAAATGCTAGTACAGTAGAAAAACACTGTCTCAAAAACCAACCAACCAACCAAACCAACAAAGACAAATTAAAAACAGCAGCAACGGAGTTGGGGATTTAGCTCAGTGGTAGAGCACTTGCCTAACAAGCATAAGGCCCTGGATATGGTTCTCAGCTCTGAAAAAAAAAAAAAAGACAAAATAAAAACAGGAGCAGCAGCAACAATAACAACAACAAACGAAAGAAAGAAAACACCAATGCATACTCTTATGTGACCTTACCTCCAAGTTATTTCTGAATTGTAAATTAAAATGCCTATAGTCAAAAGCTGTGCAGAATTAAGATAGGTGTTCCCTGGTGGTTCCAATTGGGAGTGGGAGACCATGACAGACGGGGTAGAAAGAAGAACATGAATAGAGGAGAAGCCACCATGAGGTAAGAATCTTTAAATAATGGCCATGTGAGTGGGCTAATTGGAGTGAAAAGCATCCCAGACAAAACCATGGCAAATTATACAACAGAATTATTGGAAAAATATGCATAATAGTATAGAGGATAGCTATCTGCCCAGTTCTTGTGCTAATTAAGGATTATCATAGATATAAAGCTAGTGTGAATCTTTTATCCAGAAACTAACTGAGCAAAGGATGGGCAGAAATCCATGGTTGGGATCTAATACTTTCTACACACAAAACCAGATTCAGCACCTAGAATTACAATCTTCCCAACCCCAGATAACTACAGACCAGCATAGAAACACAACCAGTAACAGCCATGACATTCAAATCTCTATTAGAGCCCATCAACACTATGACAGAAGGCCCTGAATATGTCAACATGATTGAAGAACAAGAATAAAATAGACTGTAAAACAGCATTTGCACATATGGGAGAGGCCTTTAAAGAGAAAGTAAAGAAATGTGTGAAAACAATAACTGTGGAAGGAAATGAATAAAGAAATCCTAAACAGAGAGATGTGGATGAGTAAAATGTAGGAACTCAAATAGTCTCTCAGAGGCAGACCTTAATAACAGACTCCAACAGATGGAATAGAGAACCTCAGGCATTGAAGAGATGATAGAAGGAATGGATACGTAGATAGAGGAAATCTTAAATCCAAAGGGAGGAAAAGAGTGGAGGGGGAAAGGAATAAAGGAAAAGCAAAGGAAGGAAGGAAGGAAGGAAGTCAATCCTGGAAGAAAACATCCAAGAAATAGACAGGATTTTTCTGCAAAATAACAAATATAATAATGATAAAGACAATAAAGTATATAGGAAGGATGAAAATAAACTTGGGTCAAAGGCAAATAAAACAAAAAACAAAAACAAAAACAAACAAACAAACAAAAATTCTCAACAAAATCATAGAAGAAAATGTCCTTAACTTAAACAAGAGACTCATCAAAGTAAAAGGAGCACACAGTATGAAATAGACTGGAGTGGAAAAGAAATTCCCCTGGGCATATATTACCTAAGACAGTAAACATGGAGAACAAATAAGTGTAATAAAAGCTGCAAGGGAAAAAGTACTGGTAACATACAAAGTCAGTCCTCCTATGAGAATCACACATTACTTCTCCCAGAGACTCTAAAAGCCAGAAGAGCCTGGATAGATTCACCGAAGACTAAGAGACCAGACTAATAAAGTTGGATTTTTGTTGACCCAAGGGCCTCCCTTCTTTTATCACATACAATATTATTAGATACTTCCTAAAATTGCCTTCAGAGCTTCTTTGAGGAAGCCTGAGGAGCTTAAGACCTCTGATAAAGTATTTTGTACAAAAGGACCTGCTTCCTTTTTCCTTATTTCTACTACAGCAGGATGGAGGCAAAGTTTTTTGCAAACTACTTTTAATAAGTAGCCCACATCATAGGTAATGGAAGAGAAAAGTTATTAGGATATGGGGGAAGAGGACCTGTTCAGCAATAGTTCTTCAGGAACGAGCTTGTTTTCCTTTGGCAGCAGTTCAGGACAACAGCAAGCAGCAAACCTGACTCCGGAGGGGATTTCACAGGGGAGGAAAGCAGGAGTGTGGTGGAAACATTGTGGCAGCGGCTGTGCAGACTCAGGAGCTCCTGCTCAAGCTGCAACAAAGCACCCTGTGCTCTGAAGCACAGCAGCTTAGCCAGTTAGCTGGAGACCTGGCTCTCCCACTGCCTGCCTTACCTGGAATCTGCACAGAATACAAGAGGACAAACAACTGTGCCCAAGCTGAGCAGGCAGCGCAAAAGCACCTGTGAAGGACCCGCAGACACCACCTTAGTCAGCTTCATCAGAGCAGAGAGTCTAAAGTCTTTTCTTCCTTCAAGCATGGCACCCCAGCCCATTTTCTTTCATTCCCTGCCTTTATTTTGATGGCTTCTACTTCCCTTCATAAGTTTGTCGTTTAGTTTCTTTTCTCTCTTTTTTCTTTCTTTGTTACTTTCTTTCTATCAACTAATATAAAGGACCAGCAATTTGATATTTCTAACCTAATATTTGTTGTGGTTTATGCCGTGCATATTTGCACATTAAAACTCTTTTTTCTTGCATTTGCCACACTTTAATCGGACTCATTAGCTTAGCTCAATTTCAGTTCTTGGGTTTTCTGAGGTGAGTGAATGTTGGGGTGACCTCATTCCCAACTCCTGATCCCTGTGCCTCTAAAGTCAAATGCTTATGAATTTTCAAAGTTTTCTTTGCCAGTGGATATGTGTGTGTCTGTGCATATATATGCCACAATATTCAGTCCATGTTTGTACCATGGGTCCCAGGTATTGAACTCAGATAATCATAC
Source organism: Rattus norvegicus (assembly GCF_021556685.1). Classification (NCBI taxonomy): domain Eukaryota; kingdom Metazoa; phylum Chordata; class Mammalia; order Rodentia; family Muridae; genus Rattus; species Rattus norvegicus. The sequence goes on along the minus strand of NC_141548.1, from coordinate 7,283,439 downwards.
TAGTGTAGCAAGTTCTTTTACCTGCTAAGGACCTTGCTGCTATTGCACAAGTGTGTGTGTGTGTGTCTGTGTGTTTGTGTGTGTGTCTAATTTTCATATATGTATACACCATATATTGCGCCAATCTCTGCCTCTCAATACCATTGTCCTTCCTTTCCTCACCTCTTCTATCATTTCTTTTTATCCCTCTGGACAGTTTCTCGTTGTTGACATCAATATAAAATGTAGGAACACACACACGCCATTTGAAACCAAGTTAAAATGAAAAAATAAAAATATGCAGTCTTTTTGATCAGTACTCCTTAGCAATAGCTTTTCTTTGATTTTTTTATACAATTGATATATAATAATTAATGGGCAATCAGCTTGCAAATTTTCCTTAATGATTATATCCTTGGAATTTTCATAAATGTTAGTATACTATCTGTGGATAAAAATGTCAACTTTTAATTCCTACTAGTGACGGGCCTTAAATTATCACCTTCCTCCATTCTGACCACAGCAGTCTGCTGTCTATAAGGGTGATCACCACTTAATAAATAAAAGGGAAACAGAAGAGTGGTCTTGTTCTGACCCCTTCTACCCAAATGGTGTTACATGTTTGTCCTGAAGAAATGAGGATATGTTTTGCTAGGTATGGGGTGCCAGCTTGTGGAAGTGAGAATTTAGTGCACCTGAGTGATGTCTTCTCCCACAGTTGCCTTGGCTGGAGGAGACCTGAATCATCCCAGTCACAAGCACTCCTCTCTCGAAAGAAACCCAACCTCAGCTTTAAAGGAAATGGACACTTAATATCCAGTGAGATTCGTGCACATCCCTCACTCTGGCATAAGTCCAAAAGACTTTCAGAAAAATGAAAGGGCACTTAGCGCCATTAGAAAATTCATGCCAGAGTCTTCTGTCTAGTCCAATGGAACAATGCCTCGAAGTACCCAGCTACAAGTTGTTAATCTATACGCCATGCCGTGAATCATCTAAGGTGATAGTATATTTCATAACGCCCTAGTAGGTACTTAATTGCTTTTTTGTGGATTTTTTGTGATTTTTCATGGTGGTGGTCCACTGTTACTTCAAGAGTTCAAGCAGGAGGGCAGAGGCAGGGAGTAGAACATCCTTGTTTACATAGATAGTTCCATGCTAAATACAAATAAAAAGATCTTGGATTACAAATACAAAACCCCAAATGAACATGTCATTGCAGATGTGTGTCCCTTCTGAGCGCACAGGTTAAAATCAAACTTTATCATGCCAAGAGAACATTCATGAGAAAATTGCTGGAGACACCAGGCAGATTAGAATAGAAGTAATGGTGCCGGAGAGGTGGTTCCACAGTTAATACTGGCTACTCTTCCAGAGGTCGGAGTTCAATTCCCAGCAACCACATAGTGGCTCACAACCATCTACAGTGAGATCTGGCGCCCTCTTCTGGTCTGCAAGCATGCATGCAGGCAGAATGCTCTATACGTCATGAATCTTAAACAAACTAAAATAAAAATAAATAGGTTTGGAAAGCTATGTGTATTATATATAAAAAGTGCAATTACATCTACTGCTATCCTGCATAGATTTACAGGGGCCTGCAGCATCCTTCTATGTCTGATAGTTCACCCACCACTTCAATATCTGAGACCAGTGTCACTTATGAAATACTTCATTTAAGTTATAAATGTATCATTGTCATTCAAGCCTGGAAATATTAACTCTTTGAAGGAATGTACAAAGAATTTTAGTCAGTATGTTGCTACAGGATCTGTTAGGGGTTGGAGAGATGGTTCACGGATTAAGACTACCAATTGCTCTCCCAGAGATCCTGAGTTCAAATCCCAACAACCACATGGCTACTTACAGAACTCTGCAATGGGATTTGATACACTCTTCTGGTGTGTCTGAAGATAGCTACAATGTACTCACAAGTAGAAAATATATACTAAAAAAAAGGAAAAATAGGACTTCTCAGTTTAATCTGGCAGACCTAAATGTCATGGACTTGCTAGACGGAGCAGGGTGGGCTTGATCCTGTAGGAATGTACCCAAGCACTGAAATTAGCACTTTGAGTCCCTATGCCCAGTTGTGAAGAGTCCTTTCATGGTTGTGGTGAGCAACTTTGCTTATCCTTTCCCATCAGCCAATTCTTTCTATGTAAATGAGACCATTTCTGTAGTGTCTGGTTTCAGGTGAATTCTGATTGGCTGTGTGATTCTGACATTTTTGTGGCTCCAGTTGACTAAAGAGGAAGCCATCCATGGTTTTCTAGGTCTCTGAGGGTTTTAGCTCTTTTAAAAATATTAATCAATCATGTTTATTTAAAGTATTAACATCAGAAAATTTTAATGGGAATTATTTTTAAAAATCAGTAAACAACCGAATCGATTTTCCTATTCTAGCCATATAAGCCAGCTGGACTTTGTAAGAAAAATGATCTAAAGCATCAGTGTCAAGAACTACAGAAAACTGCCACCCACAGGTAAACTGCCACAGTAAAGTGACTACAGCACGGCTCTGTCACTCATACCAGAGAACCCAAAATAAATACCTTATGAAAAGAATTAAAATCTATCCAAACCACTTAAAATACTTAAATGCAGAAACCTTAAGTTTCCTTCAGTTGGGCCAGAAACCACCACAGACGCTATGGTCAGGGTTCCAGGGAGAAGGAGTGGAAAGTTTAAGCTTAGGCCAACCAACATAGCCCTCGACTTTTCAAAGAAATCGTTTACTCAGGTATACTGTAAATAAGGACTGTGGCAACACAGGAAACAAAGGCAGTTGGCAAGTGAAACTTCTAGAAGCTCATGAAACTGCAGATGGAAAAGGAGAGACAGGTAGTGCCAGGTTCTCTGCAGTCGTTCGGTCGTGCAGGGTGTCAAACAATCGCTGCTTCCCACACCAGGATGTTAGCCCACAGGAGGGGCTGGCGGGACCTGTCCACTGTGAGGACTGGAGGGCTTTCCAGGAAGGCTGAAGCCTCTCAGGTTAGGAGGCCTCAGTAGAAAGAGGAGCACAGCGATCACCATCCAGGCCATCAAGATCACAGTGATGCTGATGCCACTGTCACCGGAGGGCCCTGGCAATTCCCGAAGGCATTCTGTGTTGGTACAATAGGACTGGGACTGCCGGAGCAGATTGATGAGTCTTCTCATAGCGCGTTCATGAGAGTAAATACATTCACAGGGATCAAATCCTCCTTCAGTCATGGTTGGTTACCAGCTTGATTTTACTCAACTCTTTAAGGCCGCCCAAACAAGTGGTGGGTGGGGAGGGAGGTGGCCTGGAGTGTTCTGGACGCCCCTGTCGCTGCCCTGCTGCTGGCCGCCACCCTCCTCCCCTCCGGATTAGATAGTCAATGTCACTCTTAGCCGCTAGACCCGGATCTGCGTTTTGCCTTTTGTATGGGTGGATCACGAGGTTGTCAAGTGTGGGCAGAATCTGGGAGACAGCTTTGCCTATCGAGGTTGGTGTTAGTCTTTGTATGGTTACCAGGGACCAATTCCAGATCCTCTGGAAGAACAGTAAGTGATTTCAACTGCTGTGATATCTTCCCTGCCCCTTCCTCTATACTTTGATCTTTCTTTCTTTTTTTTTTTCTTTTCCGGAGCTGGGGACCCGAATCCAGGGCCTTGCGGTTTCTAGGCAAGCGTCTACAACTGAGCTAAATCCCCAACCCCATACTTTGATCTTTCTGTAGTCTCTCTGACTCCATCTGCCATAATGAAGACTTCATCTCATAAAACACTGTGGACAATAGCTACTGTGAAAAATACCATAAGTTGACAGAGCCTCCATTTTCACATAAATATATAAACACATAAATACCTAAAGAAACACAGAGACACACATAAACACACGCACAGAACACACAAAGACACACAGAGACACACACAGCCCAAGTCATCATATTCTTTAGTAATTCTGTCCAGAGCCAAGTGGTTATAGGGATAGAAGAAAGTACAATTCCCAGCAATTTCAACTGAATATCATGTAATGCATATTTATGAAATGCATACTTCACAGTATTTTAGGATTCGAGTACATTATACTATCTATCCTTTATTTTCAAAAGTATCGAAAGTTATGAAGAGAATTCCAGCCTAGTATCAGACTTGTGTCCATCAGAATCAGAACAGTTTGCTGTTTGAAACTTTCTTTTATTACAACTGTTTCCTAATGTCACATAGGAAAACCGGCTTCAGCCAGAAATGCCTCTAGCTACCACATGCATCTGAATCTCACTCTGGGAAAACCATGAGAATCCATGAGAGAATGTGTGTGGCTCTTTGATGTCCAGCTTTCCTGTAGGTCTCTTCTGGCTTGCACGGATACCACTCCTTGATTCCTCCCTCTAAATGGCCGTGCAACCTTCTTGCCTTGCTCTGCTGCTGGTCACTGACAACTTGAGGAAGGTAAAAATTGCCTAGTGTGTTAGTGAAGCAGGCCTTTGAATGTCGCTCTGAGGGGTTTTGGGGAGAGAATCGACGTAAAGCTCACTCTGAATGGTGGTAACACCATAACTCTCAGGCCAGGTGCCTGCACTGAATGGCACAGAGAGGAAGCTAAGAGCTAGAATTTCCCTATTTCTGCTCCCTGCTCCACCCACATGGAAAGAGTCTCATTCACATCCTGCCAGCCAGTCCACTTCTACCAACTGCACCTCTCACGGCTACACTCACCCCTTCTAGGATGGAGTCTGTGCTTTCCGACTCTGAGCCAATGGAACCCTCCTTTCTTAAAATGCTTCTGTGACAGAATGGGAAACACGACCAGTGCAGTCACTGCTTCCTTCTGCCTTTTGCACACTCCTCCCGCCTGGTTCCCTCACAGCCTTCGCAGTCCAATGTGTCTATAAGAAAACAGGCTAAAGATGTCACCTTAATTCTCCTTTGACTTGTCTCTGGGAAGAGCCTTTTGCTACATCAGCCCAGATAGAAGAGTGAACGAGGAAAAAAGAGAAGAGAAGACAGTAGATGGCCTAGGCAAGGGATAACTGAAGTTCTCCTTGTAACACAAGCTACTTCCCAAGATATTACCACTAATCCAGTTTCTGTGTCAATATGACCCCCAAACCTAACCACCTATCATTAGAGCACATTTGCTGACAAAATTTTGTTGCAGTTAAATTTCTATTATATGTCTTTCAAAACACATCTAAAAGTGGAGTGGGCTTTTCCAGCTAGATTCATGACCTCCTCTCTCCCACACAGCACCCATACTCAAATCACCTGTGACATCTTGTTTCCTAAACACAGGTATGGCTGTCACTTTTACTTTTCTCCATGGGATAGTTTAGGTAGAATGACCTGACCACACCTGTCCATCAATGATTGGCCTTCTAGCTTTAATGACTTCGAAAAATTTATGTTTGTTGATAATGGAAATCCTCCCACAGTATAAAGTCATTTGCTCCTGCTCTCAAACAGAGGAAAAGAAAGAGAGAGAAGGTCTGCCTGCTAGGCATAGTCAAGGTAGGTCAAGGCCTGTTGGCAGATTTTTCAGCCTGCTGAGGTATGGAACCTTAAGAGAAGGTGTACTTGAGGCTTAAATTTCTATTGACATTGGTGGATAAAAACGGAGTAGTTTGGGGGATGGGAACGAATGCATTGTTTATTTTAACAATTTGTTTCTGTCAGCTTGTGGTTATGCTTCCCACAGTGCTATAGTAAAATAGGGCTTTGAGAAATGTGCTTGTTGTTTCCTTGTACCCACCAGCAGCCCTTTCATAGCTGTCTCTTTCCTCTTCTTTTGGCCTTTCCTCATCTGCCCCTCAGAGAACCTTTCCACTTCCTACCAGTCAGTCCACCAAAGTAGGGCCATGCCGTTTCAGGAAACTGGAATTTCTGAAAAGCCCATTGAATATGGAAAGCAATATCCCCCAGGATATGTCCTGCAGCTCAGAGTAAGATGTTGCAAAAAGAGGATAACTGACTGATCTCCCCCTTTGTGCTTTCAAAAAGAACAAATACTTCAAAACCATAGTTTCTTCTGCCTCTCCATTACAGAATCTGATTTCAGCCCTGCACACTGTGCTCTCCTGGATCCATGGATGCTAAGCTGCAGGTTCTGGAGATGCCAACCACTCAGATGAATTCAATGTCTGCTCAACTCAGTCCATTCATTCACAGTTCCTGGAGTCATTGCGTCCACCGACCCAGACGCCCATCGCCGATCGAGAGTATTCCACGCAGCGGATCGAGTTCCAGCAAGCAGAAGGATCTTCAGTCACAGAGCACATTGCGGAACTTTCCTGACATGCTGGACAGAACTAAGAGGTTAGTGAGAAACAAGTTTGTGAAAAGGATCCTATGTCGCCATCTTCTGGGCAAATACAGAATTACATCCTATTACCTTACTTTGGAGTCTGAGGCTTCCTTCTAGCCTCCCATGTGCCTCTGTTCAAGACATAGATGCAGATATTCACAGCCAACCATTGGACTAAGCCTGGGGACCACAATGAAAGAGTTAGGGAAAAGCCTGAAGGAGATGAAGGGGATTGGAACCCAATATGAAGAACAACAATATCAATTAACTGGAGCCTTCAGAGTTCCTCGGGACTAAACTACCAACTAAAGAGGATATGTGGTCCCGGCCATGGCTCCTGATACATATAGTGTAGAGCATGTGTAGCAACAACTGGCTCATCTGACATCTCTGGGATGGGAGGCAACTGGCCCTGTAGAAACTTGATGTCCCAGAGAAGGGGGATGCTAGAGGGGTGAAGTGGAAGTGGGTAGGTAGGTGGAGGAGTGCCCTCTTAGAAACAAAGAGGATTGGGAGGGTATGGGGGTTCAAAGTGGAGAGACCAATGATGGGGATGACATTTGAAATGGAAACAAATAAAATGACTAGTGTATAATAGATGGTGACAGATGTCTCCATAAGGACTAGATATTCATTATCTGTAACAGGTTCATTGAAAGTCAAAATCCATAACTTTTGTGACTTACTTATTATTGAAATTTCACATAGATGAACACAATCAACATTTTAACTTCTCTCCTTGCACCCATAATAAATCATTAGTTACCTTTATAAAACAATTTAAAAAGCAATTAGGGTTTCTACTCTCTTAGGCTTCGATACAGCGCCTCATTTTACTGTCCCTCTCTATGTTCCCTCCATTGCTGCCCTCTCCCTGTCTCTTCACATTTCACATTCCTATCCCTGACAGTGTCCCTCAGCAATCCATGAGTGAACTTGTACTTCCCTAAATGAGGACAGTCTGGCCCACGTCCCTAGACCCTCACACTAAACTGATCATACAGTCACACAGATTGAAGAATCAACAGCTAACACCCACACCCACATTTCAGTGAATATGTATCCCATTTGTCTCTTTCAGTCTGGATTGCCTCATCCAGAATGACTTTTACTAGATCCATTCATTGTCCTGCATAGTGCATGCTTCCTTTTTGCCTTTTGTAATTGTTAAGCAGCAATGCAGTCTGTAAATGCACCACGTTTTCTTTATGCATTCATCCGTTAAGGGACAACTTAAATATTTCCAAATTCTAAGCATTATAAATGAGCTTCACTGAACATGGTTGAGCAAGGGTCTGTATTCTAGGATGAATCAACATCTGGACATGAGACCTGGAGTTGTATCTTAAGGTACAACAATTTTCACCTTCCTGAAGAACCATCATACTGATCTCCGAAGTTGCTGTAGAAGTTTGCCTTTCCACCAGGAGAGTATGAATGTTCCCCTTGCTCCATAACCCAGTCAGCTTGAGTTGTCACATGTGTTATTAACCTTAGTCATACTGACAAGTGTGAAAAGTGATCTCAGAGTAATTTTGATTTGCATTTGCGTGATGTAGAAGGATGATGAATATTTCTTATGAATTTCTGTCATTTGAGTTTCTTTTATTATGAATGTTATGCTTAGATATGTAGCACTTTTTAATTATTTTTCTTCATATACAGTGTTTTAGTTTTTCCAATATATATTTATATTAGCCTGTTGGGCCCTACCTTGGAGTGTTTCCCTTCCCCCTCGCTGTGCCTTTCAGCCTACTATGGCCAGAAGTTGTTTACACCCTTGGCAGCTTCTCTCGGTCCCTGATTTGGGGCCAGGACCTTCCATGGCACCCATTCCTCTTGCTGAGCCTTTCAGCTTCTTATTGTTAAGAAGTTGTTTACACCCCTGTGTTGGGGTCGGGACTTGCCACGATGCAGATTTTTCCTGTTTTCCTATTTTCCTGGTTGGGGTTTTCACCTGCTTTATTGCTTTTCCACGGCTTTTGCCTCTGGTATATAAGGAGATCTCAGTAAAGCGTGGACAGCCTTCTTTTAACACGAATGACCCGAGTGTGTGTTTCTTCTTAACTCTTATAGGCCTATGCCCGGTTCTGAGTGTCCTGATGACACAGGCATCATCAAATGGAGGTCCCACCAAGATTGGAAAAGAGAGGACAACCTGACGAGATGGTCCCAGGAAGCCGGCCAGTGAAGGAGGGACGTATTGGGGAAAATGGGCCAGGAAAGGTCCCAGTAAGCAGGATACAGAAGCACCGTGGGCATTGAAAGCACGTGCAAAGAAAAATAAAGATTTGGGGTACTGGTGAGTAAACCTTGTAAAAAGGGACAAGGTAATAATGGTCAAATGTTTTTGTGTACGTGTTCTTTTAGAGTTATGCTAAAATCTAGAGAAGCAAAGTTAATTTTCATAGATGCTTTTAGTCTTTGGACCCTGATTAGAGACATTTTACACCCTAGACAAGAGAGAAAATGGTTTGAGAAAAACATTCCTCCCAGACTCTCCACAGATGCTTTGGCAAAAGAAGGAAAGTGAGATTAAGCTTTTTAATAGCTCTCCTAGGCACATCCTGCCTCCTTGCTGGCTCCTATTGGAGATGTGCTTATTTCTGGTTCTATGTCCTTTAGGTAGGGTATCTGAGTCCTTTTGGTGGGACACCATCTAGCTCCTCCCTCTATGTCTATTGTCTGTCCTTGTTGCACCAAGCTGTCCATGGATGTCAATGTATGTCTGGGTTGTGCTTCTTGTTGCTTGAATGTTTTGTGTTTCATGTTTAAAAGAAAAAATGGTGAAAACTTTAAATGCTGGTTGATTCCCCCTTGATTTAGTTTTAAGTCCTTTCAAGAAAGGAACAAATAAATAAAACAGTTTCAATTGACCTTTGGAGCCCAGCATCCTAGATAACTGGTTATCTCTGGTGTTAACTGTCATGTGTGTCTCTGACTGAATCCTGCCTCAATGGAGGAATGTAGCTAGGAACCTAGGTCTGTCCACTGGGGAAGCTCCCCAGGGGGCTGGCTCAATGTCTACACTAGCTGGCCTTAAAGGTGCCAGCAGCTTCAAAGCTTCTATGGTAATGGAGCTGTTAGCTGTTTCTCTTAGAGAAATCTTTGACTGTGATATTTGGAATCAACAGGTAACAAGGTGCTTCTTTTAAAATGACAGCTAAAGAAGTAAAAATGGTGTTTGATCTAAGTACTAAAGATATGTGTAGTCACTTCATTTTTTTCTGTTTGGTTTTAAATGTATAATAAGCTTTACATGTCTTGGCTATAGGTGACTGGCTTTTAAGTTATTGGGTATGGTTGAAAATTTGTAATATTTGTAATAGAATGTTGGCTTAAAAAAGGAGTCATTCGAGAAAACACGTGGCATGTGCCAACCCAGGGAAACAGGTCTAGATTGGGATAATATTTTAATATAACTCTTATCATGGAAACTGGACTTGTAAAAGAATTTAGGGCAATGTCTCTTTGGTGAGGTATTAGAGCCTGCAATATCGATCCTTCATATGCAAGGCTTGGCCGTCATACTTTATAGCATGAGGAATGGACTTGGTGTTTTGGAGAGACTGGATTTTGGAGGATAGTTTGGTGGAGGGTGAGTTTTGCTTTCCAAAGATATGGCTGTGCTCTGATGTTACAAGGGAAACTTAAAGATTGTGGCTAATGGGGCCCGCAGCAGCTCTCTGCTCCCAGACCCGGTGAGAGAGAGACCCAACCGCCTGGTCAGGTGGGCACTCCTGAGGCTGCAGAGCGGAAGAGACCACCAACACTGCTCACCCCTGCCCACATCCCTGGCCCAAGAGGAAACTGTATAAGGCCTCTGGGCTCCCGTGGGGGAGGGCCCAGGAGCGGCAGGACCCCTGCCGGAGACACCGCCGGACCCTGAAGGAAACAGACCGGATAAACAGTTCTCTGCACCCAAATCCCGTGGGAGGGAGAGCTAAACCTTCAGAGAGGCAGACAGGCCTGGGAAACCAGAAGAGACTGCTCCCTGCACACACATCTCGGACGCCAGAGGAAAAAGCCAAAGACCATCTGGAACCCTGGTGCACTGAAGCTCCCGGAAGGGGCGGCACAGGTCTTCCTGGTTGCTGCCGCTGCAGAGAGCCCCTGAACAGCACCCCACGAGCAAACCTGAGCCTCGGGACCACAGGTAAGACCAAATTTTCTGCTGCAAGAAAGCTGCCTGGTGAACTCAAGACACAGGCCCACAGGAACAGCTGAAGACCTGTAGAGAGGAAAAACTACACGCCCGAAAGCAGAACACTCTGTCCCCATAACTGACTGAAAGAGAGGAAAACAGGTATACAGCACTCCTGACACACAGGCTTATAGGACAGTCTAGCCACTGTCAGAAATAGCAGAACAAAGTAACACTAGAGATAATCTGATGGCGAGAGGCAAGCGCAGGAACCCAAGCAACAGAAACCAAGACTACATGCCATCATCGGAGCCCAATTCTCCCACCAAAACAAACATGGAATATCCAAACACACCAGAAAAGCAAGATCTAGTTTCAAAATCATATTTGATCATGATGCTGGAGGACTTCAGGAAAGACCTGAACACACTTAGGGAAGCACAGGAAAACATTAATAAACAAGTAAAAGCCTACAGAGAGGAATCGCAAAAATCCCTGAAAGAATTCCAGGAAAACACAATCAAACAGTTGAAGGAATTAAAAATGGAAATAGAAGCAATCAAGAAAGAACACATGGAAACAACCCTGGATATAGAAAACCAAAAGAAGAGACAAGGAGCTGTAGATACAAGCTTCACCAACAGAATACAAGAGATGGAAGAGAGAATCTCAGGAGCAGAAGATTCCATAGAAATCATTGACTCAACTGTCAAAGATAATGTAAAGCGGAAAAAGCTACTGGTCCAAAACATACAGGAAATCCAGGACTCAATGAGAAGATCAAACCTAAGGATAATAGGTATAGAAGAGAGTGAAGACTCCCAGCTCAAAGGACCAGTAAATATCTTCAACAAAATCATAGAAGAAAACTTCCCTAACCTAAAAAAAGAGATACCCATAGACATACAGGAAGCCTACAGAACTCCAAATAGATTGGACCAGAAAAGAAACACCTCCCGTCACATAATTGTCAAAACACCAAACGCACAAAATAAAGAAAGAATATTAAAAGCAGTAAGGGAAAAAGGTCAAGTAACATATAAAGGCAGACCTATCAGAATCACACCAGACTTCTCGCCAGAAACTATGAAGGCCAGAAGATCCTGGACTGATGTTATACAGACCCTAAGAGAACACAAATGCCAGCCCAGATTACTGTATCCAGCAAAACTCTCAATTAACATTGATGGAGAAACCAAGATATTCCATGACAAAACCAAATTTACACAATATCTTTCTACAAATCCAGCACTACAAAGGATAATAAATGGTAAAGCCCAACATAAGGAGGCAAGCTATACCCTAGAAGAAGCAAGAAACTAATCGTCTTGGCAACAAAACAAAGAGAACGAAAGCACACAAACATAACCTCACATCAAATATGAATATAACGGGAAGCAATAATCACTATTCCTTAATATCTCTCAATATCAATGGCCTCAACTCCCCAATAAAAAGACATAGATTAACAAACTGGATACGCAACGAGGACCCTGCATTCTGCTGCCTACAGGAAACACACCTCAGAGACAAAGACAGACACTACCTCAGAGTGAAAGGCTGGAAAACAACTTTCCAAGCAAATGGTCAGAAGAAGCAAGCTGGAGTAGCCATTCTAATATCAAATAAAATCAATTTCCAACTAAAAGTCATCAAAAAAGATAAGGAAGGACACTTCATATTCATCAAAGGAAAAATCAACCAAGATGAACTCTCAATCCTAAATATCTATGCCCCAAATACAAGGGCACCTACATATGTAAAAGAAACCTTACTAAAGCTCAAAACACACATTGCACCTCACACAATAATAGTGGGAGATTTCAACACCCCACTCTCATCAATGGACAGATCATGGAAACAGAAATTAAACAGTGATGTAGACAGACTAAGAGAAGTCATGAGCCAAATGGACTTAACGGATATTTATAGAACATTCTATCCTAAAGCAAAAGGATATACCTTCTTCTCAGCTCCTCATGGTACTTTCTCCAAAATTGACCATATAATTGGTCAAAAAACGGGCCTCAACAGGTACAGAAAGATAGAAATAATCCCATGCGTGCTATCGGACCACCACGGCCTAAAACTGGTCTTCAATAACAATAAGGGAAGAATGCCCACATATACGTGGAAATTGAACAATGCTCTACTCAATGATAACCTGGTCAAGGAAGAAATAAAGAAAGAAATTAAAAACTTTTTAGAATTTAATGAAAATGAAGATACAACATACTCAAACTTATGGGACACAATGAAAGCTGTGCTAAGAGGAAAACTCATAGCGCTGAGTGCCTGCAGAAAGAAACAGGAAAGAGCATATGTCAGCAGCTTGACAGCACACCTAAAAGCTCTAGAACAAAAAGAAGCAAATACACCCAGGAGGAGTAGAAGGCAGGAAATAATCAAACTCAGAGCTGAAATCAACCAAGTAGAAACAAAAAGGACCATAGAAAGAATCAACAGAACCAAAAGTTGGTTCTTTGAGAAAATCAACAAGATAGATAAACCCTTAGCCAGACTAACGAGAGGACACAGAGAGTGTGTCCAAATTAACAAAATCAGAAATGAAAAGGGAGACATAACTACAGATTCGGAGGAAATTCAAAAAATCTTCAGATCTTACTATAAAAACCTATATTCAACAAAATTTGAAAATCTTCAGGAAATGGACAATTTCCTAGACAGATACCAGGTATCGAAGTTAAATCAGGAACAGATAAACCAGTTAAACAACCCCATAACTCCTAAGGAAATAGAAGCAGTCATTAAAGGTCTCCCAACCAAAAAGAGCCCAGGTCCAGACGGGTTTAGTGCAGAATTCTATCAAACCTTCATAGAAGACCTCATACCAATATTATCCAAACTATTCCACAAAATTGAAACAGATGGAGCCCTACCGAATTCCTTCTACGAAGCCACAATTACTCTTATACCTAAACCACACAAAGACACAACAAAGAAAGAGAACTTCAGACCAATTTCCCTTATGAATATCGACGCAAAAATACTCAATAAAATTCTGGCAAACCGAATTCAAGAGCACATCAAAACAATCATCCACCATGATCAAGTAGGCTTCATCCCAGGCATGCAGGGATGGTTTAATATACGGAAAACCATCAACGTGATCCATTATATAAACAAACTGAAAGAACAGAACCACATGATCATTTCATTAGATGCTGAGAAAGCATTTGACAAAATTCAACACCCCTTCATGATAAAAGTCCTGGAAAGAATAGGAATTCAAGGCCCATACCTAAACATAGTAAAAGCCATATACAGCAAACCAGTTGCTAACATTAAACTAAATGGAGAGAAACTTGAAGCAATCCCACTAAAATCAGGGACTAGACAAGGCTGCCCACTCTCTCCCTACTTATTCAATATAGTTCTTGAAGTTCTAGCCAGAGCAATAGACAACAAAAGGAGATCAAAGGGATACAGATCGGAAAAGAAGAGGTCAAAATATCACTATTTGCAGATGACATGATAGTATATTTAAGTGATCCCAAAAGTTCCACCAGAGAACTACTAAAGCTGATAAACAACTTCAGCAAAGTGGCTGGGTATAAAATTAACTCAAATAAATCAGTTGCCTTCCTCTATACAAAAGAGAAACAAGCCGAGAAAGAAATTAGGGAAACGACACCCTTCATAATAGACCCAAATAATATAAAATACCTCGGTGTGACTTTAACCAAGCAAGTAAAAGATCTGTACAATAAGAACTTCAAGACACTGAGGAAAGAAATTGAAGAAGACCTCAGAAGATGGAAAGATCTCCCATGCTCATGGATTGGCAGGATTAATATGGTAAAAATGGCCATTTTACCAAAAGCAATCTACAGATTCAATGCAATCCCCATCAAAATACCAATCCAATTCTTCAAAGAGTTAGACAGAACAATTTGCAAATTCATCTGGAATAACAAAAAACCCAGGATAGCTAAAGCTATCCTCAACAATAAAAGGACTTCAGGGGGAATCACTATCCCTGAACTCAAGCAGTATTACAGAGCAATAGTGATAAAAACTGCATGGTATTGGTACAGAGACAGACAGATAGACCAATGGAATAGAATTGAAGACCCAGAAATGAACCCACACACCTATGGTCACTTGATTTTTGACAAAGGAGCCAAAACCATCCAATGGAAAAAAGATAGTATTTTCAGCAAATGGTGCTGGTTCAACTGGAGGGCAACATGTAGAAGAATGCAGATCGATCCATCCTTATCACCCTGTACAAAGCTTAAGTCCAAGTGGATCAAGGACCTCCACATCAAACCAGACACACTCAAACTAATAGAAGAAAAACTAGGGAAGCATCTGGAACACATGGGCACTGTAAAAAATTTCCTGAACAAAACACCAATGGCTTATGCTCTAAGATCAAGAATCGACAAATGGGATCTCATAAAACTGCAAAGCTTCTGTAAGGCAAAGGACACTGTGGTTAGGACAAAACGGCAACCAACAGATTGGGAAAAGATCTTTACCAATCCTACAACAGATAGAGGCCTTATTTCCAAAATATACAAAGAACTCAAGAAGTTAGACCGCAGGGAAACAAATAACCCTATTAAAAAATGGGGTTCAGAGCTAAACAAAGAATTCACAGCTGAGGAATGCCGAATGGCTGAGAAACACCTAAAGAAATGTTCAACATCTTTAGTCATAAGGGAAATGCAAATCAAAACAACCCTGAGATTTCACCTCACACCAGTGCGATTGGCTAAGATCAAAAACTCAGGTGACAGCAGATGCTGGCGAGGATGTGGAGAAAGAGGAACACTCCTCCATTGTTGGTGGGATTGCAGACTGGTAAAACCATTCTGGAAATCAGTCTGGAGGTTCCTCAGAAAATTGGACATTGAACTGCCTGAGGATCCAGCTATACCTCTCTTGGGCATATACCCAAAAGATGCCTCAACATATAAAAGAGACACGTGCTCCACTATGTTCATCGCAGCCTTATTTATAATAGCCAGAAGCTGGAAAGAACCCAGATGCCCTTCAACAGAGGAATGGATACAGAAAATGTGGTACATCTACACAATGGAATATTACTCAGCTATCAAAAACAACGAGTTTATGAAATTCGTAGGCAAATGGTTGGAACTGGAAAATATCATCCTGAGTGAGCTAACCCAATCACAGAAAGACATACATGGTATGCACTCATTGATAAGTGGCTATTAGCCCAAATGCTTGAATTACCCTAGATCCCTAGAACAAACGAAACTCAAGACGGATGATCAAAATGTGAATGCTTCACTCCTTCTTTAAATGAGGAAAAAGAATACCCTTGGCAGGGAAGGGAGAGGCAAAGATTAAAACAGAGACTGAAGGAACACCCATTCAGAGCCTGCCCCACATGTGGCCCATACATATACAGCCACCCAATTAGACAAGATGGATGAAGCAAAGAAGTGCAGACCGACAGGAGCCGGATGTAGATCGCTCCTGAGAGACACAGCCAGAATACAGCAAATATAGAGGCGAATGCCAGCAGCAAACCACTGAACTGAGAATAGGTCCCCTATTGAAGGAATCAGAGAAAGAACTGGAAGAGCTTGAAGGGGCTCGAGACCCCAAAAGTACAACAATGCCAAGCAACCAGAGCTTCCAGGGACTAAGCCACTACCTAAAGACTATACATGGACTGACCCTGGACTCTGACCCCATAGGTAGCAATGAATATCCTAGTAAGAGCACCAGTGGAAGGGGAAGCCCTGGGTCCTGCTAAGACTGAACCCACAGTGAACTAGTCTATGGGGGAGGGCGGCAATGGGGGGAGGGTTGGGAGGGGAACACCCATAAGGAAGGGGAGGGGGGAGGGGGATGTTTGCCCGGAAACCGGGAAAGGGAATAACACTCGAAATGTATATAAGAAATACTCAAGTTAATAAAAAAAAAAAAAATTGTGGCTAATGATTGCCAGTGTTACATTGACTACAGTTTACAGTCTGATCCCAGACAGACTCGGGATTCTAACTCACACATATCTGTGCTTAAGAAAAAATCAAACAGGTGGAGATTGTCACAAGGGTTGATGAGGCTATGGAACTTATAAGAGCATGACAGCCTGCTTCCTCCAACTGCTATTTCAAGAAATACATATAGAATTATTATAGATTTAAAAGATTGGTCTTTTTTTTCTTTCCTTTTCTTTTCTTTTCTTTTTTTTTTTTTTTTTTGGTGCTGGGGACCGACCCAGGGCCTTGCTCTACCACTGAGCTAAATTCCCAACCCCTAAGAGATTGTTTTTATACTGTTTCTTGCACTCTTGGGTTGTTGTGAAATATTTCATTTCTTGTGTTTCCTTGGGTTTTGTTTGACTTGACCATACATTTGTATGCCTTTTTGAAAGAAAAATGTACTAATTTTTATTTATTTTGGTGAATTGTTCTTTGGATGACTTTTGTCTGTGGTTCCTCTGAATGCAGTTCCAACGGTGGCCAGAGAGACACCAGATACTGAGTTATAAATGATGGTTAAGCACCCTGTAGGTCCTCAGAGTGAAGCCAGCAGGTTGCCCAGGTCAAACTCCAATTCTAGCTCCCAGTGCACCATGATGTGCTACAGCTTCTCTGCTTCCTCCTGCTCTTCCTTGGCCAGCAGCACCTCTGCATTCTGCCCCTCCATGGCTCTCGCTTGGGTCTCAGTTCCTCCCTCACTTTTGGGGATTTTAACTTTAAGAATGGACAGAAAGTTTACAATTTGATGTTTGTTCTATACCTGAGAAGCTTTTTTGCCAGGAAAAGGGAGTTTCCATTGCACAAAATGGGATGGTAAGACAGAGATTTCAGGAAAAAACATGGGTGAATATATTGAAACCATGACCCCTCTCAAGGCACACTCCAAGAAACAACATACTCCAACTTGCATACATTTAAAGGTGAAGGAAAAAAATATTGGCCTCTGGGGAACAGTAACAACTGTAGAAATTGGACTATATGTCACATGCATGGACACTGGGTTTATACATTTCAGGAAGAAGAATATCCCTCATCCACGGTCTTTAGACCTTTGGCTGTTAACAAAGATGTTCTATCCATTTCAAGGTCTGATACAACTCTCCCTCTCCTCAGCAACTGAGTTGTAATGAAGGAGTGAGAACTCTGAAGCTCTGGAAGGAGAGTGAGCGAATGGGTGTTCCTGGCTCAAAAGTGAGTCTCTGGAAAAGCCACTGCAGAAACTGGTCAGTCTGGGTGGAGGTAGTTAGCAAGTAAGCTATGGCATTTCCCACTGACATCACCGGTAGTGTCTTCCCTGGAAATTCTCTTGTATCCAGGAGACACTAGAATGTTCTGTGATGTCAGCAGTGTTGTGGTGACACCAACTGCCTGAGCGATTTCCCTTCATTTCCTAATGGGTTCCCGAGGAGGCATGTTCTCCAGGATCCTCAGTCTCTTTCGGAGGGACAATCATATCCATGCAGGCACCAGACCAAGGCAGAGGGAGGCCAGCCTTCTATCATGTTGGAGAAGAAGACGAATGGAAAGGTCCTTGAGGAGGTCAAGTGAGTACTGGGCAGGGCAAGGGGAGCTCCCTGGAGCAGGTTGGCTTGTGTTGGTCCTTCCAGGAGTAGGACATATGATTTAGAGCCTCAGTCTTCCTAATGGCTGACCCAGACACAATAATTTCTGATCATTAGTTTGACAGAAAACCAAGAACTGTTATATGTCAAGGGGCTTTCCTTGGATCTCTTTAGTGTCCTGGGCAGTGTCAAAGAATACCAGGATGAGCCTTTATAAGAATAACAAAGTGTCTCTTCCAGGATCGGCTGTTGAAACACTTCATTCTCAGCAGTGTCCTGTAGATTACTTGGGTAATTGATGCCAAGAGGGATACTCTCCTGGTCATATATCAAGGTCTCAGTTACTTTGTCCTTGAACACACATGATTAGGGATTCAAGATGTTAAGCAGTTTGAACTCAAGGACTTACCTGCCTCACATCAGACATTAGCTGAGAAGGTCCTCCAATTCTTCTTGTTTAGGCCAGCTTTAGAATTTCAGTGACAGAGGAATGGCTTTAGGAGGTGTGGTCTATATCTATGATGGCATATGTCATCATATGGCTATGATGGTGGGAACAGGGAACTAGCTGAGTTCAGCTTAAAGATAGCTTTCTTGCTCTGTCAGGGATTCACTGTATCTGTAGAACTGTTCATCCTCAGACTTCTGTTTAGAGTAAGCATAGTTTTCCTTGACACTGTGTCCACATATATGCCTGTTTACTGGTGTTTATCTACCTACAGAGTTTGATCAGAAGGCATCGTCCCAACCCTCGACGACACCTGTTGAAGAGGAGAGAATGAAGCGTTTGGAGAACCTCAAAATTGCTCTCCAGAAGATGCAGAAGGAGAGAGATGAACTCAGGAGTATCCTGGCCGATTACCCGGGAAAGAATTTAAATGACAGGTAGTCACAATGCAAGTTCTGTTAAATCCACATTTCCTCACATCACAGTAGGCTACAACTCCAGGGTGTCCTCATGGTCAAAATCACTTTCCTGATTGCATCAGAATGTGAAGTTCAGATGGGAATGGGATGGTGGCACAGGCTATTTTAATTCCTACAAACGTAAATCATAGCCTGTGGCCTGATTGAATCACAGTCTGGGAGTGAGGGTAGTAGTGTGTGAGCTCTCATTGTGTGGTTTAAGGAGACTGGACAGGTGTTGGCTTGTGGGAATTTCTAGGTGCTCTGATTATGACCAATCATTGTTGTAATTGACGTGGAGGTGCTTTGGGTTCAATAGGTCCTGTGAAGAGCTGGAGGGACCCAATCCCACTTGCTGCCTCACAGTGTGTGACTGGACTGACAACAGGGGATCACTGGTTTTCTCTGATTTTATTCATTGTATTTGGAGATAATGCCACATCCTTATATTTAATTGGCATTCTAATTGTATTTGAGAGAGAGAGAGAGAGAGAGAGAGAGAGAGAGAGAGAGAGTGTTTTGTGTGAGTTTGTGTGTGTGTATGCATGTGTGATTGTGTTTGTGTGTATCACTTAAGATCTGGGTATTCTATGTACTGATTTGGCCTGAGAATTATCCTGTGTCAATTTCCATGGCATGATAATGATGAGGGTGAGAGCCTCACTGTGAGCAGTAGAACATTTCACATCTGCTCAGGTGGACGCACATGGGAATCTCCTGGTGCGTGTTATAAATTCTTTTCCCTGTAAATACTGTTCATGTTCCTTTGGGTTTTCATGTAGCAATAGATTCTATGATTGAGAATTGTTACCTAAGAACAGGAGAATAGTCTTCATGGGCTTAAGTTGGAGCCTGGATTGTGACACAGGGTCCTCGAATGTTCTTGGCAAGCTAGTCTATTCCTTCAAACCCCCTCAGGGAGCTCAAGCAAATCAGCTCCCTCCTTCTGTTTCCTGGCACTGCTGTCTCCGTGTTCACAATAATAAACTTAATAAATATCAAATGACCCAGTACCAAGAAGCAAGGGCGTGGCATGTCCTAGGCTGGGGTAGTTCAGGATTCAGTCTGAATTCATGTAATTCTTGAATCCTTCATTCATAATGTTATTTCATCCTTGGACCATGCCTTACCACAGGAACAACTTTGAGTCTGAGATGCTCACGATGCAGCACCAGTAAGTGATGACCGACATGAAGAAAATGAGCGAGCAGGTCAATAGAGCTTTGGTCAAATGTACACACCTCACACTGGAAAATGACTGGTACTGGTGAGTAACTTACAAGGTTGTGACCCCAGCACAGGGCACAGCATGTGTCAGCCCATTCTTATCTTCGAAGTAAAGTGAGGATCAGGCTTTTTAGTGTTTGAAGCAGACCAGGAAGCCTGTGTCTAAGGAAGGCTCTAGGACACACAGGACACAGAAAGATTGGCCTCCAAGCGACATTCTAATAAAATGGACAAATAAGCACACATGGGGATTAAGTCCTCTTCCGGGAAAAACTTGAATCAATGGTGTCAGTTTTTGAGAAGTGCCCTGAGTCTTCTGGAATGTGGCTCTTTTCTCCATTTGACCTGTCTCTAGGTCATGCTCCATGGCTACTGTGGACTTGGACTATAATCTGGGACTCTCTTCAGATCAGGACCCTAGAAGGAGTAATGGACTTGGAGACGTGGGAGGAAGTTGGAGACTGGCTGGGAGTCACCATTTTTATTTTGTGTCTCAGCCACAGCTTCTGCCCCCTCCTAACTGAGTTGTTTGAGCTGAAGAACAATGCCCAGAGAGCAGGGCATGAGAACAGGGAGCTTCTATGGGAACAGATTGCACTGGAAGAGTCTATTAAGGAAACAACAAGGTTCTGTGGGGAAGCCAGTATGAAAATCCGTGTAACAAGCATCCTCAGGTAGGATGAATGAAGCATCAAGGGCAGGTTTTCCTGATATCTAAGCATAAACCAAGTCAAACCAGTTTAACCTTTCTCCACCTTATCCAGACACTCTCCTAGGTCTCATCCAGTTGTTCATCTCTTTGAACATTTACAAAACTTTCTGTGATGTTAGCTTCATGCAAGAAACTGGAGGATTGACAACCAAATCCTCCTGCTCAACTAGAAAATGCATTTCCTTAAGGGGGATCTGTTGATCACACACTGCACACTTACATGCCATTATGCTAGAGGGATGCCATGAGGTAGCCGTCTTTGTAGTGCACAGAACTGATTAGAGTTCAGTTCAATTGCCAAAAGAATGGCTCTCATTGTCAATTATAATGGGGCTTGTGGACTTTCTCTCCTTTTCCCCGTACATTGAAAATGGTCCCTCCCGCCTGTCCAAATCGTGGTTTCTAGTGACAGTGCTTGAGAAGCAGTTTGTCCGTCCTGTTCTATGTCAGTGTTTTAGTGTTCTTTCCTGTGGCTTATGTCCTGGAGCTGACTGGATGAACAGGGATGTAGGAAAGACTTCTCTCAGGGTGAGGGTTTGTGTGAGATATGTGAGGAT
This sequence comes from Rattus norvegicus, assembly GCF_021556685.1. Lineage (NCBI taxonomy): Eukaryota > Metazoa > Chordata > Mammalia > Rodentia > Muridae > Rattus > Rattus norvegicus. The sequence goes on along the minus strand of NC_141548.1, from coordinate 7,262,091 downwards.
TAGAGGGATATTTTTGTCCAGCTCTCTCAACCTAGTGTGCCCAAGAAGTGCATTCCCTACACAGGTTTACTCTATAAGGGATGGAGAGCAGTGTCTAAGCTCTCACTTGACACATTTCCTTTGCCTAATCTGTATTCAACAACTGTTGTTCTAGCATGATGGCCTCCCCATTCTTTTCTGCTTCTCAGTTATGATTTCTGTTCTCTCCCTCTCCCTCTCCCTCTCCCTCTCCCTTCCCCTCTCCATCTCTCTCTGACTCTGTGTGTGTGTTTGTGGGCGTGTTTTTTTGTGTGTTTTTTGTCTGTGGGCACATATATGTGTGATCATGTTTATGACTATGGTGCATATTGTACTTTGGAAGTTGTTTGTTTTAATTGTTTGTGATATGGGGGTCTTATATATATAAGTGTGTGTATATGTGTGCTTTTTCACATGTGTGTGTGAAGTCATCAAGTTTCTGAACACAGACACATATATATTTATATATATTGTATAAGTCTATATGTGCATATTTAGAAACATGTAAAAGTATACACACACACACACACACACACACACACACACACACACACACACACCACAAACACTCTGAGAGAGAAAGAAGAAGAGAAAACATAATCTTTCCAATTACATTTTAAACTGTTCTTAATGGGGTCTTGATCACTATTCAAACTATTTACACTGGGAAAACTATTCATAAACATTGATATTACTTGGAGAAAACTTGAATAGGGTACAGGGATGTGAGGAGAGGCTGCTGTGTGAAATCTATATACCTCAGTATAGAAACTGATGACTCAGAGCTCTTCTGCCTTCTTTGCTCTCAGTGTATAGTAACACTGGAAGGTCATGTGGCTTGTTGTGTCTTCTCAGCATCCTGGTTATGTTAATCGTTACCTGCCACCACTTTCTTTCCAGATTGGCCTAAACTTGGTTGAATATACCTTGGCTTTGGAGTTTGGCCTGGAATTTGTTAATTGAAAGATTAATTTGCTTAGAGTTGAATCTGCAAGCAGAAGATGTCCAGGAGTTATGCTGAGGTGGAATCACATCTTTGCCTCAGACAGAAACTTAGGCTCAAAATCGTCCAAAGCACTCACCCTGTGTTGTGTTGTGGCAATCTTAACCATTGTTATTCAAAATCATTTGATCTGAGTGAAAATCATCTGTAAGGAGGGTTTAGAACAGTGATGACCCTCAGACATTGCTGGAGGTGTCAAATGGGTAGCCCTGTGAGAAGCTGTGTACAACTCTTGTGAAAGTTCAACCTTTTGACACAGCGATTCCAGAACAAGAAGTAGGTGTGAGCAGAGAAACTGTGGCACATTAGTGTTGTAGTGGTTCACCTCAGAGCAGCCATGAAGCAAAATTACCCAGATATCCATCAGTCAGAAAGTGAAAACGTACAATGTTGTACAGCCCTTCCAATGACTGCGGCTGAGTTTGATTATACCTGCCAGCATTTGGCTTTGAATTAGCCTTCTCTTACTCGAATTATATCTGATAGCATCCCAGTACAAGTTTTACCTTGGATTGTGGTTATGGAGAAATCCTAGCTGTTTGTGCTGGTAGTTTGTTTCCCCTGTCAGGTATTGTATGGTAAAGGGACCTCATATTGAAAAATGCAGCTCACTTTGCATGCACTGGGAAACAGTGAGCAGAGGACTGAAGAGGCTCACCTCCCCCCCCCCCCCCCCCAGTGCTCTGTTTCCTGAAATCAGCCTCCTGTGCACAGCCTTGTGACCTTGCTAAGCAGGCTTGGCTAACAGGCCTAGATGTCACATTTCTAATTTCTGATTTTCAGGGGAATACACTTTATTGGCTGAGCTGTCTTTAGGCTATGCTCACTGTGTACTTACTCCACTCCAGGTTTTTTTTTTTTTTCTTATGCCACAATAGTAGACTGGGTGATCCCTTCTATTACCATTAACTGGGAAACTAACCACATTCTGCAAAATACTCTGCTTGTATATGTGAACAAATATATTTGGGTGAGTTCAAAAGTGTGTATGTCTGGGTGTCTGTCTGTCTGTGTCTGTATATATGTATGTCTCCATGGACAATATAATCTTCTAATGACCAGGATGAGGAGAGAATGGAGGAAAGTCTGCAGGACCCCCTGAATCAGCAAAAACTGGTCACTGAGCAAAAGGCCTTGTCTGAGAAGATGCAGCATCATTTCGGTGTCACTGAGAGGATTTGAAAGCACAGGATGAGAGGACCCAAGTAGATTCCCTGTACTTATAAACTGTCTTATTGGGTGTGTGACTTTCTCCATAGTTCTCAGCACCTGTCACCTCGGAGCAGCTCAGAATATTTTTCTTGTCCATTTTAAAAGAAATTCCGTCCATGAAGTGTATGTGATCCATAGAGATTCTGGCTAGTGTGTACTGATCCCTCCAGTCTGTGCTCTCTTGTATTATCTGAGCCCAGTGCCTTTAGGTCTCCCCACAAATAGTTTTATGATACACATAAACAAAGGAGTGGTATAGTTTATTTTCTGCATGAGTATCTCCTTTGGACTTCAATGCCTACCCTCGGCAAGATTTCCATGCAGCATATTCTTGCCAAGTATAATATCACTTCAGTGTGCATGTACTTCTTGAGATATTGTTTCTCTGGGTCTTTGCAGATATTGAGGTTGTCATGTGGACCCCAGGCATATTCCTGCACTGGAGGAATAATAATAGTCTTCATTTCAGTGATGGCCAGACTTCCAAGGCCTTCCTATTGTTTTCTAGTTTGTTCATATCTCTCCTCACCTGACATTGAGACATTGCTACATGATATTAAAATATAATGTATACGTATGATTGGAATTATCTGCTGTTCACTGTTTAATTTTTAGCAGTTTTGAAAGCTGGGAAAATATGCAGGCCTGTGGGATCTCTTACCCTTCTCTCTTGGGCATGAGAGAATGACCTCAGATGAAAGATCATCCTGGATTATCCTGCTGAATTGTGCTGCTGTGTATGGGATAAGTGACATGGCAGGTTCTCACCAGGCCTTTTCCACCCCTAGGTCTGAACACTGTAGCAGAAGCTTTCCCAGGGCACAGAGCAGGATTACAACTCTCAGAGACAGAACTGTCCACCAGGAGCACTGAGGGTGCAAAGATTAACACCACCTCCCGCATCTCAGTCCTTGTAACCATACCAATCTTGGGCTAAATTTGAAAGACCTTGAGATGTGGCCTGGAACACGCCTCACGTTTAACCTTTTGACGACTTGTCCATCAACAACCAACCACTCCGAGTGAGGCAGGTCTACATTCATCTTGAGGAGATTTTTACCATCTTACCTGCCGTTCTGCTGTGTTTGCAAGGCCAGCAACAGGCTGGAGTTATATGTTGAAGAATCAGCAGGAATTGAATGCTGACTAATTTACTTGTTATATTTGTTTTTAGTTTGAAGTTTGGTTTTATGCATTTGGTTTTATTTGTTTACGTTTGAAGTTTTGTTATTTATTTGTTAACTTTAGTTTTTTAATTAATATGCTATATTCTTAAGGCTATATACATTGAACTCATTGACTCCCCACTTTAAAATGTTCTCGAATAAATTAATTTTTGCCAATAAATAAAAATGTGACCTTTAACCCTTCACTCACAAGACCGTCCTGAGTCGTGTGTGGTTCTTCCTCCTGTAACAGCACAAGTGTAAGGCAACAGTGGTTTTCTGCAAGTCTCATGCAGCTTAGGCTTCACCATCAGTTCACAGCAGCCAGAGCTGCACAGGAAACTGTGCTCTTGATGTAGACAGTGTATCGTGCTCTGTGGATCCCACATACATGATGAAAATTATCCTTGCTTTATCCCTGTGCTCACAAATTTAGCTTCCTTTATAGTGACAAACAAAGGAGAAACACAAGTATTTCTCTAATACATTAGAGGAAATAAAAACATTCAGTATAGGAATATAAAAAGCGACCAGGACACACAGAGCTGTATGCCTCTGCATTCCTTATAATAAAGCATCGGTTATAACTGCACATTTATTGAATTCCAGCAATTTTGGAGGAACGATATTTTTAAATTTTTTATTAGGTATATTTCTTTACTTACATTTCAAACGTTATTCCCCTTCCTTATTTCCATCCTTAAGCCCCCATTCCCTTCCCTCTCCCTTCCCCATATGTGTATCCCCTATACATCCCCCTTATTGTTCACCACTATTCCCCTGCACTGCCCCTGGAACATTTTCTTTATTGTTCTGTTGGTTTGTTTGTTGTTATTCTTTTTCTCCCATTTTTATTAAATTGGGCATTTCTTATTTACATTTCAAATGTTATTCCTTTTCCTGGTTTCCTGTCCATCAGCCCCCTAACCCCTCCCCTTCCCGTTCTAAATGGGTGTCCCCTCCCTGTCCAACCCCCATTACTGCCCTCTCCAACATTCCCTACGCTGGGGGTTCAACCTTGGTAGTACCAAGGGCTTCTCCTTCCAGTGTTGCCCCAACAATGTTATTTACTGCTACCTACGCAGGGTCAGTCCATGTGTAGTCTTTGGGCAGTGGTTTGGTCCCTGGAAGCTCTGGTTGGTTCTTATGGGGTTGCAAGCCCCTTCAGCTCCTTCAGTCCTTTCCCTAGTTCCTCCAATGGGTGTCCCGTTCTCAGTTCAGTGGTTCGCTTCAGGCATTTGACTCTGTATTTGACATGTTCTGGCTGTGTCTTTCAGGAGAGAGCTATATCCGGTTCATGTCAGCATGCACTTCTTAGCTTCATCCATCTTATCTAGTTTTGGTGGATATATATCCATATCTATATCTATATCTATATCTATATCTATATATCTATATATCTATATATCTATATATCTATATATCTATATATCTATATATCTATATATCTATATATCTATATATCTATATCTATATCTATATCTATCTATCTATCATCTATCTATCTATCTATCCATCTATCTATCTATATGGACCACATGTGGGGCAGGCTCTGAATGGCCGTTCCTTCATTCTCTGCCCTAAAATTTTCCTCCCTATCCCCTCCTGTGAATATTTTTGTTCCCCCCTTAAAGAAGGAGTGAAGCATCCACATTTTCGTCATCCTTCTTGAGTTTCATGTGGTTTGTGCCTTAGATCTTGTGTATTTTGAGTATAACTAAGAGGCGAGGATGCAAAAGAATCAAATGGATAGCTTGAGGCCAGAGGTTAGTGGTGAACACCAGAGGGAAAGATCATTCTTCCAGAAAGAATTGGCAGGTTTCTGGTAACTCAGCTTTACCAAACTACTTGTCTTGGGTCCACAGAACTCTCTGAGTTGCCAACACCAAGGTATGTTACGCCTACATACACTGGACAGTGTAGAAGGAGATGTCAAAGCCAGATGTCACATTTACACCTATGTAAATAAAAAACAGAGATCATTTACCCAGAAAGGATTGCATACAGGTAGCCAACGCTAGGATAAATTATGGGAACCTGAATTAACTGACACATGGCCTCCTAGAGTCAGATAAAAGTACCTGCTTGTTTTTATTGATACCCTTTCTGGGTGAGTAGAAGCTCACTACATCGGACTGAAACTGATCATAGAGCAACTAGAAAGCTCTGCTAGGAACTTTCCTCCTAATTTTGCCACTGACTAGGAATGCTGTCCTATAATAGCCCAGCTCTCATGGCCAAAGCCTATGAATAACAGTCAAAGATGTATGAATAGTTTGGAGTCTTTGTTGTGCAGAATTCTGGGTAGGTGGAAATAATGAACAAGACATTAAAGGAGACACTAAGAAAACTCTCATTAGAGTCCAGGAAAGGTGGAAAGGCTCTTTTCTTATTTTGGGACTGCTGTACTCCATACAAGGAGGGATTGAACCCTATAATATTATGTTTAGAATACACGCCCCATTGCTTCTAAGTCTTAGAGATCAGAGGTTGGCAGAATTCTTCAACTATTTTATTCTTGAAATCCTGTCTGTCCAGTTCTCTGTAAAGTCTATTACTTTGACTATCAGAGAGACCCAGTGAACCTCTAAATCTATCTACAATATCCCCTATATTGGACCTGGTGGTAGTGGGCAACGAAAGGACAATGAAAGCAATTTGCAATGAACTTACGTGGCGATGTTTTACACTCTTACAGCTATGAGGTTAGGTGGAATTTTAACATGGATTCCTCACAACTAGGTCAAGAACGTAGAAGCCACAGATGACAAGGCCAAATAGACTCCCTCCAGAACTTCTGGACCTATTAAAGTTGAGCTTTCACCTGACCTCAAGCCCTTCCACTCCCTGCCCAACCTCCTGGATCTTACATTTGGCATGAATACAGGATCATGGTCCAAACTCTAACACCCTCAGGCCTGGCCCTGGGAACTCAGGAAGGTGGACACTAGAGAAGTGACGTCTAATGGAACTGCAGAGGACCAATCTCCGTCCACGTTGTCCTTTGCTCACTGATATCTGGTTATTTTTTGGAGAAAGGATTTGGAAGTTTATCATCTGAAGTAGGTGCACAACATTTAAAGTTGTATATTCACTGTGTAACTGGATTAACTATGTTACCAAGATCATTGCAACAGAGGGATGCAAAACAGAGACTTTGTGAGTACACATCCATGAATATATGTAAAGAAAGACACCTTGGAAGGAATGCACAATAAGAAAATGAAATCCAATATCCAATAAATTAAAGGTCTGGAGGGAAATACTGACTTTTGGGAAACAGGAAAACCTAGGAAATGGGAATGTATTTCACAGGAATGGATCTGGGAATAAAATTATTATGCAGAAGAATGTCTTCCATCCCATGTCCCGTGATCTTTCTCCCCATGCCAAGCCCCTGACGCAATCTGCCCTTTCAGAGCATGTAACTACTAATGGAGCAAAGAGAAATCTCTAGCTTTAGAGGGAGGAGATATGGAAAGGGTTCCATTGTGTCACTGGAGAGCCTCCTGGAGATGGCACCTCAGAATCTGGTCACCATAAGGAAAGCTGGTTAGCAGGAGGCCCTGGCAGTTCCCAGTGACGTCATCCAAATGCTCTCCCCCAACCTGGCCTTCTAGACAGAGTAGCGTAAACTGCAATAAAAGGATACACTTGAAAGTAAAACTTGGAGGAAATGCACTGGCATATTTACATTGTCACTGTGAACTGTAACATTCTTCTCTTGGCTTCTGTGGCCAGACATGAGGGCTCTGAAGCTATGCTGCCTCCTGTGAACTGTGAATGAGCTTGTGTCACACGAAGCATGTGAATGGAGTGAGAAGACAGTAGGAGGACCTTGTGACACTGCCCTCCCAATGGAGACATGGAAGTGTTGACAATCACAGTGGGTGAGTCTCAAGCTGCTCTTTGAGACCCAGCCAGGCTACGTTTCACCTGTCAGCTCACTTCCTGCACATCCACCACAGGCCAAGGGCAGGCTCAGATGAAGCTCTGTTGAAGACAGGTGCTGTCCCTTGTGAGCTGTGTCTCAGGGTATGCGGAAGACCATTCACCCTCCTGTGATGTGGGACATCAGAGTAGTAAGAGGCAGGCAAAGGGGACAGTTCTGTGTTTGTTTTTCTTGGCTACCATAACTACATCTTCTAGGCTAAGGATTTGCTCATGGAAGTCTGCTGTGTCACATGTGTAAAGGCCAAGCTGTCTGAAGTCTCAGTAACACAACTGGCTCCAGGCTGCTTTCTCAGTCACTGGGATTTACACGCAGTCCTTCATACCTTGTCTTCTAGATCCACAAATTCTTGTCTGGCTTCATATGGACAAGGTACTTTATATGTCTTCTTACTAATAGTATGCTTTATAAGTGTGCTTATCCAGGGTGTTTTGTTATATATTTTAAGACTATTTTGAGTAGAATATTTCCCTGATTTCTTTCCCATAGTTGGTTTTTGGTATACAGGAAAGATAATGAGTTTTGTGTGTTATTTTGCATTCTACTACTTTAATGAATGTATTTTCAGCTTTAAGAAACTTAATTTTTTAGAGACAAGTTGTCTCTATTTAGGATCACCTCTAACTAATTCATATTTGTCTTTGCATTTTAAGTATTTCAATCCACATTATTTCATTTTATATTTTCAGATGATTATGAGGGGAATTTTTCCCAGATTTTCTCATGGTATGATTTGGATTGGCATAAAGGAAGGCTAAGAAATTTTGTGTGTTCCCATTGTATTGTGCTTTTATGAATGTATTTATCAGTCTTAAGAGATGGTGATATTGGGGTTGGGGATTTAGCTCCGCGGTAGAGCGCTTGCCTAGCGAGCCCAAGGCCCTGGGTTCGGTCCCCAGCTCCGAAAAAAAAGAAAAGGAAAAAAAAAAGAGAGATGGTGATACATTTTTTAGTTTTAAAAATAGTATCACGTCATCTGCAAATGAAAAGATTTTGACTTCTTCATTTTCATTTGGGTTACCCAAGTTCGCCACCCACCACTGATGCTTATTGTTATTTATTCCACTTTTCCTCTGGGTTTCTCTCTTGTCTCTTTTCATTGTTGCTACTCCCCCCACCCTTTGTCCATCCTTCCCTGCCTCTACCTAGGTCCTTCCATCCTTCTGCCTCCCATGATTATGTTCTTCCCCTTCTAAGTGGGTTCAAGCATCCACAATTTGGCCTTCTGACATGTTACACTTCGTGTGATCAATGAATTGTATAGTGGGTCTTCTGAACTTTTGGGCTAACATCCATTTGTCACTAAATACATCCCATGTTATGTCTTTTTCGATCTCTGTTACTTCACTATTTTCCAGTTCCATCCCTTTGCCTACAAAGTTCTTGGTGTATTCATCTTTGATACCCGAGTACTGTTCCTCTATTTGAATAGAGCGCACTTTCTATATTCATTCCTCAGTTGAGTTGAGGTCTATCGTGGTTGTTTCCAGCATTTGACTAATATGAGTAAGGCTGCTATGAACATATTCATCCACACGTCCTTGTCATATGTGGATCAGGTTTGAGTATATGCGCTGAAGTGGGTGGTAAAGCTGGGTCTTCAGGTAAAGCTATTTGCATTGTTCCCATTATCCTCCACATTGATATCCAGAGTGGCTATACAGCTAGTAATCACACCAACAATGGAGGAGTGTTCCACTTTCTCTACATCCCAGCCCACTCTGCTGCTGCCTCAGTTTTCTATCTTAGCCATTCTGATTGGTGTAATGAAGGATCTCAGGTTCGTTTTGATTTTCCTTTTTCTGATAACTAAGGATGTTGAACATTTCTTGATGAGTTTCTCAGGCATTGAGATACCTCAGTTGAGAATTCTTGGTTTAGCTCTCTATCCCAGTTTAAAAGTCGGGTTATTTGGTTGTCTGGGAGTTTACCTTTTTGAGTATTTTGTTTATTTTTAATTTTGGCACACTCTCACATGTAGGGTTGGTAAAACTCTTCTCCGAATCTGTAGCTTGCTGATTTGTCCTATTGGCAGTGTCCTTTGCTTTAAAGAAAGTTTTCAGATTGTTGAGATTTCATACATTTACTGTTGATCTTAGAGCCTGACCCTTTGGTATTCTGTTCTGACAACTTTCTCCTGTGCAAATGTGTTCTAGGAACTTTGTGACACTTTCCCTTCTATTAGCTTCTGCATGTTTGGTTTTATGTGGATTTCTTTGATTCACTTGGATTTGAACTTTGTAGAAAGAGATAGAAATGGATCAATTGGCACTCAACTACATGCAGACCACCAGTTAGGGTAGCATCATTTCTTAAAATGCTTTCTGTTATGTTCAAAGTCCTCAGTCATCAGGGAAATGCAAATCAAAACAACCCTGAGATTCCACCTCACACCAGTCAGAATGGCTGAGACCAAAAACTCAGGTGTTAGCAGATGCTGGTGAGAATGCGGAGAAAGAGGAACACTCCTCCACTGTTGGTAGGATTGCAAACTGGACAACCTCTCTGGAAATCAGTCTGGAGTTTCTTCAAAAATTGAACATTGCACTGCCTGAGCACCCAGCTATACCTCTCCTGGGCAATACCCAAAAGATGCTCCAACATACAGCAAAAACACATGCTCCACTATGTTCATAGCAGCCGTATTCATAACAGCCAGAAGCTGGGAAAAACCCAGATGCCCTTCAACAGAGGAATGGATACAGAAAATGGGGTACATCTACACAGTGGAGTAGTACTCAGCTATTAGGAACAATGACTTCATGGAAATCTTACAGCAATGGAAGGAACTAGAAAATATGATCCTGAATGAGGTAACCTAATGACAAGAAAACCCACATCGTATGCACTCACTGATAAGTGGACATTAGCCACAAATCTCAGATTACCCAAGATGCAATCCACAGACCACATGAAGCTCAAGAAGGATGACCAAAGTGTGGAAGCTTCAGTCCCTCTCAGAAGGGGAAACAAAAATATTCACAGGAGGAAGTGTGGAGATGAAGTCTGGAGCAGAGACTGGAGGAAAGGCTACCCGTCCCAGGGACTGCCCTAACTGGGGATCCAGCCTATATACATCCACCAACCTCAGACAATATTGGTGATACCAAGAAGTGCAAGCTGACAGGAGCCTGATATAGCTGTCTTCTGAAAGGCACTGCCAGAGCATGACAAATACAGAGGCGGATGTTTGGAGTTAACTATTGAACTGAGAACAATGGAGGAGGCAGAGAAAGGATTGAAGGAGCTGAAGGGGTTTGCAACCCCATAACAACAATAATACCAACCAACTACAGCTCCAAGAGACTAAACCACCATTCAAATGGTACACATGGACAGATCCAGGGCTCCGGCAGCATGTGTAGAATAGGATTGGCTTGTTGGGCATCAATGAGAGAAGAAGCCCTTGGTCCTGCGAGGCTCTATGCCCCAGTGTAGGAGAATGTCAGGGCAGGGTGGCAGGAAGTGTTGGGTGGGGGGGAGAACACCCTCAGAGAAACAGGGTGAGGGGGATGGGGTAGGGGGATATGGGTGTGAAACAGAGAAAGGCTATAACATTTGAATGTAACTAAAAACAAATAAAGAATGAAAAAAATTAAAAGGCATAACAAATGCAAAAGATTGGGGTGCCATTCCATAGTCGTGATGTGTTTCTTCTGTGAGAACATACTGGTTGTCACTTCTCTATGACTGTCTTCTTATTTGAAAGTAAATAATGGGATCATCTGTGGAGTGGTTAGTAAGAAAAAAAGCATTGCCTAACATGAATAGGTCCCTCCAGAGCATATGCTTAATATTCTAGGTATAGAGCAATTAGCTGTGGAGGGGGGATTAAAAACAAAAACCAAACAAAAAACAAGAACATCAACGATTAACATAAATTTTGAATCCTGGGATTAATGCGTGTGCTGACTTTGATCAGCTTTGTGGATGCTTCTAATAAACACACACGTCCTATCACAGTTCTAGCAGTCGCCAGCAGAGGGAGCTGTGAGGTAGTGTGTGCTTCTTCCTTTCCAAGACACCCCATGGCCTCAGGCCTGCATCCAGTGAGCTGGAACTAAGAGCAGCCTGGTTGAAACTCCTGCTGCCATGGCAGATTCCGCAGGAACATTTTCCTTTGCCCACAAGGAGCCTGTGTGGAGGAGACCTCTTGGCGGGGTCCTCAAGGACTCTGCATGTCCTATTCTACAGGGAGAAGCCCAGATAGGTCTTTGAGAAAGGTCAGTGAGTTGTTGGGGGAAGTCTCTGATTGTGTGGCCGAGGGCCTGGAATGGCTGAGATAATGGCTGCTTCCCTGAGGGCAAAGGATCGACCTTCTAGGGCTCTGACCTCCTACTTTATATTTTCACCTGGTGGCTTATTATTCATATTTTCTTAATGGGATACGACTATGGTCTTGGTGAGCATCTTGTCTCTCTGATTCTCATTCAGTTCTTTGTTGTCACAGACTTTTTGAGCTTACTCCAGCCCCTGGGACTTATTCATACCTCCAAAATTCTCTGACTTTTGGGATTTCTAATATTTGTGGCAAACTGAGTGACAAAAGCAATGAATAGCCTGGTGTTCAGTGCATATGGATCTGTGGGTGTATAGATACCATAAGCCTCTAGGATACACTCTAGGAAAGCAGCAGTGTGCTCTTAGGTCCCCTGTGTGACCTCACTTAACTTTGCCAATTTGTGGGCTTCTATTCTGCTGCTCTCAGAAATGGAAACTCCTGGAATAGATGTATAGTGTCCCATTACCTTTGTCATTCTTAGGATATTAGTGGGAGTAAGTTTGATTTAAATATACTCTCAAGAACATTATCCAAATCAGTGCTTCTTGTGTGCTGTCTATATGAAGTACCAAGTTCACAGACAGATCTGCATGAACTTCCCAAAGCCAGCAAATTGGAGCATGAAGAAAGCCCAAGGCATCCATTACCAGCATCCTCAGCACCTGCCCCAGGACAGGGTAAATTGGCTTTGGTGGAAGAAGGGATCTACTGTGATAGCTGGCCCTCATACACCCAGAGAAGAATATACTAGGAGAGTTGGGGAAGGATTGTGGGAGAGAGTAACCGGGTGTCAGGGGGCAGTGAGCAGCTTGCAATGTGAATAAGTAAAATATGTATAAATAAAAAATAAAATAAAGTTCTTTAACAAAATGGGACACAGTGTAATGTTGTAGTAACTCTACTATGTTTACACTAGCTAACACTTTAACAACTAGAGTGACTAGACATGATAAAGTAGGATGCCTCTGTCACTTACAAATACTATTTACACAGCAAAGATAAATGCACGACTTGCAGCCCAAAGATCGATTGTTTCCAGCACATCTATGTGACTCTCCTTCCCTTTATCAGGACTCTGGAGGCCTCTGTTCATCCAGGTCTCACAGATCATCCAAAAGGCAGTCCCTTACCAGCTCTGGTCAAGTGCCCTTGTGCTCTTGGTAGACCTCTGCTCAGGCTGCAGAGGCACTGAAGGGCAGCCTTTTCCATGCGTGGGAAGCCATTATTTCAGCCTTTCCAGACTCTCTGCTACTCAACTGGAGACTTCTGCAGAGGCCTGTCAATCTCAAAACCAGAAGCTTGGGTAATCCAAAACCCTAGGATGCCATCCTGCACTCATGATGTGTTGATTACCTGAGACCATACACGTTAACTCTCTTCTTCATGCCTGTTTTCCTTCTTTGAAAGTAAATAATGTGATCATGTGTGGTGTGGGTGGTATGAGCAAAATCTTTACCATGAAGAATAGGGCCATGAAGAGTGTGGACTTAACATTCTAGGTACAGAGCAAATAGAGGGAATTACCAAAGAAAACAACAGGAATTCTAACAACAATTGCAAAAAAAAGAAGAGAAAAAAGAAAAAAAACTTTATGGGTGCTGGGATTAAAGGCATGTATCAACTCTGACCAGCATTGTAGGTATTTCCAATAAAATATTAAAAAACAAAAAAACCCGATTATTCTTTTAGCAAGTGCAGCAGAGAAGACTGTGAGAGATCATGTGCTGCTACCACCATGCTATGATTCTGTAGCAACAACTTCCTTGGTGATAGGAGCCTGTATGCAGCAGGCCCCTTGGTGGACCTGTCATCTCAAAAAAAGATGCTTCAGTCATCCAAAAGATTGGACTCCAGTATACTTCAGGCCAGGAAAGAAGCCAGCCACCAAGAGTGAAAGAACAAAGGAAAAATTACATTGGAAAAATATGTGCCTTATTTGGAAGAAATGACCCTAAACTTCTGAAGCATCCATCATCTCCACTCCTCTGTTTTGAGCTTTGTATAGCGATGTTGTCCAACTCCAGGTGGGAGTCAGAGGCAAAGCCCTTCCCAGAGAAGACAGACGTGTTTTTGACTCTTACGTCTGTGAGCTTAGGAGGCGTCATAGCACAGATTGAGCTAACCTAGGAGAAGAACACAGAAGCCACAGATGACAATGCCAAATGGACTTTCCCCTGAACTTATGGACCCACTAAAATTGAGGTTTAACCTGACCTCAGGCCCTTCGACTCCCTGCCCATCCTGCTGATTCTTATGTTTGCTAGGAGTAAAGTATCAAGGGGCAACCCCCAATATCCTCATGCCTGGACTTGGAAATTAAGGAAGACAGATATTGGAGAAGTGATGGCTGTCGGGCTACAATGTAGGAACACGCAGTCCAGGTTGACCTTTACTCACTGATGACCAATTTAATTGTCTGGCTATATTTGAGAAAGGGATGATGCCATGGAGAAGTACAAGGAGCTCACACAAGAGAACAATTCCTACCGGTGAGTCACTGACAGAAAGGAGACCCCAGCACTAGGCGGGAAATACTTCTGTCCAGCTATGACTTTGAAAAAAGATCTGTGGTCCATGAGAAACACATGGAAAGTTTGTATAGCTGCTGGGTCTTCTATCATCCCTCAGAGGGGATTGGCCCTCCACCTGCCAATGGTTTTAGAATACCATGAACACATAAGCACCCATATGCACCATGTCCTCTGCTTTGATGTATATATACCCTCTAGTGTCAAGATTTTCTGAAGTACTTTGATTCCCATGGAGTTCGGACTCGGGATTTGACCTGCCTCTAATTGGTGCTAACATGCAAACCGTGGCTCTATTCTGGAGATGCCTGGGGATGGGGCCCTTGAAGGGATGATTGTACTTGCAGGAGTGGCAGGCAAATAGAAACTGCCTGGGATTTACCATTATTTGTTTTTGATTCAGCATCAGAAACTTCCACCTCCTGAATGAATGCAATGAATTGAAGAAGAATGTAAGGATTTTGATGAATGAGAACAGAAAACTGCTGGTGGAGCAGACTGAACTGCAAGCATCCTGTGAGGAGGGAAAGAGGTTGTGTGAGGAGGCCAGCAAGACCATCTACACCGCAGATATTGAATCCTTGTGTCCTGTTACTTTTGAGTAAATCGAATGTATCCTTGTGAATCAAACAGTGATCTCGAACTCGTCACTCTTAAGAACCTTCTTTATTGAAGTGTGATGTAACCATCTGAAATCCCACAGCTCTCAGGCAGAGATGGATCTCTGCATTCTCACAGGGATTGGGCATCATAATTACTTCCCAGTCAGACTGAGATACAAAGACAATTGTACTTTCAGTGTAGATTGTGTGTCCAACTCTGAATACCAACTTCATGATGAAAAAATTATCAATGCTGTATCCTTATCAAATATTTAGTGACCACTAAAATATACTCTTTTGTGGATGAGAGTGTTGAACATATTAATGGAATATTCATCAGGCTTTCTCTAGTATCTCCCAGGAAATAAAACAATATTATTATAGGGAGTATAGAAGCAGTCATGAAACAGAATTGCTTGCTTTGGTTTCCTTCAAACATGATATCAATTGTAACTGCACTGAGGAGATAATAAATTGCAAGACCTTTCAGGGGATAGGGTTTTTATGGTTGGTTGTTTTCTTGTTCTTCTTGATTAGGATGATGACTTTTGTTCTTGACAATGTACTATGTTCCATTTGGGATTTCAACTCAAGCAGACCACATAGTTTATAATTCAGTTTCTAGATTTCTTTAAAATTTGGACAAAATATCCAGGCAAAGGTGCCATATGAGTTTTCTCCTTTGGTTTTCCCTCCTTTGGGTGCTTTTGTTTTTGTTTGTTGCTGTGGTTGATTTATTTTACATTTATGAGTGTTTTGACTTCTGTAGGTCTGTGCGTGCTGTTCCCCAAAGGCCAGAAGAGGTCACTGTGTTTCACCTGGAACTTAAGTGACAGAGGATTGTTAGGTGCCCTGCAGGTCTTTTGAGAAACAAATTCTCAAATGATGAGCCATCTCTCCAGCCCCTACCATGGACGTTTGTCCTTCATCGTGTTCCTTATTTGTGGCAATGGATCATACCTGAACAAAGTGTTTCTTGAGATATGTAGGGATACATTTATGGGGTCTGCATGCTAATTATCTAAACTTCCAGGCATCTATGTGAAGTTTTTAAGTTAGGGTTTCACTGCCGAGAACAGATACCATGACTAAGACAAATGTTATAAAGGACAGCATTTAATTGGAGCTGGCTTAAAGATTCAGATCTTCAGTTCCTTATCATCAAGGTGGGAGCCTGGCAGCATCTAAGCAGATATGGTGCTGTAGGAGCTGAGAGTTCTACATCTTCATCTGATGTTTGCTAGCAGAATACTCAGTTTCAGGCAGCTAGGATGAGGGTCTTAAAGCCCAGACCCACAGCGAAACACCTGACCCAACAAGGAAATACCTACTCCAAAGGAGCCGTACCGTATAATAGTACCGCTCCCTGGGCCAAGCATATACAAACCTGCACATTCCACTCTGAGGCTTCCAGAGGCTTCTTCAAACCTATGAGACTATGGGGGCCACATAGTGGTGTTTCTGAGACTTCCTTTTTCAATTCAATTTATCTGATTCTCATAACCTTGGTCTCAGGCAGATTCTTCAGACAAGTGCAAAAGGTAGCCACATTCTTTACCATAAAACCTCCCCAAAGAGTCTCTAGGCAAATATTGAAATTCTTCACAGAAGGCTTGGGACAGATTCACACAATTTAAACCACTTTCAGTAACAAAGTCTTCCATATTTGTTCTAGGATAGCCCATTAAGCCCTATTTAAAGCATTCCCACAGCTTTCCAGATCCAAAGTCCCCATGAAAGAGTCAGAGTTGGGGCCAAGCTGAGGCCAGTGGGAAAATTCCACCACCAACCTCTGAGCACAGAAGGACCCCTCCCTTCCAGGAGGAGTAGAGCTAGTGTAGTTCCTGCAACAGCTGCAAACCAGACTGTTGAAAAAGCCTCCTGTGACTCCCCATCCGACTCCCTCAGAAAGTCCCAGAACAGCCCACTGACTGCCAGTCTATTTGGAGGTTGCCTCTCCCCCCTGATTGTACCCTATCTAGTTACCTTTGTACAAATTCTGCCCCAATTGTTTGAATTCTACCTTAATTGCAAGTATATAACACCCTGGTAGACTCTGCTCAGGGACTTCTCTCTCTGAAATGGGATGACCCTGATATTTGGAATGACTAAACTCTTGCCTTTACATAGATTTCCTCCTCTGTGAGTGACATTTCAGGAAGTTCAGGTAGTGGTTCAATTTGTACCTCGTATTTTGTGTATTGGCCAGTAAACTCACCTCTTGGAGGAGACCCACAGGAGAGTGGTGAATCGGGGAAGTGACAGCTTGAGCAATGTCCCACAGTTGTCTATGTTGCCTCTATCTAGCTTCTTTGTGTTCTGCTTTTGGTTAGATTCATATGTGCAAGCTTAAGGAGGGCTCGGACAGCCTCAGTAATAGGACTTTGATCTGGCCAGTGGCTGGAGCAGATAGCCTGAGTTATCCTGTCCGTGGCATGGACAGGCTGGTCTGTGTACTTCAGCTGTGAAAGAGGGCACTTTGTGTTAGTTGTTCTTTTTTCTGTGTTCTTGGACTTGGACTGACGAAATTTTTTGACATGGGACAGGTTGTTAGGACTAATGACCACTTAATGTAACTTAGAGTGGCCTGCTTTTGATGTTAAATGGCCACAGGACACCCCCCCCCAAGGTGTCAGCAGTAGAGGATATAGTGTTTCAGAAGTTTTCCCTCCTCCTCCCTGCTAACACTTCTTTGTCAACGGGAACAAAATCTGAGTCCAGCCTAGCAGTTAGCTCCATCCTTGTTGACAGTGTTAGCTTTGGGGCTGGAGAGATGGCTCGGTGGTTAAGAACACTGACTGCTCTTCCAGATGTCCTGAGTTCAATTCTCAGCAGTCATTTGTTGAGTTTCTTTTTCCCTCAGGACCAGCTCCAGGTTTTACATTTCTCACCGGTTTATCCCCTCTTCCCCTCTCCTTCTGCCTAGGGCAGACACAGTGCAGTCTGGCATCCAGGGTCCATGACAGGAGAGGCCCCAAGTGGTCATATGTATCCATTAACAGAGTTTGCAACTGACTCCTGCTCACATCTTTTGTTCAGTAAATGAATATCCTTCTTGCCAAGAGAAATGCATGCTCCCTGTCCGAGTAAATGTGGTCTCTGAGTTTTTAAGATGAAAAAGATTTATTTTATATAAAGAAAGGGGATGCCTCTGGTAGGCTCATGTTGAGGCATCTCTTCCCCTGAGGGACCAGCCACCGGATGGCATAATGTAGAATAAACTGTATTCAGGACATGACACCAACTCCCCCGAAAAGTTCTTAGAGGTTCTCTTCACCACAGACATAGGCCAAGAAACTGGCCCTTGGGCCCACAGGGAACCCACCCAGATTGGTTATTTAATGGGTGTAAGGGTTAGGGATCTCCTCCAGATTTGCCACCAGGCTCTGTAAGCAGGTTTAAACAATAATTGGCCAGTGTTTAGATATGATATGAAATAAGAGAAAACAGAGAACTCTAGTACAGGGCTTTCTTCAATTAGTTAGTGCCAAATATTAGATAAAGTTACAGATACAAGCTAATAAAAGTTGCAGAGAGTATAGAAGAGTACAAATTAGACAAGAAGAATGAATTAGAGCCCCTCTAGCCAACAAAGCCCTGGATCCAGGAGAAAAGACTACCATAGAAATGGCCAATGTCTTATTTATCATAGAAACTGGACTAAGCGACAGCACGATTGCCTGCTTATTATTGTTGCCACAGCACTGTTGGATGTTGGATAAAGATGCGGATAAGTTAACTTTGGGACTCATCACACACACACACACACACACACACACACACACACACACAATCCTGATTGCTGTTCAGTAATGCCTACAGGCTTCATTATCAGACTTTATTAATCTATCTTGGCTTACATATTTTCCAGCCACCTGTTTCCCCGAACCGTGCAATTCTGCTGCCTGACCCTGACTTGGACTGTCCACTCCATCAAAGTGGTTCTCCTCTGTCAGAGACAGAACAGATCTGGTTTATTAACAAAAGCAGCTTTACCCATGAGGGTCAGAGGAGAGCAGGGGCAGTGGTGACACTGGAAATGGAGGTAGTCTGGACTCAGCCTCTTCCTCCAGACACTTCAATTCAAAGGGCCAAGCTAATAACATTAACACAGGCCCTCATCATGGGAAAAGAAACCAATGGCTAGAGATAACAGATGGGCTAACAAGGCCGCTAAAGACATAGTCTTAAAGAAAACAGCATCTCTAGATTGGATACTGTTCTACCTGAACCACCTAGATCAACTGATACATGCAGAAAAAGAAATTAAATGGGATGGTGATGATCGACTGAATGTAAGCTAATATTATCCATCTCTTTAACAAGAACTCTTCTCAGAAAGATCCACAGAGTCACTCACTTGGGGGTAAAACGAATGACAAACTTTAAAGCTTATCAGCTGAGCAACACTCCCAGTCACCCCAAATATCCAAACTCCTGACTGAGAGGTAAGAGCTTGGAGGCCTCTATTGGGGAAATTGACTTTATAGAGATTAAGGAAGAAAGACATGGCTCAAAATACCTGCTGGTTTTTGTGGACATTTCCTCCTGGATAGACGGATAGAGATACTAGAAGAGATTTTCCCAGGTTTGGAGCACCTAAGGTAATAGGACCAGATAAGGGCCTGCCTTCATATTTCAGAAATGTCAGGGACTAACTAAGATCTTGGGGACTAATTGGAAGCTTCATTATGCATATCATCCCCCAGAGTTAAGGGCAGGTAGAAAGGATACATAGCACTCTAAATTAGACCTTAACTAAATTAGCCTTAGAGACTGGTGGGCCTGGATGACCCTCCTTCCCTTTGCCCTGCATTAGATGTATATGGCATTCTAGCCCCCATTGTATCCAGCCTACAGTTGGCAGCGATTACAGAACTGAAAAATGATAATTTAATATTTAAGGTCAGCGCTACCCAATAGGCTCATGACTATGTTTGCCCTAAATTATGTGCCCTCAACACGCTGGCAGTCCCCTACATTGGGGAAATTATCCTTCACAGGACCATGAAGTTAGGGTTTTACTGCTGAGAACATATAGCAAACCAAAGTGAGTCTTATGAAGGACAACATTTAATTGGGGCTGGCTTATAGGTTCAGATGTTTAGTCCATTTTCATTAAAGTGGGGGCGTGTCACCCTCTAAGCAGGTATGGCACAGCAGGAGTTGTGAGTTCTACATCTCCATCAGAAGGCTGCTAGCAGAATACTAACACTCAGGCCTTTCTCTGACCCCAGATATCTTAATCAAGCAACTGGCTTTTGAAAATGCTAATACAGTAGAGAACACTGTCTCAAAAACCAACCAACCAACCAAACCAACAAAGACAAATTAAAAACAGCAGCAATGGGGTTGGGGATTTAGCTCAGTGGTAGAGCACTTGCCTAACAAGCGTAAGGCCCTGGATATGATTCTCAGCTCTGAAAAAAAAAAAGACAAAATAAAAACAGGAGCAGCAGCAACAATAACAACAGCAAACGAAAGAAAGAAAACACCAATGCATACTCTTATGTGACCTTACCACCAACTTATTTCTGAATTGTAAATTAAAACGCCTATAGTCAAAAGCTGTGCAGAATTAAGACAGGTGTTCCCTGGTGGTTCCAATTGGGGGTGGGAGGAGACCATGACAGACAGGGGTAGAAAGAAGAACATAAATAGAGGAGAAGCCACCAGGAGGTAAAAATCTTTAAATAATGGCCGTGTGAGTGGGCTAATTGGAGTTTAAAGCATCCCAGACAAAACCATGGCAAATTATATAACGGAATTATTGGAAAAATAGGCATAATAGTATAGAGGATAGCTACCCGCCCAGCTCTTGTGCTAATTAAGGATTATCATAGATATAAAGCTAGTGTGAATCTTTTATCCAGAAACTAACTGGGCAAAGGATGGGCAGAAATCCATGGTTGGGATCAAATATTTTCTACACACAAAACCAGATTCAGCACCTAGAATTACAATCTTCCCAACCCCAGATAACTACAGACCAGCATAGAAACACAACCAGTAACAGCCAGGGCATTCAAATCTCTATTAGAGCCCATCAACACTATGACAGAAGGCCCTGAATATGTCAACATGACTGAAGGACAAGAATAAAAAAGACTGTAAAACAGCATTTGCACATATGGGAGAGGCCTTTAAAGAGAAAGTAAAGAAATGTGTGAAAACACTAACTGTGGAAGGAAATGAATAAAGAAATCCTAAACAGAGAGATGTGGACGAGTAAAATGTAGGAACTCAAATAGTCTCTCAGAGGCAGACCTTAATAACAGACTCCAACAGATGGAATAGAGAACCTCAGGCATTGAAGAGATGATAGAAGGAATGGATACATAGATAGAGGAAATCTTAAATCCAAAGGGAGGAAAAGAGTGGAGGGGGAAAGGAATAAAGGAAAAGCAAAGGAAGAAAGGAAGGAAGGAAGGAGGGAGGGAAGGAGGGAAGGAAGAAAGGAAGTCAATCCTGGGAGAAAACATCCAAGAAGTAGGATTTTTCTGCTAAATAACAAATATAATAATAAAATGATAAAGACAATAAAGTATATAGGAAGGATGAAAATAAACTTGGGTCAAAGGCAAATAAAACAAAAAAAAACAAAAATAAAAACCAAAAACAAGAAAAAAAAACATTCTCAACCAAAATCATAGAAGAAAATGTCCTTAACTTAAGCAAGAGACTTATCAAAGTAAAAGGAGCACACAGTATGAAATAGACTGGAGTGGAAAAGAAATTCCCCTGGGCATATATTACCTAAGACAGTAAACGTGGAGAACAAATAAGTGTAATAAAAGCTGCAAGGGTAAAAGTACTGGTAACATACACAGTCAGTCCTCCCATGAGAATCACACATTACTTCTCGCTACAGACTCTAAAAGCCAGAAGAGCCTGGATAGATGCACTGAAGACTAAGAGACCAGACTAATAAAGTTGGATTTTAGTTGACCCAAGTGCCTCTCTTCTTTTATCACATGCGATATTATTAGATACTTCCTAAAATTGCCTTCAGAGTTTCTTTGAGGAAGCCTGAGGAGCTTAAGACCTCTGATAAAGTATTTTGTACAAAAGCACCAGCTTGCTTTTTCCTTATTTCTACTACAGCAGGATGGAGGCAAAGTTTTTTGCAAACTACTTTTAATAAGTAGCCCACATCATAGTTAATGGAAGAGAAAAAATATTAGGATATGGGGGAAGAGGACCTGTTCAGCAATAGTTCTTCAGGAACGAGCTTGTTTTCCTTTGGCAGCGGTTCAGGACAACAGCAAGCAGCAAACCTGACTCCGGAGGGGATTTCACAGGGGAGGAAAGCAGGAGTGTGGCGGAAACATTGTGGCAGCGGCTGTGCAGACACAGGAGCTCCTGCTCAAGCTGCAACAAGGCACCCTGTGCTCTGAAGCACAGCAGCTTAGCCAGTTAGCTGGAGACCGGGCTCTCCCACTGCCCGCCTGACCTGGAATCCGCACAGGATACAAGAGGACAAACAACTGTGCCCAAGCTGAGCAGGCAGCGCAAAAGCGCCTGTGAAGGACTTGCAGGCACCACCTTAGTCAGCTTCATCAGAGCAGAGAGTCTAAAGTCTTTTCCTCCTTCAAGCATGGCACTCCAGCCCATTTTCTTTCATTCCCTGCCTTCATTTTGATGGCTTCTACTTCCCTTCATAAGTTTGTCATTTAGTTTCTTTTCTCTCTGTTTTTGCTTCTTTGTTTCTTTCTTTCTTTCAACTAATATAAAGGACCAGCAATTTGATATTTCTAACCTAATATTTGTTGTGGTTTATGCCATGCATACTTGCACATTAAAATTCTTTTTTCTTGCATTTGCCACACTTTAATCGGACTCATTAGCTTTGCTCAATCTCGGTTCTTGGGTTTTCTGAGGTGAGTGAATGTTGGGGTGACCTCATTCCCAATTCCTGATCCTTGTGCCTCTGAAGTCAAATGCTTATGAATTTTCAAAGTTTTCTTTGCCTGTGGATATGTGCGTGTGTCTGGGCACATATGTGCCACAATTTTCAGTTCATGTTTCTTCTAGGAGTCCCAGGTATTGAACTCAGATAATCATACTAGGGCAGCAAGTCCTTTTACTGCTGAGTACCTTGCTGCTATTGCACGTGTGTGTGTGTGTGTGTGTGTGTGTGTGTGTGTGTGTGTGTGTCTAATTTTCATATATGTATACGTCATATATTGTGCATATCTCTGCCTCTCAATACCATTGTCCTTCCTTTCCTCACCTCTTCTATCGTTTCTTTTTATCCCTCTGGACAGTTTCTCATTGTTCACATCAGTTTAAAATGTAGGAACAGACACACACAAACACACACACACACACACACACACACACACACACACTGTTTGAAAGCAAATTAAAATGAAAAAATAAAAATATGCAGTCTTTTTGATCAGTACTCCTTAGCAATAGCTTTCCTTTGATTTTTTTTTAATTTTTTTTTATTAACTTGAGTATTTCTTATATACATTTCAAGTGTTATTCCCTTTCCCGGTATCCGGGCAAACATCCCCCTCCCCCCTCCCCTTCCTTATGGGTGTTCCCCTCCCAACCCTCCCCTCATTGCCGCCCTCCCCCCACCAGTCTAGTTCACTGGGGGTTCAGTCTTAGCAGGACCCAGGGCTTCTCCTTCCACTGGTGCTCTTACTAGGATATGCATTGCTACCTATGAGGTCAGAGTCCAGGGTCAGTCCATGTATAGTCTTTGGGTAGGGGCTTAGTCCCTGGAAGCTCTGGTTGCTTGGCATTGTTGTACATATGGAGTCTCGAGCCCCTTCAAGCTCTTCCAGTTCTTTCTCTGATTCCTTCAACGGGGGTCCTATTCTCAGTTCAGTGGTTTGCTGCTGGCATTCGCCTCTGTATTTGCTGTATTCTGGCTGTGTCTCTTAGGAGCGATCTACATCCGGTTCCTGTCGGTCTGCACTTCTTTGCTTCATCCATCTTGTCTAATTGGGTGGCTATATATGTATGGGCCACATGTGGGGCAGACTCTGAATGGGTGTTCCTTCAGTCTCTGTTTTAATCTTTCCTCTCTCTTCCCTGCCAAGGGTATTCTTGTTCCCCTTTTAAAGAAGGAGTGAAACATTCACATTTTGATCATCCGTCTTGAGTTTCATTTGCTCTAGGCATCTAGGGTAATTCAAGCATTTGGGCTAATAGCCACTTATCAATGAGTGCATACCATGTATGTCTTTCTGTGATTGGGTTAGCTCACTCAGGATGATGTTTTCCAGTTCCAACCATTTGCCTACGAATTTCATAAAGTCGTTGTTTTTGATAGCTGAGTAATATTCCATTGTGTAGATGTACCACATTTTCTGTATCCATTCCTCTGTTGAAGGGCATCTGGGTTCTTTCCAGCTTCTGGCTATTATAAATAAGGCTGCAATGAACATAGTGGAGCACGTGTCTTTTTTATATGTTGGGGCATCTTTTGGGTATATGCCCAAGAGAGGTATAGCTGGATCCTCAGGCAGTTCAATGTCCAATTTTCTGAGGATTCTGCAGACTGATTTCCAGAATGGTTGTACCAGTTTGCAATCCCACCAACAATGGAGGAGTGTTCCTCTTCCTCCACATCCTCGCCAGCATCTGTTGTCCCCTGAGTTTTTGATCTTAGCCATTCTCACTGGTGTGAGGTGAAATCTCAGGGTTGTTTTGATTTGCATTTCCCTTATGACTAAAGATGTTGAACATTTCTTTAGGTGTTTCTCAGCCATTCGGCATTCCTCAGCTGTGAATTCTTTGTTTAGCTCTGAACCCCATTTTTAATAGGGTTATTTGTTTCCCTGCGGTCTAACTTCTTGAGTTCTTTGTATATTTTGGATATAAGGCCTCCATCTGTTGTAGGATTGGTAAAGATCTTTTCCCAATCTGTTGGTTGCCGTTTTGTCCTAACCACCGTGTCCTTTGCCTTACAGAAGCTTTGTAGTTTTATGAGATCCCATTTGTCGATTCTTGGTCTTAGAGCATAAGCCATTGGTGTTTTGTTCAGGAAATTTTTTCCAGTGCCCATGTGTTCCAGATGCTTCCCTAGTTTTTCTTCTATTAGTTTGAGTGTGTCTGGTTTGATGTGGAGGTCCTTGATCCACTTGGACTTAAGCTTTGTACAGGGTGATAAGCATGGATCGATCTGCATTCTTCTACATGTTGACCTCCAGTTGAACCAGCACCATTTGCTGAAAATGCTATCTTTTTTCCCTTGGATGGTTTTGGCTCCTTTGTCAAAAATCAAGTGACCATAGGTGTGTGGGTTCATTTCTGGGTCTTCAATTCTATTCCATTGGTCTATCTGTCTGTCTCTGTACCAATACCATGCAGTTTTTATCACTATTGCTCTGTAATACTGCTTGAGTTCAGGGATAGTGATTCCCCCTGAAGTCCTTTTATTGCTGAGGATAGCTTTAGCTATCCTGGGTTTTTTGTTATTCCAGATGAATTTGCAAATTGTTCTGTCTAACTCTTTGAAGAATTGGATTGGTATTTTGATGGGGATTGCATTGAATCTGTAGATCGCTTTTGGTAAAATGGCCATTTTTACTATATTAATCCTGCCAATCCATGAGCATGGGAGATCTTTCCATCTTCTGAGGTCTTCTTCAATTTCTTTCCTCAGTGTCTTGAAGTTCTTATTGTACAGATCTCTTACTTGCTTGGTTAAAGTCACACCGAGGTACTTTATATTATTTGGGTCTATTATGAAGGGTGTCGTTTCCCTAATTTCTTTCTCGGCTTGTTTCTCTTTTGTGTAGAGGAAGGCTACTGATTTATTTGAGTTAATTTTATACCCAGCCACTTTGCTGAAGTTGTTTATCAGCTTTAGTAGTTCTCTGGTGGAACTTTTGGGATCACTTAAATACACTATCATATCATCTGCAAACAGTGATATTTTGACTTCTTCTTTTCCGATCTGTATCCCCTTGACCTCCTTTTGTTGTCTGATTGCTCTGGCTAGAACTTCAAGAACTATATTGAATAAGTAGGGAGAGAGTGGGCAGCCTTGTCTAGTCCCTGATTTTAGTGGGATTGCTTCGAGTTTCTCTCCATTTAGTTTAATGTTAGCAACTGGTTTGCTGTATATGGCTTTTACTATGTTCAGGTATGGGCCTTGAATTCCTATTCTTTCCAGGACTTTTATCATGAAGGGGTGTTGAATTTTGTCAAATGCTTTCTCAGCGTCTAATGAAATGATCATGTGGTTTTGTTCTTTCAGTTTGTTTATATAATGGATCACGTTGATGGTTTTCCGTATATTAAACCATCTCTGCATGCCTGGGACGAAGCCTACTTGGTCATGATGGATGATTGTTTTGATGTGCTCTTGGATTCGGTTTGCCAGAATTTTGTTGAGTATTTTTGCATCGATATTCATAAGGGAAATTGGTCTGAAGTTCTCTTTCTTTGTTGTGTCTTTGTGTGGTTTAGGTATAAGAGTAATTGTGGCTTCGTAGAAGGTATTCGGTAGTGATCCATCTGTTTCAATTTTGTGGAATAGTTTGGATAATATTGGTATGAGGTCTTCTATGAAGGTTTGGTAGAATTCTGCACTAAACCCGTCTGGACCTGGGCTCTTTTTGGTTGGGAGACCTTTAATGACTGCTTCTATTTCCTTAGGAGTTATGGGGTTGTTTAACTGGTTTATCTGTTCCTGATTTAACTTCGATACCTGGTATCTGTCTAGGAAATTATCCATTTCCTGAAGATTTTCAAGTTTTGTTGAATATAGGTTTTTATAGTAAGATCTGATGATTTTTTGAATTTCCTCTGAATCTGTTGTTATGTCTCCCTTTTCATTTCTGATTTTGTTAATTTGGACGCACTCTCTGTGTCCTCTCGTTAGTCTGGCTAAGGGTTTATCTATCTTGTTGATTTTCTCAAAGAACCAACTTTTGGTTTTGTTGATTCTTTCTATGGTCCTTTTTGTTTCTACTTGGTTGATTTCCGCTCTGAGTTTGATTATTTCCTGCCTTCTACTCCTCCTGGGTGTATGTGCTTCTTTTTGTTCTAGAGCTTTTAGGTGTGCTGTCAAGCTGCTGACATATGCTCTTTCCTGTTTCTTTCTGCAGGCACTCAGCGCTATGAGTTTTCCTCTTAGCCCAGCTTTCATTGTGTCCCATAAGTTTGGGTATGTTGTACCTTCATTTTCATTAAATTCTAAAAAGTTTTTAATTTCTTTCTTTATTTCTTCCTTGACCAGGTTATCATTGAGTAGAGCATTGTTCAATTTCCAAGTATATGTGGGCATTCTTCCTTGATTGTTATTGAAGACCAGTTTTAGGCCGTGGTGGTCCGATAGCACGCATGGGATTATTTCTATCTTTCTGTACCTGTTGAGGCCCATTTTTTGACCAATTATATGGTCAATTTTGGAGAAAGTACCATGAGGAGCTGAGAAGAAGGTATATCCTTTTGCTTTAGGATAGAATGTTCTATAAATATCCGTTAAGTCCATTTGGCTCATGACTTCTCTTAGTCTGTCTACATCTCTGTTCAATTTCTGTTTCCATGATCTGTCCATTGATGAGAGTGGGGTGTTGAAATCTCCCACTATTATTGTGTGAGGTGCAATGTGTGTTTTGAGCTTTAGTAAGGTTTCTTTTATGTATGTAGGTGCCCTTGTATTTGGGGCATAGATATTTAGGATTGAGAGTTCATCTTGGTGGATTTTTCCTTTGATGAATATGAAGTGTCCTTCCTTATCTTTTTTGATGACTTTTAATTGAAAATTGATTTTATTTGATATTAGAATGGCTACTCCAGCTTGCTTCTTCTGACCATTTGCTTGGAAAGTTGTTTTCCAGCCTTTCACTCTGAGGTAGTGTCTGTCTTTGTCTCTGAGGTGTGTTTCCTGTAGGCAGCAGAATGCAGGGTCCTCGTTGCGTATCCAGTTTGTTAATCTATGTCTTTTTATTGGGGAGTTGAGGCCATTGATGTTGAGAGATATTAAGGAATAGTGATTATTGCTTCCCGTTATATTCATATTTGGATGTGAGGTTATGTTTGTGTGCTTTCATTCTCTTTGTTTTGTTGCCAAGACGATTAGTTTCTTGCTTCTTCTAGGTTATAGCTTGCCTCCTTATGTTGGGCTTTACCATTTATTATCCTTTGTAGTGCTGGATTTGTAGAAAGATATTGTGTAAATTTGGTTTTGTCATGGAATATCTTGGTTTCTCCATCAATGTTAATTGAGAGTTTTGCAGGATACAGTAACCTGGGCTGGCATTTGTGTTCTCTTAGGGTCTGTATGACATCAGTCCAGGATCTTCTGGCCTTCATAGTTTCTGGCGAGAAGTCTGGTGTGATTCTGATAGGTCTGCCTTTATATGTTACTTGACCTTTTTCCCTTACTGCTTTTAATATTCTTTCTTTATTTTGTGCGTTTGGTGTTTTGACTATTATGTGACGGGAGGTGTTTCTCTTCTGGTCCAATCTATTTGCAGTTCTGTAGGCTTCTTGTATGCCTATGGGTATCTCTTTTTTTAGATTAGGGAAGTTTTCTTCTATGATTTTGTTGAAGATATTTACTGGTCTTTTGAGCTGGGAGTCTTCAATCTCTTCTATACCTATTATCCTTAGGTTTGATCTTCTCATTGAGTCCTGGATTTCCTGTATGTTTTGGACCAGTAGCTTTTTCCGCTTTACATTATCTTTGACAGTTGAGTCAATGATTTCTATGGAATCTTCTGCTCCTGATATTCTCTCTTCCATCTCTTGTATTCTGTTGGTGAAGCTTGTATCTACAGCTCCTTGTCTCTTCTTTTGGTTTTCTATATCCAGGGTTGTTTCCATCTGTTCTTTCTTGATTGCTTCTATTTCCATTTTTAATTCCTTCAACTGTTTGATTGTGTTTTCCTGGAATTCTTTCAGGGATTTTTGCGATTCCTCTCTGTAGGCTTCTACTTATTTATTAATGTTTTCCTGTGTTTCCCTAAGGGAGTTCTTCACATCTTTCTTGAAGTCCTCCAGCATCATGATCAAATATGATTTTGGAACTAGATCTTGCTTTTCTGGTGTGTTTGGATATTCCATGTTTGTTTTGGTGGGAGAATTGGGCTCCGATGATGCCAAGTAGTCTTGGTTTCTGTTGCTTGGGTTCCTGCGCTTGCCTCTCGCCATCAGATTATCTCTAGTGTTACTTTGTTCTGCTATTTCTGACAGTGGCTAGACCGTCCTATAAGCCTGTGTGTCAGGAGTGCTGTAGACCTGTTTTCCTGTTTTCTTTGAGCCAGTTATGGGAACAGAGTGTTCTGCTTTCGGGCGTGTAGTTTTTCCTCTCTACAGGTCTTCAGCTGTTCCTGTGGGCCTGTGTCTTGAGTTCACCAGGCAGCTTTCTTGCAGCAGAAAAGTTGGTCTTACCTGTGGTCCCGAGGCTCAAGTTCGCTCGTGGGGTGCTGCCCACGGGCTCTCTGTGGCGGCAGCAACCAGGAATACCTGTGCCGCCTCTTCCGGGAGCTTCAGTGCACCAGGGTTCCAGATGGCCTTTGGTGTTTTTCTCTGGCGTCCGAGATGTATGTACAGAGATCAGTCTCTTCTGGTTTCCCAGGCTTGTCTGCCTCTCTGAAGGTTTAGCTCTCCCTCCCACGGGATTTGGGTGCAGAGAACTGTTTATCCGGTCTGTTTCCTTCAGGGTCCGGCGGTGTCTCTGGCAGGGGTCCTGCGGCTCCTGGGCCCTCCCCCACGGGAGCCCAGAGGCCTTATACGGTTTCCTCTTGGGCCAGGGATGTGGGCAGGGGTGAGCAGTGTTGGTGGTTTCTTCCGCTCTGCAGCCTCAGGAGTGCCCACCTGACCAGGCGGTTGGGTCTCTCTCTCACAGGGTCTGGGAGCAGAGAGCTGCTGCGGGCCGGCCTTTGATTTTTTTATACAATTGATATATAATAATTAATGGGCAAGCAGCTTGAAATTTTTCCTTAATGATTATATCCTTGGAATTTTCATAAATGTTTCATAAATGTTATACTGTCTGCAGATAAAAATGTCAACTTTTAATTCCTACTAGTTACAGGCCTTAAATTATCACGATCCTCCATTCTGACCACAGCCCTCTAGTGTCTATAAGTGCGATCACCACTTAGTGCTCAATGAAAGGGGAACAGAAGAGTGGTGTTGTTCTGACCCCTTCTGGCCAATGGCCCTTATGTGTTTGTCCTGAAGAAATGGGGATATGGATTGCTAGGTATGGGGTGCCACCTTGTGGAAGTGAGAATTTAGTGCACCTGAGCGATGTCTTCTCCCACAGTTGCCTTGGCTGGAGGATTCCTGAATCATCCCAGTCACAAGCACTCCTCTCTCAAAAGAAACCCAACCTCAGCCTTAAAGGAAACGGACACTTAATTTCCAGTGAGATTCGTGCACATCCCTCACTCTGGCATAAGTCCAAAGGACTTTCAGAAAAATAAAAGGGCACTTAACACCATTAGAAAATTCATGCCAGAGTTTTCTGTCTAGTCCAATGGAACAATGCCTCGAAATACCCAGCCATGCCGTGAACCATCTAAGGTGATAGCATATTTCATAATGCCCTCTTAGGCACTTAATTGCTTTTTTTGTGGTTTTAGGACACAAAGAAGGAAGTTCCTTTCATGGTGGTGGTCCACTGTTAGTTCAAGAGTTGAAGCAGGAGGGCAGAGGCAGGGAGGAGAACATCCTTGTTTACATAGATAGTTCCATGCTAAATACAAACAAAAAGATCTTGGATTACAAATACAAGACCCCAAATGAACATGTCGCTGCAGATGTGTGTCCCTTCTGAGTGCACAGGTGAAGATCACACTTTATCATGCCGAGAGAACATTCATAAGAAAATTACTGGAGACACCAGGCAGATTAGAATAGAAGTACGGGGGTTGGGGATTTAGCTTAGTGGTAGAGCGCTTGCCTAGTAAGCACAAGGTCCTGGGTTGGGTCCCCAGCTCCGAAAAAAAGAAAAGAAAAAAAAAAAGTAATGGTGCCGGAGAGGTGGTTCCACAGTTAATACTGGCTACTGTTCCAGAGGTCGGAGTTCAATTCCCAGCAACCACATAGTGCCTCACAATCATCTATGGTGAGATCTGGCGCCCTCTTCTGGCCTGCAGGCATGCATGCAGGCAGAATGCTGTATATGTCAAAAATCTTAAACAAACTAAAATAAAAATAAATAGGTTTGGAAAACTATGTGTATAATTATATATAAGTATAAAAAGTGCAACTACAGCTACTGCTATCCTGCATATATATCCAGTGGCCTGTAGCGTTCTTTTATTTCTGATAGTTCACCCATCACTTCAATAACTGAGACCAGTGTCACTTATGAAATAACTTCATCTAAGTTATAAATGTACCATTGTTATTCAAGCCTGGAAATAATAACCATTTGATGGAATGTACAAAGAGTTTTAGTCGGTATGTTGCCACAGGATCTGTCAAGGGTTGAAGAGATTGTTCAGTGATTAAGAGCACCAACCACTCCCCCAGAGATCCTGAGTTCAAATCCCAACAACCACATGGCTACTTACAGCCCTCTGGTATGGGATCTGACGCCCTCTTCTGGTGTGTCTGAAGTTAGCGGCAATGTACTCACACAAGTAAAAATTAAATATTAAAAAAATAGAAAGGAAGAAACGCAGGACCTCTAAGTATAATCAGGGAGAACTAAATGTCATGGACTTGGTGGGTGGGGCAGGGTGGCCTTGATCCTACAGGAATCTACCTACTTCTTTATCCCAAGTACTGGAATTGGCACTTTGAGTCACAATGCCCAGTTGTGAAGAGTCCTTTCGTGGTCGTGCTGAGCAACTTTGCTTATCATTTCCCATCAGCCAATTCTTTCTATGTAAATGAGACTATTTCTGTAGTGTCTGGTTTCAGGTGAATTCTGATTGGCTGTGTGATTCTGACATTTTTGTGGCTCCAGTTGACTAAAGAGGAACCCATCCATTGTTTTCTAGGTCTCTGAGTGTTTTTACCTCTTTTAAAAATATTAATCAGGAGCTGGAGAGATGGCTCAGCGGTTAAGAGCACCCGACTACTCTTCCAGAGGTCCTGAGTTCAATTCCCAGCAACAACATGGTGGCTCACAACCATCTGTAAAGAAATCCAATGCCCTCTTCTGGTGTATCTGAAGACAGCTACAGTGTACTTATAATAAATGAATAAATCTAAAAATAAATAAACAAACAAACAAACAAATAAATAAATAAATAAATAAATGGTGACTATGCCTTTCTGAGGAACAGTCTCTTTAAAAAAATATTAATCAATCATGTTTATTTAAAGTATTAACATCAGAAATTTTTAATGGGAATTTTTTTAAAAAAACCAGTAAACAACCAAATCGATTTTCCTATTCTAGCCATAAGAGCCAGCTGGAGTTTGTAAGAAAAATGATCTAAAGCATCGCTGTCAAGGACTACAGAAAACTGCCACCCACAGGTAAACTGTCAAAGTAAAGTGACTACAGCACAGCTCTGTCACTCATACCAGACAACCCAGAATAAATACCTTATGAAAAGAATTAAAATCTATCCAAACCACTTAAAATACTTAAATGCAGAAACCTTAATTTTCCTTCAGTTGGGCCAGAAACCACTGCACATAAACACACACACAGAACGCACAAAACACACACACATACAACACAAGTCATCATATTCCTTAGTAATTCTGTCCAGAGCAGAGTGCTTATAGGGATAGAAGAAAGTACAATTCCCAGCAATTTCAACTGAATATCATGTAACGCATATTTGTGAAATACATATTTCACAGAATTTTAGGATTAGAGTACATTATACTATCTATCCTTTATTTTCAAAAGTATCGAAAGTTATGAAGAGAATTCCAGCCTAGTATCAGACTTGTGTCCATCAGAATCAGAACAGGTTGCTGTTTGAAACTTTCTTTTATTACAACTGTTTCCTAATGTCACATAGGAAAACCGGCTTCAGCCAGAAATGCCTGTAACTACCACATGCATCTGAATCTCACCCTGGGAAAACCATGAGAATCCATGAGAGAATGTGTGTGGCTCTTTGATGTCCAGCTTTCCTGTAGGTCTCTTCTGGCTTGCACGGACACCACTCCTTGATTCCTCCCTCTACATGGCCGTGCTACCTTCTTGTCTTTGCTCTGCTGATGATCATTGACAATTTGAGGAAGGTAAAAAGTGCCTAGTGTGTTAGTGAAGCAGGCCTTTGAATGTCACTCTGAGGGGTTTTGGGGAGAGAATCGACGTAAAACTCACTCTGAATGGTGGTAACACCATAACTCTCAGGCTAGGAGCCTGCACTAAATGGCACAGAGAAGAAGCTAAGAGCTAGAATTTCCCTATTTCTGCTCCCTGCTCCACCCACATGGAAAGAGTCTCATTCACATCCTGCCAGCCAGTCCACTTCTACCAACTGCACCTCTCACGGCTACACTCACCCCTTCTAGGACGGAGTCTGTGCTTCCAGACTCTGAGCCAATGGAACCCTCCTTTCTTAAAATGCTTCTGTGACAGAATGGGAAACACGACCAGTGCAGTCACTGCTTCGTTCTGCCCTTTGCAGTCTCCTCCCGCCTGGTTCCCTCACAGCCTTTCCAGTCCAATGTGTCTCCAAGAAAACAGGCTAAAGATTGCACCTTAATTCTCCTTTGACTTGTCTCTGGAAAGAGCCTTTTGCTACATCAGCCCAGGTAGAAGAGTGAAAGAGGAAAAAGAGAAGAGAAGACAGTAGATGGCCTAGGCAAGGGATAACTGAAGTTCTCCTTGTAACACAAGCTACTTCCCAAGATATTACCATTAATCCAGTTTCTGTGTCAATATGGCCCCCAAAACCTAATCACCTATCGTTAGAGCACATTTGCTGACACACTTTTATTGCAGTTCAATTTCTAATACATGACTTTTGAAAACACATCTAAAAGTGGGGTGGGCTTTTCCAGCTGGATTCATGACCTCCTCTCTCCCACTCAGCACCCATACTCAAATCACCTGTGACATCTTGTTTCCTAAACACAGGTGTGGCTGTCTCTTTTACTTTTCCCCATGGGATAGTTTAGTTAGAATGACCTTACTGCACCAGCCCATCAATTACTGGCCTTCTAGCTTTAATGACTTAGGAAAATTTTTATTTGTTGATAATGGAAATCGCCCGCTGTATAAAGTCATTTGCTCCTGCTCTCAAACAGAGGAAAAGAAAGAGAGAGAAGGTCTGCCTGCTAGGCATAGTCAAGGTAAGTCAAGGCCCGTGGGCAGATTTTTCAGCCTGCTGAGGTATGGAACCGTAAGAGAAGGTGTACTTGAGGCTTAAAATTCTATTGACCTTGGTGGAAAAAATGGAGAATTTTGGGGAACGGGAACGAATGCATTGTTTATTTTAACAATTTGTTCCTGTTAGCTTGTGGTTATGCTTCCCACAGTACTACAGTAAAACAGGGCTTTGAGAATTACGCTTGTTGTTACCTTGTACCCACCAGCAGCCCTTTCATAACTGTGTCTTCCCTCTTCTTTTGGCCTTTCATATTCTGATCCTCATCTGCCCCTCAGAGGACCTTTCCACTTCCTACCACTCAGTCCACCAAAGTAGGGCCATGCCATTTCAGGAAACTGGAATTTCTGAAAAGCCCACTGAATCTGGAAGGCAATGTACCCCAGGATATGTCCTGCAGCTCAGAGTAAGATGTTGCAAAAAGAGGAAAACTGACTGATCTCCCACTTTGTGCTTTCAAACAGAACAAATACTTCAAAACTTAGTTTCTCCCTCCGCCCCATTCCAGAATCTGATTTCAGCCCTGCACACTGTGCTCTCTTGGATCCGTGGATGCTAAGCTGCAGGTTCTGGAGATGCCAACCTCGCAGATGAATTCAATGTCTGCTCAACTCAGTCCATTCATTCACAGTTCCTGGAGTCATTGTGTCCACCGACCCAGACACCCATCGCCGATCGAGAGTATTCCACGCAGCGGATCGAGTTCCAGCAAGCAGAAGGATCTTCAGTCCCAGAGCACATTGCTGAACTTACCTGACACGCTGGACAGAACTAAGAGGTTAGTGAGAAACAAGTGTGTGTGAATACCATCCTATGTCGCCATCTGCTGGGCAAATTCAGAATTACATCCTATTACCTTACTTTGGAGTCCTTCTAGCCTCGCATGTGCCTCTGTTCAAGACATAGATGCAGATATTCACAGCCAACCATTGGACTAAGCCTGGGAACCACAGTGAAAGAGTTAGGGAAAAGCCTGAAGGAGATGAAGGGGATTGGAACCCAATATGAAGAA
The DNA here is from genome assembly GCF_021556685.1 of Rattus norvegicus. Classification (NCBI taxonomy): domain Eukaryota; kingdom Metazoa; phylum Chordata; class Mammalia; order Rodentia; family Muridae; genus Rattus; species Rattus norvegicus. The sequence continues at coordinate 7,227,084 of NC_141548.1, read as the reverse complement.
CAACAATATCAATTAACTGGAGCCTTCAGATTTCCTCGGGACTAAACTACCAACTAAAGAGGATATATGGTCCTGGCCATGGCTCCTGATGCATATAGTGTAGAGCATGTGTAGCAACAACTGGCTCATCTGACATCTATGGGAAGGGAGGCAACTGGCCCTGTAGAAACTTGATGTCCCAGAGAAGGGGGATGCTAGAGGGGTGAAGTGGAAGGGGGTGGGTAGATGGAGGAGTGGCCTCTTAGAAACAAAGAGGATTGGGAGGGTATGGGGGTTCAAAGTGGAGAGACCAATGATGGGGATGACATTTGAAATGTAAACAAATAAAATGACTACTGTATAATAGATGGTAACAGATGTCTCCATAAGGACCAGATGTTCATTATGTGTAACAGGTTCATTGAAAGTCAAAATCCATAACTGTTGTGACTTACTTATTATTGAAATTTCACATAGATGAACCCAATCAACATTTTAACTTCTCTCCTTGAACCTATAATAAATCATTAGTTACCTTTATAAAACAATTTAAAAAGCAGTTAGGGTTTCTACTCTCTTAGGCTTCGATACAGTGCCTCATTTTAGCTGTCCCTCTCTATGTTCCCTCCATTGCTGCCCTCTCCCTGTCTCTTCACATTTCACATTCCTATCCCTGACAGTGTCCCTCAGCCATCCATGAGTAAACTTGTACTTCCCTAAATGAGGACAGTCTGGCCCACGTCCCTAGACCCTCACACTAAACTGATCATACAGTTACACAGATTGAAGAATTAACAGCTAACATCCACATTTAAGTGAATATGTATCCCATTTGTCTTTTTCAGTCTAGATTACCTCATCCAGAATGACTTTTACTAGATCCATTCATTGTCCTGCATATTGCATGCTTCCTTTTGCCTTTTGTAATTGTTAAGCAGCAATGCAGTCTGTAAATGCACCACGTTTTCTTTATGCATTCATCCGTTAAGGGACAACTTAAATATTTCCAAATTCTAAGTATTATAAACGAGCTTCACTGAACATGTTTGAGCAAAGGTCTCTATTCTAGGATGAATCAACATCTGGACATGAGACCTGGAGTTGTATCTTAAGGTATAACAATTTTCACCTTCCTGAAGAACCATCGTACTGATTTCAGAAGTTGTTGTAGAAGTTTGCCTTTCCACCAGGAGAATATGAATGTTCCCCTTGCTCCATAACCCAGTCAGCTTGAGTTGTCACATGTGTTATTAACCTTAGTCATACTGACAAGTGTGAAAAGTGATTCAGAGTAATTTTGATTTGCATTTGTGTGATGTACAAGAATGATGGATATTTCTTATGAATTTCTCAGTCATTTGAGTTTCTTCTATTATGAATGTTATGCTTAGATATGTAGCACATTTTAATTATTTTTCTTGATATATAGTGTTTTCATTTTTCAAATATATTTTTATATTAGCCTGTTGGGCCCTACCTTGGAGTGTTTCCCTTCCCCCTCGCTGTGCCTTTCAGCCAAAAGTTGTTTACCCTCTTGGCAGCTGCTCTCTGCCCCTGATTTGGAGCCAGGACCTTCCATGACACCCATTCCTCTTGCTGAGCCTTTCAGCTTATTGTTGTTAAGAAGTTGTTTACGCCCCTGTGTTGGGGCCAGGACTTGTCACAATGCAGATTTCTCCTGTTTTCCTATTTTCCTGGTTGGGGATTTTCACCTGCTTTATTGTTTTTCCACAGCTTTTGCCTCTGGTATATAAGGAGATCTCAGTAAAGCCCGGACAGCATTCTTTTAACACGAATGACCCCAGTGTGTGTTTCTTCTTAACTCTTATAGGCCTATGCCTGGTTCTCAGTGTCCTGATGACACAGGCATCATCAAATGGAGGTCCCACGAAGATTGGGAAAGAGAGGACAACCTGACGAGATGGTCCCAGGAAGCCGGCCAGTGAAGGAGGGACGTATTGGGGAAAATGGGCCAGGAAAGGTCCCAGTGAACAGGATACAGAAGCACCGTGGGAATTGAAAGCACATGCAAAGAAAAATAAAGATTTGGGGAGGTGGTGAATAAACCTTGTAAAAAGGGACAAGGTAATAATGGTAAAATGTTTTTTTTGTGTGTGTTCTTTTAGAGTTATGCTACAATCTAGAGAAGCAAAGTCAATTCTCATAGATGCTTTTAGTCTTTGGACCCTGATTAGAGACAGTTTACACCCTACATAAGAATGAAAATGCTTTGAGAAAAGCATTCCTCCCAGACGCTCCACAGATGCTTTGGCAAAAGAAGGAAAATGAGATTAAGCTTTTTAAGAGCTCTCCTAGGGACATCCTGCCGCCTTGCTGGTTCCTATTGGAGAAGTGCTTATTTCTGGTTCTGTGTCCTTCAAGTAGGGTATCTGGGTCCTTTTAGTGGGACACCATCTAGCTCCTTCCCTCTATGTCTATTGTCTGTCCTTGGTGTACCAAGCTGTCCATGGATGTCAATTTATGTCTGGGTTTTGCTTCTCGTTGCTTGAATGTTTTATGTTTCATGTTTAAAAGGAAAAATGGTGAAAACTTTAAATGCTGGTTGATTCCCACCTTGATTTAGTTTTAAGTCCTTTCCAGAAAGGAACAAATAAACAAAAACAGTTTCAATTGACCTTTGGAGCCCTGCATCCTAGATAACTGGTTATCTCTGGTGTTAACTGTCATGTGTGTCTCTGACTGGATCCGGCCTCAAAAGAGGAATGTAGCTAGGAGCCTAGGTCTGTCCACTGGGGAAGCTCCCCAGGGGGCTGGCTAAATGTCTACACTAGCTGATCTTAAAGGTGCCAGCAGCTTCAAAGCTTCTATGGTAAGGGAGCTGATGTCTGATTCTCTTAGAGAAATCTGTGACTGTGATTATTGGAATCAACAGGTAACAAGGTGCTTCTTTTAAAATGACACCTAAAAAAGTGAAAATGGTGTTTGATCTAAATGCTAAAGATATGTGTACTCACTTCATTTTTTTGTTTTAAATGTATAATACGCTTTACATGTCTTGGCTATAGGTGATTGGCTTTTAAGTTATTGGTTATGGTTGAAAATTTGTAACATTGGTAATAGAAAGTTGGCTTAAAAAAGGAGTCATTCTAGACAACACGTGGCATGAGCCAACCCAGGGAAACAGGTCTAGATTGGGATAATATTTTAATATATTTCTTATCATGGAAACTGGACTAATAAAAGAATTTAGGGCAATGTCTCTTTGCTGAGATATTAGAGCCTGCACCATCGTTCCTTCATATGCAAGGCTTGGCCGCCATACTTTATAGCATGAGGATAGGACTTGGTGTTTTGGAGAGACTGGATTTTGGAGGATAGATAGTTTGGTGGAGGGTGAGTTTTGCTTTCCAAAGTTATGGCTGTGCTCTGGGGTTAGGAGGGAAACTTGAAGATTGTGGCTAATGATTGCCAGTGTTACATTGACTACAGTTTACAGTCTGATCCCAGACAGACTCGGGATTCTAACTCGTACATATTTGTGCTTAAGAAAAAGTCAAACAGGTGGAGACTGTGACAAGGGTTGATGAGGCTATGGAACATATAAGAGCATTACAGCCCGGTTGCTTACTCCAACTGCTATTTCAAGAAATACATATAGAATGATTATAGGTTTAAGAGATTGTTTTTATGCTGTTTCTTGCACTCTTGGGTTGTTGTGAAATAGTTCATTTCTTGTGTTTCCTTGGGTTTTGTTTGACTTGACCATACATTTGTATGTCTTTTTGAAAGAAAACTGTATTTATTTTGGTGAATTGTTCTTTGGATGACTTTTGTCTGTGGTTCCTCTGAATGCAGTTCCAACGGTGGCCAGAGGAGGGCACCAGATACCGAGTTACAAATGATGGTTAAGCACCCTGTAGGTCCTCTGAGTGAAGCCAGCAGGTTGCCCAGGTGTGCACCATGATGTGCTACAGCTTCTCTGCTTCCTCCTGCTCTTCCTTGGCCAGCAGCACCTCTGCATTCTGCCCCTCCATGGCTCTTGCTTAGGTCTCAGTTCCCTCACTTTTGGAGATTTTAACTTTTAAGAAGGGACAGAAAGATTACAATTTGATGTTTGCCCTATACCTGAGAACCTATGTTGCCAGGAAAGGGGAGATTCCATTGCACAAAATGGGATGGTAAGACAGAGATTTCAGGAAAGAACATGGGTGAATATATTGAAACCATGACACCTCTCAAGGCACAGTCCATGAAACAATGTACTCCAGCTTGCATACATTTAAAGGTGTAGGAAAAAAATATTGGCATCTAGGGAACAGTAAAAATTGTGGATATTGGATTATATGTCACATGCATGGACCCTGGGTTTATACATTTCAGGAAGAAGAATATCCATCACCATGGTCTTTAGGTCTTTGGCTGTTAACAAAGATGTTCTATCCATTTCAAGGCCTGATACAACTCTCCCTCTCCTCAGCAACTGAGTTGTAATGAAGCAGTGAGAACTCTGAAGCTCTGGAAGGACAGTGAGCGAATGGGTGTTCCTGGCTCAAAAGTGAGTCTCTGGAAAAGCCACTGCAGAACCTGGTCAGTCTGGTTGGAGGTAGTTAGCAAGTAAGCTATGGCATTTCCCAGTGACATCACCGGTAGTGTCTTCCCTGGAAATTCTCTTGTATCCAGGAAACACTAGAATGTTCTGTGATGTCAGCAGTGTTGTGGTGACACCAACTGCCTGAGCGATTTCCCTTCATTTCCTAATGGGTTCCCGAGGAGGCATGTTCTCCAGGATCCTCAGTCTCTTTCGGAGGGACAATCATATCCATGTAGACACCAGACCAAGGCAGAGGGAGGCCAGCCCTCCATCACGTTGGAGAAGAAGACGAATGGAAAGGTCCTGGAGGAGGTCACGTGAGTACTGGGCAGGGCAAGGGGGGCTTCCTGGAGGAGGTTGGCTTGAGCTGGTCCTTCCAGGAGTAGGACGTATGATTTAGAGCCTCAGTCTTCCTAAATGGCTGACTCAGACTCAACAATTTCTGATCATTAGTTTGACAGAAAACCAAGAACTGTTATATGTCAAGGGCCTTTCCTTGAATCTCTTTACTGTCATGGGCAGTGTCAAAAAATACCAGGATGTGCCTCTGTAAGAATAACACAGTGTCTCTCCCAGGATAGGCTATCAAAGCACTTCATTCTCAGCAGTGTCCTGTAGATTACTTGGGTAATTGATGCCAAGAGGGATACTCTCCTGGTCATATAACAAGGTCTCAGTTATTTGTCCTTGAACACACAGACTAGGGATTCAAGATGTTAAGCAGTTTGGACTCAAGGACTTACCTGCCTCATATCAGACATTAGCTGAGAAGGTCCTCCAATTCTTCTTGTTTAGCCCAGCTTTAGAATTTCAGAGCCAGAGGAATGGCTTTAGGAGGTGTGTTCTATATCTATGATGGCATATGTCATCCTATGGCTATGATGGTGGGGACCAGGGACCTAGCTGAGTTCAGCTTAAAGATAGCTTTCTTGCTCTGTCAGGGATTCACTGTATCTGTAGAACTGTTCATCCTCAGACTTCTGTTTTAGACTAAGCATAGTTTTCCTTGACACTGTGTCCACATACATGCCTGTTTACTGGTGTTTATCTACCTACAGAGTCTGATCAGAAGGCATCATCCCAAGCCTCCATGACACCTGTTGAAGAGGAGAGAATGAAGCGTCTGGAGAACCTCAAAATTGCTCTCCACAAGATGCAAAAGGAGAGAGATGAACTCAGGAGAATCCTGGCTGATTACCCGGGAAAGAATTTAAATGACAGGTAGTCACAATGCAAGTTCTGTTAAATCCACATTTCCTCACATCACAGTAGGCTACAACTCCAGGGTATCCTCATGGTCAAAATCACTTTCCTGATTGCATCAGAATGTGAAGTTCAGATGGGAATGGGATGGTGGAACAGGCTATTTTAATTCCTACAAACGTAAATCATAGCCTGTGGCCTGAATGACAGTCTGGGAATAAGGGTAGTAGTGTGTGAGCTCTCATTGTGTGGTTTAAGAAGCCTGGACAGGTGTTGGCTTGTGGGAATTTCTAGGTGCTCTGATTATGACCAATCATTGTTGTAATTGACGTGGAGGTGCTTTGGGTTCAATAGGTCCTGTGAAGAGCTGGAGGGACCCAATCCCACTTGGTGCCTCACAGTGTGTGACTGGACTGACAACAGGGGATCATTGGTTTTCTCTGATTTTATTCATTGTATTTTGAGATAATGCCACATCCTTGTATTTATTTGGCATTCTAATTGTATTTGAGAGAGAGAGAGAGAAAGAGAGAGAGAGAGAGAGAGAGAGAGAGAGAGAGAGAGTTTTGTGTAAGTTTGTGTGTGTGTCTGTATATGAGTGCGTTTGTGTGTATAACTTAAGATCTGGGTATTCTATGTTCTGATTTGGCCTGAGAATTATCCTGTGTCAATTTTCATGGCATGATAATGATGAGGGTGAGAGCCTCACAGTGAGCAGTAGAACATTTCACATCTGCTCAGGTGGACGCACATGGGAATCTCCTGGTGTGTGTTATAAATTCTTTTCCCTGTAAATACTGTTCATGTTCCTTTGGGTTTTCATGTAGCAATAGATTCTATGATTGAGAATTGTTACCTAAGAACAGGACAATAGTCTTCATGGGTTTCAGTTGGAGCCTGGATCGTGGCACAGGGTCCTCCAAAGTTCTTGGCATGCTAGTCTATTCCTTCAAACACCCTCAGGGAGCTCAAGCAAATCAGCTCCCTCCTTTTGTTTGCTGGCACTGCTGTCCCTGTGTCCATAATAATAAACTTAGTAAATACCAAATGGACCCAGTACCAAGGATCAAGGGTGTGGCATGTCCTAGGCTGGGGTAGTTCAGGATTCAGTCTGAATTCATGTAATTCTTGCATCCTTCATTCATATGTTATTTCATCCTTGGACCATGCCCTACCACAGGAACAACTTTGAGTCCGAGATGCTCACGATGCAGCACGAGGAAGTGATGACTGACATGAAGAAAATGAGCGAGCAGGTCAATAGAGCTTTGGTCAAATGTACACACCTCACACTGGAAAATGACTGGTACTGGTGAGTAACTTACAAGGCTGTGACCCCAGCACAGGGCACAGCATGTGTCAGCCCATTCTTATGTTTGAAGTAAAGTGAGGATCAGGCTTTATAGTGTTTGAAGCAGACCAGGAAGCCTGTCTCTAAGGAAGGCTCTAGGACACACAGGACACAGAAAGATTGGCCTCCAAGCGACATTCTAATAAAATGGACAAATAAGCACACATAGGGATTATGTCCTCTTCTGGGAAAAACTTGAATCAATGGTGTCAGGTTTTTGAGAAGTGCCCTGAGTCTTCTGGAATGTGGCTCTTTTCTCCATTTGACCTGTCTCTAGGTCATGCTCCATGGCTACTGTGGACTTGGACTATAATCTGGGCTCTCTTTGGATCAGGACCCTAGAAGGAGTAATGGACATGGAGATGTGGGAGGAAGTTGGAGACTGGCTGGGAGTCACCATTTTTTCTTTGTGTGTCAGCCGCAGCTTCTGCCCCCTCCTAACTGAGTTGTTTGAGCTGAAGAACAATGCCCAGAGAGCACGGCATGAGAACAGGGAGCTTCTATGGGAACAGATTGCACTGGAAGAGTCCATTAAGGAAACAACAAGGTTCTGTGGGGAAGCCAGTATGAAAATCCACGTAACAAGCAGCCTCAGGTAGGATGAATTATGCATCAAGGGCAGGTTTTCCTGATATCTAACCATAAACCAAGTCAAGCCAGTTTAAACTTTCTCCCACTTATCCAGACGCTCTCCTAGGTCTCATCCAGTTGTTCATCTCTTTGACCATTTACAAAACTTTCTGTGATGTTAGCTTCATGCAAGAAACTGGAGGATTGACAACCAAATCCTCCTGCTCAACTAGAAAATGCATTTCCTTAAGGGGGATCTGTTGATCACACACTGCACACTTACATGCCATTATGCTAGAGGGATGCCATGTGGTAGCCGTCTTTGTAGTGCACAGAACTGATTAGAGTTTAGTTCAATTGCCAAAAGAATGGTTCTCATTGTCAATCATGATGGGGCTTGTGGACTTTCTCTCCTTTTCCCTGTACATTGAAAATGGTCCCTTTTGCCTGTCCAAATCGTGGTTTACAGTGACAGAGCTTGAGAAGCAGTTTGTCCGTCCTGTTTTATGTCAGTGTTTTAGTGTTCTTTCCTGTGGCTTATGTCCTGGAGCTGACTGGATGAACAGGGATGTAAGAAAGACTTCTCTCAGGGTGAGGGTTTGTGTGAGATATGTGAGGATTAGAGGGAAATTTTTCTCCAACTCTCTCAACCTCGTGTGCCCAAGAAGTGCATTCCCTATACAGGTTTACTCTATAAGGGATGGATAGCAGTGTCTAAGCTCTCACTTGACACATTTCCTTTGCCTAATCTGTATTCAACAACTGTTGTTCTAGCATGATGGCCTCCCCATTCTTTTCTGCTTCTCACTTATGATTTCTGTCATCTCCCTCTCCCTCTCCCTCTCCCTTCCCCTCTCCATCTCTCTCTGACTCTGTGTGTGTGTTTGTGGGCGTGTTTTTTTGTGTGTTTTTTGTCTGTGGGCACATATATGTGTGATCATGTTTATGACTATGGTCCATATTGTACTTTGGAAGTTGTTTGTTTTAATTGTGATATGGTGTCTTATATATAGAAGTGTGTGTATATGTGTGTTTTTTCGCATGTGTGTGTGTGAACTCATCAAGTTTCTGAACACAGACACATATATATATTTATATATATTGTATAAATCTATATGTGCATATTTAGAAACATGTAAAACTATATATATAGATACACACACACACCACAAACACTCTGAGAAAGAGAGAAGAAGAGAAACATAATCTTTCCAATTACATTTTAAATTGTTCTTAATGGGGTCTTGATCACTATTCAAAATATTTACACTGGGAAAACTATTCATCAACATTGACATTACTTGGAGAAAAACTCAGGAATGGGGTACAGGGATGTGAGGAGAGGCTACTGTGTGAAATCCATGTACCTGAGTGTCGAAACTGATGACTCAGGGCTCTTCTGCCTTCTTTGCTCTCGGTGTATAGTAACACTGGAAGGTCATGTGGCTTGTTGTGTCTTCTCAACATCCTGGTTATGTTAATCATTAACCTGCCACCACTTTCTTTCCAGATTGGCCTAAACTTGGTTGAATATACCTTGGCTTTGGAGTTTGGCCTGGAATTTGTTATTTGAAAGATTAATTTGCTTAGAGTTGAATATTCAGGCAGAAGATGTCCAGGAGTTATGCTGAGGTGTAATCACATCTTTGCCTCAGACAGAAACTTAGGCTCAAAATCGTCCAAAGCACTCACCCTGTGTTGTGTTGTGGCACTCTTAACCATTGTTATTCAAAATCGTTTGATCTGAGTGAAAATCATCTGTAAGGAGGGTTTAGAACAGTGATGACCCTCAGACATTGCTGGAGGTGTCAAATGGGTAGCCCTGTGAGAAACCATGTACAACTCTTGTGAAAGTTCAACCTTTTGACACAGTGATTCCAGAATAAGAAGTAGGTGTCAGCAGAGAAACTGGGGCACATTAGTGTTGTAGGGGTTCACCTCAGAGCAGCCATGAAGCAAAATTATCCAGATGTCCATCAGTCAGAAAGTGAAAAGGTACAATGTTGTCCAGCCCTTCCATGGACTGTGGCTAGTTTGATTATACCTGCCAGCATTTGGCTTTGAATTAGCCTTCTCTTACTCGAATTATATCTGATAGCATCCCAGTACAAGTTTTACCTTGGATTGTGGTTATGGAGATTTCTTAGCTGTTTGTGCTGGTAGTTTGTTTCCCCTGTCAGGTACTGTATGGTAAAGGGACCTCATATTGAAAAATGCAGCTCACTTTGCATGCACTGGGAAACAGTGAGCAGAGGACTGAAGAGGCTTACCTGCCCCCACCCAGTGCTCTGTTCCCTGAAATCAGCCTCCTGTGCACAGCATTGTGAACTTGCTAAGCAGGCTTGGCTAACAGGCCTAGATGTCACATTTCTAATTTCTGATTTTCAGGGGAATACACTTTATTGGCTGAGCTGTCTTTAGGCTATGCTCACTGTGTACTTACCCCATTCCAGGTTTTTTTTCTTATGCTACCATAGTAGACTGGGTGATCTCTTCTATTACCATTAACTGGGAAACTAACCACATTCTGCAAAATACTCTGCTTGTATGTGTGAACAAATATATTTGGGTGAGTTCAAAAGTGTGTATTTCTGGGTGTCTGTCTGTCTGTGTCTGTATATATGCATGTCTCCATGGACAATATAATCTTCTAATGACCAGGATGAGGAGAGCATGGAGGAAAGTCTGCAGGACGCCCTGAATCAGAAAAAACTGGCCACTGAGCAAAAGGCCTTGTCTGAGACAATGCAGCATCATTTCGGTGTCACTGAGAGGATTTGAAAGCACAGGATGAGAGGACCCAAGTAGATTTCCTGTACTTATAAACTGTCTTATCGGGTGTGTGACTTTCTCCAGAGTTCTCAGCATCTGTCAGCTAGGAGCAGCTCAGAATATTGTTCTTGTCCATTTAAAAGAAATTCCGTCCATGAAGTGTATGTGATCCATAGAGATTCTGGCTCTTGTGTACCGATCCCTCCAGGCTGTGCTCTCTTGTATTATCTGAGCCCAGTGCCTTTAAGTCTCCCCATAATAGTTTTACGATACCCATAAACAAAGGAGTGGTATAGTTTATTTTCTGCTTGAGTATCTCCTTTAGAGTTCAATGCTTAGTCTTGGCAAGATTTCCATGCAGCATATTCTTGCCAAATATAATATCACTTCAGTGTGCATGTACTTCTTGAGATATTGTTTCTCTGGGTCTTTGCAGATATTGAGGTTGTCATTTGGACCCCAGGCATATTCCTGCACTGGAGGAATAATAATAGTCTTCATTTCAGTGATGGCCAGGCTTCCAAGGCCTTCCTATTGTTTTCTAGGTTGTTCACATCTCTCCTCATCTGACATTGAGACATTGTTACATGATATTAAAATATAATATATATGTACGATTGGAATTATCTGCTTTTCACTGTTCGATTTTTAGCATTTTGAAAAGCTGAGAAAATATGCAGGCCTGTGGGATCTCTTACCCTTCTCTCTTGGGCATGAGAGAATGACCTCAGATGAAAGATCATCCTGGATTTTCCTGCTGAATTGTGCTGCTGTGTATGGGATAAGTGGCATGGCAGGTCCTCACCAGGTCTTCTCCACCCCTAGGTCTGAACACTGCAGCAGAAGCTTTCCCAGGGCCCAGACCAGGACTACAGCTCTCAGAGACAGGACTGTCCACCAGGAGCACTGAGGGTTCAAAGATTGACACCACCTCCCGCATCTCAGTCCTTGTAACCATAGCAATCCTGGGCTGAATTTGAAAGACCTTGAGATGTGGACTGGAACATGCCTCACGTTTAACCTTTTGACGACTTGTCCACCAACAATCAACTACACCGAATGAGGCGTCTACATTCCTCTTGAAGAGATTTTTACCATCTTACCTGCCGTTCTGCTGTGTTTGCAAGGCCAGCAACAGGCTGGAGTTATATGTTGAAAAATCATCAGGAATTGAATGCTGACTAATTTACTTGTTATATTTAGTTTTTAGTTTGAAATTTGGTTGTTTTATGCATTTGGTTTTATTTGTTTACATTTGAAGTTTTGTTCTTTATTTGTTAACATTAGTTTTTTAATTAATATGCTATATTCTTAAGGCTATATACATTGAACTCATTGACTCCCCACTTTAAAATGTTCTTGAATAAATTAATGTTTGTCTATAAATAAAAATGTGACCTTTAATCCCTCACTCAGAAGACCGTCCTGAGTCGTGTGTGGTTCTTCCTCCTGTAACAGCACAAGTGTAAGGCAACAGTGGTTTTCTGCAAGTCTCATGCAGCATAGGCTTCACCATCAGTTCACAGCCAGCCAGAGCTGCACAGGAAACTGTGCTCTTGATGTAGACAGTGTGTCATACTCTGTGGATCCCACATTCATGATGAAAAATATTCTTGCTTTATACTTGTGCTCACAAATTTAGCTTCCTTTATAATGACAAACAAAGGAGACACACAGAAGTGTTTCTCTAATACATTAGAGGAAATAAAACCATTCAGTATAGGAATATAAAAAGCGATCAGGACACACAGAGCTGTATGCCTCTGCATTCCTTGTAATATAGCATCGGTTATTACTGCAGATTTATTGAATTCCAGCAATTTTGGAGGAACAATATGTTAAAAATTTTTTATTATATATATTTCTTTACTTACATTTCAAACGTTATTCCCCATCCTTGTTTCCTTCCTGAAGCCCCCATTCCCTTCCCTCTCCCTTCCCCATATGTGTATTCCCCTATACATCCCCCTTATTGTTCACCACTATTCCCCGGCACTGCCCCTGGAACATTTTCTTTATTGTTTTGTTGGTTTGTTTGTTGTTATTCTTTTTCTCCCATTTTTATTAAATTGGGCATTTCTTATTTACATTTCAAATGTTATTCCTTTTCCCAGTTTCCTGTCCATCAGCCCCCTAACCCCTCCCCTTCCCGTTCTAAATGGGTGTCCCCTCCCTGTCCAACCCCCATTACTGCCCTCTCCAAAATTCCCTTCACTGGGGGTTCAACCTTGGTAGTACCAAAGGCTTCCCCTTCCACTGCTGCCCCAACAATGCTATTTACTGCTACCTACGCAGGGTCAGTCCATGTGTAGTCTTTGGGTAGTGGTTTGGTCCCTGGAAGCTCTGGTTGGTTCTTATGGGGTTGCAAGCCCCTTCAGCTCCTTCAGTCCTTTCCCTAGTTCCTCCAATGGGTGTCCCGTTCTCAGTTCAGTGGTTCGCTTCAGGCATTTGACTCTGTATTTGACATGTTCTGGCTGTGTCTTCAGGAGAGATCTATATCCGGTTCATGTCAGCCTGCACTTCTTAGCTTCATCCCTCTTATCTAGTTTTGGTGGAGATAGATAGATAGATAGATAGATAGATAGATAGATAGATAGATAGATGATAGAAAGATAGGTGTGGACCACATGTGGGGCAGGCTCTGAATGGCGTTCCTTCATTCTCTGCTCTAAAATTTGCGTCCCTATCCCCTCCTGTGGATATTTTTGTTCCCCCTCTAAAGAAGGAGTGAAGCCTCCTTCTTTAAAAGGGGAACAAGAATACCCTTGGCAGGGAAGTGAGAGGCAAAGATTAAAACAGAGACTGAAGGAACACCCATTCACAGCCTGCCCCACATGTGGCCCATATATATACAGCCACCCAATTAGACAAGATGGATGAAGCAAAGAAGTGCAGACCGACAGGAGCCGGATGTAGATTGCTCCTGAGAGACACAGCCAGAATACAGCAAATACAGAGACGAATGCCAGCAGCAAACCACTGAACTGAGAATAGGACCCACTTGAAGGAATCAGAGAAAGAACTGGAAGAGCTTAAAGGGGCTCGAGACCCCATATGTACAACAATGCCAAGCAACCAGAGCTTCCAGGGACTAAGCCACTACCTAAGGACTATACATGGACTGACCCTGGATTCTGACCTCATAGGTAGCAATGAATATCCTAGTAAGAGCACCAGTGGAAGGGGAAGCCCTGGGTCCTGCTAAGACTGAACCCCCACTGAACTAGACTGTTGAGGGGAGGGCGGCAATGGGGGGAGGGTTTGGGAGGGGAACACCCATAAGGAAGGGGAGGGGGGAGGGGGATGTTTGCCCGGAAACCAGGAAAGGGAATAACACTCGAAATGTATATAAGAAATACTCAAGTTAATAAAAAAAAAAAAAGAGGGAGTGAAGCATCCACATTTTCGTCATTCTTCTTGAGTTTTATGTGGTCTGTGCCTTAGATCTTGTGTATTTCGAGTATAACCAAGAGGCGAGGATGCAAAAGAATCAAATGGATAGCTTGATGCCAGAGGTTGGTGGTGAACACCAGAGGAAAAGATCATTCTTCCAGAGACAATTGGCAGGTTTCTGGTAACTCAGCTTTGCCAGACTACTTGTCTTGGGCCCACAGAACTCTCTGAGTTGCCAACACCAAGGTATGTTCTACCTAATACACTGGACAGTGTAGAAGAAGATGTCAAAGCCAGATGTCACATTTGCACCTATGTAAATAAAAAACAGAGATCATTTACCCAGAGAGGATTGCATACAGGTAGCCAATGCTCTGATAAATTATGGGATCCTGATTTTACTGACACATGGTCTCCTAGAGTAAGACAAAAGTGCCTGCTTGTTTTTATTGATTCCTTTTCTGGGTGAGTAGAAGCTCACTACATCAGACTGAAACTGATCATAGAGCAACTAGAAAGCTCTGCTAGGAACTTTCCCCCTAATTTTGCCACTCACTAGGAATGCTGTCATATAATAGCCCAGATCTCACTGCCAAAGCCTGTGAATAACAAAGATGTATGCATAGTTTGGAGTCTTTGTTGTGCAGAATTCTGGGCAGGTGGAAATAATGAACAAGACATTAAAGGAAACACTATCAAAACTCACATTAGAGTCCAGGAAGTGTGGATAGGCACTTTTCTTACTTTGGGCTTGCTGTACTATACAAGGAGGGATTGAACCATAGAATATTATGTTTAGAATATACCCCCCATTGCTTCTGACTCTTAGAGATCAGCAGTTGGCAGAATTCTTCAGCTATTTTATTCTTGAAATCCTATTCGTCCACTTCTCCGTAAAGTCTATTACTTTGACTATCGGAGAGACCCAGTGAACCTCTAAATCTATCTACAATATCCCCTAATTTGGACCTAGTGGTAGCGAACCTGCATGAGCCAACTGGGCATCGAAAAGGACAAAGCAATTTGCAAAGGACCTACGTGGTGATGTTTTACACTCTTACAGTTATGAGGTTAGGTGGAATTTTAACATGGATTCCTCACAACTAGGTCAAGAAGGTAGAAGCCACAGATGACAAGTCCAAATAGACTCCCTCCAGAACTTCTGGACCTATTAAAGTTGAGCTTTCACCTGACCTCAAGCCCTTCCACTCCCTGCCCAACCTCCTGAATCTTATGTTTGGCATGAATACAGGATCATGGTCCAAACTCTAACACCCTCTGGCCTGTCCCTGGGACCTCAGGAAGGTGGACACTAGAGAAGTGACGTCTAATGGAACTGCAGAGGACCAATCTCCGTCCACGTTGTCCTTTGCTCACTGATATCTGGTTATTTTTTGGAGAAAGGATTTGAAAGTTTCACCTGTCAGCTCACTTCCTGCACATCCACCACAGGCCAAGGGCAGGCTCAGATGAAGCTCTGTTGAAGACAGGCGCTGTCCCTTGTGAGCTGCGTCTCAGGGTATGCGGAAGACCATTCAGCCTCCCGTGATGTGGGAGAGCAGAGTAGTAGGAGGCAGGCAAAGGGGACAGTTCTGTGTTTGTTTTCTTGGCTACCATAACTACATCTTCCAGGCTAAGGATTTGCTCATGGAAGTCTGCTGTGTCACATGTGTAAAGGCCAAGCTGTCTGAAGTCTCAATAACACAACTGGCTCCAGGCTGCTTTCTCAGTCACTGGGATTTACACGCAGTCCTTTGTACCTTGTCTTCTAGGCAGTCCTTCGTACCTTGTCTTCTAGATCCACAAATTCTTTTCTGGCTTCATGTGTACAAGGCATATTTTCTCACTCTCTCCTTCTAGAGACCAGTAGGAACACATATATTGGACAGCCATGCTTATTGTCTAAACTGCAGGTGTCCATGTACGGCATTAGTGGGTATGGCATCATATCTCAGCATCTCTTACTGTAAGGGTTGAGCAGAACTCCCCCATCTCATCCTGGGTGATGATGTAGATTAGACCCATCAGATTAAATAAAGAATTGAAAAACTCTCCTGGGGGTGAAGTGGTGAGGAAATCATGTTGCCATCCCATAAATGCACTGCTATGAGCAAGCTTCAGACAGCCTGGGGGGATGCAGCCTGCAGCAGAGACCACAGGCCTTTGGTGGAGAATGATTCAGTTCAAAACTGGGAAGGGAGAAGGATGGTTGATATTGCTCCAGTAGATCTCACTGCCTATAAAAAGAGTTTCTTCTAGATCAATGAATGGTTCTTGTAAAGCAGCTCCTGGACTGGACTACTGAGACCAACCATGAGCCCACCAGACTGGTGCTTTCCAACCAACAGACAAAAGTATCCACTCTGCGAATGATACATAGATACATACACAGAATACCAGATGGATACAGAGTTTCTTCAGTTCCAGGAATGAGGGATTCAGCAGGTGAGATGGCTCAGCAGATAAAGGTAATTGTTGCCAACTCCCTACACCTGAGCTCCTTCCTAGGACCTACATGATTGAAGGAAAGAACAAACCTCTCACAACTTGTCCTCAGATTTTTATGTAGTTGTCTTTTCCGGTCTTGGTCCACAGAAGCAAAGACATCAGGTTTTCCAATTCCATTTGACACGGGACCAGTACCTTCACCCGAATGTTCCTTCCTGGAAAGCTGCAGCCTGTCGGCGTGGCTCAGTGGTTTGTGAACTGCAAGTGTCCATCTGGGAAGGTGGTCGTGTTCATCCAGCCCACCTGCCCCTATTACAGAAAGACCCAAGAAATCCTCAGTCAACTGCCTTTCAAACCTGGTCTTCTGGAATTGTGAACATCACAGCCTCTAACAACACCAATGAGATTCAAGATTAATTACAACAGCTCACTGGATGGAGAACAGTTCCTCAGGTCTTCATAGGTAAAGAAAGACTGCATAGGCAGACACAGCGATCTGATCTACATGCAACAGAATGGAGAGCTGATAACCGGGCTGAAGCAGATTTGAGCTCTGCAGTTAGGAAAGGGGTGCAGGCAGAGCCCATGCCGAGAGCCATCATCCAGCCATTCCGACGGCCAGTGCCCCTGAGAGATGATGTGCATCACAGAGGATGTCACTACTTTTTGGTGATGGGGATTTTCAACAAATTGGCTTTTATTTCTTCTTTTCCTCAGTGCTAAAACCTGTTGCCGTTTGCCTTTAACCATGGGGGTGAGCAGCTTAACAGACAACACTGGCTTTTCCACTCTTCATGTGCTGACATGGCTCTGCCTCTAAGCCCATGTTTCCCATCCAGTTGATCCAAATTATTTTATTTAATATTTTCAGATTATTATGAGGGGAATTTTTCCCAGATTTTCTCACGGTATGATTTAGATTGGCATAAAGGAAGGCTAAGAAACTTTATGTGTTCACATTGTATTGTGCTTTTATGAATGTATTTATCAGTCTTAAGAGACGGTGATACATTTTTAGAGTTTTTAAAATAGTATCATGTCTTCTGCAAATGAGAACATTTTGACTTCTTCATTTTTCATTTGGGTTACCCAAGTTCACCACCCACCACTGATGCTTATTGTTATTTTTTCCACTTTTCCTCTGGGTTTCTCTCTTGTCTCTTTTCATTATTGCTACTCTCTTCCCCCCTTTGTCCATCCTTCCCTGCCTCTACCTACGTCCCTCCATCCCTCTGCCTCCCATGATTATGTTGTCCCCCCTTCTAAGTGGGTTTCAAGCATCCACAATTTGGCCTTCTGACATGTTACCCTTCAGGTGATCAATGAATTGTATAGTGGGTCTTCTGGAACTTTTGGACTAACATCCATTTGTCACTAAATACATCCCATTTTATATCTTTTTGATCTCTGTTACTTCACTATTTTCCAGTTCCATCCCTTTGCCTACAAAGTTCTTGGCGTATTCATTTTTGATACCCGAGTACTGTTGCTCTGTATGAATAGAGCGCACTTTATCTATTCATTCCTCAGTTGAGTTGAGGTCTATCGCGGTTGTTCCCAGCATTTGACTAATATAAGTAAGGCTGCTATGAACATATTCAACCACATGTCCTTGTCATATGTGGATCAGGTTTGAGTATATGCACTGAAGTGAGTGGTAAAGCTGGGTCTTCAGGTACAGCTATTTGCAATATTCCCTGATCCTCCACATTGATATCCAGAGTGGCTATACAGCGAGTAATCGCACCAGCAATGGAGGAGCGTTCCCCTTCCTCTACATCCTAGCCCAATCTGCTGCTGCCTCAGTTTTCTATCTTAGCCATTCTGATTGGTGTAATGAAGAATCTCAGGTTCATTTTGATTTGCCTTTTTCTGATAAATAAGGATGTCAAACATTTCTTGATGAGTTTCTTAGGCACTGAGATCCTCAGTTGAGAATTCCTGGTTCAGCTCTCTGTCCCAGTGTAAAAGTCGGGTTATTTGTTAGTCTGGGAGTTTACCTTTTTGAGTATTTTGTTTATTTTGAATTTTGGCACTCTCTCAGATGTAGGGTTGGTAAAACTCTTCTCTGAATCTGTAGCTTGCTGTTTTGTCCTATTGGCAGTGTCCTTTGCTTTAAAGAAAGTTTTCAGATTGTTGAGATTTCATACATTTACTGTTGATCTTAGAGCCTGACCATTTGGTATTGTTTTCTGAAAACTTTCTCCTGTGCAAATGTGTTCTAGGAACTTTGCGACACTTTCCCTTCTATTAGCTTCTGCATGTTTGGTTTTATGTGGATTTCCTTGATTCACTTGGACTTGAACTTTGTAGAAAGAGAGAGAAATGGATCCATTGGCACTCAACTACATGCAGACCACCAGTTAGGGTAGCATCACTTCTTAAAATGCCTTCTGTTATGTTCAAAATCCTCAGTCATCAGGGAAATGCAAATCAAAGCAACCCTGAGATTCCACCTCACACCAGTCAGAAAGGCTAAGATCAAAAACTCAGGTGTCAGCAGATGCTGGCGAGAATGCGGAGAAAGAGGAACACTCCTCCACTTTTCATAGGATTGCAAACTGGACAACCTCTCTGGAAATCAGTCTAGAGTTTCCTCAAAAATTGAACATTGCACTGCCTGAGGACCCAGCTATACCTCTCCTGGGCATATACCCAAAAGATGCTCCAACATACAATGAAGGCACATGGTCCACTAAGTTCATAGCAGCCGTATTCATAACAGCCAGAAGCTGGGGAAAACGCAGATGCCCTTCAACAGAGGAATGGATACAGAAAATGGAGTACATCTACACAGTGGAGTACTACTCAGCTATTAAGAACAATGACTTCCTGGAAATCTTACAGCAATGGAAGGAACTAGAAAATATCATCCTGAGTGAGGAAACCCAATCACAAGAAAACACACATTGTATGCACTCACTGATAAGTGGACATTAGCACAAATCTCAGATTACCGAAGACGCAATCCACAGACCACATGAAGCTCAAGAAGGATGACCAAAGTGTAGAAGCTTCAGTCCTTCTCAGAAGGGGAAACAAAAATATTCACAGGAGGAAGTGTGGAGATGAAGTTTGGAGCAGAGACTAAAGGAAAGGCTACCCAGGGACTGCCCTAACTGGGGATCCAGTCTATATACATCCACCAACCTCAGACAATATTGGTGATGCCAAGAAGTGCGAGCTGACAGGAGCCTGATATAGCTGTCTTCTGAAAGGCACTGCCAGAGCATGACAAATACAGAGGCGGATGTTTGAAGTCAACCATTGAACTGAGAACAATGGAGGAGGCAGAGAAAGGATTGAAGGAGCTGAAAGGGTTTGCAATCCCATAACAACAATAATACCAACCAACTATAGCTCCAAGAGACTAAACCACCATTCAAATGGTACACATGGACAGACCCAGGGCTCCAGCAGCATATGTAGAAAAGGATTGGCTTGTTGGGCTTCAATGAGAGAAGAAGCCCTTGTTCCTGCGAAGGCTCTATGCCCCAGTGTAGGAGAATGTAGGGCAGGGTGGCAGGAAGGGTTGGGTGGGTGGGAGAACACCCTCAGAGAAACAGGGTGAGGGGGATGAGGTAGGGGGATATGGGTGTGAAACAGAGAAAGGCTTTAACATTTGAATGTAACTAAAAACAAATAAAGAATAAAAAAATTTAAAAGGCATAACAAATGCAAAAGATTGGGGTGCCATTCCATACTCGTGATGTGTTTCTTCTGTGAGAGCATACTGGTTAACTCACTTCTCTATGACTGTCTTCTTATTTGAAAGGAAATAATGGGATCATCTGTGGAGTGGTTAGTAAGAATAAAAGCATCGCCTAACATGAATAGGTCCCTCCAGAGCGTGAGCTTAATATTCTAGGTATAGAGCAATTAGCTGGGGGGATTAAAAACAAAAAACAAACAAAAAACAACATCAACGATTAAAATAAATTTTGAATGCTGGGATTAAGGCGTGTGCCAACAAACACAGGTCCTGTCACAATTCTAGCAGTCGCCAGCAGAGAGAGCTGTGAGGTAGTGTGTGCTTCTTCCTTTCCAAGATACCCCATGGCCTCAGGCCTGCATCCAGTGAGCTGGAACGTAGAGCAGCCTAGTTGAAACTCCTGATGTGTTGATTACCCTAGACCATATGAGTTAACTCTCTTCTTCATGCCTTTTTTTCTTATTTGAAAGTAAATA
The DNA here is from genome assembly GCF_021556685.1 of Rattus norvegicus. Lineage (NCBI taxonomy): Eukaryota > Metazoa > Chordata > Mammalia > Rodentia > Muridae > Rattus > Rattus norvegicus. Next base: position 7,206,628 of record NC_141548.1, on the reverse strand, counting down.
ATGTGATCATGTGTGGTGTGGGTGGTAAGAGTAAAATCTTTAACATGAAGAATAGGGCCATGAAGAGTGTGGGTAACATTCTAGGTACAGAGCAAATAGAGGGAATTACCAAAGAAAACAATGGGAATTCTAACAACAATTGCAAAAAAAAGAAGAGAAAAAAAAAGAGAAAAAAACCCTTATGGGTGCTGGGATTAAAGGCATGTATCAACTCTGACCAGCATTGTAGGTATTTCCAATAAAATATTTTTAAAAACAAACAACCCTATTATTCTTTTAGCAATTGCAGCAGAGAAGACTGAGAGATCGTGTGCTGCTGCCGCCATGCCATGATCCTGTAACAACAACTGCCTTGGTGATAGGAGCCTGTATGCAGCAGGCCCCTTGGTGGGCCTGTCATCTCAAAAACAGATGCTTCAGTCATCTAAAAGATTGGACTCCAGTATACTTCAGGCCAGGAAAGAAGCCAGCCACCATGAGTGAAAGAACAAAGGAAAAATTACATTGGAAAAATGTGTGCCTTATTTGGAAGAAATGACCCTAAACTTCTGAGGCGTCCACCATCTCCACCCCTCTTTTTTGAACTTTGCATAGCGATGTTGTCCAACTCCAGGTGGGAGTCAGAGGCAGAGCCCTTCCCAGAGAAGACAGACGTGATTTTCACTCTTACGTCTGTGAGGTTAGGAGGCGTCATAGCACAGATTGAGCGCACCTAGGATAAGAACACAGAAGCCACAGATGACAATGCCAAATGGACTTTCCCCTGAACTTATGGACCCACTAAAATTGAGGTTTAACCTGACCTCAGGCCCTTCGACTGCCTCCCCATCCTGCTGATTCTTATGTTTGCTAGGAGTAAAGTATCAAGGGGCAACCTCCGATATCCTCGTGCCTGGACTTGGAAATGAAGGAAGACAGATATTGGAGAAGTGATGGCTGTCGGGCTACAATGTAGGAACACGCAGTCCAGGTTGACCTTTGCTCACTGATGACCAATTTAATTGTCTGGCTATATTTGAGAAAGGGATGATGTCCAACTTAATATGTAAAAGAAGGGGCAGAAATTTATGATTTTATATTTGCCCTGTAGTTAATCCCCCTATATTCCCAAGAAAAGGAAGTTTTTATTGCAAAAAGTAGGATTATCAACCACTGACTTTGTGAAATACATGGACGTTTATGTGGAAATAGTGCCGGCTATCAAAGAATACCCAGTAAGCAAATATTATTCAGGTTTTATAAAATTAAAAGTATAGGAGAAATATATTGGCCTCTAGGAAACAGGGAAACTTTGGGAATTGGACTGTATGTATGTGCATTGTCTCAGGTGTAGATTTATTATTAAGAGAAATCTCCCTCATTTATGGTCCCTAGGGATTTGGGTGCTAACAAAAATCTCTTATCCAATTCAGGGTTGTAACCAACTCTCCCCATCAAAAGCATTGATGACATCCGATGAAGCAGAGAGAAATATCTAACTTTGGAGGAGAAGTTGCCAAAGGATATTCCCTGGGTCACAGGAGAGGCTGCAGGAAAGGGTCCCATAGAAATCGGTTGCTTTTGGGAGAGCTGGGTAGCAGGGAGGCCAAAAAACTTCCCAGTGACGTCATCAGTAATCTCTTCCTTGGACAATCTCTTGTATCTAAGAGAGCACTAGAATCTTCTGTGACGTCACCAGTGTTGTGGTGACAACAAGTGCCTGTGGGATTCCTTCAGTGCCTTTTGGGTTCACAAACAGGCATGTTTCACCAGCTGCTCAAGCTCGTTCAGAAGGAGAGGGGAGACCAAGGAGAGACCAGACGGAGGCAGAAGAAAGCTGGCCTCCTGTCTTGTAAGTACGGAAGAATGAAATCATTCTGGGGAAGGCACAGTGAGTACTGGGTAGAGTCGGGGAACTTCCTCCAGGAGGCAGGTTTGAGCTGAGCCTTTCAGGAGTCGGCCTTACAAGCAGGAGCCTTGGAATTTGTCAATTGCAGACCAAGAGTCAAGAGTCCTGATGATTAATTTGACAGAGAGCCAGGAATTGGCAGGCCTGCAGCTTCTTTTCTATGAGCTTTTTAATTTCTACTGCCAAGGAATGCCAGGAGGAAGCCCTATGAGGATAACAATGTGCCCATTCATGGTTGGGAGTTGAAGCACTTCATCCTCTAGATTCCTGTAGGTTACTAAGTCTGTGGTGACAACAACAAGGAAGGATGAACCCCCTAGTCATGAATTGAGGTCGCAGACACTTTAAGCTTGAACACACGATTAGGGTTTGATGGTGCTATGAACTCCAGGATTGACCTGCTCCACGTCTGATATCTGCTGACAATGTCCCAAATCTTTATGTCAGAGGTAGATTCTATCTTTCAGTATGAGGGATCGTGTAATAGTGAGTGAGGCTTATGTATGCCAATGGAGGTTGGAAAGAGGGAAATAGCTTAAGAGTCCACATTAGAGATAGCTTTTCTTCTCTTTCAGGGATTCAACAAGTCTCCAGTCTTTCCTCTTCCTCAACCTCCATTTTGAGACTCAGAATGGTCTTTTCTACCCATGGGCTATCCAATATGTACATTCACTTGTGTTTATCTATCTACAGGGTTTATTCGGAAGGCATCATCAGAAAATTTCATCAGTAACCATGAAAAGCGTATAAAGAAATTGGAGGAACTAAAACTTGAAATCCAGAAGTGTAAAATCGAGCGGGATGAACTTTCTCAAATCCTGGACCTTTATGTCAATGATGGTTTGAACTACAGGTAGTCATTATGCCCTGTAACCTACTGACTGTCTTGTGCTCTCTCTGCTAAGCCAAGATTTCCTCACATCCAGAAAGTGTTTCATCTCTCATCCTGGACTTTAAGGAGCCTTGGCGGGTGCTGGCCTGTGAGAGAAGCTAGGTGCTGTGTTTAGGGTCAACCTCTCTTGTACTTGACCCTGACCTCCTTGGAGTTGGATTGGATTTTTTTCAACAGCTGGAAGGACCTGGTCACACTTGCTGCATCTAAGTGTGTGAATGAAATGCCTGAATGTCCTCACTCTTACTCTGATTTAGATCGTATATACTGATTCTATGGCACCTCCACGATAAAGTTGGCATTCTAATTATGTTTGTATATGGGTTGGTATGTATGGATGGATGTGAAAGTATTTGTGTGTTTTGCTCAGGATCAGGGAGTTGGGACCTTTGATTGGGTCTGAGGATTTGTTTGATGAACAGTTTGCAGCTCATGATAGTGATGAGTCCGTGGAGGCCGTCATTGATGAACAGAGCACTTTGCTCCTTCTGTTTACCTTGCTGGCACATAGGACTCTCCTGAGGGGAGGAGGTGTTATGAATCCTCTTCCCTGTAAAAAGTAGTTACGGCCTCTGGGAGTCATGTAACAAGGATTGAGAATCCCTGCTTTCAAAACAAGAGAAATGTCATCACATCTTTCTGTTGGACCCAAGGCTATGGCACAGACTGGAGGAAACATCTTATACTTCTTACACAACTGTTCAATTCCTTCATGCTTACCTGGCCAGATCTTGAAGGTCTGCTCCCTCCATTTGGTCCCCTAGCTCTGTCGTCCAATGCCCAGGATAATGAGTTTAACCAGCACCAATAGGAAGGAGCAAGTTTGTGTTATATAAATGGGCTTAGGTAGTCCAGAGAGCAGTCTGAGTTTGTTTGTTTGTTTGTTTGTTTGTTTATTTATTTATTTATTTATTTATTTATTTATTTATTTATTTTCCTGCTTTGAAGTTTCTTTTCTTTTTTTAACTATCCAAGGATGGTTTATTGTGACCTAGAAAAGGTGACTGTAGGAATAAATTCTTGACACTTTTTATTCCCAAACATGCAGCTCTCAGGCTCTCCCCCTCCTATACAGAGGGTCTTTGTAGGACCGTATCTCACTAGCCTTTTAAGGATTACTTATTTCAAAACAAATGTGTGCTGATTTGCAGAGAAATATTTTCTATGGGAGAGTGATGGTTTGAGTCTCACTGTTGTGTTTTCGCTGTGGTCTTTAAGTTTTCTACTTTCTTCCCTAGCCCCCATTCCTTGAATTTGAATTTTTTATTGGCTATTTTTAATTTACACTTCACCTAATTCTGAAATCATGGGGTCAGACAGTTATTTGTTCCTTGGGTCATGTTCTAACACAGGCTGAGTGTTGAATTGCCAATGCTTAAATCCCAACATGAGATGAGAACGATGGACATGCATAAGATGACCAACTGGTTAAGTGATGCCATGGAGAAGTACAAGGAGCTCATACAAGAGAACAATTCCTACCGGTGAGTCACTGACAGAAAGGAGACCCCAGCACTAGGCAGGGAATACTTCTGTCCAGCTGTGACTTTGAAAAAAGATCTGGGATCCATGAGAAACACATGGGAAGATTGTATAGCTGCTGGGTCTTCTATCAGCCCTCAGAGGGGATTGGCCCTCCACCTGCCAATGGTTTTAGAATACCATGAACACATAAGCACCCATATGCACCATGTCCTCTGCTTTGATGTATATATACCCTCTAGTGTCAAGATTTTCTGAAGTACTTTGATTCCCGTGGAGTGCGGACTCGGGATTTGACCTTCCTCTGATTGGTGCAAACATGCAAACTGTGGCTCTAGTCTGGAGATGCCTGGGGATGGGGCCCTTGAAGGGATGATTGTACTTGCAGGAGTGGCAGGCAAATAGAAACTGCCTGGGATTTACCATTATTTGTTTTTGATTCAGCATCAGAAACTTCCACCTCCTGAATGAATGCAATGAATTGAAGAAGAATGTAAGGATTTTGATGAATGAGAACAGAAAACTGCTGGTGGAGCAGACTGAACTGCAAGCATCCTGTGAGGAGGGAAAGAGGTTCTGTGAGGAGGCCAGCAAGACCATCTGCAATGCAGATATTGAATCCTTGTGTCCTGTTACTTTTGAGTAAATGGAATGTATCCTTGTGAATCAAACAGTGATCTCGAACTCGTCACTCTTAAGAACCTTCTTTATTGAAGTGAGATGTAACCATCTGAAATCCCACAGCTCTCAGGCAGAGATGGATCTCTGCATTCTCACAGGGATTGGGCATCATAATGACTTCCCAGTCAGACTGAGATACAAAGACAATTGTACTTTCAGTGTAGATTGTGTGTCCAACTCTGAATACCAACTTCATGATGAAAAAATTATCAATGCTGTATCCTTATCAAATATTTAGTGACCACTAAAATATACTCTTTTGTGGATGAGAGTGTTGAACATATTAATGGAATATTCATCAGGTGTTCTCTAGTACCTCACAGGAAATAAAACAATATTATTATACGGAGTATAGAAGCAGTCATGAAACAGAATTGCTTGCTTTTGGTTTCCTTCAAACATGATATCAATTATAACTGCACAGAGGAGATAATAAATTGCAAGACCTTTCAGGGGATAGGGTTTTTATGGTTGGTTGTTTTCTTGTTCTTCTTGATTAGGATGATGACTTTTGTTCTTGACAATGTACTATGTTCCATTTGGGATTTCAACTCAAGCAGACCACATAGATTACAATTCAGTTTCTAGATTTCTTTAAAAGCTGGACAAAATATCCAGGCAAAGGTGCCATATGAGTTTTCTCCTTTGTTTTTCCCTCCTTTGGGTGCTTTTGTTTTTGTTTGTTGTTGTCGTTGATTTATTTTATATTTATGAGTGTTTTGCCTTCTGTAGGTCTGTGCATGCTGTTCCCCAAAGGCCAGAAGGGGTCACTGTGTTTCACCTGGAACTTAAGTGACAGAGGATTGTTAGGTGCCCTGCAGGTCTTTTGAGAAACAAATTCTCAAATGATGAGCCATCTCTCCAGCCCCTACCATGGACTTTTGTCCTTCATCGTGTTCCTTACTAGTTGCAATGGATCATACCTGAATAAAGTGTTTCTTGAGATATGTAGGGACACATTTATGGGGTCTGCATGCTAATTATCTAGACTTCCAGACATCTATGTGAAGTTTTTAGTTAGGGTTTCGCTGCCGAGAACAGATACCATGACTAAGACAAATGTTATAAAGGACAGCATTTAATTGGAGCTGGCTTAAAGGTTCAGATCTTCAGTTCTTTATCATCAAGGTGGGAGCTTGGCAGCATCTAAGCAGATATGGTGCTGTAGGAGCTGAGAGTTGTACATCTTCATCTGATGTTTGCTAGCAGAATACTCAGTTTCAGGCACCTAGGATGAGGGTCTTAAAGCCCAGACCCACAGCTAAACACCTGACCCAACAAGGAAATACCTACTCCAAAGGAGCCATACCTCATAATAGTACCGCTCCCTGGGCCAAGCATATACAAACCTTCACATTCCACCCTGAGGCTTCCAGAGGCTTGTTCAAACATATGAGACTATGGGGGCCACATAGTGGTGTTTCTGAGACTTCCTTTTTCAATCCAATTTATCTGATTCTCATAACCTTGGTCTCAGGCAGATTCTTCAGACAAGTGCAAAAGGTGGCCACATTCTTTACCATAAAACCTCCCCAAAGAGTCTCTACGCAAATATTGAAATTCTTCACAGAAGGCTTGGGACAGAGTCACACAATTTAAACCACTTTCAGTAACAAAGTCTTCCATATTTGTTCTAGGATAGCCCATTAAGCCCTATTTAAAGCATTTCCACAGCTTTCCAGATCCAAAGTCCCCATGAAAGAGCCCGAGTTGGGGCCAAGCTGAGGCCAGCGGGAAAATTCCACCACCAACCTCTGAGCACAGAAAGACCCCTCCCTTCCAGGAGGAGTAGAGCTAGTGTAGTTCCTGCAACAGCTGCAAACCAGACTGTTGAAAAAGCCTCCTGTGACTCCCCATCCGACTCCCTCAGAAAGTCCCAGAACAGCCCACTGACTGCCAGTCTATTTGGAGGTTGCCTCTCCCCCCTGATTGTACCCTATCTAGTTACCTTTGTACAAATTCTGCCCCAATTGTTTGAATTCTACCCTGATTGCAAGTATATAGCTCCCTGGAAGACTCTGCTCAGGGACTTCTCTCTTTGAAATGAGATGACCATGATATTTTGGAATGACTAAACTCTTGCCTTTACATAGATTTCCTCCTCTGTGAGTCACATTTCAGGAGGTTCAGGTAGTGGTTCAATTTGTACCTCATATTTTGTGTATTGGCCAGTAAACTCCCCTCTTGTGGGGGACCCACAGGAGAGTGGTGAATCGGGGAAGTGACAGCTTGAGCAATGTACCACAGTTGTCTACGTCTCCTCTATCTAGCTTCCATGTGTTCTGCTTTTGGTTAGATTCATATGTGCAAGCTTAAGGAGGGCTCGGACAGCCTCAGTAACAGGACTTTGATCTGGCCAGTGGCTGGAGCAGAAGGCCTGAGTTATGCTGTCCGTGGCATGGACAGGCTGGTCTGTGTACTTCAGCTGCCAAGGAGGGCACTTTGTGTTAGTTGTTCTTTTGTTTTCTGTGTTCTTGGACTTGGACTGATGAAATTTTTTGACATGGGACAGGTTGTTAGGACTAATGACCACTTAATGTAACTTAGAGTGGCCTGCTTTTGATGTTAAATGGCCACAGGACCCCCCCCCAAGGTGTCAGCAGTAGAGGATATAGTGTTTCAGAAGTTTTCCCTCCTCCTCCCTGCTAACACTTCTTTGTCAACGTGAACAAAATCTGAGTCCAGCCTAGCAGTTAGCTCCATCCGTGTTGACAGTGTTAGCTTTGGGGCTAGAGAGATGGCTCGGTGGTTAAGAACACTGACTGCTCTTCCAGATGTCCTGAGTTCAATTCTCAGCAGTCATTTGTTGAGTTTCTTTTTCCCTCAGGACCAGCTCCAGGTTTTACATTTCTCACCGGTTTATCCCCTCTTCCCCTCTCCTTCTGCCTAGGGCAGACTCAGTGCAGTCTGGCATCCAGGGTCCATGACAGGAGAGGCCCCAAGTGGTCATATGTATCCATTAACAGAGTTTGCAATTGACTCCTGCTCACATCTTTTGTTCAGTAAATGAATATCCTTCTTGCCAAGAGAAATGCATGCTCCCTGTCCGAGTAAATGTGGTCTCTGAGTTTTTAAGATGAAAAAGATTTATTTTATATAAAGAAAGGGGATGCCTCTGGTAGGCTCATGTTGAGGCATCTCTTCCCCTGAGGAACCAGCCACCGGATGGCATAATGTAGAATAAACTGTATTCAGGACATGACACCAACTCCCCCGAAAAGTTCTTACAGGTTCTCTTCACCACAGACATAGGCCAAGAAACTGGCCCTTGGGCCCACAGGGAACCCAACCAGATTGGTTATTTAATGGGTGTAAGGGTTAGGGATCTCCTCCAGATTTGCCACCAGGCTCTGTAAGCATGTTTAAACAATAATTTGCCAGTGTTTAGATATGATATGAAATAAGAGAAAACAGAGAACTCTAGTACAGGGCTTTCTTCAATTAGTTAGTGCCAAATATTAGATAAAAGATACAGATACAAGCTAATAAAAGTTGCAGAGATTATAGAAGAGTGCAGATTAGACAAGAAGAATTAATTAGAGCCCCTCTAGCCAACAAAGCCATGGATCCAGGAGAAAAGACTACCATAGAAATGGCCAATGGCTTATTTATCATAGAAACTGGACTCAGTGACAGCAGTATTGCCTGCTTATTATTGTTGCCACAGCACTGTTGGATAAAGATGCGGATAAGTTAACTTTGGGACTCATCACACACACACACACACACACACACACACACACACACACACACACACACATCCTGATTGCTGTTCAGTAATGCCTAAGGCTTCATTATCAGACTTTATTAATCTATCTTGGCTTACATATTTTCCAGCCACCTGTTTCCCCGAACCATGCAATTCTGCTGCCCAACCCTGACTTGGACTGTCCACTCCATCAAAGTGATTCTCCTCTGTCAGAGACAGAACAGATCTGGTTTTTTAACAAAAGCAGCTTTACCCATGAGGGTCAGAGGAGAGCAGAGGCAGTGGTGACACTGGAAATGGAGGTAGTCTGGACTCAGTCTGTTCCTCCAGACACTTCAATTCAAAGGGCCAAGCTAATAACATTAACACAAGCCCTCATCATGGGAAAAGAAACCAATGGCTAGAGATAACACATGGGCTAACAAGGCCGCTAAGGACATAGTCTTAAAGAAAACAGCATCTCTAGATTGGATACTGTTCTACCTGAACCACCTAGATCAACTGATATATGCAGAAAAAGAAATTAAATGGGATGGTGATGATCGAGTGAACGTAAGCTAATATTATCCATCTCTTTAACAAGAACTCTTCTCAGAAAGATCCACACAGTCACTCACTTGGGAGTAAAACGAATCACAAACTTTAAAGCTTATCAGCTGAGCAACACTCCCAGTCACCCCAAATATCCAAACTCCTGACTGAGAGGTAAGAGCTTGGAGGCCTCTACTGGGAAAATTGATTTTATAGAGATTAAGGAAGAAAGACATGGCTCAAAATACCTGCTGGGTTTTGTGGACATTTCCTCCTGGATAGACGGATAGAGATACTAGAAGAGATTTTCCCAGGTTTGGAGCACCTAAGGTAATAGGACCAGATAAGGGCCTGCCTTCATATTTCAGAAATGTCAGTGACTGACTAAGATCTTGGGGACTAATTGGAAGCTTCATTATGCATATCATCCCCACAGTTAAGGGCAGGTAGAAAGGATACATAGAACTCTAAATTAGACCTTAACTAAATTAGCCTTAGAGACTGGTGGGACTGGATGACGCTCCTTCCTTTGCCCTGCATTAGATGTATATGGCATTCTAGCCCCCATTGTATCCAGCCTACAGTTGGCAGCTATTACAGAACTGAAAAAGGATGATTTAATATTTAAGGTCAGCGCTACCCAATAGGATCATGACTATGTTTGCCCTAAATCATGTGCCCTCAACGCCCTGGCAGTCCCCTACATTGGGGAAATGATCCTTCACAGGACCGTGAAGTTAGGGTTTTACTGCTGAGAACATATAGCATGACCAAAGTAAGTCTTATGAAGGACAACATTTAATTGGGGCTGGGCTTATAGGTTCAGATGTTTAGTTCAATGTCTTTAAGGTGGGGGCGTGTCACCCTCTAAGCAGGTGTGGTGCAGCAGGAGTTGTGAGTTCTACATCTTCATCAGAAGGCTGCTAGCAGAATACTAACACTCAGGCATTTCTCTGACCCCAGATATCTTAATCAAGCAACTGGCTTTTGAAAATGCTAGTACAGTAGAAAAACACTGTCTCAAAAACCAACCAACCAACCAACCAAACCAACAAAGACAAATTAAAAACAACAGCAACGGGGTTGGGGATTTAGCTCAGTGGTAGAGCACTTGCCTAACAAGCGTAAGGCCCTGGATATGGCTCTCAGCTCTGAAAAAAAAAAGACAAAATAAAAACAGGAGCAGCAGCAACAATAACAACAGCAAACGAAAGAAAGAAAACACCAATGCATACTCTTATGTGACCTTGCCTCCAAGTTATTTCTGAATTGTAAATTAAAATGCCTATAGTCAAAAGCTGTACAGAATTAAGACAGGTGTTCCCTGGTGTTCCCAGCTTGGGGGTGGGAGGAGACCATGACAGACAGGGGTAGAAAGAAGAACATAAATAGAGGAGAAGCCACCATGAGGTAGGAATCTTTAAATAATGGCCATGTGAGTGTTCTAATTGGAGTTTAAAGCATCCCAGAAAAAACCATGGCAAATTATATAACGGAATTATTGGAAAAATATGCATAATAGTATAGAGGATAGCTATCTGCCCAGCTCTTGTGCTGATTAAGGATTATCATAGATATAAAGCTAGTGTGAATCTTTTATCCAGAAACTAACTGGGCAAAGGATGGGCAGAAATCCATGGTTGGGATCAAATACTTTCTACACACAAAACCAGATTCAGCACCTAGAATTACAATCTTCCCAACCCCAGATAACTACAGACCAGCATAGAAACACAACCAGTAACAGCCAGGGCATTCAAATCTCTATTAGAGCCCATCAACACTATGACAGAAGGCCCTGAATATGTCAACATGACTGAAGAACAATAATAAAAAAAGACTGTAAAACAGCATTTGCACATATGGGAGAGGCCTTTAAAGAGAAAGTAAAGAAATGTGTGAAAACAATAACGGTGGAAGGAAATGAATAAAGAAAACCTAAACAGAGAGATGTGGATGAGCAAAATGTAGGAACTCAAGTAGTCTCTCAGAGGCAGACCTTAATAACAGACTACAAGAGATGGAATAGAGAACCTCAGGCATTGAAGAGATCATAGGAGGAATGGATGCATAGATAGAGGAAATCTTAAATCCAAAGGGAGGAAAAGAGTGGAGGGGGAAAAGGAATAAAGGAAAAGCAAAGGAAGAAAGGAAGGAGGAGGGAGGGAGGGAGGGTAGGAAGGAAGGAAGTCAATCCTGGAAGAAAACATCCAAGAAATATACAGGATTTTTCTGCAAAATAACAAATATAATAATGATAAAGACAATAAAGTATATAGGAAGGATGAAAATAAACTTGGGTCAAAGGCAAATAAAACAGAAAACAAAAACCAACCAACAAACAAACAAAAAAAATTCTCAACAAAATATAGAAGAAAATGTCCTTAACTTAAACAAGAGACTCATCAAAGTAAAAGGAGCACACAGTATGAAATAGACTGGAGTGGAAAAGGAATTCCCCTGGGCATATATTACCTAAGACAGTAAACATGGAGAACAAATAAGTATAATAAAAGCTGCAAGGGAAAAAGTACTGGTAACATACAAAGTCAGTCCTCCCATGAGAATCACATATCACTTCTCGCTAGAGACTCTAAAAGCCAGAAGAGCCTGGATAGATGCACCGAAGACTAAGAGACCAGACTAATAAAGTTGGATTTTAGTTGACCCAAGGGCCTCTCTTCTTTTATCACATACAAAATTATTAGATACTTCCTAAAATTGCCTTCAGAGCTTCTTTGAGGAAGCCTGAGGAGCTTAAGACCTCTGATAAAGTATTTTGTACAAAAGGACCTGCTTCCTTTTTCCTTATTTCTACTACAGCAGGATGGAGGCAAAGTTTTTTGCAAACTACTTTTAATAAGTAGCCCACATCATAGTTAATGGAAGAGAAAAGTTATTAGGATATGGGGGAAGAGGACCGGTTCACAATAGTTCTTCAGGAACGAGCTTGTTTTTCTTTGGCAGCAGTTCAGGACAACAGCAAGCAGCAAACCTGACTCCAGAGGGGATTTCTCAGGGGAGGAAAGCAGGAGTGAGGTGGAAACATTGTGGCAGCGGCTGTGCAGACTCAGGAGCTCCTGCTCAAGCTGCAACAAAGCACCCTGTGCTCTGAAGCACAGCAGCTTAGCCAGTTAGCTGGAGACCTGGCTCTCCCACTGCCTGCCTTACCTGGAATCCGCACAGGATACAAGAGGACAAACAACTGTGCCCAAGCTGAGCAGGCAGCGCAAAAGCGCCTGTGAAGGACCCGCAGGCACCGCCTTAGTCAGCTTCATAGGAGCAGAGAGTCTAAAGTCTTTTCCTCCTTCAAGCATGGCACCCCAGCCCATTTTCTTTCATTCCCTGCCTTCATTTTGATGGCTTCTACTTCCCTTCAGAAGTTTGTCGTTTAGTTTCTTTTCTCTCTTTTTTGTTTCTTTGTTACTTTCTTTCTATCAACTAATATAAAGGACCAGCAATTTGATATTTCTAACCTAATATTTGTTGTGGTTTATGCCATGCATATTTGCACATTAAAATTCTTTTTTCTTGCATTTGCCACACTTTAATTGGACTCATTAGCTTAGCTCAATTTCGGTTCTTGGGTTTTCTGAGGTAAGTGAATGTTGGGGTGACCTCATTCCCAACTCCTGATCCTTGTGCCTCTAAAGTCAAATGTTTATGAATTTTCAAAGTTTTCTTTGCCAGTGGATATGTGTGTGTCTGTGCACATATGTGCCACAATATTCAGTTCATGTTTCTACCATGGGTCCCAGGTATTGAACTCAGATAATCACACTAGTGCCGCAAGTTCTTTACCTGCTGAGTACCTTGCTGCTATTGCACGTGTGTGTGTGTGTGTGTGTGTGTGTCTAATTTTCATATATGTATATACCATATATTTTGCCTATCTCTGCGTCTCAATACCATTGTCCTTCCTTTCCTTACCTCTTCTATCATTTCTTTTTATCCCTCTGGACAGTTTCTCTTTGTTCACATCAGTTTAAAATGTAGGAACACACACACACTGTTTGAAAGCAAATTAAAATGAAAAAATAAAAATATGCAGTCTTTTTGATCAGTACTCCTTAGCAATAGCTTTTCTTTGATTTTTTTATACAATTGATATATAATAATTAATGGGAAATCAGCTTGAAAATTTTCCTTAATGATTATATCCTTGGAATTTTCATAAATGTTTCATAAATGTTATTATACTATCTGCAGATAAAAATGTCAACTTTTAATTCCTACTAGTGACAGGCCTTAAATTATCACCTTCCTCCATTCTGACCACAGCAGTCTGCTGTCTATAAGGGCGATCACCACTTACTGCTCAATGAAAGGGGAACAGAAGAGTGGTGTTGTTCTGACCCCTTCTAGCCAATGGCCCTTATGTGTTTGTCCTGAAGAAATGAGGATATGGATTGCTAGGTATGGGTGCCACCTTGTGGAAGTGAGAATTCAGTGCACCTGAGGGATGTCTTCTCCCACAGTTGCCCTGGCTGGAGGAGACCTGAATCATCCCAGTCACAAGCACTCCTCTCTCAAAAGAAACCCAACCTCAGCCTTAAAGGAAACAGACACTTAATTTCCAGTGAGATTCATGCACATCCCTCACTCTGGCATAAGTCCAAAGGACTTTCAGAAAAATGAAAGGGCACTTAGCGCCATTAGAAAATTCATGCCAGAGTCTTCTGTCTAGTCCAATTGAACAATGCCTCGAAATGGCCAGCTACAAGTTGTTAATCTATACGCCATGCCGTGAACCATCTAAGGTGATAGCATATTCATAACGCCCTAGTAGGCACTTAATTGCTTTTTTGTGGATTTGGGACACAAAGAAGAAAGTGCCTTTCATGGTGGTGGTCCACTGTTAGTTCAAGAGTTCAAGCAGGAGGGCAGAGGCAGGGAGTAGAACATCCTTGTTTACATAGATAGTTCCATGCTAAATACAAACAAAAAGATCTTCGATTACAAAATACAAAACTCAAAATGAACATGTCATTGCAGATGTGTGTCCCTTCTGAGCGCATAGGTTAAGATCAAACTTTATCATGCCAAGAGAACATTCATGAGAAAATTACTGGAGACACCAGGCAGATTAGAATAGAAGTAATGGTGCCGGAGAGGTGGTTCCACAGTTAATACTGGCTACTGTTTCAGAGGTCGGAGTTCAATTCCCAGTAACCACACAGTGGCTCACAACCATCTAGAGTGAGATTTGGCGCCCTCTTCTGGCCTGCAAGCATGCATGCAGGCAGAATGCGGTATACGTCATAAATCTTAAACAAACTATAATAAAAGTAAATAGGTTTGGAAAGCTCTGTGTGTTTTATGTAAAAAGTGCAACTACATCTCCTGCTATCCTGCATAGATATCTAGTGGCCTGCGGCGTCCTTCTATTTCTGATCGTTTACTCACCACTTCAATATCTGAGACCAGTGTCACTTATGTTATACTTCATCTAAGTTATAATGCACCATTGTCATTCAAGCCTGGAAATATTAACCCTTTGAAGGAATGTATAAAGAGTTTTAGTATGTTGTCACAGGATCTGTCAGGGGTTGGAGAGATGGTTCAGGGATTAAGAGTACCAACTGCTCTCCCAGAGATCCTGAGTTCAAATCTCAACAACCACATGGCTACCTACAGCCATCTGCAATGGGACCTGACGCCCTTTTCTGGTGTGTTTGAAGATAACTACAATGTACTCACACAAGTAAAAATTAAATATTAAAAAAAAAAGGAAAAACGGGACCTCTCAGTACAATCTGACAGAACTGAACATAATGGACTTGCTGTGTGAAACAGGGTGGCCTTGATCCTACAGGAATCTACCCATTTCTTTATTCCAAGTATTGAAATTGGCACTTTGAGTCACTATGCCCAGTTGTGAAGAGTCCTTTCATGGTCATGGTGAGCAACTTTGCTTATCCTTTCCCATCAGCCAATTCTTTCTATGTAAATGAGACCATTTCTGTAGTGTCTGGTTTCAGGTGAATTCTGATTGACTGTGTGATTCTGATATTTTTGTGACTCCAGTTGACTAAAGAGGAACCCATCCATGGTTTTCTAGGTCTCTGAGTGTTTTACCTCTTTTAAAAATATTAATCAATCATGTTTATTTAAAGTATTCCTAACGTCAGAAATTTTTAATGGGAATTTTTTAAAAAATGAGTAAACGTTGGGGATTTAGCTCAGTGGTAGAGCGCTTGCCTAGGAAGCGCAAGGCTCTGGGTTCGGTCCCCAGCTCCGAAAAAAAAAAAAGAAAAGAAAAAAGAAAAATGAGTAAACAACCAAATCGATTTTCCTATTCTAGCCATATAAGCCAGCTGGAGTTTGTAAGAAAAATGATCTAAAGCATCACTGTCAAGGACTACAGAAAACTGCCACCCACAGGTAAACTGCCACAGTAAAGTGACTACAGCACAGCTCTGTCACTCATACCAGAGAACCCAAAATAAATACCTTATGAAAAGAATTAAAATCTATCCAAACCACTTAAAATACTTAAATGCAGAAACCTTAAGTTTCCTTCAGTTGGGCCAGAAACCACCACAGACGCTATGGTCAGGGTTCCAGGGAGAACGAGTGGAAAGTTTAAGCTTAGGCCAACCAACATAGCCCTCGACTTTTCAAAGAAATCGTTTACTCAGGTATACTGTAAATAAGGACTGTGGCAACACAGGAAACAAAGGCAGTTGGCAAGTGAAACTTCTAGAAGCTCATGAAACTGCAGATGGAAAAGGAGAGACAGGTAGTGCCAGGTTCTCTGCAGTCCTTCGGTCGTGCAGGGTGTCAAACAATCGCTGCTTCCCACACCAGGATGTTAGCCCACAGGAGGGGCTGGCGGGACCTGTCCACTGTGAGGACTGGAGGGCTTTCCAGGAAGGCTGAAGCCTCTCAGGTGAGGAGGCCTCAGTAGAAAGAAGAGCACAGCGATCACCATCCAGGCCATCAAGATCACAGTGATGCTGATGCCACTGTCACCGGAGGGCCCTGGCAATTCCCGAAGGCATTCTGTGTCCGTACAATAGGCCCGGGACTGCCGGAGCAGATTGATGAGTCTTCTCATAGCGCGTTCCTGAGAGCAAATACATTCACAGGGATCAAATCCTCCTTCAGCCATGGTTGGTTACCAGCTTGATTTTACTCAACTCTTTAAAGCCGCCCAAACAAGTGGTGGGTGGGGAGGGTGGTGACCTGGAGTATTCTGGACGCCCCTGTCGCTGCGGCTGCTGCTGGCCGCCAGCCTCCTCCCCTCCGGATTAGATAGTCAATGTCACTATTAGCCACTAGACCCGGATCTGTGTTTTGCCTTTTGTATGGGTGGGTGGATCACGAGGTTGTCAAGTGTGGGCAGAATCTGGAAGACAGCTTTGCCTATCGAGGTTGGTGTTAGTCTTTGTATGGTTACCAGGAACCAATTCCAGATCCTCTGGAAGAACAGTAAGTGATTTCAACTGCTGTGATATCTTCCCTGCCCCTTCCTCTATACTTTGATCTTTCTTTCTTTTTTTTTTTTTTCTTTCTTTTCCGGAGCTGGGGACCGAATCCAGGGCCTTGCCGTTTCTATGCAAGTGGCTACAACTAAGCTAAATCCCCAACCCCTTACTTTGATCTTTCTGTAGTCTCTCTGACTCCATCTGCCATAACGAAAGACTTCATCTCATAAAACACTGTGGACAATAGCTACTATGAAAAAATACCGTAAGTTGACAGAACCTCCATTTTCACATAAATATATAAACACATAAATACACAAACATACCCAAAGAAACAAACAGACACACATAAACACACACAGAGAACGCACAAAGACACACATACACACAGCCCAAGTCATCATATTCTTTGGTAATTCTGTCCAGAGCAGAGTGGTAATAGGGATAGAAGAAAGTACTATTCCCAGCAATTTCAACTGAATACCATGTAATGCATATTTATGAGATACATATTTCACAATATTTTAGGATTCAAGTACATTATACTATATATCCTTTATTTTCAAAAGTATTGAAAGTTATGAAGAGAATTCCAGCCTAGTATCAGACTTGTGTCCATCAGAATCAGAACAGTTTGCTGTTTGAAACTTTCTTTTATTACAACTGTTTCCTAATGTCACATAGGAAACCCGGCTTCAGCCAGAAATGCCTTTAGCTACCACATGCATCTGAATCTCACCCTGGGAAAACCATGAGTATCCATGAGAGAATGTGTGTGGCTCTTTGATGTCCAGCTTTCCTGTAGGTCTCTTCTGGCTTGCACGAACACCACTCCTTGGTTCCTCCCTCTAAATGGCCGTGCAACCTTCTTGCCTTGCTCTGCTGCTGGTCACTGACAACTTGAGGAAGGTAAAAATTGCCTAGTGTGTTAGTGAAGCAGGCCTTTGAATGTCACTCTGAGGGGTTTTGGGGAGAGAATCGACGTAAAGCTCACTCTGAATGGTGGTAACACCATAACTCTCAGGCCAGGTGCCTGCACTGAATGGCACAGAGAGGAAGCTAAGAGCTAGAATTTCCCTATTTCTGCTCCCTGCTCCACCCACATAGTAAGAGTCTCATTCACATCCTGCCAGCCAGTCCACTTCTACCAACTGCACCTCTCACGGCTACACTTACCCCTTCTAGGATGGAGTCTGTGCTTCCCGACTCTGAGCCAATGGAACCCTCCTTTCTTAAAATGCTTCTGTGACAGAATGGGAAACACGACCAGTGCAGTCACTGCTTCCTTCTGCCTTTTGCAGTCTCCTCCCGCCTGGTTCCCTCACAGCCTTCGCAGTCCAATGTGTCTATAAGAAAACAGGCTAAAGATGTCACCTTAATTCTCCTTTGACTTGTCTCTGGGAAGAGCCTTTTGCTACATCAGCCCAGATAGAAGAGTGAAAGAGGAAAAAGAGAAGAGAAGACAGTAGATGGCCTAGGCAAGGGATAACTGAAGTTCTCCTTGTAACACAAGCTACTTCCCAAGATATTACCACTAATCCAGTTTCTGTGTCAATATGACCCCCAAAACCTAACCACCTATCATTAGAGCACATTTGCTGACAAAATTTTGTTGCAGTTAAATTTCTATTATATGTCTTTCAAAACACATGTAAAAGTGGAGTGGGCTTTTCCAGCTAGATTCATGACCTCCTCTCTCCCACACAGCACCCATACTCAAATCACCTGTGACATCTTGTTTCCTAAACACAGGTATGGCTGTCACTTTTACTTTTCTCCATGGGATAGTTTAGGTAGAGTGACCTGACCACACCTGCCCATCAATGATTGGCCTTCAAGCTTTAATGACTTCGGAAAATTTATGTTTGTTGATAATGGAAATCCTCCCACAGTATAAAGTCATTTGCTCCTGCTCTCAAACAGAGGAAAAGAAAGAGAGAGAAGGTCTGCCTGCTAGGCATAGTCAAGGTAGGTCAAGGCCTGTTGGCAGATTTTTCAGCCTGCTGATGTATGGAACCTTAAGAGAAGGTGTACTTGAGGCTTAAATTTCTATTGACCTTGGTGGTTAAAAACGGAGTAGTTTGGGGGATGGGAACGAATGCATTGTTTATTTTAACAATTTGTTTCTGTCAGCTTGTGGTTATGCTTCCCAGAGTGCTATAGTAAAATAGGGCTTTGAGAAATGTGCTTGTTGTTTCCTTGTACCCACCAGCAGCCCTTTCATAGCTGTCTCTTTCCTCTTCTTTTGGCCTTTCCTCATCTGCCCCTCAGAGAACCTTTCCACTTCCTACCAGTCAGTCCACCAAAGTAGGGCCATGCCGTTTCAGGAAACTGGAATTTCTGAAAAGCCCATTGAATATGGAAAGCAATATACCCCAGGATATGTCCTGCAGCTCAGAGTAAGATGTTGCAAAAAGAGGATAACTGACTGATCTCCCACTTTGTGCTTTCAAAAAGAACAAATACTTCAAAACCATAGTTTCTTCTGCCTCTCCATTACAGAATCTGATTTCAGCCCTGCACACTGTGCTCTCCTGGATCCATGGAGGCTAAGCTGCAGGTTCTGGAGATGCCAACCCCTCAGATGAATTCAATGTCTGCTCAACTCAGTCCATTCATTCACAGTTCCTGGAGTCATTGCGTCCACCGACCCAGACGCCCATCGCCGATCGAGAGTATTCCACGCAGCGGATCGAGTTCCAGCAAGCAGAAGGATCTTCAGTCACAGAGCACATTGCGGAACTTTCCTGACATGCTGGACAGAACTAAGAGGTTAGTGAGAAACAAGTTTGTGAAAAGGATCCTATGTCGCCATCTTCTGGGCAAATACAGAATTACATCCTATTACCTTACTTTGGAGTCTGAGGCTTCCTTCTAGCCTCGCATGTGCCTCTGTTCAAGACATAGATGCAGATATTCACAGCCAACCATTGGACTAAGCCTGGGAACCACAGTGAAAGAGTTAGGGAAAAGCCTGAAGGAGATGAAGGGGATTGGAACCCAATATGAAGAACAACA
Source organism: Rattus norvegicus (assembly GCF_021556685.1). Taxonomy (NCBI): domain Eukaryota; kingdom Metazoa; phylum Chordata; class Mammalia; order Rodentia; family Muridae; genus Rattus; species Rattus norvegicus. Next base: position 7,186,997 of record NC_141548.1, on the reverse strand, counting down.
ATTTCAATTAACTGGAGCCTTCAGAGTTCCTCGGGACTAAACTACCAACTAAAGAGGATATATGGTCCCGGCTATGGCTCCTGATACATATAGTGTAGAGCATGTGTAGCAACAACTGGCTCATCTGACATCTCTGGGATGGGAGGCAACTGGCCCTGTAGAAACTTGATGTCCCAGAGAAGGGGGATGCTAGAGGGGTGAAGAGGAAGTGGGTGGGTAGATGGAGGAGTGGCCTCTTAGAAACAAAGAGGATTGGGAGGGTATGGGGGTTCAAAGTGGAGAGACCAATGATGGGGATGACATTTGAAATGTAAACAAATAAAATGACTACTGTATAATAGATGGTAACAGATGTCTCCATAAGGACTAGATATTCATTATCTGTAACAGGTTCATTGAAAGTCAAAATCCATAACTGTTGTGACTTACTTATTATTGAAATTTCACATAGATGAACACAATCAACATTTTAACTTCTCTCCTTGCACCCATAATAAATCATTAGTTACCTTGATAAAACAATTTAAAAAGCAATTAGGGTTTCTACTCTCTTAGGCTTCGATACAGCGCCTCATTTTACTCTCCCACTCTATGTTCACTCCATTGCTGCCCTCTCCCTGTCTCTTCACATTTCACATTCCTATCCCTGACAGTGTCCCTCAGCCATCCATGAGTGAACTTGTACTTCCCTAAATGAGGACAGTCTGGCCCACGTCCCTAGACCCTCACACTAAACTGATCATACAGTCACACAGATTGAAGAATCAACAGCTAACACCCACACCCACATTTCAGTGAATATGTATCCCATTTGTCTCTTTCAGTCTGGATTGCCTCATCCAGAATGACTTTTACTAGATCCATTCATTGTCCTGCATAGTGCATGCTTCCTTTTTGCCTTTTGTAATTGTTAAGCAGCAATGCAGTGTGTAAATGCACCACGTTTTCTTTATGCATTCATCCGTTAAGGGACAACTTAAACATTTCCAAATTCTAAGCATTATAAATGAGCTTCACTGAACATGGTTGAGCAAGGGTCTGTATTCTAGGATGAATCAACATCTGGACATGAGACCTGGAGTTGTATCTTAAGGTACAACAATTTTCACCTTCCTGAAGAACCATCATACTGATCTCCGAAGTTGCTGTAGAAGTTTGCCTTTCCACCAGGAGAGTATGAATGTTCCCCTTGCTCCATAACCCAGTCAGCTTGAGTTGTCACATGTGTTATTAACTTTAGTCATACTGACAAGTGTGAAAAGTGATCTCAGAGTAATTTTTATTTGCATTTGCGTGATGTGGAAGGATGATGAATATTTCTTATGAATTTCTGTCATTTGAGTTTCTTTTATTATGAATGTTATGCTTAGATATGTAGCACTTTTTAATTATTTTTCTTCATATACAGTGTTTTAGTTTTTCCAATATATATTTATATTAGCCTGTTGGGCCCTACCTTGGAGTGTTTCCCTTCCCCCTCGCTGTGCCTTTCAGCCTACTATGGCCAGAAGTTGTTTACACCCTTGGCAGCTTCTCTCGGTCCCTGATTTGGGGCCAGGACCTTCCATGGCACCCATTCCTCTTGCTGAGCCTTTCAGCTTATTGATGTTAAGAAGTTGTTTACGCCCCTGTGTTGGGGCCGGGACTTGCCACGATGCAGATTTTTCCTGTTTTCCTATTTTCCTGGTTGGGGTTTTCACCTGCTTTATTGTTTTTCCACGGCTTTTGCCTCTGGTATATAAGGAGATCTCAGTAAAGCGTGGACAGCCTTCTTTTAACACGAATGACCCGAGTGTGTGTTTCTTCTTAACTCTTATAGGCCTATGCCCGGTTCTGAGTGTCCTGATGACACAGGCATCATCAAATGGAGGTCCCACCAAGATTGGAAAAGAGAGGACAACCTGACGAGATGGTCCCAGGAAGCCGGCCAGTGAAGGAGGGACGTATTGGGGAAAATGGGCCAGGAAAAGTCCCAGTAAGCAGGATACAGAAGCACCGTGGGCATTGAAAGCACTTGCAAAGAAAAATAAAGATTTGGGGTACTGGTGAGTAAACCTTGTAAAAAGGGACAAGGTAATAATGGTCAAATGTTTTTGTGTACGTGTTCTTTTAGAGTTATGCTAAAATCTAGAGAAGCAAAGTTAATTCTCATAGATGCTTTTAGTCTTTGGACCCTGATTAGAGACAGTTTACACCCTAGACAAGAGAAAAAATGGTTTGAGAAAAACATTCCTCCCAGACTCTCCACAGATGCTTTGGCAAAAGAAGGAAAGTGAGATTAAGCTTTTTAAGAGCTCTCCTAGGGACATCCTGCCTCCTTGCTGGCTCCTATTGGAGAAGTGCTTATTTCTGGTTCTGGGTCCTTTAGGTAGGATATCTGGGTCCCTTTGGTGGGACACCATCTAGCTCCTTCCCTCTATGTCTATTGTCTGTCCTTGTTGCACCAAGCTGTCCATGGATGTCAATGTATGTCTGGGTTGTGCTTCTTGTTGCTTGAATGTTTTTGTGTTTCATGTTTAAAAGAAAAAATGGTGAAAACTTTAAATGCTGGTTGATTCCCCCTTGATTTAGTTTTAAGTCCTTTCAAGAAAGGAACAAATAAATAAAACAGTTTCAATTGACCTTTGGAGCCCAGCATCCTAGATAACTGGTTATCTCTGGTGTTAACTGTCATGTGTGTCTCTGACTGAATCCTGCCTCAATGGAGGAATGTAGCTAGGAGCCTAGGTCTGTCCACTGGGGAAGCTCCCCAGGGGGCTGGCTCAATGTCTACACTAGCTGGCCTTAAAGGTGCCAGCAGCTTCAAAGCTTCTATGGTAATGGAGCTGTTAGCTGTTTCTCTTAGAGAAATCTTTGACTGTGATATTTGGAATCAACAGGTAACAAGGTGCTTCTTTTAAAATGACAGCTAAAGAAGTAAAAATGGTGTTTGATCTAAGTACTAAAGATATGTGTAGTCACTTCATTTTTTTCTGTTTGGTTTTAAATGTATAATAAGCTTTACATGTCTTGGCTATAGGTGACTGGCTTTTAAGTTATTGGGTATGGTTGAAAATTTGTAATATTTGTAATAGAATGTTGGCTTAAAAAAGGAGTCATTCGAGAAAACACGTGGCATGTGCCAACCCAGGGAAACAGGTCTAGATTGGGATAATATTTTAATATAACTCTTATCATGGAAACCGGACTTGTAAAAGAATTTAGGGCAATGTCTCTTTGGTGAGGTATTAGAGCCTGCAATATCGATCCTTCATATGCAAGGCTTGGCCGTCATACTTTATAGCATGAGGAATGGACTTGGTGTTTTGGAGAGACTGGATTTTGGAGGATAGTTTGGTGGAGGGTGAGTTTTGCTTTCCAAAGATATGGCTGTGCTCTGATGTTACAAGGGAAACTTAAAGATTGTGGCTAATGATTGCCAGTGTTACATTGACTACAGTTTACAGTCTGATCACAGACAGACCTCGGGATTCTAACTCACACATATCTGTGCTTAAGAAAAAATCAAACAGGTGGAGATTGTCACAAGGGTTGATGAGGCTATGGAACTTATAAGAGCATGACAGCCTGCTTCCTCCAACTGCTATTTCAAGAAATACATATAGAATTATTATAGATTTAAAAGATTGGTCTTTTTTTTTCTTTTCTTTTTTTTTTTTTTTTTTTTTTTTTGGTGCTGGGGACCAACCTGGGGCCTTGCTCTACCACTGAGCTAAATTCCCAACCCCTAAGAGATTGTTTTTATACTGTTTCTTGCACTCTTGGGTTGTTGTAAAATATTTCATTTCTTGTGTTTCCTTGGGTTTTGTTTGACTTGACCATACATTTGTATGCCTTTTTGAAAGAAAAATGTACTAATTTTTATTTATTTTGGTGAATTGTTCTTTGGATGACTTTTGTCTGTGGTTCCTCTGAATGCAGTTCCCTCGGTGGCCAGAGAGACACCAGATACTGAGTTATAAATGATGGTTAAGCACCCTGTAGGTCCTCAGAGTGAAGCCAGCAGGTTGCCCAGGTCGAACTCCAATTCTAGCTCCCAGTGCACCATGATGTGCTACAGCTTCTCTGCTTCCTCCTGCTCTTCCTTGGCCAGCAGCACCTCTGCATTCTGCCCCTCCATGGCTCTCGCTTGGGTCTCAGTTCCTCCCTCACTTTTGGGGATTTTAACTTTAAGAATGGACAGAAAGTTTACAATTTGATGTTTGCTCTATACCTGAGAAGCTTTTTTGCCAGGAAAAGGGAGTTTCCATTGCACAAAATGGGATGGTAAGACAGAGATTTCAGGAAAAAACATGGGTGAATATATTGAAACCATGACCCCTCTCAAGGCACACTCCATGAAACAACATACTCCAACTTGCATACATTTAAAGGTGAAGGAAAAAAATATTCGCCTCTGGGGAACAGTAACAACTGTAGAAATTGGACTATATGTCACATGCATGGACACTGGGTTTATACATTTCAGGAAGAAGAATATCCCTCATCCACGGTCTTTAGGTCTTTGGCTGTTAACAAAGATGTTCTATCCATTTCAAGGTCTGATACAACTCTCCCTCTCCTCAGCAACTGAGTTGTAATGAAGCAGTGAGAACTCTGAAGCTCTGGAAGGAGAGTGAGCGAATGGGTGTTCCTGGCTCAAAAGCGAGTCTCTGGAAAAGCCACTGCAGAAACTGGTCAGTCTGGGTGGAGGTAGTTAGCAAGTAAGCTATGGCATTTCCCAGTGACATCACCGGTAGTGTCTTCCCTGGAAATTCTCTTGTATCCAGGAGATACTAGAATGTTCTGTGATGTCAGCAGTGTTGTGGTGACACCAACTGCCTGAGCGATTTCCCTTCATTTCCTAATGGGTTCCCGAGGAGGCATGTTCTCCAGGATCCTCAGTCTCTTTCGGAGGGACAATCATATCCATGCAGGCACCAGACCAAGGCAGAGGGAGGCCAGCCTTCTATCATGTTGGAGAAGAAGACGAATGGAAATGTCCTTGAGGAGGTCAAGTGAGTACTGGGCAGGGCAAGGGGAGCTCCCTGGAGGAGGTTGGCTTGTGTTGTTCCTTCCAGGAGTAGGACGTATGATTTAGAGCCTCAGTCTTCCTAATGGCTGACCCAGACACAATAATTTCTGATCATTAGTTTGACAGAAAACCAAGAACTGTTATATGTCAAGGGGCTTTCCTTGGATCTCTTTAGTGTCCTGGGCAGTGTCAAAGAATACCAGGATGAGCCTTTATAAGAATAACAAAGTGTCTCTTCCACGATCGGCTGTTGAAACACTTCATTCTCAGCAGTGTCCTGTAGATTACTTGGGTAATTGATGCCAAGAGGGATACTCTCCTGGTCATATATCAAGGTCTCAGTTACTTTGTCCTTGAACACACATGATTAGGGATTCAAGATGTTAAGCAGTTTGAACTCAAGGACTTACCTGCCTCACATCAGACATTAGCTGAGAAGGTCCTCCAATTCTTCTTGTTTAGGCCAGCTTTAGAATTTCAGTGACAGAGGAATGGCTTTAGGAGGTGTGGTCTATATCTATGATGGCATATGTCATCATATGGCTCTGATGGTGGGAACAGGGAACTAGCTGAGTTCAGCTTAAAGATAGCTTTCTTGCTCTGTCAGGGATTCACTGTATCTGTAGAACTGTTCATCCTCAGACTTCTGTTTAGAGTAAGCATAGTTTTTCTTGACACTGTGTCCACATATATGCCTGTTTACTGGTATTTATCTACCTACAGAGTTTGATCAGAAGGCATCGTCCCAACCCTCTACGACACCTGTTGAAGAGGAGAGAATGAAGCGTTTGGAGAACATCAAAATTGCTCTCCAGAAGATGCAGAAGGAGAGAGATGAACTCAGGAGTATCCTGGCCGATTACCCAGGAAAGAATTTAAATGACAGGTAGTCACAATGCAAGTTCTGTTAAATCCACATTTCCTCACATCACAGTAGGCTACAGCTCCAGGGTGTCCTCATGGTCAAAATCACTTTCCTGATTGCATCAGAATGTGAAGTTCAGATGGGAATGGGATGGTGGCACAGGCTATTTTAATTCCTACAAACGGAAATCATAGCCTGTGGCCTGATTGAATCACAGTCTGGGAGTGAGGGTAGTAGTGTGTGAGCTCTCATTGTGTGGTTTAAGGAGACTGGACAGGTGTTGGCTTGTGGGAATTTCTAGGTGCTCTGATTATGACCAATCATTGTTGTAATTGACGTGGAGGTGCTTTGGGTTCAATAGGTCCTGTGAAGAGCTGGAGGGGCCCAATCCCACTTGCTGCCTCACAGTGTGTGACTGGACTGACAACAGGGGATCACTGGTTTTCTCTGATTTTATTCATTGTATTTGGAGATAATGCCACATCCTTATATTTAATTGGCATTCTAATTGTATTTGAGAGAGAGAGAGAGTGTGTGTGTTTTGTGTGAGTTTGTGTGTGTGTAGGCATGTGTGAGTGTGTTTGTGTGTATCACTTAAGATCTGGGTATTCTATGTACTGATTTGGCCTGAGAATTATCCTGTGTCAATTTCCATGGCATGATAATGATGAGGGTGAGAGCCTCACTGTGAGCAGTAGAACATTTCACATCTGCTCAGGTGGACGCACATGGGAATCTCCTGGTGCGTGTTATAAATTCTTTTCCCTGTAAATACTGTTCATGTTCCTTTGTGTTTTCATGTAGCAATAGATTCTATGATTGAGAATTGTTACCTAAGAACAGGAGAATAGTCTTCATGGGCTTAAGTTGGAGCCTGGATTGTGACACAGGGTCCTCGAATGTTCTTGGCAAGCTAGTCTATTCCTTCAAACCCCCTCAGGGAGCTCAAGCAAATCAGCTCCCTCCTTCTGTTTCCTGGCACTGCTGTCTCCGTGTTCACAATAATAAACTTAATAAATATCAAATGACCCAGTACCAAGAAGCAAGGGCGTGGCATGTCCTAGGCTGGGGTAGTTCAGGATTCAGTCTGAATTCATGTAATTCTTGAATCCTTCATTCATAATGTTATTTCATCCTTGGACCATGCCTTACCACAGGAACAACTTTGAGTCTGAAATGCTCACGATGCAGCACCAGGAAGTGATGACCGACATGAAGAAAATGAGCGAGCAGGTCAATAGAGCTTTGGTCAAATGTACACACCTAACACTGGAAAATGACTGGTACTGGTGAGTAACTTACAAGGTTGTGACCCCAGCACAGGGCACAGCATGTGTCAGCCCATTCTTATCTTTGAAGTAAAGTGAGGATCAGGCTTTTTAGTGTTTGAAGCAGACCAGGAAGCCTGTGTCTAAGGAAGGCTCTAGGACACACAGGACACAGAAAGATTGGCCTCCAAGCGACATTCTAATAAAATGGACAAATAAGCACACATGGGGATTAAGTCCTCTTCTGGGAAAAACTTGAATCAATGGTGTCAGGTTTTTGAGAAGTGCCCTGAGTCTTCTGGAATGTGGCTCTTTTCTCCATTTGACCTGTCTCTAGGTCATGCTCCATGGCTACTGTGGACTTGGACTATAATCTGGGACTCTCTTCAGATCAGGACCCTAGAAGGAGTAATGGACTTGGAGACGTGGGAGGAAGTTGGAGACTGGCTGGGAGTCACCATTTTTTCTTTGTGTCTCAGCCGCAGCTTCTGCCCCCTCCTAACTGAGTTGTTTGAGCTGAAGAACAATGCCCAGAGAGCACGGCATGAGAACAGGGAGCTTCTATGGGAACAGATTGCACTGGAAGAGTCTATTAAGGAAACAACAAGGTTCTGTGGGGAAGCCAGTATGAAAATCCGTGTAACAAGCAGCCTCAGGTAGGATGAATGAAGCATCAAGGGCAGGTTTTCCTGATATCTAAGCATAAACCAAGTCAAACCAGTTTAACCTTTCTCCACCTTATCCAGACACTCTCCTAGGTCTCATCCAGTTTTTCATCTCTTTGAACAATTACAAAACTTTCTGTGATGTTAGCTTCATGCAAGAAACTGGAGGATTGACAACCAAATCCTCCTGCTCAACTAGAAAATGCATTTCCTTAAGGGGGATCTGTTGATCACACACTGCACACTTACATGCCATTATGCTAGAGGGATGCCATGAGGTAGCCGTCTTTGTAGTGCACAGAACTGATTAGAGTTCAGTTCAATTGCCAAAAGAATGGCTCTCATTGTCAATTATGATGGGGCTTGTGGACTTTCTCTCCTTTTCCCCGTACATTGAAAATGGTCCCTCCTGCCTGTCCAAATCGTGGTTTCTAGTGACAGAGCTTGAGAAGCGGTTTTGTCCGTCCTGTTTTATGTCAGTGTTTTAGTGTTCTTTCCTGTGGCTTATGTCCTGGAGCTGACTGGATGAACAGGGATGTAGGAAAGACTTCTCTCAGGGTGAGGGTTTGTGTGAGATATGTGAGGATTAGAGGGATATTTTTGTCCAGCTCTCTCAACCTAGTGTGCCCAAGAAGTGCATTCCCTACACAGGTTTACTCTATAAGGGATGGATAGCAGTGTCTAAGCTCTCACTTGACACATTTCCTTTGCCTAATCTGCATTCAAAAACTGTTCTTCCAGCATGATGGCCTCCCCATTCTTTTCTGCTTCTCACTTATGATTTCTGTTCTCTCTCTCTCTCTCTCTCTCTCTCTCTCTCTCTCTCCCCCCCCCTCTCTCCATCTCTTTCTGACTCTGTGTGTGGGGTGGTGTTTTTTGTGTGTTTGTGGGTACATATATGTGTGATCATGTTTATGACTATGGTGCATATTGTACTTTGGAAGTTGTTTGTTTTAATTGTTTGTGATATGGGGGTCTTATATATATAAGTGTGTGTATATGTGTGCTTTTTCACATGTGTGTGTGAAGTCATCAAGTTTCTGAACACAGACACATATATATATTTATATATATTGTATAAGTCTATATGTGCATATTTAGAAACATGTAAAAGTATACACACACACACACACACACACACACACACACACACACACACACCACAAACACTCTGAGAGAGAAAGAAGAAGAGAAAACATAATCTTTCCAATTACATTTTAAACTGTTCTTAATGGGGTCTTGATCACTATTCAAACTATTTACACTGGGAAAACTATTCATAAACATTGATATTACTTGGAGAAAACTCAGGAATAGGGTACAGGGATGTGAGGAGAGGCTGCTGTGTGAAATCTATATACCTCAGTATAGAAACTGATGACTCAGAGCTCTTCTGCCTTCTTTGCTCTCGGTGTATAGTAACACTGGAAGGTCATGTGGCTTGTTGTGTCTTCTCAACATCCTGGTTATGTTAATCGTTACCTGCCACCACTTTCTTTCCAGATTGGCCTAATTGGTTGAATATACCTTGGCTTTGGAGTTTGGCCTGGAATTTGTTAATTGGAAGATTAATTTGCTTAGAGTTGAATCTGCAAGCAGAAGATGTCCAGGAGTTATGCTGAGGTGGAATCACATCTTTGCCTCAGACAGAAACTTAGGCTCAAAATCGTCCAAAGCACTCACCCTGTGTTGTGTTGTGGCAATCTTAACCATTGTTATTCAAAATCATTTGATCTGAGTGAAAATCATCTGTAAGGAGGGTTTAGAACAGTGATGACCCTCAGACATTGCTGGAGGTGTCAAATGGGTAGCCCTGTGAGAAGCAGTGTACAACTCTTGTCAAAGTTCAACCTTTTGACACAGCGATTCCAGAACAAGAAGTAGGTGTGAGCAGAGAAACTGTGGCACATTAGTGTTTAGTGGTTCACCTCAGAGCAGCCATGAAGCAAAATTACCCAGATGTCCATCAGTCAGAAAGTGAAAAGGTACAATGTTGTCCAGCCCTTCCATGGACTGCGGCTGAGTTTGATTATACCTGCCAGCATTTGGCTTTGAATTAGTCAGCCTTATCTTACTGGAATTATATCTGATAGCATCCCAGTACAAGTTTTACCTTGGATTGTGGTTATGGAGATTTCCTAGCTGTTTGTGCTGGTAGTTTGTTTCCCCTGTCAGGTACTGTATGGTAAAGGGACCTCATATTGAAAAATGCAGCTCACTTTGCATGCACTGGGAAACAGTGAGCAGAGGACTGAAGAGGCTCAGCTGCCCCCCCCCCCCCCCCCCAGTGCTCTGATTCCTGAAATCAGCCTCCTGTGCACGGCCTTGTGACCTTGCTAAACAGGCTTGGCTAACAGGCCTAGATGTCACATTTCTAATTTCTGATTTTCAGGGGAATACACTTTATTGGCTGAGCTGTCTTTAGGCTATGCTCATGGTGTACTTACTCCACTCCAGGTTTTTTTTTTCTTATGCCACAATAGTAGACTGGGTGATCCCTTCTATTACCATTAACTGGGAAACTAACCACATTCTGCAAAATACTCTGCTTGTATATGTGAACAAATATATTTGGGTGAGTTCAAAAGTGTGTATGTCTGGGTGTCTGTCTGTCTGTGTCTGTATACATGTATGTCTCCATGGACAATATAATCTTCTAATGACCAGGATGAGGAGAGAATGGAGGAAAGTCTGCAGGACCCCCTGAATCAGCAAAAACTGGTCACTGAGCAAAAGGCCTTTTCTGAGAAGATGCAGCATCATTTCGGTGTCACTGAGAGGATTTGAAAGCACAGGATGAGAGGACCCAAGTAGATTCCCTGTACTTATAAACTGTCTTATTGGGTGTGTGGCTTTCTCCATAGTTCTCAGCACCTGTCACCTAGGAGCAGCTCAGAATATTTTTCTTGTCCATTTTAAAAGAAATTCCGTCCATGAAGTGTATGTGATCCATAGAGATTCTGGATATTGTGTACTGATCCCTCCAGTCTGTGCTCTCTTGTATTATCTGAGCCCAGTGCCTTTAGGTCTCCCCACAAATAGTTTTACGATACACATAAACAAAGGAGTGGTATAGTTTATTTTCTGCATGAGTATCTCCTTTGGACTTCAATGCCTACCCTCGGCAAGATTTCCATGCAGCATATTCTTGCCAAGTATAATATCACTTCAGTGTGCATGTACTTCTTGAGATATTGTTTCTCTGGATCTTTGCAGATTTTGAGGTTGTCATGTGGACCCCAGGCATATTCCTGCACTGGAGGAATAATAATAGTCTTCATTTCAGTGATGGCCAGACTTCCAAGGCCTTCCTATTGTTTTCTAGTTTGTTCATATCTCTCCTCATCTGACATTGAGACATTGCTACATGATATTAAAATATAATGTATACGTATGATTGGAATTATCTGCTGTTCACTGTTTAATTTTTAGCAGTTTTAAAAGCTGGGAAAATATGCAGGCCTGTGGGATCTCTTACCCTTCTCTCTTGGGCATGAGAGAATGACCTCAGATGAAAGATCATCCTGGATTATCCTGCTGAATTGTGCTGCTGTGTATGGGATAAGTGACATGGCAGGTCCTCACCAGGTCTTTTCCACCCCTAGGTCTGAACACTGCAGCAGAAGCTTTCCCAGGGCCCAGACCAGGACTACAGCTCTCAGAGACAGGACTGTCCACCAGGAGCACTGAGGGTGCAAAAATTGACACCACCTCCCGCATCTCAGTCCTTGTAACCATACCAATCCTGGGCTGAATTTGAAAGACCTTGAGATGTGACCTGGAACACGCCTCACGTTTAACCTTTTGACGACTTGTCCATCAACAACCAACCACTCCGAGTGAGGGAGGTCTACATTCATCTTGAGGAGATTTTTACCATCTTACCTGCCGTTCTGCTGTGTTTGCAAGGCCAGCAACAGGCTGGAGTTATATGTTGAAGAATCAGCAGGAATTGAATGCTGACTAATTTACTTGTTATATTTGTTTTTAGTTTGAAGTTTGGTTTTATGCATTTGGTTTTATTTGTTTACGTTTGAAGTTTTGTTATTTATTTGTTAACTTTAGTTTTTTAATTAATATGCTATATTCTTAAGGCTATATACATTGAACTCATTGACTCCCCACTTTAAAATGTTCTCGAATAAATTAATTTTTGCCAATAAATAAAAATGTGACCTTTAACCCTTCACTCACCAGACCGTCCTGAGTCGTGTGTGGTTCTTCCTCCTGTAACAGCACAAGTGTAAGGCAACAGTGGTGTTCTACAAGTCTCATGCAGCTTAGGCTTCACCATCAGTTCACAGCCAGCCAGAACTGCACAGGAAACTGTGCTCTTGATGTAGACAGTGTATCGTGCTCTGTGGATCCCACATACATGACGAAAATTATCCTTGCTTTATCCTTGTGCTCACAAATTTAGCTTCCTTTATACTGACAGACAAAGGAGAAACAGAAGGATTTCTCTAATACATTAGAGGAAATAAAACCATTCAGTATAGGAATATAAAAAGCGATCAGGACACACAGAGCTGTATGCCTCTGCATTCCTTATAATAAAGCATCGGTTATAACTGCACATTTATTGAATTCCAGCAATTTTGGAGGAACGATATTTTTAAATTTTTTATTAGATATATTTCTTTACTTACATTTCAAACGTTATTCCCCATCCTTATTTCCTTCCTTAAGCCCCCATTCCGTTCCCTCTCCCTTCTCCATATGTGTATCCCCTATACATCCCCCTTATTGTTCACCCATATTCCCCTGCACTGCCCCTGGAACATTTTCTTTATTGTTTTATTGGTTTGTTTGTTGTTATTCTTTTTCTCCCATTTTTATTAAATTGGGCATTTCTTATTTACATTTCAAATGTTATTCCTTTTCCCGGTTTCCTGTCCATCAGCCCCCTAACCCCTCCCCTTCCCGTTCTAAATGGGTGTCCCCTCCCTGTCCAACCCCCATTACTGCCCTCCCCAACATTCCCTACACTGGGGGTTCAACCTTGGTAGTACCAAGGGCTTCCCCTTCCACTGTTGCCCCAACAATGTTATTTACTGCTACCTACGCAGGGTCAGTCCATGTGTAGTCTTTGGGCTGTGGTTTGGTCCCTGGAAGCTCTGGTTGGTTTTTATGGGGTTGCAAACCCCTTCAGCTCCTTCAGTCCTTTCCCTAGTTCCTCCAATGGGTGTCCCGTTCTCAGTTCAGTGGTTCGCTTCAGGCATTTGACTCTGTATTTGACATGTTCTGGCTGTGTCTTTCAGGAGAGATCTATATCCAGTTGATGTCAGCATGCACTTCTTAGCTTCATCCGTCTTATCTAGTTTTGGTGGATATATATCCATATCTATATCTATATCTATATCTATATCTATATCTATATCTATATCTATATCTATATCTATATCTATATCTATATCTATATATCTATATATCTATCATCTATCTATCTATCTATCTATACATCTATCTATCTATCTACCTATATGGACCACATGTGGGGCAGGCTCTGAATGGCCGTTCCTTTATTCTCTGCCCTAAAATTTTCCTCCCTATCCCCTCCTGTGAATATTTTTGTTCCCCCCTTAAAGAAGGAGTGAAGCATCCACATTTTCATCATCCTTCTTGAGTTTCATGTGGTTTGTGCCTTAGATCTTGTGTATTTCGAGTATAACTAAGAGGCGAGGATGCAAAAGAATCAAATGAATAGCTTGAGGCCAGAGGTTAGTGGTGAACACCAGAGGGAAAGATCATTCTTCCAGAAAGAATTGGCAGGCTTCTGGTAACTCAGCTTTACCAGACTACTTGTCTTGGGTCCACAGAACACTCTGAGTTGCCAACACCAAGGTATGTTACACCTACATACACTGGACAGTGTAGAAGGAGATGTCAAAGCCAGATGTCACATTTACACCTAGGTAAATAAAAAACAGAAATCATTTACCCAGAAAGGATTGCATACAGGTAGCCAACGCTATGATAAATTATGGGAACCTGAATTAACTGACACATGGCCTCCTAGAGTCAGATAAAAGTACCTGCTTGTTTTTATTGATACCCTTTCTGGGTGAGTAGAAGCTCACTACATCGGACTGAAACTGATCATAGAGCAACTAGAAAGCTCTGCTAGGAACTTTCCTCCTAATTTTGCCACTTACTAGGAATGCTGTCCTATAATAGCCCAGCTCTCACGGCCAAAGCCTATGAATAACAGTCAAAGATGTATGAATAGTTTGGAGTCTTTGTTGTGCAGAATTCTGGGTAGGTGGAAATAATGAACAAGACATTAAAGGAGACACTAAGAAAACTCTCATTAGAGTCCAGGAAAGGTGGAAAGGCTCTTTTCTTATTTTGGGCCTGCTGTACTCCATACAAGGAGGGATTGAACCCTATAATATTATGTTTAGAATACACGCCCCATTGCTTCTAAGTCTTAGAGATCAGCACTTGGCAGAATTCTTCAACTATTTTATTCTTGAAATCCTGTCTGTCCAGTTCTCTGTAAAGTCTATTACTTTGACTATCAGAGAGACCCAGTGAACCTCTAAATCTATCTACAATATCCCCTAATTTGGACCTGGTGGTAGTGGGCAACGAAAAGGACAATGAAAGCAATTGGCAAAGGACGTACGTGGCGATGTTTTACACTCTTACAGCTATGAGGTTAGGTGGAATTTTAACATGGATTCCTCACAACTAGGTCAAGAACGTAGAAGCCACAGATGACAATGCCAAATAGACTCCCTCCAGAACTTCTGGACCTATTAAAGTTGAGCTTTCACCTGACCTCAAGCCCTTCCACTCCCTGCCCAACCTCCTGGATCTTACATTTGGCATGAATACAGGATCATGGTCCAAACTCTAACACCCTCAGGCCTGGCCCTGGGACCTCAGGAAGGTGGACACTAGAGAAGTGACGTCTAATGGAACTGCAGAGGACCAATCTCCGTCCACGTTGTCCTTTGCTCACTGATATCTGGTTATTTTTTGGAGAAAGGATTTGGAAGTTTATCATCTGAAGTAGGTGCACAACATTTAAAGTTGTATATTCACTGTGTAACTGGGTTCACTATGTTACCAAGATCATTGCAACAGAGGGATGCAAAACAGAGACTTTGTGAGTACACATCCATGAATATATATAAAGAAAGCCCGCTTTGAAGGAATGCACAATAAGAAAATGAAATCCAATATCCAATAAATTAAAGGTCTGGAGGGAAATACTGCCTTTTGGGAAACAGGAAAACCTAGGAAATTGGAATGTATGTCACAGGACTGGATCTGGGAATAAAATTATTATGCAGAAGAATCTTCCACCCCATGTCCCTTGATCTTTCTCCCCATGCCAAGCCCCTGACGCAATCTGCCCTTTCAGAGCAGGTAACTACTAATGGAGCAAAGAGAAATCTCTAGCTTTAGAGGGAGGAGATATGGAAAGGGTTCCAGTGTGTCACTGGAGAGCCTCCTGGAGATGGCACCTCAGAATCTGGTCACCATAAGGAAAGCTGGTTAGCAGGAGGCCCTGGCAGTTCCCGGTGACGTCATCCAAATGATCTCCTGTAACGTGGCCTTCTTGACAGAGTAGAGTAAACTGCAATAAAAGGATACACTTGAAAGTAAAACTTGGAGGAAAGGCCCTGGCTTATCTACATTGTCACTGTGAACTGTGACATTGCTCTCTTGGCTTCTGTGGCCCGACATGAGGGCTCTGAAGCTATGCTGCCTCCTGTGAACTGTGAATGTGCTTGTGTCACACAAAGCATATGAATGCAGTGAGAAGACAGTAGGAGGACATTGTGACACTGCCCCCCAATGGAGACATGGAAGTGTTGACAATCACAGTGGGTGAGTCTCAAGCTGCACTTTGAGACCCAGCCAGGCTACGTTTCACCTGTCAGCTCACTTCCTGCACATCCACCACAGGCCAAGGGCAGGCTCAGATGAAGCTCTGTTGAAGACAGGCGCTGTCCCTTGTGAGCTGGGTCTCAGGGTATGCGGAAGACCATTCAGCCTCCTGTGATGTGGGAGATCAGAGTAGTAAGAGGCAGACAGAGGAGACAGTTCTGTGTTAGTTCTTCTGGGCTACCATAACTACATCTTCCAGGCTAAGGATTTGCTCATGGAAGTCTGCTGTGTCACTTTTGTAAAGGCCAAGCTGTCTCAAGTCTCAGTAACACAACTGGCTCCAGGCTGCTTTCTCAGTTACTGGGATTTACACGCAGTCCTTCGTACCTTGTCTTCTAGATCCACAAATTCTTTTCTGGCTTCATGTGTACAAGGCATATTTTCTCACTCTCTCTTTCTAGAGACCAGTAGGAACACATTTATTGGATAGCCATGCTTATTGTCTAAACTGCCAGGTGTCCATGTAGGGCATTAGTGGGTACAGCATCATATCTCAGCATCTCTTACTGTAAGGGTTGAGTAGAACTCCCCTATCTCATCCTGGGTGATGATGTAGATTAGACCCAGCAGATTAAATAAAGAATTGAAAGACTTTCCTGGGGGTAAAGTGGTAAGGAAATCATGTTGCCATCCCATAAATGCACTGCTATGAGCAAGCTTCAGACAGCCTGGGGGGATGCAGCCTGCAGCCGAGACCACAGGTCTTTGGTGGAGAATGATTCAGTTCAAAACTGGGAAGGGAGAAGGATGGTTGATATTGTTCCAGTACATCTCACTGCCTATAAAAAGAGTTTCTTCCAGATCAGTGAGTGATTCTTGTAAAGCAGCTCCTGGACTGGACTACTGAGACCAACCATGAGCCCTCCAGACTGGTGCTTTCCAACCAACAGACAAAAGTATCCACTCTGAGAATGATACTTAGATATATACACAGAATACCAGGATGGATACAGAGTTTCTTCAGTTCCATGAATGAGGGATTCAGCAGATGAGATGGCTCAGCAGATAAAGGTAATTGTTGCCAACTTCCTACACCTGAGCTCCTTCCTAGGACCTACATGATTGGAGGAAAGAACAAACCCCTCACAACTTGTCCTCAGATTTTTATGTAGTTGCCTTTTCCAGGTCTTGGTTCACAGAAGCAAAGACATCAGGTTTTCCAATTCCATTTGACACGGGACCAGTACCTTCAACCGAATGTTCCTTCCTGGAAAGCTGCAGCCTGTCAGCGTGGCTCAGTGGTTTGTGAACTGCAAGTGTCTGTCTGGGAAGGTGGTCGTGTTCACCCAGCCCACCTACCCCTATTGCAGAAAGACCCAAGAAATCGTCAGTCAACTGCCTTTCAAACCTGGTCTTCTGGAATCTGTGAACATCACAGCCACTAACAACACCAATGAGATTCAAGATTAATTACAACAGCTCACTGGATGGAGAACAGTTCCTCAGGTCTTCATAGGTAAAGAAAGACTGCATAGGCAGACACAGCGATCTGATCTACATGCAACAGAATGGAGAGGTGATAACCTGGCTGAAGCAGATTTGAGCTCTGCAGTTAGGAAAGGGGTGCAGGCAGAGCCCATGCCGAGAGCCATCATCCAGCCATTCCGACGGCCAGTGCCCCTGAGAGATGATGTGCATCACAGAGGATGTCACTACTTTTTGGTGATGGGGATTTTCAACAAATTGGCTTTTATTTCTTCTTTTCCTCAGTGCTAAAACCTGTTGCCGTTTGCCTTTAACCATGGGGGTGAGCAGCTTAACAGACAACACTGGCTTTTCCACTCTTCATGTGCTGACATGTCTCTGCCTCTAAGCCCATGTTTCTCATCCAGTTGATCTAAATCCCCATTGAATCTGTCTCTGGTTTCCTGCCATGCTGGTCAGCTGAAGTCATTTTTCAGAAGTCTGCTTCCTGAATGGTTATTAAATCAATGGATATTGTGAATTTGTTCATGAGCCACACTCAGGCCTTTCCCTCCCTCCTGCATGCACCGTCCCACTTCTGCGTTCACAGCTCTCAGCCAGTGTTCTCAACCTTGCCCTCCCACAACCCACAGAAGTCCACACTCGTATGAGGACGCTGTTTGGAAAATCAGATGAAGAGCTTTAGCATACTTGGTCCTCACTGTAGCCATAATAACATAGACGACAGAGCAGATGGTACATTCATCTCTATTCGTAAAGGAGATTAAGAAAATCCCAAGAAGTTTTATGTTGGTCCTAGTCAGAGTACCAGCAAAGTCAAATATGAAATGCAAAATTGCAGAGCTCTCCTACCAAGAATATCTGTATCAAAACTTGTTTGCAAAACACTATCCTAAATAATTTCTTCCATTCACACTTTGACATTTTGCTTTGATGTCTTGCTATGACATTTAATTATCATGGAACTGTAGGTCTCTTCTCTGGTCTCCAGTGAGAAGGACTCATTCCTAATAATGATGTATCTGTAGATGACTAAAAAGGAAAAAAAAAAGATCAGGATTAAAGTTCTGGGTTATAGGTGTGACTTCCCACCTCAAATATTAGAAGTAAATTTGACTTTATATTAAGCAGAAATTCCTCACAGATTTTCCCTCTACTTTTGTGGTTTGGTTAATCTCAGATGAAGACAATTTAACAACCAAGAACAACCTTTAGACTCATATGCCCCTCCTCACTAATATTCTTGAGCAAATGGAACACTAAAAGACCAAAAGGAAGGGATGGTTATAATCAAAAGCAACATCTGGGTCAGCTCTAACTCTCTTAGTCAAGGTGACTTTGGATTCGCTCCTTAATGCCCATGGATTGCTCACATAGGACTCTGTAGAGTGCTGTTTCTACTGCCTCACTTTAAGCTCTAGGCAGACCAAGCTATCAACCCTGCCCAGGTTTCTTTGGATTGCACATAAAAGACACATACATTAAGATACTTTTGATGAGACGGCTCAGTGGACAGGTTCTTCTAAGTCTCCTCGAATTGGGATGCCCTCCTTTTTACAGCTCAGTCGCTCAGTTGCCTTTAGTCATAGCTCAGCACCCCAAGTCTGCTCTCAGCTTATTGTGTTTATAGCCTCCTGCCTGCTACACCAAGCCCAGTCTGGGAGGCCATCAATGGCCACTGAATCCTAGATATCAAATGGCTGGTAGCTCTTATTCCCTCTGAAGTTTAAATCCCTTCTCCTCCCTTGTTTATAATAGCCTGCCTGCAGGGAATAGAAGACCTGCCTATGCCACCCAGCTGCTTGGCCAACAGCATCATTATTGAACTATCAAGAATCAGTGTTCACAGGAAGATTCTAAGCATCAAAACCACACCCTACAGAACTCAACGCCTGTCTCTGGTTTGGAGTGGGAGATAGAGTAGTTAGAATTGGATCATTGAAATTCAAATAATTATGATAGATATGTTACTAATTACGCCTGGATAAAAGCCTCCAAGAGAGTGAAAATTGGTAACATTTAAGGCAAAAGGGAAAAAATCCTAATGCAGCAAACACAGTGGACCTGCCAGAAAGACTGGGGTTTGTACTTGAACTTCTTTCGACAACTTCTTGATCACTCCATGCATCCTAAGAATAGACCAAAAACAAAAACAAAGCAAAAAAAAAAACAAAATAAAATACAAAACCACCAAAACAAAACAAAAAGTAAAACCAAAAGCACAAGAAACAAACAAACAAAAAACCAAACCAAAACAAAACAAACAAACAAACAAACAAAAAACCCTTGCTAAAACAGGAGGACTGAGGGAAGATTGCTTGAGGTCTTCATTGTTAACTACAACTACAACTACCAATGGCTTTCAATGCAAAAATTATTTATTATTTTATTTGAAGCTTCTCTCTGGGTCAAAGAAACAGGGTTTGGGGGCAGCACCACCAGGAAACTGGAACAAATAATACTATAGAGCTCACCACTGATATTACCGTGGTGACTGAGGGCACAGCAGAGAATACTGGTGTGAGACAATGGGTCTTGTGGTGTTCTGGATGCTTGCGATATTTATGACTCTGAAATGTGTTAGAGCCACCCTGAAATCATGACTAAATGGACTCCTCCATTTCTTTGGAGCACAAGATCTGTCATCCAATTGACTGACTATGGTTTGTATCTGGGACCTGGCCTCTGTAGTAAGGCTAAGGCTTCTGATGGAAAATCCTTCACCAAAACTCTGGATGGTCCATGGTGGTGCCAGCAAACAACCATGCCCTGAGTCCACCCTGCAGCCTCCAGAAGTCGTTTCAAGAAGTCAAAGTTCCCAACATTTTATTTGTGGCTTTGACTTGATATCACATTTTATTTTAAATACTGTGTAATTTCTGGCATAATTCCTTCTAATTTCTTCCTCACATGAAACTTCACTTTTGACCGCAAATTCTATTCATGAAGTGTTACTTTTATCTGGAGTAGGGTAAGGTTTGTATTTTCCTTTTATACCTTACTGTGATGGCTAATTGTAGCTGTCTAAATGGTGCACTGTTGAGCAATTGAGGCCATCAGAATGGCTGGCAGGCTTGTGTCTTTGGCATTTTCTTGATGGTTGGTTGATGTATGGGGACTTAGCCCACTGTGGGTGGAACCAGCCCTAGTAAGGGGAGGAGAGGTCATAGAGAAAGGTAGCTGAGCAGATGAATAATCAGAGTTCCTATCTGTTGTCAAGCTGCTGCCTTGTGTTCTTATCTCGTATTCCATTGATGATGAACTGTAACTTATGGGGTGAATAAAACCTTCACTTTCCCACATTGGCATTTTTATGTTTCCTATAACAATAGGAAACTAACTTGAACATTCGGGATTTTCTTGAGATCTGCTCTGATAGTCCCTCCTCCTGCAGGTATGGAACCTCAGTTTTTAAATCAATAAACACAGTTCCTGGACACTCTAAACTGTTGAAATATTCGCTCTGCCAACCGCATCACACTGCTTAGGTAACTATTACATTTTTTATCTCATTACATTTTTTCCTCCTTTTTTTTTCTCTTTAAAATTATCTCTCTAGACATGTTAGCTCTTTGTACTTTAAAAGTTGTCTTTTGTCCCATAGTAGAATATTTATAGTTACATTCATGCATTTCATAAAAGTGGGTGATTTATTGCAGTAAAATTTTCTAATCATTATTTATTGTATTAATTTTATTAATTCATCAAAAACTGACCTTAATATATTATCTACTTATCCATAAAAATATAAAAGCTTTGATTTATTCAAGTCTTTAAGGTCTTTCAGAACATCAGCCGGAAAGTTCTTAAATGTATTCAGGATGGATCGTGGGTACTTCATATGTCTTCTTACTAATAGTATGCTTTATAAGTAAGCTAATCCACAGTATTTTGTTATATATTTTAAGAGTATTTTGAGTAGAATATTTCCCTGATTTCTTTCCCATGGTTTTTTATTGGTATACAGGAAAGATAAAGAGTTTTGTGTGCTATTTTGCATTCTACTACTTTTATGAATGTATTTTCAGATTTAAGAACATTTTTTAGAGACAAATTGTCTCTATTTAGCATCACCTCTAGCTAATTCATGGTTGTCTTTGCATTTTAAATATATTAATCCACATTATTTTATTTAATATTTTCAGATTATTATGAGGGGAATTTTTCCCAGATTTTCTCACGGTATGATTTAGATTGGCATAAAGGAAGGCTAAGAAATTTTATGTGTTCACATTGTATTGTGCTTTTATGTATGTATTTATCAGTCTTAAGAGACGGTGATACATTTTTAGAGTTTTTAAAATAGTATCATGTCTTCTGCAAATGAGAACATTTTGACTTCTTCATTTTTCATTTGGGTTACCCAAGTTCACCACCCACCACTGATGCTTATTGTTATTTTTTCCACTTTTCCTCTGGGTTTCTCTCTTGTCTCTTTTCATTATTGCTACTCTCTTCCCCCCTTTGTCCATCCTTCCCTGCCTCTACCTAGGTCCCTCCATCCCTCTGCCTCCCATGATTATGTTGTCCCCCCTTCTAAGTGGGTTTCAAGCATCCACAATTTGGCCTTCTGACATGTTACCCTTCAGGTGATCAATGAATTGTATAGTGGGTCTTCTGGAACTTTTGACATCTATTTGTCACTAAATACATCCCATTTCATATCCTTTTGATCTCTGTTACTTCACTATTTTCCAGTTCCATCCCTTTGCCTACAAAGTTCTTGGTGTATTCATTTTTGATACCCGAGTACTGTTCCTCTGTTTGAATAGAGCGCACTTTCTCTATTCATTCCTCAGTTGAGTTGAAGTCTATCGTGGTTGTTTCCAGCATTTGACTAATATAAGTAAGGCTGCTATGAACATATTCATCCACACGTCCTTGTCATATGTGGATCATGTTTGAGTATATGGGCTGAAGTGAGTGGTAAAGCTGGGTCTTCAGGTAAAGCTATTTGCATTGTTCCCATCATCCTCCACATTGATATCCAGAGTGGCTATACAGCTAGTAATCGCACCAGCAATGGAGGAGCGTTCCCCTTCCTCTACATCCCAGCCCACTCTGCTGCTGCCTCAGTTTTTATCTTAGCCATTCTGATTGGTGTAATGAAGGATCTCAGGTTCGTTTTGATTTGCCTTTTTCTGATAACTAAGGATGTCGAACATTTCATGATGAGTTTCTTAGGCACTGAGATCCTCAGTTGAGAATTTCTGGTTTAGCTCTCTGTCCCAGTGTAAAAGTCGGGTTATTTGTTAGTCTGGGAGTTTACCTTTTTGAGTATTTTGTTTATTTTGAATGTTGGCACTCTCTCAGATATAGGGTTGGTAAAACCCTTCTCCGAATCTGTAGCTTGCTGATTTGTCCTACTGGCAGTGTCCTTTGCTTTAAAGAAAGTTTTCAGATTGTTGAGATTTCATACATTTACTGTTGATCTTAGAACCTGACCCTTTGGTATTCTGTTCTGAAAACTTTCTCCTCTGCAAATGTGTTCTAGAAACTTTGTGACATTTTCTCTTCTATTAGCATCTGCATGTTTGGTTTTATGTGGATTTCCTTGATTCACTTGGACTTGAACTTTGTAGAAAGAGAGAGAAATGGATCAATTGGCACTCAACTACATGCAGACCACCAGTTAGGGTAGCATCATTTCTTAAAATGTCTTCTGTTATGTTCAAAGTCCTCAGTCATCAGGGAAATGCAAATCAAAACAACCCTGAGATTTCACCTCACACCAGTGAGAATGGCTAAGACCAAAAACTCAGGTGTTAGCAGATACTGGTGAGAATGTGGAGAAAGAGGAACACTCCTCCACTGTTGGTAGGATTGCAAACTGGACAACCTCTCTGGAAATCAGTCTGGAGTTTCCTCAAAAATTGAACATTGCACTGCCTGAGGACCCAGCTATACCTCTCCTGGGCAATACCCAAAAGATGCTCCAACATACAGCAAAAACACATGCTCCACTATGTTCATAGCAGCCGTATTCATAAGAGCCAGAAGCTGGGAAAACACAGATGCCCTTCAACAGAGGAATGGATACAGAAAATGGGGTACATTTACACAGTGAATACTACTCAGCTATTAAGAACAAAGACTTAATAGAAATCTTACGGCAATGGAAGGAACTAGAAAATATCATCCTGAGTGAGGTAACCCAATCACAAGAAAAGACACATGGTATGCACTCACTGATAAGTGGATATTAGCCCAAAATCTCAGATTACCCAAGATCCAATCCACAGACCACATGAAGGTGAAGATGGATGACCAAAGTGTGGAAGCTTCAGTCCCTCTCAGAAGGGGGAACGAAAATACTCACAGGAGGAAGTGTGGAGATGAAGTCTGGAGCAGAGACTGGAGGAAAGGCTACCCAGGGACTGCCCTAACTGGGGATCCAGTCTATATACATCCACCAACCTCAGACAATATTGGTGATACCAAGAAGTGCAAGCTGACAGGAGCCTGATATAGCTGTCTTCTGAAAGGCACTGCCAGAGCATGACAAATACAGAGGCGGATGTTTGGAGTCAACCATTGAACTGAGAACAATGGAGGACGCAGAGAAAGGATTGAAGGAGCTGAAGGGGTTTGCAACCCCATAACAACAATAATACCAACCAACTACAGCTCCAGGAGACTAAACCATCATTCAAATGGTACACATGGACAGACCCAGGGCTCCAGCAGCATGTGTAGAAAAGGATTGGCTTGTTGGGCATCAATGAGAGAAGAAGCCCTTGGTCCTGCGAGGCTCTATGCCCCAGTGTAGGAGAATGTCAGGGCAGGGTGGCAGGAAGGGTTGGGTGGGGGGGAGAACACCCTCAGAGAAACAGGGTGAGGAGGATGGAGTAGGGGGATATGGGTGTGAAACAGAGAAAGCCTATAACATTTGAATGTAACTAAAAACAAAGAATGAAAAAAATTAAAAGGCATAACAAATGCAAAAGATTGGGGTGCCATTCCATAGTCGTGATGTGTTTCTTCTGTGAGAGCATACTGGTTGTCACTTCTCTATGACTGTCTTCTTATTTGAAAGTAAATAATGGGATCATCTGTGGAGTGGTTAGTAAGAAAAAAAGCATTGCCTAACATGAATAGGTCCCTCCAGAGCATATGCTTAATATTCTAGGTATAGAGCAATTAGCTGTGGAGGGGGGATTAAAAACAAAAACCAAACAAAAAACAAGAACATCAACGATTAACATAAATTTTGAATCCTGGGATTAATGCGTGTGCTGACTTTGATCAGCTTTGTGGATGCTTCTAATAAACACACACGTCCTATCACAGTTCTAGCAGTCGCCAGCAGAGGGAGCTGTGAGGTAGTGTGTGCTTCTTCCTTTCCAAGACACCCCATGGCCTCAGGCCTGCATCCAGTGAGCTGGAACTAAGAGCAGCCTGGTTGAAACTCCTGCTGCCATGGCAGATTCGCAGGAACATTTTCCTTTGCCCACAAGGAGCCTGTGTGGAGGGGACCTTTTGGCGGGGTCCTCAAGGACTCTGCATGTCCTATTCTACAGGGAGAAGCCCAGATGGGTCTTTGAGAAAGGTCAGTGAGTTGTTGGGGGAAGTCTCTGATTGTGTGGCCAAGGGCCTGGAATGGCTGAAAGAATGGTTGCTTCCCTGAGGGCAAAGGATAGACCTTCTAGGGCTCTGACCTCCTACTTTATATTTTCACCTGGTCGCTTCTTATTCATATTTTCTTAATGGGATACGACTATGGTCTTGGTGAGCATCTTGATTCTCTGATTCTCAATCAGTTCTTTGTTGTCACAGACTTTTTGAGCTTACTCCAGCCCCTGGGACTTATTCATACCTCCAAATTTCTCTGACTTTTGGGATTTCTAATATTTGTGGCAAACTGAGTGACAAAAGCAATGAATAGCCTGGTGTTCAGTGCATATGGATCTGTGGGTGTATAGATATCATAAGCCTCTAGGATACACTCTGGGAAAGCAGCAGTGTGCTCTTAGGTCCCCTGTGTGACCTCACTTAACTTCGCCAATTTGTGGGCTTCTATTCTGCTGCTCTCAGAAATGGAAACTCCTGGAATAGATGTATAGTGTCCCATTACCTTTGTCATTCTTAGGGTATTAGTGGGAGTAAGTTTGATTGAAATATACTCTCAAGAACATTATCCAAATCAGTGCTTCTTGTGTGCTGTCTATATGAAGTACCAAGTTCACAGACAGATCTGCATGAACTTCCCAAAGCCAGCAAATTGGAGCATGAAGAAAGCCCAAGGCATCCATTACCAGCATCCTCAGCACCTGCCCCAGGACAGGGTAAATTGGCTTTGGTGGAAGAAGGGATCTACTGTGATAGCTGGCCCTCATACACCCAGAGAAGAATATACTAGGAGAGTTGGGGAAGGATTGTGGGAGAGAGTAACCGGGTGTCAGTGGGCAGTGAGCAGCATGCAATGTGAATAAGTGAAATATGTATAAATAAAAAATAAAATAAAGTTCTTTAACAAAATGGGACACAGTGTAATGTTGTAGTAACTATACTATGTTTACACTAGCGAACACTTTAACAACTAGAGTGACTAGACATGATAAAGTAGGATGCCTCTGTCACTTACAAATACTATTTACACAGCAAAGATAAATGCACGACTTGCAGCCCAAAGATCGATTGTTCCCAGCACATCTATGTGACTCTCCTTCCCTTTATCAGGACTCTGGAGGCCTCTGTTCATCCAGGTCTCACGGATCATCCAAAAGGCAGTCCCTTACCAGCTCTGATCAAGTGCCCTTGTGCTCTTGGCAGACCTCTGCTCAGGCTGCAGAGGCACTGAAGGGCCAGCCTTTTCCATGCGTGGGAAGCCATTATGTCAGCCTTTCCAGACTCTCTGCTACCCAACTGGAGACTTCTGCAGAGGCCTGTCGATCTCAAAACCAGAAGCTTGTCAATCCAAAACCCTAGGATGCCATCCTGCACTCATGATGTGTTGATTATCTGAGACCATACACGTTAACTCTCTTCTTCATGCCTGTTTTCCTTCTTTGAAAGTAAATAATGTGATCATGTGTGGTGTGGGTGGTATGAGCAAAATCTTTACCATGAAGAATAGGGCCATGAAGAGTGTGGACTTAACATTCTAGGTACAGAGCAAATAGAGGGAATTACCAAAGAAAACAACAGGAATTCTAACAATTGCAAAAAAAAAGAAGAGAAAAAAGAAAAAAAAACTTTATGGGTGCTGGGATTAAAGGCATGTATCAATTCTGACCAGCATTGTAGGTATTTCCAATAAAATATTAAAAAACAAACAACCCGATTATTCTTTTAGCAAGTGCAGCAGAGAAGACTGTGAGAGATCATGTGCTGCTACCACCATGCTATGATTCTGTAGCAACAACTTCCTTGGTGATAGGAGCCTGTATGCAGCAGGCCCCTTGGTGGGCCTGTCATCTCAAAAAAAGATGCTTCAGTCATCCAAAAGATTGGACTCCAGTATACTTCAGGCCAGGAAAGAAGCCAGCTACCATGGGTGAAAGAAGAAAGGAAAAATTACATTGGAAAAATATGTGCCTTATTTGGAAGAAATGACCCTAAACTTCTGAAGCATCCATCATCTCCACTCCTCTGTTTTGAGCTTTGTATAGCGATGTTGTCCAACTCCAGGTGAGAGTCAGAGGCAGAGCCCTTCCCAGAATAGACAGACGTGATTTTCACTCTGTGAGGTTAGGAGGCGTCATAGCACAGACTGAGCGCACCTAGGAGAAGAACACAGACGCCACACATGACAATGCCAAATGGACTTTCCCCTGAACTTATGGACCCACTAAAATTGAGGTTTAACCTGACCTCAGGCCATTCGACTCCCTGCCCATCCTGCTGATTCTTATGTTTGCTAGGAGTAAAGTATCAAGGGGCAACCCCCAATATCCTCATGCCTGGACTTGGAAATTAAGGAAGACAGATATTGGAGAAGTGATGGCTGTCGGGCTACAATGGAGGAACACGCAGTCCAGGTTGACCTTTACTCACTGATGACCAATTTAATTATCTGGCTATATTTGAGAAAGGAATGATGTCCTACTTAATGTGTAAAAGAAGGGACAGAAATTTATGATTTTATATTTGCCCTGTAGTTGATCCCCTATATTCCGAAGAAAAGGGAGTTTTTATTGCAAAAAGTAGGATTATTAACATTGACTTTGTGAAATACATGGACATGTATGTGGAAATAGTCCTGGCCATCAAGGAATGCACAATAAGCAAATATTATTCAGGTTTTATAAAATTAAAATTATAGGAGAAATATATTGGCCTCTAGGAAACAGGGAAACTTTGGGAATTAGACTGTATGTATGAGCATCGTCTCAGGTGTAGATTTATTATTGATAGAAATCGTCCTCATTTGTGGTCCCTAGAGATTTGGGTGCTAACAAAAATCTCTTCTCCAATTCAGGGTTGTAACCAACTCTCCCCATCAAAAGCATTGATGACATCCGATGAAGCAGAGAGACATATCTAACTTTGGAGGAGAAGTTGCCAAAGGATATTCCCTGGGTCACAGGAGAGGCTGCAGAAAAGGGCCCCATAGAAATTGGTTGCTTTTAGGAGAGCTGGGTAGCAGGGAGGCCATAGAACTTCCCAGTGACGTCATCAGTAATGTCTTCCTTGGACAATCTCTTGTATCTAAGCGAGCACTAGAATCTTCTGTGATGTCACCAGTGTTGTGGTGACACCAACTGCCTGTGGGATTCCCTCAGTGCCTTTTGGGTTCACAAACAGGCATGTTTCACCAGCTGCTCAAGCTCCTTCAGAAGGAGGGGGGAGACCAAGGAGAGACCAGACCGAGGCAGAAGAAAGCTGGCCTTCTGTCTTGTAAGTATGGAAGAATGAAATCATTCTGGGGAAGGCACAGTGAGTACTGGGTAGAGTCAGGGAACTTCCTCCAGGAGGTAGGTTTGAGCTGTGCCTTTCAGGAGTCGGCCTTACAAGCTGGAGCCTTGGAAATTGTCAATTGCAGACCAAGAGTCAAGAGTTCTGATGATTAATTTGACAGAGAGCCAGGAATTGGCAGGCCTGCAGCTTCTTTTCTATGAGCTTTTTAATTTCTACTGCCAAGGAATGCCAGGAGGAAGCCCTATGAGGATAACAATGTGCCCATTCATGGTTGGGTGCTGAAGCACTTCATCCTCTAGATTCCTGTAGGTTACTAAGCCTGTGGTGACAACAACAAGGAAGGATGAACCCCCTAGTCATAAATTGAGGTCGCAGACACTTTAAGCTTGAACACACGATTAGGGTTTGATGGTGCTGTGAACTCCAGGATTGACCTGCTCCACAACTGATATCTGCTGAAAATGTCCCAAATCTTTATGTCTGAGGTAGATTCTATCTTTCAGTATGAGGGATCATGTAATAGTGAGTGAGGCTTATGTATGGCACTGGAGGTTGGGAAGAGGGAAATAGCTTAAGAGTCCACATTAGAGATAGCTTTTCTTCTCTTTCAGGGATTCAACAAGTCTCCAGCCTTTCTTCTTCCTCAACCTCCTTTTTGAGATTCAGAATGGTCTTTTCTGCCCATGGGCTATTAAATATGTACATTCACTTGTGTTTATCTATCTACAGGGTTTATTCGGAAGGCATCATCAGAAAATTTCATCCGTAACCATGAAAAGCGTATAAAGAATTTGGAGGAACTAAAATCTGAAATCCAGAAGTGTAAAATCGAGCGGGATGAACTTTCTCAAATCCTGGACCTTTATGTCAATGATGGTTTGAACTACAGGTAGTCATTATGCCCTGTAACCTACTGACTGTCTTGTGCTCTCTCTGCTAAGCCAAGATTTCCTCACATCCAGAAAGTGTTTCACCTCTCATCCTGGACTTTAAGGAGCCTTGGCAGGTGCTGGCCTGTGAGAGAAGCTAGGTGCTGTGTGTTTAGGGTCAACCTCTCTTGTACTTGACCCTGATCTCCTTGGAGTTGGATTGGATTTTTTTCAACAGCTGGAAGGACCTGGTCACACTTGCTGCATCTAAGTGTGTGAATGAAATGCCTGAATGTCATCACTCTTACTCTGATTTTGGGCCTTATACACTGATTCTATGGCACCTCTATGATAAAGTTGGCATTCTAATTATGTTTGTATATGGGTTGGTATGTATGGATGGATGTGAAAGTATTTGTGTGTGTTTTGCTCAGGATCAGGGAGTCTGGGACCTTTGATTGGGTCTGAGGATTTGTTTGATGAACAGTTTGCAGGTCATGATAGTGATGAGTCCGTGGAGGCCGTCATTGATCAACAGAGCACTTTGCTCCTTCTGTTTACCTTGCTGGCACATAGGGCTCTCCTGAGGGGAGGAGGTGTTATGAATCCTCTTCCCTGTAAAAAGTAGTTACGGCCTCTGGGAGTCATGTAACAAGGATTGAGAATCTCTGCTTTCAAAACAAGAGAAAGTCATCACACATCTTTCTGTTGGACCCAAGGCTGTGGCACAGACTGGAGGAAACATCTTATATTTCTTACACAACTGTTCAATTCCTCCATGCTTACCTGGCCAGATCTTGAAGGTCAGCTCCCTCCATTTGGTCCCCTGGCTCTGCCGTCCAATGCCCAGGATAATGAGTTTAACCAGCACCAATAGGAAGGAGCAAGTTTGTGTTATATAAATGGGCTTAGGTAGTCCAGAGAACACTCTGATTTCATTTATTTATTTATTTATTTATTTATTTATTTATTTATTTATTTTCCTGCTTTGAACTTTATTTTCTTTTTTCTAATTATCCAAGAATGGTTTATTGTGACCTAGAAAAGGTCACTGTGGGAATAAATTCTTGGCACTTGTTATTCCCAAACATGCAGCTCTCAGACTTTCCCCCCTCTTTTACAGAGGGTCTTTGTAGGACCGTATCTCACCAGCCTTTTAAGGAGCCCTTATTTCAAAACAAATGTGTGCTGATTTGCAGAGAAATATTTTCTATGGGAGAGTGATGGTTTGAGTCTCACTGTTGTGTTTTTGCTGTGGTCTTTGAGTTTTCCACTTTCTTCCCTAGCCCCCATTCCTTGAATTTGAATTTTTTATTGGGTATTTTTTATTTACACTTCATCTAATTCTGAAATCATGAGTTCAGACAGTTATTTGTTCCTTGGGTCATGTTCTAACACAGGCTGAGTGTTGAATTGCCAATGCTTAAATCCCAACATGAGATGAGAACGATGGATATGCATAAGATGACCAACTGGATAAGTGATGCCATGGAGAAGTACAAGGAGCTCATGCAAGAGAACAATTCCTACCGGTGAGTCACTGACAGAAAGGAGACCCCAGCACTAGGCGGGAAATACTTCTGTCCAGCTATGACTTTGAAAAAAGATCTGTGGTCCATGAGAAACACATGGAAAGTTTGTATAGCTGCTGAGTCTTCTATCAGCCCTCAGAGGGGATTGGCCCTTCACCTGCCAATGGTTTTAGAATACCATGAACACATAAGCACCCATATGCACCATTTCCTCTTCTTTGATGTGCACATACCCTCTTAGTGTCAGGATTTTCTGAAGTACTTTGATTCCCATGGAGTGCGGACTCGGGATTTGACCTGCCTCTAATTGGTGCTAACATGCAAACCGTGGCTCTATTCTGGAGATGCCTGGGGATGGGGCCCTTGAAGGGATGATTGTACTTGCAGGAGTGGCAGGCAAATAGAAACTGCCTGGGATTTACCATTATTTGTTTTTGATTCAGCATCAGAAACTTCCACCTCCTGAATGAACGCAATGAATTGAAGAAGAATGTAAGGATTTTGATGAATGAGAACAGAAAACTGCTGGTGGAGCAGACTGAACTGCAAGCATCCTGTGAGGAGGGAAAGAGGTTCTGTGAGGAGGCCAGCAAGACCATCTACACCGCAGATATTGGATCCTTGTGTCCTGTTACTTTTGAGTAAATCGAATGTATCCTTGTGAATCAAACAGTGATCTCGAACTCGTCACTCTTAAGAACCTTCTTTATTGAAGTGTGATGTAACCATCTGAAATCCCACAGCTCTCAGGCAGAGATGGACCCTGCATTCTCACAGGGATTGGGCATCATAATTACTTCCCAGTCAGACTGAGATACAAAGAAAATTGTACTTTCAGTGTAGATTGTGTGTCCAACTCTGAATACCAACTTCATGATGAAAAAATTATCAATGCTGTATCCTTATCAAATATTTAGCGACCGCTAAAATATACTCTTTTGTGGATGAGAGTGTTGAACATATTAATGGAATATTCATCAGGCTTTCTGTAGTATATCCCAGGAAATAAAACAATATTATAGCGAGTATAGAAGCAGTCATGAAACAGAATTGCTTGGTTTTGGTTTCCTTCAAACATGATATCAATTATAACTGCACAGAAGAGATAATAAATTGCAAGACCTTTCAGGGGATAGGGTTTTTATGGTTGGTTGTTTTCTTGTTCTTGATTAGGATGATGACTTTTGTTCTTGACAATGTACTATGTTCCATTTGGGATTTCAACTCAAGCAGACCACATAGTTTACAATTCAGTTTCTAGATTTCTTTAAAAGCTGGACAAAATATCCAGGCAAAGGTGCCCTATGAGTTTTCTCCTTTGGTTTTCCCTCCTTTGGGTGCTTTTGTTTTTGTTTGTTGTTGTTGTTGATTTATTTTACATTTATGAGTGTTTTGCCTTCTGTAGGTCTGTGCATGCTGTTCCCCAAAGGCCAGAAGAGGTCATTGTGTTTCACCTGGAACTTAAATGACAGAGGATTGTTAGGTGCCTTTTGAGAAACAAATTCTCAAATGATGAGCCATCTCTCCAGCCCCTACCATGGACGTTTGTCCTTCATCGTGTTCCTTATTAGTTGCAATGGATCATACCTGAACAAAGTGTTTCTTGAGATATGTAGGGATACATTCATGGGGTATGCATGCTAATTATCTAAACTTCCAGGCATCTATGTGAAGTTTTTAGTTAGGGTTTCACTGCCGAGAACAGATACCATGACTAAGACAAATGTTATAAAGGACAGCATTTAATTGGAGCTGGCTTAAAGATTCAGATCTTCAGTTCTTTATCATCAAGGTGGGAGCCTGGCAGCATCTAAGCAGATATGGTCCTGTAGGAGCTGAGAGTTCTACATCTTCATCTGATGTTTGCTAGCAGAATCCTCAGTTTCAGGCAGCTAGGATGAGGGTCTTAAAGCCTAGACCCACAGCGAAACACCTGACCCAACAAGGAAATACCTACTCCAAAGGAGCCGTACCGTATAATAGTACCACTCCCTGGGCCAAGCATATACAAACCTTCACATTCCACTCTGAGGCTTCCAGGGGCTTCTTCAAACATATGAGACTATGGGGGGCACATAGTGGTGTTTCTGAGACTTCCTTTTTCAATTCAATTTATCTGATTTTCTTAATCTAGGTCTTACGCAGAATCTTCAGAGAAGTGCAAAAGGTAGCCACATTCTTTACCATAAAATCTCCCCAAAGAGTCTCTAAGCAAATATTGAAATTCTTCACAAAACGCTTGGGACAGAGTCACACAATTTAAACCACTTTCAGTAACAAAGTCTTCCATATTTGTTCTAGGATAGCCCATTAAGCCCTATTTAAAGCATTTCCACAGCTTTCCAAATCCAAAGTCCCCATGAAAGAGCCCGAGTTGGAACAAATCTGAGGCCAGCGGGAAAATTCCACCACCAACCTCTGAGCACAGAAGGACCCCTCCCTTCCAGGAGGAGTAGAGCTAGTGTAGTTCCTGCAACAGCTGCAAACCAGACTGTTGAAAAAGCCTCCTGTGACTCCCCATCCGACTCCCTCAGAAAGTCCCAGAACAGCCCACTGACTGCCAGTCTATTTGGAGGTTGCCTCTCCCCCCTGATTGTACCCTATATAGTTACCATTGTCCAAATTCTGCCCCAATTGTTTGAATTCTACCCTAATTGTAAGTATATAACTCCCTGGTAGACTCTGCTCAGGGACTTCTCTCTCTGAATGGGATGACCCCGATATTTTGGAATGACTAAACTCTTGCCTTTACATAGATTTCCTCCTCTGTGAGTGACATTTCAGGAGGTTCAGGTAGTGGTTCAATTTGTACCTCATATTTTGTGTATTGGCCAGTAAACTCACCTCTTGGAGGAGACCCACAGGAGAGTGGTGAATCGGGGAAGTGACAACTTGAGCAATGTAACACAGTTGTCTACTTCTCCTCTATCTAGCTTCCATGTGTTCTGCTTTTGGTTAGATTCATATGTGCAAGCTTAAGGAGGGCTCGGACAGCCTCAGTAACAGGACTTTGATCTGGCCAGTGGCTGGAGCAGAAGGCCTGAGTTATCCTGTCCGTGGCATGGACAGGCTGGTCTGTGTACTTCAGCTGCGAAAGAGGGCGCTTTGTGTTAGTTGTTCTTTTGTTTTCTGTGTTCTTGGACTTGGACTGATGAAATTTTTTGACATGGGACAGGTTTTTAGGACTAATGACCACTTAATGTAACTTAGAGTGGCCTGCTTTTGATGTTAAATGGCCACAGGACCCCCCCCCAAGGTGTCAGCAGTAGAGGATATAGTGTTTCAGAAGTTTTCCCTCCTCCTTCCTGCTAACACTTCTTTGTCAACGGGAACAAAATCTGAGTCCAGCCTAGCGGTTAGCTCCATCCTTGTTGACAGTGTTAGCTTTGGGGCTAGAGAGATGGCTCAATGGTTAAGAACACTGACTGCTCTTCCAGATGTCCTGAGTTCAATTCTCAGCAGTCATTTGTTGAGTTTCTTTTTCCCTCAGGACCAGCTCCAGGTTTTACATTTCTCACCGGTTTATCCCCTCTTCCCCTCTCCTTCTGCCTAGGGCAGACACAGTGCAGTCTGGCATCCAGGGTCCATGACAGGAGAGGCCCCAAGTGGTCATATGTATCCATTAACAGAGTTTGCAACTGACTCCTGCTCACATCTTTTGTTCAGTAAATGAATATCCTTCTTGCCAAGAGAAATGCATGCTCCCTGTCCGAGTAAATGTGGTCTCTGAGTTTTTAAGATGAAAAAGATTTATTTTATATAAAGAAAGGGGATGCCTCTGGTAGGCTCATGTTGAGGCATCTCTTCCCCTGAGGGACCAGCCACAAGATGGCATAATGTAGAGTAAACTGTATTCAGGACATGACACCAACTCCCCCGAAAAGTTCTTACATTCTCTTCACCACAGACATAGGCCAAGAAACTGGCCCTTGGGCCCACAGGGAACCCACCCAGGTTGGTTATTTAATGGGTGTAAGGGTTAGGGATCTCCTCCAGATTTGCCACCAGGCTCTACAAGCAGGTTTAAACAATAATTGGCCAGTGTTTAGATATGATATGAAATAAGAGAAAACAGAGAACTATAGTACAGGGCGTTCTTCAATTAGTTAGTGCCAAATATTAGATAAAAGTTACAGATACAAGCTAATAAAAGTTGCAAAGATTATAGAAGAGTGCAGATTAGACAAGAAGAATGAATTAGAGCCCCTCTAGCCAACAAAGCCCTGGATCCAGGAGAAAAGACTACCATAGAAATGGCCAATGGCTTATTTATCATAGAAACTGGACTCAGTGACAGCAGGATTGCCTGCTTATTATTGTTGCCACAGCACTGTTGGATAAAGATGCAGATAAGTTAACTTTGCGACTCATCACACACACACACACACACACACACACACACACACACACACACAAAATTCTGATTGTTGTTCAGTAATGCCTACAGGCTTCATTTTCAGACTTTCTCAATTTACCATGGCTTACATATTTTCCAGCCACCTGTTTCCCCGAACCGTGCATTTCTGCTGCCCGACCCTGACTTGGACTGTCCACTCCATCAAAGTGATTCTCCTCTGCCAGAGACAGAACAGATCTGGTTTATTAACAAAAGCAGCTTTACCCATGAGGGTCAGAGGAGAGCAGGGGCAGTGGTGACACTGGAAATGGAGGTAGTCTGGACTAAGTCTGTTCCTCCAGACACTTCAATTCAAAGGGCCAAGCTAATAACATTAACACAAGCCCTCATCATGGAAAAAGAAACCAATGGCTAGAGATAACACATGGGCTAACAAGGCCGCTAAGGACATAGTCTTAAAGAAAACAGCATCTCTAGATTGGATACTGTTCTATCTGAACCACCTAGATCAACTGATATATGGAGAAAAAGTAATTAAATGGGATGGTGATGATCGACTGAATGTAAGCTAATATTATCCATCTCTTTAACAAGAACTCTTCTCAGAAAGATCCACAGAGTCACTCACTTGGGAGTAAAACGAATGACAAACTTTAAAGCTTATCAGCTGAGCAACACTCCCAGTCACCCCAAATATCCAAACTCCTGACTGAGAGGTAAGAGCCTGGAGGCCTCTACTGGGAAAATTGATTTTATAGAGATTAAGGAAGAAAGACATGGCTCAAAATACCTGCTGGTTTTTGTGGACATTTCCTCCTGGATAGACGGATAGAGATACTAGAAGAGATTTTCCCAGATTTGAAGCACCTAAAGTAATAGGACAAGATAATGGGCCTGCCTTCATATTTCAGAAATGTCAGTGACTGACTAAGATCTTGGCGACAAATTGGAAGCTTCATTATGCATATCATCCCCACCGCTAAGGGCAGGTAGAAAGGATAAATAGAACTCTAAATTAGACCTTAACTAAATTAGCCTTAGAGACTGGTGGGACTGGATGATGCTCCTTCCCTTTGCCCTATACTAGATGTATATGGCATTCTAGCCCCCATTGTATCCAGCCTACAGTTGGCAGCTATTACAGAACTGAAAATGATAATTTAATACTTAAGGTCAGCGCTACTCAATAGGCTCATGACTATGTTTGCCCTAAATTATGTGCCCTCAACACCCTGGCAGTCCCCTACATTGGGGAAATTATCCTTCACAGGACCATGAAGTTAGGGTTTTACTGCTGAGAACATATAGCATGACCAAAGTAAGTCTTATAAAGGACAACATTTAATTGGGGCTGGCTTATAGGTTCAGATGTTTAGTTCAATATCTTTAGGTGGGGACGTGTCACCCTCTAAGCAGGTGTGGTGCTGTAGGAGTTGTGAGTTCTCCATCAGAAGGCTGCTAGCAGAATACTAACACTCAGGCATTTCTCTGACCCCAGATATCTTAATCAAGCAACTGGCTTTTGAAAATGCTAGTACAGTAGAAAAACACTGTCTCAAAAACCAACCAACCAACCAAACCAACAAAGACAAATTAAAAACAGCAGCAACGGGGTTGGGGATTTAGCTCAGTGGTAGAGCACTTGCCTAACAAGCGTAAGGCCCTGGATGTGGTTCTCAGCTCTGAAAAAAAAAAGACAAAATAAAAACAGGAGCAGCAGCAACAATAACAACAACAAACGAAAGAAAGAAAACACCAATGCATACTCTTATGTGACCTTACCTCCAAGTTATTTCTGAATTATAAATAAAAATGCCTATAGTCAAAAGCTGTGCAGAATTAAGATAGGTGTTCCCTGGTGGTTCCAATTGGGGGTGGGAGACCATGACAGACGGGGTAGAAAGAAGAACATAAATAGAGGAGAAGCCACCATGAGGTAAGAATCTTTAAATAATGGACATGTGAGTGGGCTAATTGGAGTGAAAAGCATCCCAGACAAAACCATGGCAAATTATATAACAGAATTATTGGAAAAATATGCATAATAGTATAGAGGATAGCTATCTGCCCAGTTCTTGTGCTAATTAAGGATTATCATAGATATAAAGCTAGTGTGAATCTTTTATCCAGAAACTAACTGGGCAAAGGATGGGCAGAAATCCATGGTTGGGATCAAATACTTTCTACACACAAAACCAGATTCAGCACCTAGAATTACAATCTTCCCAAGCCCAGATAACTACAGACCAGCATAGAAACACAACCAGTAACAGCCAGGGCATTCAAATCTCTATTAGAGCCCATCAACACTATGACAGAAGGCCCTGAATATGTCAACATGATTGAAGAACAAGAATAAAATAGACTGTAAAACAGCATTTGCACATATGGGAGAGGCCTTTAAAGAGAAAGTAAAGAAATGTGTGAAAACAATAACTGTGGAAGGAAATGAATAAAGAAATCCTAAACAGAGAGATGTGGATGAGTAAAATGTAGGAACTCAAATAGTCTCTCAGAGGCAGACCTTAATAACAGACTCCAACAGATGGAATAGAGAACCTCAGGCATTGAAGAGATGATAGAAGGAATGGATACGTAGATAGAGGAAATCTTAAATCCAAAGGGAGGAAAAGAGTGGAGGGGGAAAGGAATAAAGGAAAAGCAAAGGAAGAAAGGAAGGAAGGAAGTCAATCCTGGAAGAAAACATCCAAGAAATAGACAGGATTTTTCTGCAAAATAACAAATATAATAATGATAAAGACAATAAAGTATATAGGAAGGATGAAAATAAACTTGGGTCAAAGGCAAATAAAACAAAAAACAAAAACAAAAACCAACAAACAAACAAACAAACAAAAATTCTCAACAAAATCATAGAAGAAAATGTCCTTAACTTAAACAAGAGACTCATCAAAGTAAAAGGAGCACACAGTATGAAATAGACTGGAGTGGAAAAGAAATTCCCCTGGGCATATATTACCTAAGACAGTAAACATGGAGAACAAATAAGTGTAATAAAAGCTGCAAGGGAAAAAGTACTGGCAACATACAAAGTCAGTCCTCCTATGAGAATCACACATTACTTCTCCCAGAGACTCTAAAAGCCAGAAGAGCCTGGATAGATTCACCGAAGACTAAGAGACCAGACTAATAAAGTTGGATTTTTGTTGACCCAAGGGCCTCCCTTCTTTTATCACATACAATATTATTAGATACTTCCTAAAATTGCCTTCAGAGCTTCTTTGAGGAAGCCTGAGGAGCTTAAGACCTCTGATAAAGTATTTTGTACAAAAGGACCTGCTTCCTTTTTCCTTATTTCTACTACAGCAGGATGGAGGCAAAGTTTTTTGCAAACTACTTTTAATAAGTAGCCCACATCATAGGTAATGGAAGAGAAAAGTTATTAGGATATGGGGGAAGAGGACCTGTTCAGCAATAGTTCTTCAGGAAGGAGCTTGTTTTCCTTTGGCAGCAGGTCAGGACAACAGCAAGCAGCAAACCTGACTCCGGAGGGGATTTCTCAGGGGAGGAAAGCAGGAGTGAGGTGGAAACATTGTGGCAGCGGCTGTGCAGACTCAGGAGCTCCTGCTCAAGCTGCAACAAAGCACCCTGTGCTCTGAAGCAGAGCAGCTTAGCCAGTTAGCTGGAGACCTGGCTCTCCCACTGCCTGCCTTACCTGGAAACCGCACAGAATACACGAGGACAAACAACTGTGCCCAAGCTGAGCAGGCAGCACAAAAGCGCCTGTGAAGGACCCGCAGGCACCACCTTAGAAAGCTTCATCGGAGCAGAGAGTCTAAAGTCTTTTCCTCCTTCAAGCATGGCACCCCAGCCCATTTTCTTTCATTCCCTGCCTTTATTTTGATGGCTTCTACTTCCCTTCATAAGTTTGTCGTTTAGTTTCTTTTCTCTCTTTTTTCTATCTTTGTTACTTTCTTTCTATCAACTAATATAAAGGACCAGCAATTTGATATTTCTAACCTAATATTTGTTGTGGTTATGCCGTACATATTTGCACATTAAAACTCTTTTTTCTTGCATTTGGCACACTTTAATCGGACTCATTAGCTTAGCTCAATTTCGGTTCTTGGGTTTTCTGAGGTAAGTGAATGTTGGGGTGACCTCATTCCCAACTCCTGATCCTTGTGCCTCTAAAGTCAAATGCTTATGA
This sequence comes from Rattus norvegicus, assembly GCF_021556685.1. Classification (NCBI taxonomy): domain Eukaryota; kingdom Metazoa; phylum Chordata; class Mammalia; order Rodentia; family Muridae; genus Rattus; species Rattus norvegicus. Next base: position 7,148,069 of record NC_141548.1, on the reverse strand, counting down.
ATTTTCAAGGTTTTCTTTGCCAGTGGATATGTGTGTGTCTGTGCACATATGTGCCACAATATTCAGTCCATGTTTGTACCATGGGTCCCAGGTATTGAACTCAGATAATCACACTAGTGCAGCAAGTTCTTTTACCTGCTAAGGACCTTGCTGCTATTGCACAAGTGTGTGTGTGTGTGTGTGTGTGTCTGTGTGTTTGTGTGTGTGTCTAATTTTCATATATGTATACACCATATATTGCGCCAATCTCTGCCTCTCAATACCATTGTCCTTCCTTTCCTCACCTCTGCTATCATTTCTTTTTATCCCTCTGGACAGTTTCTCGTTGTTGACATCAATTTAAAATGTAGGAACACACACACGCCATTTGAAACCAAGTTAAAATGAAAAAATAAAAATATGCAGTCTTTTTGATCAGTACTCCTTAGCAATAGCTTTTCTTTGATTTTTTATACAATTGATATATAATAATTAATGGGCAATCAGCTTGCAAATTTTCCTTAATGATTATATCCTTGGAATTTTCATAAATGTTAGTATACTATCTGTGGATAAAAATGTCAACTTTT